>NW_028270145.1:50391078-51092744 GCF_037043375.1 Chiloscyllium plagiosum
CTTTTCAGGTTGGGGGCGGGGTAACATGCATTGCCTTTGTTTTTTATATCTAGATTCGTGGCTCTCCCTTTCATATGCGTGGTGTGTGCTTTTCTTTAAAGGACACGCTTTTTAACGAAATGGATGCTACCTGCTCCTTTATCAGGCAATTGCAGTGTTGTTTCAATGTAAATTCTCTTTTTTATAACACATTTCGTAAAAAAATTGAGTGGTGCGATTACTATGTGCTGTGCTTATAATTGTATTGTTTGAAACGTTTTCCAGAATCTATTAAGTTACATTGCTAGTGTACTTCACCTGACATTCTCCCCTGGATCAGTAGACTAAATAAAATAAAGGAAACTGGCAAAATAGATTACTTAAAATTCCTAAATTGATCATTTTGTTGAATACCGAGGACTGGATGCCCGAATACTGAAGAAAGAATAGTAACATTCCCCTGGAGTAAATGAAATTATGGAATGTATTATGGAACGAATGTCCCAAATCATATATTTTTCGTTTTTATTAAAATGTTTTCTCACCAGTGTTTGCACAAACATAATGTTTAACAATGTATCTTTCACATGATGAAGAAACACACACGGGAATTCTTCAATTTGAGGACCAATTAAAACACCTATGCTTTATGTTAAAAAAGTTTAAAGGTAATTATCTCGTACAAATAAAAAAAATGCAGTTTGCAAACCCGTCGTTTAATGATGTTAGATAATTTATAGTTAGATTTTAGTTTGGGAGATCATTTGTTTTGCACAATTCCATTTTAGCCCAAAATAAAACAAAAAAACTACTAACCAACCTCAAAGTATTGATCTGTACTCCAAAATCTTGCATTCCCGCATTGTAAATATTTACATGATCAACGACCATAAAGGAGGTCACAAAATTAGTTTCATATTGTATTTTACAAGAATTACACTAACTCCTCTATGTGGACATGTTTCAATAAATTAAAATAACTTCCCAAATAAATATTTATTGGAAATTCAAAGAAAAAAACGATTTTTATAAGTAAAATGTAGCTAGGCTTTGCTATCCTGGGTGGAGAGTTACCATTAATATTTCAATACATTTATTTAAAAGTGAAATATATACTGAAATCTCTATTCTTAATAAACTACAGCAAATATTGAATAACTGCTGACTGTCCCGTTTTCATTCCTATAATGTGCACAAATACAGACAATAAATGACGAGAATTTCGTTTCAATGGAAACTTCGTCTCTCAAAGAGCAACATCCGTAACGTTGTTGCAGCTGGATCGATATCCATATTATTATTTTATAACCTATTCAAGCAAAAGAATGATCAGGAAACAATCATTTCGAACGTTTTATAAATTATAACATCAACACCGGGCAAGCATTTCATATTTGGTACCTATTTAGCAACGAAATCGATGAGTGCACGCTATGTTTAAAAATTAGAACTGTAGTTGTTAAAAAATTGAGACTTTGAGCCAAATTTGGTAAACATGTGAACGTAATTCACAACGCTGATGTAAATATTAATTGCGAACAAAATCAACTTATGTACAAAACTATAGCTCCGAGTTTAACTAACTGCTAAAAATGTTTTATTTATCTTTTGCTTTCCTCCGACTCGGGCAACAAAATAACAAAGGCGAAATTAAAGACGATGGAGTAATCAGAACTATATCATAATTATAGGCAAAGAGGTAGAAAAACATTAATTCATTATTTTAAGAAAACCGAATACAGTAGTCTTGCAATGCAATTACTACTTCAGACTGGAAAGTAGATTTTAACACTTGAATGCTTTTTTGGTTGGTACGAGATGACTAAATCATCTGTTTATCGTGAATTTTCCTTCTTTGCACAGTGCCTTACCCTCACTCCTGCGCTTTGTGTCTTTCCCTCGGTCTAAAGCCACTGAAACGAGCCACTAGCATCACGTGACGCCAGTATACGGGTGAAAGGTGAAAGGCGCCTTGGCAGGCTGTGCGCCTGCGCAGTAGGTTGTGCTGTTATTGGAGGTAGGGGAAGTAGCTTGGAGGTCCAGGTGAGTGGATTGCAGTAGCGGGCATGGTGGTTTTGTTCGCTCTGCTCGGGTTCGAATCTTTGGTTTAGTTTCTATCTGATTAGCCGTTCTAGTTGTGACGGACCATATACCGTCTCATGTAGCTTGAGCCGCTTCTTGAGAGGTGCCTGACGGCGGGCCTGGCCTGGCCAGGAAACGCTCTCCGCTTCTGGAAAGGCCTCGGCAGTGTTAGTAATGCTTTTCCCATAGAATCGGCTGTAAGTCAGAGTTGACTGATAGCCTGAAGGTTGTTGTGCTCTCTGGAGGCCTAGATATTGTACAGCAATGCGTGTGTTTCTAAACTGAAGGTGAGCTTCGTTATTATGAGCTGTTTTGTTTTAAATCTATTCAGAAGGTGTCTTGAGACCCGGTCCATATTTGCAGCTCGATTATAACAGCAGTCTCTGTCATTGCGAAAGTAGCCAATCCCTCTGCGTTTTTATTTTATATTTAACCTGATCGTGATATTGGTTAGATGGGCGTAAAATATTCCGTGGCACATGAAAAGGTGTGCTTTTCAGTTGACCTGCCCAATGTCTATCCTCATTCAGTATCTGTGTATAAACAGATTACCTTGTAATTTACCTATTGCTCTTTATTGGATTTTGATGTGTTTAACCCAAGTGTAGTACTTCCTAATATTACAAAACTGACAATACTTTAGGAGTACCCTGTTGGCTGTGAAAAAAGTATTTCTTATGATGGCAATGAAGAAGAAAATGTAACTAACTAAACCTTTAGTTTATGTAAAAAGTACACTACTTTCCAAGGGGCATATTTACATTTTGCTAAAGTGATGTTTATATAACTGGTCACTAAAATTGCAAATGTTGATTCTGGAATTGAAATAAGATTGCTGTCAATGCTTTGTTAAGTGCAACTTTATTTTAAATATAGTTTGCATCCTATATTGTAAATATTTAATTTGCATTTTGATGAATGAACTTGTTACTTCCACAGGTCCAGAATTACTCACATTCCTTCATATAAATAGATTGATTAGATTATCTGTGTTGCACGCAACTGGAATAACATCAAAATGGGAGCGATGCTTTCTTGTTGGAGGGTAAGTGAACAGTTGAATTTCAATTCAAATTATGTACTCACTATTAAAAATGCAAATAGCTAAATGTTTTGAAATATGATTGCTGAGGCAAGTCTTTAGATGTAACTTAACTGTAGTCAATTTAAAATGCTGATTCTTTTTTTCTAAAATAAAAATAACAATAACTGGAGAAAATCAGCAGGTCTCTTAGCATCTGTGGGAGGGAGGAGATAGTATTAACTCTTTAAGTCTAATATGATGCTTCAGAGCACAAGAGTTGAATTGGACTTGAAATGTTAACTCTTCCTCTATCCATAGATGCTGCCAGACTGGCTAAGTTTCTCCACTATTTTCTAATTTTATTTCAGGTTTCCACCATCCATAACATTTTGGATTTTTTTCTTCTGTGTAATGAGAATTTTGGTGGCAAGACCAGCCTTTGCCCATCCTTAATTTGCTTTGAGAAGCTGCTGGTGAGCCATTTTGAACTTTTGCAAGCACTTTCTAATCATCCTGTTCAGAAAAGTTATTACATACTTCGAGAGCAGGTTTCACTTCAATGCAGGCCCCCTGGCTCAGGATTAGGGCCACTACCATGTGTCAGAAGAACCATTCTCTCCGTGTCTGCATGGGTTTCTTTTGGGTGCTCCAGTTTCCTCCCACAGTCCAAAGAGGTTAGGTGGATTGGCGATGCTAAATCACACTGTAGTGTACAGGCAAGGTGGGTTAACTATGATAAGTGTAGGGTGATGAGGAAAAGGTGGGATGCTATTTGGAGGGTTGGTGCAGAATCAGTGGGCTGAATGACCTATATTTGCACTGTAGGGATTCTCTCTCTTCTGTTGTATGTGGAGTAGGTTATTGCAATCATTGGTGTTAGGATATGCAAGATAGATAGATAGATGTGTATACTGGCTACTGGCTTGGCCTAAAGGAAGAGTAATTCCATTATGCTTGTTTTATTCATGACTGCAATTTGCTGGGAGTGTCTGACAAGTATTTCTGGGAATTCTATTTACAGCTTTATTGGCTTTTTAGTGAGGTTGAAAGTGTGGTAGAAAGTCTTTTTTTAAATGTGAAATGCTCTGTCTAATTGACTATTACTTGGACTTTGAAATTTGAAGAACACCAAAATGAATCTGGTGCTGTTGCTGATACTAATTTTGCTATAAAATATTGTTCATTGATTTGATATCATACCATAACTGAGTACAAATTGAATAAATTAGAATATGTTTTTGTTTGTGCTTGTTTTTAATTCTAAAGGATTAAAGGAAACAGAAATGTTATTTTCTTGTAAGGTTTTGTCCTCCGGTTAAACTCTAGATAATTTGTTATTGGAACCTAATGATGGATTCTAACAGAAGTTCTTTTTAAGAATGTTGCAGGTACGCATTTGACCCTTGGAGGGGACGGTTGAACAAATCTGATGCTTTTAACAAAAAAAATTGTTAAAAGGGAGAATAGATGTAATGGCAAGATATTGAGGCATCTTTTCGTAAAAGTGACTGGCCAAACAAATTAATTTCAATCACACGACCCTGGTAATTTTTCATGTTGTATATAGTGCAAACCCTAGTGATACTCGCCCTACAGGAAAATAGCCTCTTTGTGTTATCTACTTGGCTTTAATTTCAATAATGTTCAATGTTGTTTTATGCTTTACTTCCCAAAGAAACAACAGCATTGAGTCAATATGATCTTGTGGTATTTTAAAAAGTAACCTAGTTGAAGGTTAATTGCTAAAGCCCAATGATGTCTTGTTGCAACTTGCAACCTGCCTCTGGAGTTTGGAGCCTATGAGCTTATCTTTGGATATTGACTTGACATATTTGATACAATTAAAATATATTGATTTCCCCAGTGCAGCTCAAATATTCTTTTAACTTAAAACTTATGAATTTACATCTAGATTATTACTTCTGTGCAAATGCTGTCAGTGAATAACAGAATAGCATAGTATTCAAAGAAGCTATTCATCCCATCAAGTCTGTGCCAGCCATTTTGGAAAGAAGGTCCAGTTATAAACTTTTTTTCTTTCATGTATTCTATTTTCATATATTCTGCAATTCTATTTTGAAGTCTATGAATAAACTTCTATCCACCACGTAATCGGGTAATTGCATTTCAACTCTTAACCACATGTTGTGTAAAATCAATTTTCTTTGTCACCTCTAGTTCATTTGGCAATCATTTTAAATCTGTGCCCTCTGGCCATCAGCTCTTTTCTGATTGGAAACTCTTTTTATTTATTTATTTATTTATTTATTTTACCTAAACTCTTCAAGGTTTTAAACACCTGTTAAATCTCCTCTTTGTTTATCTTACTGCAGAGAAAGCATTTTCAGTTTATCTATGTAACTAATTCTTCATCTCTGGGATAATTCTAGTGCATCTCTCCCGTACCCTTTGTAAACCTTCATTATCCTCCGAAAGTGTGATGCCCAGAATTAGACAGCATGCTCCTGTTAATCTGTTCTTTTAACCCCAGCTGTTTGCGTAATTAAATTTTTCTTTTGTAGATCATACAATTTATTTCTTTTTGTGTAGATAATATGCACTTAAGAAAACTTTGTGCATTCTTTATGAATTGATGTACCTATGCAATGCCTAGCCAAAAGACTCCACAATTAAAAGGACACGCTTATTACTGACTTTGTCTTGCGGGAATATCATGTATGCTGTGATGATAATGTTTAATTGGTCAAGTTGTAAACCAAAAGACAATTTAATGCTGCACAGGTAAATAAATAGTATTCAACATTAATTATTAAAAGTTTTTTTCCAACGCCAAAACAACAAACTGTAAGAGATAAACAGTAATAATAAACCATAAACTCATTCTGAAAAAGATTCCTAGAAGACTCATCACAATAACTGTTTCTCTGTCCACAAATGCTGCCAGACCTGCTGAATTTCTCCAGCACTGTTTCAATGATGTGTTGTCTTTGTTTAGCAGTATGAAAACTGTTCAATGACGTGGAATCCATTTTTAAAATTCAGTTACTCATATTGGAATTTATTTTCAGAATGTATTTTTGCTAGCATCAGACTGAACAATTTGAGGAGCACAGAATGTTAGAGGGGGAGGAAAGCACCTTTTTTTTAAAAAAAAAAAAAATTCATGGCATGTGGGCATCGCTAGGCTGACATTTGGTGTCCATGACCAGTTGCACTTCAGAAAATGGTGATGATCTGTCATCTTAAACCAATGCCGTTGATTTGATTGGCAATTATGCTGCTGGGAAGGGAGTTCCAGAACTTTGGCCCAGTGCACTAAAAGACTGGTGATATGTTTCCATGTCACAATGAGGTGCGTGGCTTGGAAGGAAACTTAAGAGGTGTTGGTGTTCACATGATCTGTTTTCCTAAATGGTAGTAGATGTGTGTTTGGAGGGTGTTGTTTAAGGAGTAGTGTTGAATTTCTGCAGTGCATCTCATAGATAGTACCACATTGCTGTGAATGAGTGCCAGTGGTGGAGGGAATGAATGTATGTGGATGTGGTTCCAATCAAGCATATCAGTGCAAAAGGCTAGGCTGTACTCATCCAAGGAAATGGGGAATATTTTACCACACTTCTGACTTGTGCTTTTTGTAGATGGTGGCTAGGCTTTGGGAAACTAAGAAGTGAGTTTCTTGCTGCAATATTCCTATCCTCTGGTTCTTGCAGCCATCGTATTTATATGGATAGCCTAGTTCAGTTTCTAGTCAGTGGTTGACAGCAGGCAGTTCAGTGATGGTAATGCTATTGGATGTCAAGGAGTGATTAGTTAGATGCTGCCTTGTTGGTAGTGGTCATTGCATGGTACTTGTTAGTGTAAATACTTGCCAGTGGTTGCCAGACCTGGATATTGTCAAAGTCTTGCTGCATTTGGACATGGGATTGCTTCAGTATCTGAGGAGTGGCGAATGATACTGAACATGGTGCAGTCTTCAGTGAGCATCCCAACTTTTGACCATATTGGAGGCTAGATCATAATGCAAATCAATCATTAATATTTGTAAATAAATAAAGCTGAAATTTTCCATAGAGTTCACATGTTACCTGGTCTTGCCAGACTGTATCTGTGCAAGTTGATGGAATTAAATAGATTCTGAATCAAGTGAGCAGCTCAATTTTGGCATTGGAGGGACCGTGGACCAACCGATTCGGAATTGCATTTAATAACAATCTCATGGCGCTTGCATAGGGTAGGTTTAAGCATGCCAAGAAATGATGTATCAACCTGGTTCATACACGGGACAACTTTAATGTGATAATCAGAGCTCAGTGACCCAACAATCAATGTATTCAATCCAAATATTTCAGTCCAGCCATACCTTTATATTTGTTCACACAATGCGAGCACCATTGGCTCAGTGTCCATCCCTACTTGCCCTGAGAGCATGGTGGTGAGCTGCTTTCTTGATCTGAGGCAGGCCGTCTGGTGTTATTGTGCAGAGAGTTCCTGGATTTTGAATTGTTGACAGTGAAGAATGGCAATAAAGTTCCAAGTTGGGATGGTGTGTGGCTTCGAAGAGAGCTTGCAGATGCTGTGTTCCCTTGTATCTTCTGCCCCTGTCCTTCAAGCTGATTGAGGGTTTCAGATTTTGAGGGAGATTTTCAAGAAGCCAGTCATTAATGGTGGTGGATAATTGCACAACGAATAGGAAGTGGGTGCTTCATAAATATTATCATCTTAAATGATGGATCTCCATTCAGCATATCAGTGCTGAAACATTTACATCTATTTTCAATCAGAATTGTTGTGGATGATCAATCTCATCCTCCTCCTCAGGGTTCTAACATCATAGATGCCAATCTTCAACCAGTTTAATTCACTGCACGTGATGTCAAGAAATGGCTGAAACCATTGCACGTTGAAAAGGCAATGGCCTTTGACAGCATTCAGGCAATAGTACTGAAGACATAATCCAGAAGTAGCATAGACCCTGACTAACTTGTTCCACTATTTTTAAAACACTTGCGTTTGCCCAACAACGTGGCATGTCCAGACCACTCAAAAAAAAAGACCAATCCAGTTTGACTAAATGCCATCCCATCAGCTTCCCCTTGATCATAGCCAACAGAGGGAAGGGCTTGTCGACAATGATGTCAAATAACATTTTCACAGCAATGACTTGTTCACTGATGCTCGGTTTGGATTCTGCCATAGCCACTTGTCTTCTGAGCTCATTACATCCTTGGTCAAATGTGACAAAAGAACTACATTCCAGATGCACTTGACCAAGTGTGATGTCACGATCCTTGGCAAAACAGGAGTCATTGGGTATCGTAGGATGGGGGTATAATTCCACCTACTGTGTCTTTTCTAGTACAAAGCTTGTAGTTGTTGGAGACTAATCGCCTCAATTGCAGGATGTCACTAACTGACTTGAAGAAGCCTGGCCCCAACCAACTTCAGCTGTCACCTGAATGATCTTGTGTCCATTATAAGGTCAGAGTGACAGTGAATCTTACTTGCCATATCAGTGCCAGGCAATGATCATATTCACCAGGAGAGATTGTAGCCACCTCCCACATATGCTCATTGGCATTACCATTGCTGAATCTCCCATTACCAGCATTCTGACCAAAAATTGAACTGGTCCAGTTACAAGGGCAAGTCAGAGGCTGGGAATTGCAAGCGTATAACTTATCACCTAACTCATGCTAAGATTGATCCGATCCTTTGGAGTCTTTTCATGTAATTGAAGTCCCTCGTTCTTGATTCTGATAAATGTTTTCTGTATCATCTCCAGTACCTTGACATCTTACTAAAAAGTTTCATGCTTAGAATTGGGTGCGTAGGGTGGCACTGTGGCTCAGTGGCTAGCACTGCTGCCTCAGCGCCAGGAACCTGGGTTCGATTCCAGCCTCGGGCGACTATCTGTGTGGAGTTTGCACATTCTCCCCTTGTCTGCGTGGGTTTCCTCTGGATGCTCTGGTTTCCTCCCACAGTTCAAAGATGTGCAGGTCAGGTGAATTGGCCATGCTAAATTGCCCATAGTGTTAGGTGCATTAGTCAGAAGGAAATGGGTCTGGGTGAGTTATTCTTCGGAGCATTGGTGTGGACATGTTGGGCCGAAGGGCCAGTTTCCACACTGTAGGGAATCTAATAAAATAAATAAAGTCAGCTGGGTTATTTTGTTCAATTCTTTGCACTTTGTTTAGTAAAATTACTTTCCTCAAAAAATGAGAGGGGAACTCAGCTGGACTGCACTAAGTTCCTAATTGTTTGATGTGAAGGAGCAATAAAACAGTTTGGTTTGATTTTCTCCACAGAACTAAGTTTTTTTGTCTGCTTATTGTATGTCTTTTCCTGCATTTACTTTTCGGATTATGAGTTTTCCTCGACAAGTAATCAATGCAAGTTTTGTACTGGTCAGTGAACAGCTTGGAATCCTATAGTCATAGAGATGTACAACACAGAAACAGATCCTTCGGTCCAATTCATCCTTGCTGACCAGATATCCCAACCCAGTCTAGTCCCCCCTGCCAGCCCCCGGCCCAAATCCCTCCAAACACTTCCGATTTATATACCCATCCAGATGCCTTTTAAGTATTGCAATTGTATCAACCTCCACCACTTCCTCTGACAGCTCATTCCATGCCTGTACCACCCTCTGTGTGGAAAAAGTTGCCCCTTAGGCCTTTTTTATATCTTTGCCCTCCCACCTAAACTTATGCCCTCTAGTTCTGGACTCCCCCACCCCAGGGAAAAGACTGTTTATTTACCCTATCCATGCCCCTCATGATTTTATAAACCTCTATAAGGTCAACCCTCAGCCTCCGACACTCCAGGGAAAACAGTCCCAGCCTATTCAACCTCTCCCTATACTCAAAATCCTCCAACCCTGGTAGCATCCTTGTAAATCTCCTCTGAACCCTTTCAAGTTTCACAACACCCTTCCAGTACGAAGGAGACCAGAGTTGCAGCAATATCCAGAGGAGTAAAATCAGTGGTGCGCTGTTATATTTGTCACCCTTATCACAATGATTTGTTAACTTTGTTTCAATTCCACTCTGATTTGTTTGTTTTCCTTATCTTGCTCCCTTTGCAATTTATTATCTTCTCTCTCCCCTAAGCATGGCGTTGTCCTTGTGTGCAGGTCCACAGGCACTGGCTTCCATTTAGTCTTCAAGTAGCTTTTGTTTATATTTGAGCCTTTTAATTGTTTTTAGTAGGCAGCTGAACCAGATCTTTGCATAGGAGTTCCTTTATACTTTTTCACTACTTCATAACTTTGGGGCAGTGAAGCCAAATGTAACATCTTAATGTCATGCTGGCTGACGCTTCTTAACACTTGCAAGTTTCTCTGCCTTAGCTGTTTACTATCATATTGGTGACCTTTTCAGTGTGTCTTATGTTTTCACAGTGCTCTGTAAGTACATGAACATTAGGACAGTTTACTCCCTGCCTTTATGACAAAACCTTATTTAAATTGACTGGAAATAAATTGTGAAGAATCAAGTATACTAATATATTAATACCATATTTCATGCCATGTCAGTGTCATCTTATTGAAATATATTTAAATTTAGTCTGCATAATTGGTGTAGCAGTCTAGGCTCCTGGTTTTTGTTTGTGGAGAAATGGAAACCAACCAGGCCAGTTATTTGATACACACACTTTAGTAGCTCAAAAAGTGAAATAGGATTTTGTTGTAATTTGTACAGAAAGTAGATGTTACATGAATGACCAGACAAACAGTTGTGGATTCTGCAATCAAATTAATTTTTCATTAATGAAAGATGTAACATTTTTAATGTGTTGCGTAAAGAAGCTGGAAATGAGATCATGCTGTCCTCTTCACACAATACAATGCTTCCTCAGTCTCTTAAAACCAACTCAGCACATCTTACTGCTCTCATTGAATGGTGTAACAGGCTTAAGGGACTGAATGGATGCTGCTTGTTTCTATGTTCTTCCTTGTTCCCTTTGTTTTCTTGCTTTCCTTGTTCAAACTCTTGTTTGCCTTGGTAGTTGGGAGTCAACAAAACCACTCTGTTGTGTGGGAATTTTAGGAATTATTTGTTTATTCTAGCATTAATTAGGTCCTTTTGTGGAAACATGATGAGCTATGGAATGCTGTGTAGTTTAAAAGTTTATGCCAACTGCAGTTTTTTTCCCCCTTTCTGTGCTTGTAACAGAAATAAATCTGCAGTTTACGCAGATATTGATGTAAGACTGACAGTAAGCTTTAATATCAATAAGTAGTGTTTGTCTTTTTTAAGTATATTAATATTTTGTTGAAGAGGATACTCATACATGGGGCGATGTCATATAACTTGTCATTTTATAATGCAGCGTGCAATCAAGTCATAGACATGCCTGCATAGACGACTGATACTGTTCCATCCTAAACAAACGTAAGTGACAAAGGGTCAGTTAGACTCAATGTCAGTTCTTTTCTTTCCTTACAGATGCTGCCAGACCTGCTGAGGTTTTCCAGCATTTTCTCTTTTGGTTTCAGATTCCAGCATCCGCAGTAATTAGCTTTTATTAAGTGACATTGCATTCGAAGGGTATCTTACTTTCAAACATAACTCATCTGTTCAAAGGATGCACCCATAGTAAAAGAATCAATAAATTCTTTTCATAGTAATGTACAGTATCATTTATTTAAACATGTTATATCAATATATTTCACTTTTTATTTAACACTTTTTTTTTGTTTCTTTCAATGCAGGCAAAACCTTCCACTATAGAAGTATTAGAAAAAATTGACAAGGTACCATTCTTCACTTTTACATTCTCTAAATATAAATCATTATTTTGGTTGGTTTTAGATCTTATTGTGTTTGCAGCTGTATAATATTTCATCTCTAGGGTTGTTTGCTACTTAAGATTTCATCGCAATTGCAGAACCCCTGTTGCAGTAAGTATTGCACAACAATTCTGATTGAGTGGCCATTTTAGGAATTGACAGCATTAGAAGATTAGGACTTGGGCAGAATTAATATTGTGCATTTCAGATAAGCAAGCAGTTTTGTAGTTTGAGTTTCAAAGATTTTTGTGTATTTTTATGTTTCAACGTTTGTCACCAATTTGTTTGTGTGGCTGATTTGGGGCGGGGGGGGGGGTTGTTGGGGGAGCGGGGGAGGAGGAAAAAAACCAAACTGTTGGCAAAAAGAGCTCCAAGACATTTCAAATCAGCTTTTCATTGATTTTCTGTCAACATTCCAGGTATTGTTATTGGCTGTTTGATAGTCAGTTGGTAGTTTTTTGAACTAACTTGATGCTACCTGAAAATTTCTGTTTATTCATTGACAAATTTACATAGAATTCTATAGCATGAACAATGCAGAAGTAGCCCAGCAAGTCTATGCTCGTGTTAAACATGAACTTCCTTTCACTATACATTGAGGTTTTAGTAAAGTGTCAAAAATGATGGCAACGTGTGAATTATTGCGAATGCAATTTGCTTAGCATGTATGACATTTTAAAAAATCTACCATTGATAATGGACCTGCAATAATGCACTTCCAAAGCAGGTTAGTGAGCCACTGGACCCAATTGAAACACCAAAAAGGTTTCTGAAAAGCCAAATGCCTGAAGTAGAAATACAATTTTTCAAATCGCATATTATTTGTAAGTGACAAAAATGACATTTGAACTTATCCATTAATAGTGTAACATATAGTTTCAAACTTGAAGGTGTAACAATTTGATAAGATGGATGGGTGCATAATGTATCTTTTTTTGAACTATTATACTATGGTTATCTTGATTCAGTGGATACATTATTGTACAAATACAAGGAATTTAGTAGTGTGCATGTTGATATACACCTTCCAGCTGAAAGTGCTGTGCCTAACTCAGCAGCTGCTTGTTTTTGTCATTAGAAGTCAGACTTGCTTTATTTAAAAAAAGTAGGTAACTGTGATTCCTGTTGGAAACAGGCTAACGTTTCTTTTAAAATATGATATAGAAATTTGGCGATGTAATACCTGGAGTGCGACAGTTGAGTTTAAAAATTAATAGATAACCACATTGTGATTTGGTCAGAGTATTCATCACTTGTTCCTCTTTTGTATCTACTTCATTTTATATCTTTTTCAGCCTATTGGGAATGATGCACCACACGTGAAGTAGAAAAGTTGACATCTGAAGGCAAAGGAGTTTAACAAATCTTGGATTAGATAAATGGATTTAGAATCTGCTGTTAGAAGTGTGGGCTAGTTGTGAAATTTGGCAGAAATGGTTGTGATATCCTTTTGGGTTTAGCAAGACTATGGAGGGCCTTGTGTTTTGTAGCACATCTTGGTGTTCAGCGACACGGGCAAGAGGAGTTCTACTGGGATTCAGTAGCATCACGGAAGTTAGTGTTCAAGTTTGAAAACTGCCCGTGTAGGTTTGAGTTTTGTAGCATTGGATTAGGAATTCTGTAGTTTGGTAGTACTGGAGAGGAGTGGTTTGGTTTGAAATGGCTCATGAGAAGTGGGGCCTTTGCAATGCTGAGAGGATAATGTTGGGACTTCAGTAAAATTGGGAGTTGAAGCTCGATGTTTGGCTCATTTGGTATTCCTTGGCTATATTTCAATTAGGTTTTTGGAGCATCTATATCTTTGAGCTAACTCTAGAAATTTGATACAAATCATACAACTTACAGCAATTTTCATAGATACAATTCCATATTTTCCTAAAGCTGATCTTGTTCAATAGTGTACTTTAGGACCACCTGAAGTAGTCCACAGAGCCCTTCTGTTGTAAGGCTGTCACTACAAATTTCAACAATCAGGAGAAAATCAACTAGGCCTAATGGCAATGAGACTGATATTGAATCAGAACATATATTAGGCAAGATCAGCCTAGTGGGTCCTGAAAAATGCTCCTTTATAAGCATTGAAGACTGACAATCAAGTTGAAAAAACTGTCCAATAAATTTGAAGTGACCATCTTAAAGGTTCTGAGTATGAATTTGAGATAGTACCCCAGATTTCTTTGTTCCAATCTTGAGGTAAGGTTCTGTTCCATCATTGGAACAGACTGCCAAGATGGGGGCACAATGATGTGCAGTCAGGCAGAGGGGTTTTCAGACTCCTTGATGTTAACTTCGGACTCAAAGCATGTGAAGCAAGATCTAGATAACCTATTGGTTATCACAATCTCACCAGCATCTGCAACCCTGACAAAGTGTTACTTCTTGATTTTGACCTTGATTCAGAAAACTTAAGAAGCTCCATTATTGGGTACACTGCTGAGTCACAAAGAGCATATTGTCAGATGAGCCTATGCCAGATGATGTGTCAAGTAGTGATGAGCTGTAACCATGTGAATCTATCTGTAATGATTGTTTCAATCCACATCACGTCAGTCAGAGTGATCAGTGCAACTTCCTTGTGAAGCTGAAGTTTCAGCTTCCTGTGGAGGACATCATTCATTATTCCAGCATTCCTCCAGTAGTCCTCAGCATTAGATACTAGTTTTCAACCAATTTGGTTCACTTCATGTAACATCAAGAAATTGTTGGAGGCATTGGATATTGCAAAGGCTTTGGGCCTTGCCAACATTCTGCCAATAATACTGAAGGCTTGTGCTCCAGAACTTATCACTTCCCGAACCAAGCTGTTTTGGTACAGTTACAATACTGACATCTACATGATAATGTGGACAATTGCCCAGATATGTTCAGTACATAAAAAGCAGAACAAATCCAACCCAGCTGATTATTGTCCTATCAGTCTACTGTCAATCATCAATAAAGTTACAGGAGGTGTCATCAATAGTGATATCAAGCAGCACTTGCTCAGCATTAATCTGCTCAGTGGCACCCAGTTTGTGTTCTACTAGGGCCACTTCCATCCTGACCTCATTACAGTCTTGGTTCAAACACAGACAAAAGAGCTAAGAGGTGAGAGTGACAGCCTTTGACAGTATGGTATTAGGGACCCCTAGCAAAACTGGAATCAGTGGATGTGAGGGGGCAAACTCTTTGCTGGTTGAAGTCATATCTGGCAAGTAGGAAGATGGTTGTAGTTGTTGGAAATCAGTTATCTCCACTCCTGGACATTTCTGTGGGAGTTCCTCAGGGCACTGTCCTTGGCCCATTCACCTTCAGCTGCTTCATCAATGACCCGCCCTCCATCATGAGGTCAGAAGTGAGGATGTTCACTGATAATTTCGTAATGTTCAGCACCATTCACGACGACTCAGATATTGAAGCAGTCCATGTTCAAATGCAACAAGATCTGGATGATATCAGGCTTCAGCCACAAGTGGCCAGTAACATTGTGTCAAACAAATATAAGGCAATGACCATCTCCAATAAGAGACAATTCAACCACCACCTCTTGACATTCAATGGTGTTACCATCACTGAATCCCCCATGATCAACATCCTTGGGGGTCACCATTGACCAGAAACTCAACACGTAAGCACAGTATCTACAAGAGCAGGTCGTAAGTTAGGATTGCTGTGTCCAGTAACTCAGCACCTGACTCCCCAAGCTTGTCCATCATCAGTAAGGCACAAACCAGGGGAGTGATGGAATGCTCCCCATTTGCCTGGATAAGTGCAGTCCCAACAACACTTCAGATGCTTGACACTATGCAGGTTAAAGCAAACCTCTTTATTGATGACCGAGAGTAGACTGATGGGACAGTAATCCACTAGGTTGGATTTGTCCTGCTTTTTATGTACTGGACATACCTAGACAATTTTCCAGTCAGGTAGATGCCACACCATGAAAATCAACTCCCTGACGTTCAGTACCAGCAGTGTGTACTATCTACAAAATGCACTGCACAATTTTACCAAAGATCCTCAGACAGCAGCTTTCAAATTCATGACCACTTCCTGTAGAAAGACAAGGGCAGCAGATGCATAGGAACACTACTTGAAACTTCCCCTTCAAGCCAGTCCCCAACATGACTTGGAAATATATTGCTGTTCCTTTACTGATGCTGGGCCAAAGTCCTGGAATTCCCTACCAAATGGCATGATTGGTCAACCTACAATAGGTGCTCTGAAGTGATTCAAGAAGGCAGCCCACCAGAACTTTCTCAAGGGCTACTAGGGAAAAGCTATAAATTCAGGCCAGCCAGCAAATCACACCCAGAAATGAATTTTAAAAATATATACCATGGAACTCCTTTTGCTGAAGACAAAGGATATATCTAAGATGCTGCATCATTAGCATTAGCAAAATGGTATGCCGTTACAATCTGTGACATCGTGGCTGATGCCTTTGCATCCATCCTGAGCTGAAGCAAGAAATGGATTATCTGTTGAGCCTCATCCTGATGTCCCGAGCATCACCAATGCCAGTCTTCATACAACTTGATTCAATCCATATCACATCAAGAAACTGCTGAAGGCAGTGGATTCTGTAAATGGTCTGAAAACTGATATCAATCCCGCAATAATACTAAAGACTTCTGCCCCAGATATAATAAGATCTACAACACTGGCATCTATCCAACAATGTGGAAAATTGCTCAGGTATGTCTTGTGCACAAAAAGCAGGACTGTTCCAGCCAAGCTAATTACTACCCAGTCAGTCTATTCGTGATCATTGGCATAATGCTGGAAGGATTATTGACAGCGATGTCAAGCAGCGCATGCAAAGGAATAATTTGCTCATGGATACTTAGTTTGGATTTCACCAGTTCCTGTCAACTCCTGACCTCATTGCACCCTTGATCCGAGAAGACTGACTTCCAGAAGTGAGGTGAGAGTGACTGCCTTGCCATTAGCCAGAAATGCTGAGTAGATGGTCGATCTCTGTTTCCTCCAGAGGTCCCCAACATCACAGTTGCCAGTTTTCAGCCGATTCAATTCACTCCACATGATCTCCCGAAATGACTAGAGACTGCAAAGACTGCAGGCACTGCAACACTCCAACAATTATACTGAAGACGTGATCCAGAGCTTGCTGAAAATCTAGCCAAGCTATTCCAGTGTAACTACAACACTGTCTACCCGACAGTCTGGGCAATTTCCCAGACTGTGTCCTTTATTGAAGAAGCAGGACAAATCTAACCCCGCCAATTTAGTGCCCCAACAGCATACTTTTGATCATCAGTAAAGTGATGAAAAGAGTTATAACGGTACTATCAAGCAGTACTTGGTTAGCAATAAGCTAATTGATTCCCAATTTGGGTTCCACCAAGGCTGCTGAGCTTCAGACTTCATTACAGCCTTGCCTTCAAATAAGAACAAAGTTGAATTCCAGAAGTGAGTGCATGATGTCAAGGCTGCATTTGACTGAGTATGGCATCAAGGACCCCTAGCAAAACTGCAGTCAGTAGGAATTGGGTGGGAAAATGTTCCGCTGCTTGGAATCATACCTGGTACAAAAGAGGATGGTTTTGGTTGGAGGTTAGTCATCTCCATTCCAGGATATCTCTTCAAGATTTCCTCACGATAGTGACCTAGGCCCAACCGTCTTCAGTTGCTTCATCAACAACCTTTCGCCATCATAACGTTAGAAGTAGGGATATTTGTGTAATGTTCAGCACTATTCATGACTCGGATACTGAAATAGTCCATGTCCAAATGCAGCAAGACATGGATAACATCCAACCTTGGGGTGAAAAGTGAGAAGTAGCTTTCATGCCACACAAATGCCGGGTAATGGCTCTGTCCAATAAGGGATAATCTAATCACCACCCCATGACATTCCATGGTATTACCATAACTGAATCCCCCATTGTCAACATCCTGAGAGTTACAATTGATCAGAAACTCAATTGGACTCACTGCAAAATTACAATGGCTACAAAAGCAAGTCAGAGACTTGGAATACTGCAATGAATAACCCAGCTCCTGACTTGCCAAAGCCAGTCCAGCATCAGCAAGACACACATCAGGAATGTAAGTGAATACTCCCCACTTGGATGAGTGCATCTCTGGCACCACATGCATCAGCATCCATTTCCTCCACCACTGATACATCTTGTAGACTGTATACACTGCTGCTACTGAGCATGACAGTAATTTGCCCAAATTCCTCAGACAGCATTTAATCCAAGACCACTTCTCTCATCTCGAAGGACAAGAGCAGAAGATACCTGGGAAACCACTGCCAACAAGCTCACCTCCAAGCCACTCACCATCCTGACTTGGAAATATGTTGCATTTGCTTCGTTGTTGCTGGGTTAAAATCCTGGAATTCCCTCCCCAGTAGCATTGAGGGTCAATCTACAGTACGTAGACTGCAGTGATCGAAGAAGGCAGCTCACCACCACCCTCTCAAGCACAACTAGGGATGGGCAATAAATGCTGGGTAGCCAATGATGCCCATGTTTCAAGAGAGAATTTAAAAATATCAAGGGTAAACTTGCTGGGAACATTGGTTGCAAAAGATTCTAAGGTATGTGAAGAGGAAAAAATTAGTCGAGACAAATGTAGGTCTGTTATAGTCAGAAGCAGGGAAATTATAATGGGCAACTGAGATGTCAGCCCAATTAAATACATGGTTTGGTTCTGCTTTCACAATGGAGGACCCAAGTGACATCCTGAAAATGTTGGGAAACACAGGGTCTAGTGAGAGGAGGGTACTGAAGAAAATCATTATTGGTTGGGAAACGGTGTTAAGGAAATTGGTGGCATTGAAGGCTGATAGGTCCCAAGGGCCTCATAATCTGCATCCTAGAGTATTTAAGGAAGTCATTATAGAAACAATGGATGTATTGATGGCCACCTTCCAAGATTCCACAGACTCTGGAACAGTCCCTACAGATTGGAGGGTAGCTAATATTTAAAAAAAGAGGTAGCAAACAGGGAATTATGGTCTTTTCCTCATCGGTAGTGAGAACAATGTACTCAAGGTCTTCAGCAAAGGTGCACTTATGGCTTGTTTAGGTAGTTCCCATTTGGAATACTGCATTCAATTCTCATCTCCCTCCAATAGGAACAATATTATTAAACTTGAAAGGGTTCCAAAAAGATTTACAAGAATGTTGCCAGGGTTGAAGGGTCTGTTGAGAGGGAGAGGCTGGGACTATTATTCCTGGAATGTCAGTGGCTGAGGGGAGGTTTATAACATCATGTGGGGCATGGATAGGGTGAATAGCTGAGGTCATTTGCCCATGGTAGGGGAGACTAAAACTAGAGGGCATAGATTTAAGGTGAGGGGGGAAAAGATTGAAAAGGGACCTGCGAGTCAACTTTTTCATGCAGAGGATGGTAGATGGAGGTGGATACAATTACAGCATTTAAAAGGCATCTGGAGGGGTACATGAATAGGAAAGGTTTAAAGCAATATGGGCCAAATGTGGCAAATTGGACTATATCAGTTCGGATATTTGGTTGGCGCAGAAGAGATGGACTGAAGGGTCTGTTTCTGTACTGTCTAACTCTGACTTTTAAAAGGGGAAACAATGGTTTGTTTTGGGGAGAGATGAGACTGGCAGATTTGAAAGAGGCCTGAGGGGAGGCATGTGTTTATGAAAGCCAAAATACATAATGGGTTATCTTTTCTTTCCAGGATAATTGTAGAGTGTTAGGCAGCATTGGTAGAGGGAAGGTTAAGGCCTTCAGCTAAGTTAGCTGGGATTGCTAGTTTGCAATGCAGAGTGACGCCAACATCATGTATTCAGTTCCTGCACTGCCGAGGTTACTGTGTCACTTTCTTAGGCTCTCGCCTTGCCTGAGGTGTGGTAACCCTCTAGTTAAACCACTACCAGTCATCTCTGACCAGCACATTATGATCTGGTACATCTGTGGCAATTTTTAATATTGGAAGGGCTTTTGTCAGGGCTGGTAGTGTTGGCCAAAGGAATTCTACACCATAAGCATCCAAGTCTGCAGCCTTGGAACTTCTTATTTTTAGACCGTTCGATTGTAGTTTGTCCATGACTACTTAAAGGTAATAAACTTAATGCTTAGCTTGGACATGAGATTTTTTTAAACAAGTGTACAACATTGGATTTAAAAAAAAATTGTTCTTGGATTATTGCCCCTCACCCACTGCTTTGACATGGCAGTTAATGTTATCAACAAAGTTATTACTAAGTCTTGTAGGTAGGAATTGCCTTGAAACATGTTAGATTACTTTCGCCTGAGAACTATGCTATGGCTTAGAAGAAATAGCTGGAAATTTTCTGTTTTAAGTAATGGGAGGGAGAGAATAGAATTGTATGAGAACAAATAGACAAGTAAAAAGAAAAAGGAATAAGAATCATGTGCATGCTGCTGCAAATGAAAGGTGAAAAGTAGAAGTTTAAGCAGCATTTCAGAAAGGACGTAATATCAGAAGGGTCAGGTTAAAATAATGGATTTACAGTCTTTCTATAAGTTGAGATCTGTTACTAATATCTCCTTCAAATGGTAAGATATGCATTTTGAAGTATATTTTTCTCTAGGGGATGCAAAACTGTTTGAATTTGGAAGGTTTCATAAACAGACTGAAAAAAGATTTTCGTTTAGAGCTAAATAACTTAACAAAATTTGTTTTCATAATGGGATGCATAAAATGTTTTATGTTGTTCCGATTTCATTTGTAACTTGATCGATTCCAGTCTGATAAAAATTCAGCTTTGAGAAGCAGGATTGACAGCTATTGTTGTGACAAATCATATTTTAAGGTAGCATTACAAAGTGTAACCCCTGTTATCCAAATGAGATAAAAAATGTTGGCAGTATAGTATTAGAGTGGCAGTGCTACTTGTACGTAGTGGAACATTTCCAAACTAGCATTTAAGTCTACCTGTTTGTTTGTTTGTTTGTTTGATCCAGTTGTCTAAAACTAATCTTTTTGATAATTTAGTCTGTTTTATTCTCTCTAATTTGAATGAAGTTTTTTTTGATAGGAAATAAATGCATTGGAAGAATTCAGGGAAAAAAATCAAAGACTGCAGAAGATCTGGATTGGAAGACTGGTTCTGTATTCATCCACACTTTATATCATAACCTTTATAATTGTGTACATGTGGTGCTTTCCAGAAGAATGGGATGCACGACTAACTTTGGCGCTTCCAGGATTTTTATTTCCCTTACTGTAAGTAATCTGGCTATTGCCAGTTTGGATCACTTTGAAAAATGGTGTCTTCATAGTCCAGTTTTATTTTTATTGGTGAAAATTGTAAATTTTATAGCTAGAAAAATATATGCCATACTAACATTGGAGCCCACATAAGTGAATACCTAATAATTGAAGACCCCACTTAATGAATTAAATTATAATTAATTTTATTAAGATTGTCTCTCTTTTCCGGATTGTATGAACTGCATAGCCTATTTTAAGTGAATTAAAATGTTAACATCTGAATCATTAAAAGCGCCTTTGAAATTCTTGTACTGCCTGGAAGAAATCATCTGATTGAGTAGGAATATACTAATAAATTTGGTAGCTTTAAAAAAAACATCACTTTACTCTGGCTGTTAAACTTCCTGCAGATATAATTTATTAAAAATTCTCCATCTTTCGATTGAATTTGTTAATGTTTTTCTCTTCCATTGTTAATTTGATTATCTATTCCCTACTTTAACAACATTTACATGAAATAGTTAAATCTGAACTAACTGTCATGTTTTGGAACTTGAGATTATGTTTACATCAACCTAGTTTGGGCTCTGCCAGGACTGCTTATGGCCTTTACTGAAGAAGCTCCTCCGGGTTATCTCCTGCATGAGCTATCTTCACCTGCTTCATCAGTGATCTTTTCTCTACAACATAAAGTCAGAAATCGTGCTGTTTGCTGATGATTGCACAGTAAACAGCACTGTTTGCTATTCCTGTGATAACAAATCATTGGGCTGATGATTAGCTATAAGATCATAAGATTTAGGCCATTCAGTCCATCAAATCTGCTCCACCATTCAATGAGATTTGATAATCCTCGCCTCCACTTTCCTGCCTTATCCCTATAATGTTTGCTTCCTTTATTAAGTAAAAGTCTGCCTATTCTCACTTGATTGCACTGTGCAACACCAACCTGAATTGCCCTTTTTCTGTAAAGATTTCCACAGCTTGAGGAAAATGGGTACAGAAAACGGGTGGGGGTACTTTGATCTACTCAAAAATATTAGTGTTGATGGGGAGGAGATATTAGTACTTCTAGTGGGCTTGAATGTGGATAAATATCCAGACCCAGATGAGATGTATTTCAGGCTACTGTGTATAGTAAGGGAGATTTCAGGGGTACTGACATTGATCTTTAATATTCTCTCTGATCCTAGGAGGGATGCTAGAGGACTGGAAGGCAGATAATGTGATATCATGATTCAGAAAGACTCGTAAGAATAAATCAGGAAAGCACCGGCCAATAAGTCTAATGTCAGTGATGGCGAAACAATTGGAAAAAATTCTGAGGAACTGAATTAATCTCCTCTTAGAGAAACTAAGATTAATAAAGAATTGTCAGCGTAGGAGGACTAGGGGTGTCATGTCTAATAAATTTTCTGAAGAGGTGAACAAAGAGATGTAAAATGCAGGTACATAGTTCCTTGAAAGTGAAGTCGCAGGTAGACAGGAGGGTGGTGAAGAAGGCATTTGGCATGCTTGCCTTTGGTCAGTGCATTGAGCATAGGAATTGAGAGGTCATGTTGTGGCTGTCCAAGACATTGGTGAGACCACTTTTAAAATACTGTGTTCAGTTCTGTTTACCCTTCTATCAGAAGGTTGCTGTTAAATTTGAGAGGGTGCAGAAAAGATTTACAAGGCTTTTGCAGGACTGGTGGTTTGGAGTTATAGGGAGAGGCTGAATAGTTTGTGACTTTTTTCCCCTGTAGCATCAGTGACTGAGGGGTGACCTGATAGAGGCTTATAAAATCATGAGGGATATGATAGGATCAATAATCAAGGTCTTTTTCCTAAAGTGGAGGTGAGAAGGGAAAGATTTAAAAAGGATCTGAGGGCTAATTTTCTACAGAGGATGGTATGTGTATGGAATGAGCTGCCAGAGGAACGAGTGGAGGCGGGTACAATTGCAACATTTAGAGTCATAGAGTTGTACAGCATGGAAACAGACCCTTCAGTCCAACCCGTCCGTGCTGACCAGATATCCCAACCCAATCTAGTCCCACCTGCCAGCACCCGCCCATATCTCTCCAAACTCTTCCTATTCATATACCCATCCAAATACCTCTTAAATGTTGCAATTGTACCAGCCTCCCCACATCCTCTGGCAGCTCGTTCCATACACGAACTACCCTCTGCGTGAAAATTTTGCCCCTTAGGTCTCTCTTATATCTTTCCCTTCTCACCCTAAACCTATGCCCTCTAGGTTTGGACTCCCCGACCCCAGGGAAAAGACTGTCTATTTATCCTATCCATGCTCCTCATAATTTTGCAAACCTCTATAAGGTCTTCCCTCAGCCTCCGACATTCCAGGGAAAACAGCCACAGCCTGTTCAGCCTCTCCCTGTAGCTCAGATCCTCCAACCCTGGCAACATCCTTGTAAATCTTTTCTGAACCCTTTCAATTTTCACAACAACTTTCCGATAGGAAGGAGACCAGAATTGCAAGCAATATTCCAACAGTGGCCTAACCAATGTCCTGTACAGCCACAACATGACCTCCCAACTCCTGTACTCGATACTCTGACCGATAGCCGAAATCATTCGTGGGCGGCACGGTGGCACAGTGGTTACCACTGCTGCCTCACAGCACCAGAGACCAAGGTTCAATTCCCGCCTCAGGCGACTGACTGTGTGGAGTTTGCACGTTCTCCCCGTGTCTGCGTGGGTTTCCTCCGGGTGCTCCAGTTTCCTCCCACAGTCCAAAGATGTGCAGGTCAGGTGAATTGGCCATGCTAAATTGCCCGTAGTGTTAGGTGAAGAGGTAAATGTAGGGGTATGGGTGGGTTGCGCTTTGGCGGGTCGGTGTGGACTTGTTGGGCCGAAGGGCCTGTTTCCACACTGTAAGTAATCTAATCTCAATCTAAGTAATCTAATCTAATCTAGCATTCCAAACGTCGTCTTCACTATCCTATCTACCTGCGACTCCATTTTCAAGGAGCTATGAACCTGCACTCCAAGGTCTCTTTGTTCAGCAACACTCCCTAAGACCTTACCATTAAGTGTATAAGTCCTGCTAAGATTTGCTTTCCCAAATGCAGCATCTCACATTTATCTGAATTAAACTCCATCTGCCACTTCTCAGCCCATTGGCCCGTCTGGTCCAGATCCTGTTGTAATCTGAGGTAACCCTCTTCGCTGTCCACTGCACCTCCAATTTTCGTGTCATCTGCAAAATTACTAACTGTACCTCTTATGCTCGCATCCAAATCATTTATGTAACTTTAGTAAGGTTTTTGAGAACGTCTTGCTAAGTGCATAAGGAATGCAGAGCAATTTTGCAAATTTGACCCAAATTTGAAATAGAGGATGATGGCTAAACGGTGTGATTGAAAGGTCTGTCCAGTGGCATGCCACAATGTTCAGTGTTGGGACCCTTGCTGTTTTAGTGTGCACTCATGATCTTAACATAGAGTATAGGAAGTATAATCAGTACATTTGCAGACAACATGAAAATTGGTGTTGTGGTAAATAAAGAGGAAGAAAGCCATGGGCTACAGGATAAGATGGATGAGCTGGTCAGATGGGCTGTACAGTGGCAAATGGAATTTAACCCTGAAAAGTTTAAGGTGATGTATTTTAGGAGGACTAACCAGAAACAGAAGTCTATGCTGAGTAGTAAGAGCTGAGAAAGTACAAAGGATCAGGGTGAACTTTGTGTTCATGTCAATCGATCCTTGAAGGCAGCATGACCAGTAGCTAAGGTAGTTAAGAAAGCATATGGGATACTTGCCTTATTAGTTGAGACATTGAATACAAGAGCAATTAGGTTATGATAGAACTGTATAAAACATTTAGGTCATGGTCGGACTGTGCAGATCTGATTGCCACACTATTGGAAAGTGTCGTTGTATTAGAGAGGGTGCAAAGGAGATTCATCAGGTTGTTAGCTGGACTGGAGTGATTCAGTTATGAGGGGACACTGATAGACTAGAGTTGCTTCTTTAGAACCCAGAAGGCTAAGGTGTTACCCAAATTGAGGTTTTCAAAATTCTTAGGGACATAGATAAGGAGAAATATTTCCGTTACTGGAGGAATTAGTAACGGAAGCACAGTTCTCAGGTAAGGAACATCAGTGCTAAACAATAACCATGAACCAGGGATATCGATCAGCTCTTTTTGATAATTAGTTATAATTGTCAAATCTCTCACCATCAGCATTCAGGAGATTGTCACTGATCAGTAACTGATTGATTTATAGTGTGACCCACCTCCTGACTTCCAAAAATCTCTTCGTGATATGTGAGGCACAAGTTCAGAGTATCTTGGAATATTCTTCATTTGCATATATAGGTGTAGCTGCAGTAAGCGCAGAAGCTGTACGCTATACAGGACAAAGCCATTTACTTGATTGACACACTATCCACCACTTCAAACATTCATTTTTTATGTATTCACTGGATACTGCGACTGTTTTGTATACATTCTACAAAATGCACTTCAGCTTCTTCAACTGCACCTTCTAAATCTGTAAGCTCCATCACTCGGGATGAAAGCAGAAACTGCATGGGAGCACCACAACTTCCAAGTAGATTCATAGTTGTACAGTATAGAAACAGACAGTTTGCTCCAACTAGTCCATGCCAATCATGTTCCCAAACTGAACTAGTCCCACCTGCCTACGCTTGGCTCATATTCTTCCAAACCTTTTCTATTTGTGAACTTAACCAAAAGTCTTTTAAACATTAACTGCACCTGCATTACCACTTTTTCTGGCAGTTCATTCCACACATGAACTTCCAGGAAAAAAAAAGGAAAGTTGCCCCCATATCCTTTTTAAATCTCTTTCTTTTTGCCATAAACATATGCCCCCTAGTTTTGAATTCTCCTACCATAGGGTAAAGATCTTTGTCATTCACCTTATCTATGCCTCTCATGACTTTATAAACCTCTATAAGCTCACCCCTCAACCTCTACGCCCAGTGAAAAAAGTCCCATCCTTTTCAATCTATTTTTACATGTGAAACCTTTATTCCCAGCAACATCCTGGTAAATCTTTTCTGAACCCTCTCCAGTTCAATAATATACTTCCTGTACCAGGATGACCAGAACTGCACACAGTGCTCCTGAAGAGGCCGTACCAACATCCTGTAGAATCTCAACATGACATCCCAACTCCTATACTTAAAAGGTCTGAGCAATGAAGGCAAGAATGCTAAACGTCTTCTTAACCACCCTGTCTACTTGTGATGCAGATTTCAAACAACTATGTACCAAACCCCTGTCTAAAACACTACCCAGTGCCCCACAGTTAATTGTATTAATCCTGCCCTTTTTTTTTACCAAAATGCAATATCTCACATTTATCCAAATCAAACTCCATCTGCCACTCCTCAGCCCATTCACCCAATTGATCAAAATCTCTTTGTAATCTTAGATAACCTTTTTTCACTGTCTACAATACCATTAATTTTGCTGATTTGGAGATGCCGGTGTTGGACTGGGGTGTACAAAGTTAAAAATCACACAATACCAGGTTATAGTCCAACAGGTTTAATTGGAAACACACTAGCTTTTGGAGCGACGCTCCTTCATCAGGTGATTGTCACACAATCACCTGATGAAGGAGCGTCACTCTGAAAGCTAGTGTGCTTCCAATTAAACCTGTTGGACCATAACCTGGTGTTGTGTGATTTTTAACTAATTTTGATGTTATCTGCAAATTTACTAACCATGCCTCCTATATTCTCATCCAAATCACTTTTTATGAATGATGACACTGCTGATCACATGCTTCTAGTCCAAAAAAACAACCCTCCACCACCACCCTGTCTCCTACCATAAAGCCAATTTGTATCCAGTTGACAAGCATGCCATGAATCCCATGTGATCTAACTTTACTAATTAGTCTACCATGTGAAACGTTGTCAAAGACTTTAAAGTCCAAGTAAACAAGATCTACCTCTTTACTGTCATCAGACTTTTTGGTTGTTTCATTAAAAACTCAATCAGGTTTGTGAGGCATGATTTTCTTTCCCATTTTAAAACCTCCAGCAGTTCCCCTTCTGTAACATGAACTATTTTCTAACCATCAATATTTATTTTCCTGGGTTCTGTAGCCTTCACAGTAAAAATGAAAAAATTCATTTAATATCTCTCCCATTTCCTGAGGTTTGATACAAAGATGACCTCATTGACCTTAAAGCAGCGCTATTCTCTCTACTTGCTGTCTTGCTCTTAATATAGGTGTATAATCTTTTTGGATTATCCTAAACCTTATCTGCTTAGGCTATCTCACATCTCCTCTTTATCTCCCTGATTTCCTTCTTAAGAATGCCTCTACACTCATACTCTTCAAGAGATCTACTTGATATCTGTTGTCTGTATCTAATGTGTGATTCTTTTTTATTCTTGATGAGAACCTCAATATCTTTACTCATCCATTGTTCCCTAATCTTACCAGCTTTGCCTTTCACAAGAACATTATGCATCTGAACTCTCTCTTAGCTGTGAACAGTCTACTCCAGTCAATTTTTGAAAGTTATTGTTTCATGTCCTTAAAATTTGCCTTACTCCAATGAAGAACTTTAACTGTTATTGAAGACTTATGCAAAAGGATAAGTATTTAAAAATTAGTAGTATTATGTGGTCTCTAGTCCCAAAGCGTTCCTTTAACACTTGCCCTGCCATCCTTCCCAAGAGAAGGACAAGTTTTGTCCCTTCTCTGGTGGGAACATTGACATAGTGGTCAAGAAACTCTTCTTGAACAGGTTTAAGAAATTCATAATCATCCAAACCTTTAACACTATGGCAGTCCCAGTCAATATTTGGAAAATTAAAATCTCCTACTTTTACAACCTTATTATTCTTACATATATTTGAGATCGCTCTACGTATTTGCTCCTGAATTTCCCTCTGACCATTGGGAGACCTATAGCACAATCCCATCAAGGCGATCATCCCTTTTTTTTATTTCTAATTTCAACCCATATATTTTCACTAAATGATCCCTAAGAAATGTCTTCTCTAATTACAGTGGTAGTGTCTTCTTTAATCAAAAGTGCCACTTCCCATCTCTTTTGCCTTTCTTTTTATCCTTCCCAAAGCATTTAAAATCCAGAACATTGAGCTGCCAATCCTTGAACTTCTCTCAAGTTCTATAATAGCTACAACATCCCAGCTCCATGTTCCCATGCATGCCCTGAGTTAATCAGCCTTACATATAAAATTCTTGCATTGAAAGAAATGCAGTTTACTTCTTCAGCGTTGCTTCATTCTCTGACTTGCGGTTGTCTGTTTTCTAATTAACTTGCTCTTTTCTGATTCAGAATCATCTTTCTCTTTCTTTCAATTTTCACTGTTACATTCTCTCTCTTCTCCCCCCCCTCTCCTCCACTTCTCTGAACACTTACAGGCTCCTGAAATAGAACTAACAAATCTCCCTGCCAGTATATTGGTCCTTTTCCAGTTGAGGTAAAATCTATCCTTTTTGAGCAGGTCTTTTTGTCTCTGAAGAGATCCCAAAGATCCAAGAAAGTGAATCCCTACATTATTGTGCCATTGATTTATCTCTCTTTTTTTGACTACTTCCCTCATTAGAACTTGGCACTGTAAATAAACTAGGGATTACTCCTTTTGATGTTCTATTTTTTAAACTTATATTTAACCAGTTATATTCACTCTGCAAAGCCTTAACCCTTTCCTTAACTATATCATTCCTACCAATATGCACAACAACCTCTGACTTCTTACTCTTCCTTTTGACAAAATGCTTCAACTATTTTGAGATGTTCTTAACTATGGCACCAGGAAAGCAACATACTACCTTAGACTCACACTGACTGCCACTGAATCTCTAGTCTCCACCCCTAACTGGACAGACCCTTGTAAAAATTATTCTTTAAATCTTGACAAACCCCATTTAATATAAGATTCAACAGTACCCAAAGCAAATACCTGTTTGAGAGAGAAATAACTGCTTGAGCCTTCTGAACTACCTTCTTAACTTTCTTGACAATTGACCATCTATCTGACTGATCCTGCTGTGTAAACACTTCTCTAAATCTATTAGTCATCATTTGCAATGTCTTATTGCATGCCCTCAGTGACATTAAACCTAAAAAGTAGCTCTCAATAGCACCTTCCATTTAAAAATAAACTACATTTCCTTACCCACAGAATTAATATTAAGCACATAAAACAATTTAAACAAATAAATAATAAAAAGCAATCACTTAGCTGAACAAATGAAAAATGGCTCCTCCTCAAATAATCCAACATTCAGCTTTCAATCTCCAGATTTTGGGCGGCACGGTGGTACAGTGGTTAGCACTGCCGCCTCACAGCGCAGGAGACCCGGCTTCAATTCCCGCCTCAGGCGACTGACTGTGTGGAGTTTGCACGTTCTCCCCGTGTCTGCGTGGGTTTCCTCCGGGTGCTCCTCCCACAGTCCAAAAATGTACAGGTTAGGTGAATTGACCATGCTAAATTACCCGTAGTGTTAAGTAAGGGGTATGGGTGGGTTACGTTTCGGCGGGTCGGTGTGGACTTGTTGGGCCGAAGGGCCTGTTTCCACACTGTAATCTAATTTAAAAAATCTCTCCAGAGTAATCAATGTCCATAAGCTGTGCAAACAATCTCTCCTTCTTCACGTATTAGTTTAATGTAAATTTTTGTCAAAATAAAAAATCACTGTGGATCAAAATTTGTCAAACACTGTCAAAAATATCTCTCCTCTGAGTGTAAAAATGAAATCTCTCCTTTCTTTATTATTTTGTTTTAAACGTATATTTAAGTTTCAAACAAGGGGGGGAAGTATATCTGCCCACAGATCGATACTTGACAAACGTGGAGGTTCGACCCACACAATATCCATTTTTAAAAACAAACTCTTCTACAAGAGTTACAAAATGATTCAAAATAAAAATCTTTATGATTATGAAATGTGAAAACCATAGGAATTATACAAGAAAACCTGCAACTTAGGAGCAGCTACAATATCCACACTATTGTCAGTCCACTATTTTTGTTTATTAACACTTTAGCCCACAACCCCTGCGTATGGTTATTAGTTCAATTCCTGAAACTCTCTATTGGGTTCACGAAGTACGCTAACCATAAATTTCGAAATGGCAGCTTGTGATTGCCAATAATAAGTAATCTTGTGTGACGCATTCCCAGAATAAATAACATGAATGCAATTTAATAATGTTTAGCTTTTTTTGTTGTATATTGTTTTACTATGAGCTGGCTTTTTTCCATTGCTAGTTAATTCTTAATGTGCTTAGTGTCTTCTGAAGCTCAGATATGTAGTTTAATATCTGATCAGTTGCCCTTATTTGTATATGCAAAACTAGGATGTTTTCCCTTGAGTCATTGCAGAATTGTGTGCAGTATCCCAACTGAGACCAAACCAGTGGTGGGTGGATGTGTGGGGTTGTGTATGTGTATGTGTGTGTCTCCCTCGCTGACTATTTAAGTGCACTTGCCCATTTTGAAGATACTGATGTTCATCAAACTTTGAATTTAATGTTAAAACAATTTAGATGTTTTGTATATGATGGAAACTTTTTCATCATATTAATATATGGATGTAATTTTGATCGCTGAGCTGGAAGGTTCATTTTCAGATGTTTCATCACCATGCTAGGTAACATCAGTGAGCCTCCGGTGAAGCACTGGTGTTAGTGACCTGCTTTGGATTAGTTTAGATTTCCTTGGGTTGGTGATGTCATTTCCTGTACTTTTTCTCAGTGTGGTAAATGGGGTCCAAGTTGATGTGTTTGTTGATAGAGTTCCAGTTGGAATACCATGCTTCTAGGGATTCTCATGCGTGTCTCTGTTTGGCTTGTCCTAGAATGGATGTGTTGTATCAGTCGAAGTGGAGTCCTTCCTCATCTATATGTAAGGATACTAGTGAGAGAGGGTCATGTGTTTTTGTGGCTAGTTTTTTTTAGATTAGATTCCCTATAGTGTGGAAACAGGTCTCTCGGCCCAACCAGTCCACAACGACTCTCCGAAGAGTAACCCGCCCAGACCCATTTTCCTCTGATTAATGCACCTAACACTATGGGCAATTTAGCATGGCTAATTCACCTGACCTGCAGATCTTTGGACTGTGGGAGGAAACCTGAGCAACCGGAGGAAACCCACGCAGACACTGGGAGAATGTGCAAACTCCACACAGATAGACGCCCGAGGCTGGAATCGAACCTGGCACCCTGGTGCTGTGAGACAGCAATGCTAACCACTGAGCCACTATGCTGCCCCACGCACCCAATTCTAAGCATGAAACTTTTAAGTAAGATGTCAAGGTACTAGAGATGATACAGAAAACAGGCTGCTTGACAGTTATTTTAAACTGAAGAGACTAGATTGAGGAATCAAATGCATTGTTTGCAGATACTGACACTTCCCAACAGGTGGCGATAGACCAGACCCCACAACTACAGAACTGAATCACAGCCCTACTCAAAAGACTTCAGAAATCTGGAGAATTAAATAAGACAGACTTCCAAAAAATGAAACCAGACTGATCCAACACCCCACGCTTTTATGGATTACCTAAAATTTCATAAACCAGAAGCACTCCTCAGTCCCATAATCTCACAACCTGGAACACCAATGTGCAGATTAGCCAAGGAGGTACACCAAAAGCTAAAACATTTGGTAGAAGACTCCCACCACTGCATCCACTCCGCCAAGAATTTCTGAACACCAAAGATACCAAGTTAGAAGAAGATACAATAATGGTCTCTTTTGATGTAACAGCCCTGTTCACATCCATTAACATCAACCTGGCCAAGGAAGCACTGACTACGCTGTTAGAAGAACCAAAAACATATACACTAAACACCACCAACTTCATCAGCAAGGACAACATTGTCAAGATAGTGGACTAATGCTTTACCACCCACTTCACTTTCAATAACAAAACCTACAAACAATCCAACAGAAGACCGAAGGGATCTCCGATATCCGGATTCTTAGCAGAGGTAGTAATGCAAAGACTCGAACAAACAGCTCAGTCAACTATCCAACCCAAACTCTGGGCCAGCTATGTGAATTTCACCTTTGTCATTACTAAGCAAAACAAATTCGAGCAAACCTTCAATATCATCAATAATATCCTTTATTGGCATAAACTTCACTAAAGAAGAGGAAAACAACAACAAACTGCCATTCCTAGCTGTCAGAGTCGAGCTAATAGCCAATGGGGAACTTAAAACCAGCACCTACAGGAAAACAGCACATACGGACCAAATACTGAATTACAAAAGCAATCATCCCAACATCCACAAACGAAGCTGCATCAGAACATTATTTCAATGAGCCATCACACACTGCAGCACAGGAACTACAAAGAGCAGAGGAAAATCACCTACACGGCTTATTCAAAAACAACGGGTACCCAATGAACACAGTCTGCCGATTTCTCAGCAATAAGCCCAATCAAACAGACAAAATGCGTCCAGAAACCCTAGCCACTCTCCCCTATATCAAAGCCATCTTGGAAATGATTGCCAGACTACTCAAACCTCTTGGCATCATGGTAGCCCAGAAACCCACCAACTCATTAAAACAGCAGCTCATGAACTTGTAAGACCCCATACAGATGACAAACAAAACTAATGTCATTTACAAAATACCTTGCAAGGACTGTAACAAACACTACATTGGATGAGCAGGCAGAAAACTAGCCAGCAGGATGCATGAACATCAACTAGCCACAAAAAGACATTGCCCACTATCACTAGTATCCTTACATACAGATGAGGAAGGACACCACTTCAACTGGAACAACATATCCATCTGAGGACAAGCCAAACCGAGACACACGTGAGAATTCCTAGAAGCAAAACACATCATCTTTGACCCCATTAACCACCTTCTGTGAAAAAGAACAGGAAATGACATCACCACAGGAACTGACATCACCAACCCAAGGCAATCTAAACACTTAAATCCAAAGCAGGTCACTAACACCAGTGCTTTACCAGAGGCTCACTGATGATGTTACCTAGTATGGTGATGAAATGTTTGAATATGAAACTTACAGCTCAGCGAACAAACCTACATCCAGTACCTCAACCTGAGCTACAAATCTCCTCAAAACGTGCTCATATTACTCTATATAGCAAGAAGAGTTAATGGGGAGGTTGCATTTTTTTTTCAAACTCTATGAATGCAACATATTTCCTCAATGAGTCTGGATCATGAAATATTTGTTTATTTGTCCTACTTTTCAATATGAGATCAGAATAATCTTTTTGTTGCATGTAAGGCATCTCAAAACTTCAGCTTTAAGATTAGATTAGATTAGATTACTTACAGTGTGGAAACAGGCCCTTCGGCCCAACAAGTCCACACCGACCCGCCGAAGCGCAACCCACCCATACCCCTACATTTACCCCTTTAACCTAACACTACGGGCAATTTAGCATGGCCAATTCACCTGACCCGCACATCTTTGGACTGTGGGAGGAAACCGGAGCACCCGGAGGAAACCCACGCAGACACGGGGAGAATGTGCAAACTCCACACAGTCAGTCGCCTGAGTCGGGAATTGAACCCGGGTCTACAGGCGCTGTGAGGCAGCAGTGCTAACCACTGGGCCACCGTGCCGCCCACTAACTTGAGATAAGAAACCTAATGCATTTTAATATGCTACTTACCATAATGTACCTTGTCCGTTTATCTTCGTATAATGCTGAAATACAATAAGCAAAAACAAGCAATAAATTTGAGGTTGACCAGAATGCTGCTAGATGAAACTAGCAACTCTGTCAAGCTGCAAGATGAATTTTTTTGTTGTCCTTTTTCTGCATCAATCTGAAGAAAATGATTTGCAGTTTCCACTAGCTTAGTAGCTGCAAGGATGGAGCTTTCTCCTGATTCTGAACTCGTGGCTGAGTGGATTTAATTATCGTTACCTAAATTTTCCATTTCATTATCAATTATTTTTGTCATTGTCACTTGGTAACTATAGGTTTATGGAACTATAGATTTTGCATGTAAACTGTTACAAAAATCAAATCATATGTCATTATTATATCATTTCAGTAATTATTGTTGTTACAATTCTTTGGAACTCAGATAACCCAGATGGAAGTGCAAATTTGCCACTATCATTTCAATTTAAAGTTTTTGACCTGTGGATTTGAGTGTTCTGTGCCAAATATACTGCTGAGGCACATAGATTGGAGTTTTATGGTGCAATGTGCCTTTTGTTTTGTTCGAAAAAAACAAACTTCCATTTTTAGTAAGTTGTTTCAGTGAAGCGTATTCAGCATTTCAAAACTCAAGGCTCAGGCTTTTGTTTTAAAATTTTTCATTCTCTAAGAGAAGGGAACTGTAGATATTCTTGATGTGGCACTCCACATTTACAGTACAAATTGCTGGTTAAGCCACAGTGTACAGTTTTGGAATGTTTGCAGGGAAGATTTAAAGTAGAATGTTTCCTAACCTGGAGAGTTTTAGTTATGATAAAATAGAAAGGCTGGGGCTGTTTCTTGGAACAGAGGAGACTGAGTAATTTTAGGAGGAGGACAGATTGAATTAACAATGTCCCAGCATCTGCACTTTGGGATTGTGAATTCCATAGGTTCACAACACTTTGAGAGGAGTAATTTCTCCACATCTGTTTTAAATTTGCTGTCCTTATTTTACAGCTATGACCTCTTGTTCTCGATTGCCCCAAATGAGGAAACGTTCTGTCAACATTGCCAATCCCTTCAGAATCTTAGATACCTCAATTAGATCTCCTTTCTTTCTTCTAAACTCCAGATTGTTTCAGCCTAACCTGCTCAATCTCTAGTCATAAGAAAAACTTCCTATCTCTGGAATTAATCTAGTGAACCTCCTCTGAATTGCCTCCAATGCAACTATATCTCTCCTCATGTAAGTGACCAAAATTGTACGCATTACTGCAGGTGTGGTCTCACTGATACCTTGCACAGTTGCAGCAAAACTTCCTTGCTCTGTTCTGTTAACAATAAATACCAAAATTCCACTGCTGTACCTGCATACTATTTTGCTGCAGTTCATGCACGGGGACACCAAGATCTTCTGCATCGAAGCAGTCTGAAGTTTCTCTTCATTTAGATAATTTGCCTTCTCTATTCCTCTCACCAAAATGGATAATTTCTCTCATTTTATCGACATTAAGCTTCATCTGCCAATTTTGGCCCATTCAGCTAACCTATCCATATGCATTTACCAATTCCTTATTTCTTCGTTGCGACTTACATTCCCACCCATTTTATTATTATCTGCAAATTTGGCTATACTACTTTTTATTCCCACATCCAAATCGTTAAGATAAATTGTATATTGTTGTGATCTGAGGATCAAACCCTGGGGCACCCCACTAGTTACATCTTGCCAATCAGAAACGACTCATTTATCCTGATGCTCTGCTTTATGTTGGTTAGCTAATGCTGTATCTAAGCTTATAAATTAACCCTTACTCCATGTGATCTTACCTTGGTATTAACTTTTTGTGTAGCAGCTCATCAAATGCCTTCTGGAGGTTGAGATATATTGCATCTTGCAGGATCCCAATTATCCATAATGCTTATTAAATCTTCAAAGAATTTTATCAAATCAGTTGAACATGATTTATCCCTCATCAATCCATCAAAGTCAGGGTTTTTAGTTTGACTTTCCAAATGTTTGGTTATTACTTAGTAATAAATTCTAACAATTGCCCACAACACATGTTAAAACAACTGATTTGTAATTTCCTATTTTCTGCCTCCTTCCCTTTTTGACTAAGTGTGTTATATTAGCATTCGGTCTCAGTGGATTATTATTTATAGAATGAATATTTTAAGACAATCGTGAAACCTTTTGCAACTTGAACATATTAACACCCTGACGCAGTCATCTTGCAGTAATGATAGCTGTCCTTTTTCTGGCAGATATCCTTGGACAAGACTTTGCACACTGAAGTAAATTAGGAAATAGTGTATTGTTGTGTTGTGTTCTAGTGGGTTATTTGTTTAGTTCAAGTTTACTTTGCCTATTTTTTTGAGTTGCTGTCATGTTTACGTGCTGCTCATGATGATTGTGTTTTTCAGGGTGTGGTTAATACGAAAAATATTGATTTGGCTCTTTTGCAAAAGAACTGAAAGAAACAGTAAGTTTTTAAGTGTCTGTTTTGAAACTACGTAAGCTTGATTTTTTTTTATACACTGTCTTTTTTTTATTACATTTACCACTGGTTATTTTTGAAAACTACAGGACTGCTCACTCTTAAATTTTTATTACAGGTGAAGCTCTGGAAGGTTTAAAAGTACAAAAGAAGAAAATTGTGAGTACTATCTTAAAACTTTTTTTCTGTTTCTGCTTCCTTTAAAACTATTTCTCTTAGAGGCATCATCTATTCTATTTACTAATTTACTGGTGATTTAAGTGAGTATCCAAATAGCATTTGTCCATTGGTTTTAATATATTTTTCCTGTGTTTCTTCACTAATTGTAACCAAAGCATAATGTTCTAATGTGAAATAAATACTAAGCATTTTAGTTGTTTGTCAATATTGGTAACCATGGGATAGTGCACTATTATGTTTAATCAAACCCAATTCAAATTTTGGTGTAGGACAGAGGTTTACAGTTTGAGCGATTGCACAGTCTCTTTTGTCTGCTTGAAAATTTGCATAGACTTGAACAGGAACTGCCATGCTATCAGGCTAGTAATAGACATGCTGTCGTGCATTAGTTATCTTGAGGGTATCTTCAACCATGACTGTCCACAAGGAAAACAATAAATCAATTTGGGTAAAGCAAGACAAGTGAAAATTCAGACTGACAGAAAAGATATTCCATCTGCCTATATTTTTCCAGTTTTAGGAAAAAAAAAGACAAATGAGAAGTATGAATAAAAGTAGTATACACCTTTCTTTTGAACATGAATACTTTTTGTGATCAATTGCCTAAGTAAAGCTTAGCTTTTAGTCAGGCAGTAACTTGATCAGAATCAGTAGCAATGAAAATGGAAACTCATTTAACTGAATGATTGTAGGTATTTATTTTGGCTGAGTGGTCATTTATGTCACTTGTCATATAGTCTTGACAGTTCACTATTATTAGGTGGAAGGTGCAGTGAAATAAACTGACTATTTTAAGAATTACATTAGTAACTTGGTCATTCAATGTGGTCATTTGTGTTTGCCTATTTTTGTCAAACACAACAAAAATAATTGAATATTTGAGGTTAGCATGATGAATTTGTAGGATCGATTCAATTAAGCCATAAATAATGGCTTTTTGACACTAGTTTCTATGTCCAGTGTCTCATGTGAGATACTTTATTAGTTTTCACAGTTGTGCCAAAATTATGGATACTTAGCTGACGCTGCACAGTTGACTTTTGTTCCATGTGGCAACTTAATTTGTTGATTTTTTTCAGAGATGTATACAATTTTAATCCTGTTGCATTCAATCAAATTGACATTGTAGGCTCAATGAGGAAGATCATTTTCTCTTCGAACCTCTGGATTCTTTCCTTCCCTTCTCACTCTAAGCTTTTTATAGCCTAGAGCTACATCTTTAACCCTGGCACTAGTCAATGTTCAGAACTCAAGGCATTCTCAATTAAAGGGAACTATATCTACTCTCCTAACTGTCTTGCCACTTATTACAAATAACGCCACAAGACATAGGAGCAGAAGAAGGGCATTTAGCCCGTTGAGTATGCTCTACCATTCAGTGACATTTTGATTTTCCTAACTCTACTTTCCTTCCTTTTTCTCCTTAAACTTTGATTCTCTTGCTGATTAAGTATATTCAAGGTTGAGAGAGATTTTCAATTATCCAGTCTCTATTGCCCTCTGTGGTAAAGAATTCCACATGTGGAGAAAAATTGCGTCCTTATCCTTGTCTTAAATAGGTGATCCCTTATTTTGTTATTGTCCTACATGCTCACACAAGTGGAACAACCTGTCTGCACCTATCCTGTCAAAGCATCTAAGAATTTTTTTATAGATATTTTTATTAGAAATTTAACATTTTTACAAGTTTACAAAAATAAACAAAACTCTCAAGTACAAACATTGATATACAATTAAATCTTCATTATACAATAGCCAAAATTTAACAAAAGAAAAATACCGAGAAAGAAAAAAAAACAAAACTCAACTAACTGCTAATCTAACCTACAACTAACCAGAGTGTATATTTAAATCTCTTACATTATTAAAATAAGAGAAAGAGAAAAAAAAACGGATAACATAGAAATTGGGTAGTGAGATACATGCTCGGAATGTGTTAACATCAAATGTAACAAAACCCATATTCGTGCGGGATTCCTCTCCTAAGGGGCCCCGGACCAGCCAGGTTCGTAATCTCAATTAAATAAAAGCCCTTGTTAGGATAGCCGCAATATCTGTACGTATGTAATTCAAGAAGGGCTGCCATATTTTATAAAATAATTCAGTCTTTCGGTGCACCATATTTGTAAGGAAGTCAAGGGGAATACATTCCATAATTAATCTGTGCCAATTTGAAAGTCCAGGGGGGTCCTCAGCTACCCAGTTTACCAAAATATTTTTCCTTGCACAGAAAGAGAGAATAGAAAATAGTCTCTTCCCGTACATGTCCAGGGAGGGAAAATCTGAAAAGCCCAAAAGGAGAGATACAGGGTCCACTTTAATTTCCGTTCCTAAAATTTCTGTCAGGGTACTTGCTACTTTAGTCCAGTATCTACGGATCTTATGACAGGTCCATAGGCAATGTACAAGAGTGCCCACCTCTATTTTACATTTGGGACACATTGGAGATGCTCCTGCCTTAAATTTTGCCAATCGATCCGGTGCTATATGGGCCCTATGAAGTATCTTCAGCTGGATAGCCTGAGTTCTGTTACAGATGGTGATTCTTCTGGCGTTTTCCCAAATGTCATTCCATGTTTCTATAGAGATTTCTAGTCCCAAATCCTGAACCTATGTTTTAAGCAAATTGTCCATATCTCCCGATACTTCATCATGTAGTAAATGATAAATAGTACTGATGGAGGATACCCGCATTGGTCGTAGTAATCTACATTCTCTATCTGATTTATAAAGACTATCTAATAACGTAGTCTTCTTCTGTATATAGTCTCGAATTTGGAAGTATCGATAGAGGTCTCCATTAGGTAATCCGAATTTCTGACGCAGCTGTTCAAAAGACATCAGGACCCCATCTTTAAATAGGTCCCCTAGACATGAGATACCCCTGGATCCCCAGAGTTTAAAAGTGGCATCTGTAAACCCTGGTTGGAATCTCCGTGCTCCCACTATCGGCGCATAGGGGGATGTTTTATGTGAGTTGCCCTCATTTTGCCGCATTATATTCCAAGCTTTAATTGTGTTTAGTATTATTGTGTTTAGTATTTTTACAGTGATCTGTAATGATTTTCCTCTTGTCTGAGAAGAAAAGGTTAATAAGTGAGTATTTTACTTGAGAAGCCTCGATGTCCAGCCAGATTGATTGTGGATCAGACAAGACCCAATCAGCTATGTAACTTAATAGGGAACTTAACTGATATTTCCTAAAGTCTGGGAAGTCCAATCCTCCCCTTGCCTGTGGAAGCTGTAGCTTCTTCAGCTTAATGAGGGACCGTCTATGATTCCAGGTAAAGGAACCCAACCAGCCATATAATTTACGTAGTGCCAGCCTCGGCACCATCACCAGAAGCATTCTCATAGTGTATAGGAGACGGGGCAGGACATTCATTTTAATTAGTGCTATTCTACCCAGCCAGGAAACCCCCATCGCTGGAGGTTCCTGCCTTATCCTTTCCAGTAAATGCACAAAGTTAGCCTTGTACAACTGACCAAATACTGGGGTAATAAAAATGCCTAAATATAAGAAACCCTCCAGGGACCAACGAAAGGGAAAATGGAATCTGTCCACTAAGTGGGGTATCATAGCAAGGCCACCCATTGGCATAGCCTCCGATTTTGAGAAATTAATTTTATAGCCTGAGAATACGCTAAATGTATTAATAATTTGGATTAAGCGAGGTACGGACATCACAGGATTACTGAGGAATAGAAGAACATTATCTGCATAAAGGGTAATTTTATGTTTACCTGTACCAATCCTCTGGGCCGTTATATTAGGATCAGCTCGTATAGTTTCTGCTAGTGGTTCAATTAAATAACAATGGCGAGAGAGGACATCCCTGACAGCAGCCCCTACCCACACTGAAGCTATCTGAATCTAATCCATTGGAAACCACAACTGCTTTGGGATCACTATACAATGTTGAGACCCATTTGGTAGACACCTTTCCAACGCCAAACCTTTCCAATGTGTAAAACAAATATGACCATTCAACCCTATCGAATGCCTTTCTGCGTCTAATGAAACTACTACTCCTGGTATCTTTCCCTGATGGCAGGCTTGAATCATATTCAAAACCCTTCTAATATTATTGGATGATCTACAGCCCTTAATAAACCCCGTCTGATCCTCCTTTATGATATGTGGCAGTACCCTTTCTAGTCTCAATGCTAACATTTTAGAAAGGATTTTAAAATCTACATTTAGCAAGGATATTGGTCTGTATGACGTACAATCTTCTGGATCCTTGCCTTTTTTAAGGATAAGAGAGATATTTGCCTCTTTCAGCGAAGGCGGGAGACAGCTCTGACTATATGCATAGTTATACATGTCCATAAGTGGACCAGCCAATATTTCTGTAAATTCTTTATAGAATTCAGCTTGAAAACCATCTGGGCCAGGTGCCTTACCGCTCTGAAGTTGCCTGATTGCGTCAAGTATTTCTTGGACTGTTAGGGGAGCATTTAAGACCAATACCTGTTCCGGAGTCAGGCCCGAAAAGGTCACATTTTTAAAAAACGATTGCATCCTCCTAGTCCTGTCTTCACAATCCTGCGATTTATATAAATCAGAATAAAATTTTCTAAAGATTGCATTAATCTTTTTATGATCATTAGTCAAAATACCTGTACTTTCCTTGATAGACGTAATAGTTTGAGGCGCCTTTTTTTTCTTTGCAAGAAATGCTAAGTATCTACCCGGTTTATCGCCAAATTCATATAACCTTTGTTTTGCAAATAATATTTCCCTCTTAGCCGTTTGGGTAAGTGTAGTGTTTAGAGCTGTCCTAATAGAAGGTCTATCAGCATATGCTGTTTCAGCTGCTTTTAAGCGAGCTTCAAGCAGACGCTGTTGTTCTCCCTTCAATTTCTTCTGGGTCGCTGAGTAGGAGATGATCAAACCTTGCGTTAAGCTTTGGTCTCCCACATCATTGATGGGTTGCTAGCTGTACCTGAATTAATTTCTAAAACAGTTTTAAATTCTTGAGAGAAGTACTTTACAAATTTACTACCTTTCATTAGGAAGGGTCCATACGCCAATGCTGAGGGAATGTCCCGTTGTTCTTCGCCTTGGTTTCCATATATACAGCAGCGTGGTTGGAAATTGCTATACTACCTATCTTACAGGATGATATGGAATTTAAAAAAATCGAGGGTGCAAAAAACATATCAATTCTGGTATGACATTTATGTGGATTGGAGTAAAAAGAAAAATCTCTGCCCTGTGGATGAAGACATCTCCATACATCTACTAATCCTAATTCTTTGTTCAGATCCACCAATTGTCTAGATCTGGGAGATACTCCTGCAGTACTCTTGGGAATCCTATCTATTTCCAGATCCATAATACAATTAATATCTCCCCCTATAATTATATGACGGGCACCAAGAGCCATCAATTTTGAAAAGGCTTCCGTTATAAATTTAAAGGGGTGTGCCGGGGGGCAGTACAAATTTAAAATCCCATATTCCTCTCCATTTATAAGGGCTTTAATCAAAATATATCGTCCAGATTCGTCTTTTATCTGATTTAGGATTTTGAAAGGAAAATTCTTCCATACAAGAATAACAACTCCCCTACTTTTTGAGCTAAAAGAACAAAAAAAAGGCCTGATCAAATCCACGTAATTTCAAGTGTTCTTTATCCAACAGGTGTGTCTCCTGTAGGAGAGCTATATCAACTCTTTCTTTCTTAAGATTTGATAATATTTTCTTCCTTTTGACTGGGGAATTACTCCCCTTGACATTCCAGGTGCACCACATAACCGACTGATCAACCATAATCATCCGGGCAAATCGGAGACCCCTCGGGAGGGGAAACCCCATCCAGAACATCCCGAGCATAGAGCATATAAAATTTACAAAAATAAAGGCTCTCTAATACACTCACAACAGTATAATAAAAAACTATTTCTAAATAATAAAAAAAACTTATTTAAATGGAGATTTTCCCCCTTGTTCCCAGGGGGTGTTCCTTTCCAAAGGTCCATCGTATCCTCTCCCAACCAATGCCCCACCCTTGACCCAGGCGCTCCTCAATAGAATGAGGAGAATTCAGATATAATACAAAGCGAGAGTTAACAGTGAGCATCCTACCCTCACCCCGCCCCCCCCCACCCACACCAACACCTGGATATATTTGGTAATGTTAATACCATGTATAAACATATATAACTAGAAAATTACAACCTCAACAAATAATAATTAAATATAATAATACAAAATAACAAGGGAAAACAACCCCGCTCCTAGAGACAGGAGTAAAATAGAATAAGGTAACCACCTCCCCCCACCAACATTAACTAAATCCCCTGGCTTATATATATATATATATATATATGTACACGCATATACATACATAGACTGATTTAAAAAAAAACCCCAAGGGGGGGGAGAAAATCATTAGAGAACAAATAAGTAAATAAATCCCTCTCTCCACCCCCCAAGATAATATTAAACAGTAAGGTAAGAAAAGGGGGAGGGGGGGGATATAAACCGGAGTGGGGGAAAGTCAAACCAACATCCATTATCTCTTACAATTTATCTAAGAGAGTCCAAAAATTCCTTAGCCTTTTCTGGCAATCTGAAGTTATACACGGATCCTTCATGGTTAAAGCTGAGTGTCGCTGGGTAGCGTAAGAAGTACTGAATATTTAAGTCCCTTAAACGCTTCTTTGCCTCATCGAATGCCTTCCTCTTTCGGACCAGAGCTGGGGAAAAGTCCTGGAATAACATGATTTTGGATCCTTTATAGATCATGGCTTGGGAATCTTTTCAAAGATTTCTAGAAGCTTCTAGGAGTAACTGCTTCTCCCTATAGCTCTGCAGCCGGAACAGGACTGGGCGGGGGCGCTGGTTCAAGCCGGGCCCGCGTATTGCGACCCGGTAGGCCCTTTCCACCCTTACCTGGCCTGATCCAGCCTCCAGATTTAAAAGCTGTGGCAGCCACTGCTCAAGAAACGCTGTAAGCTGGCCTTCCTCTTCCCGTTCGGGAAGGCCCCACAAACGAATATTTTTTCGACGACTTCGATTATCGAGGTCATCAATGTGATTCTCTAAGGTCCGGACTCGCTGTTCGAGAGTCTGGACCCGATCCACGGCCGATTGCGCTGTAGTTTCGGAGGTCGCGGCCTTTAGCTCCGCCCCTCCGACTAGGCACTCGATTTCTTTAATGTCTTGGTCGTGCTTTTGCAGCGCGGCCGAGAGTGAGTCCCATCAACTTCGGGATTCTTCAATGAAAGCGTCGATCTTCGCATCGAGTTTAGAGATGATTTCCACAAGGCTTGCCACCGTAGGTAAGTCCCCCGGGGTGGCTGTCGACGCCTCTGCTGCAGCTGGAGAGGGTGGGGGAGGGGTTCCTGCTTGCTGAGAGCTGCGGGCTCCCTTCCCTTTGGTCATTTTTACTAAAAATTAGATTGTTTAAATTTAATACTAAGCAACTAATTAAATTAAACAGCTATTTTAAATGATTTGGTGAGTGTGGTGGGGGTGGGTGACCCACTTTACCCAAGTCTTGGGAGGAGCACTATAGACTCAGACTTGCTGGGTCGCCACCATCTTGGATCCCCCCATCTAAGAATTTTGAACATTTTAAAAAAAGGGCACCCTCATTCGTCTTAAGCTCTAAAGAGTACAGGCCCAACCAACACAACCTTCCTCATAAGGCAGTCCCTTCTTACCCCATGTATCATCTTTGGACTGCCTGTAATGCCATTGTATCTTTCCTTAGATAAAAGGCCCAAAACTATTCATGGTTTTCCAGCTATGGTTTGACTAGTGTCTTGTATAGTTGCAGCAAGACCTCTCTTTTTAAACTTGATTCCTTTTGAAGTAAAATCCAACATTCCATTTCCCTTCCTGATAACTTGCTGAATCTGGATGCTAGCGTTTTGTGATTTGTGCATGAGTATCCCCAAACCTGTCTGTGTTGTAGCTTTTGTAGTCTTTCCCCACTTAAATAATATTCAGTTTTTCAAATACATTCATTTAACTGTTCACCACTCAAATAGTTCTCTGCACCATTGTGCTGTGGTCTGTTTTCTCATCCTGCCTGCAATCCTTGCTCAAGTTCACACAATCTGCAAGAACCTGAAACCTACTGGACAAGTGAAAGGATTGAAGTTCCTCTAGAGCTACCTTTTGGGTTCCCATACTTACCTTACACTGTCACACTCTCCTCTCTCTGACTGCAGATCAGATTCTAAGTGCCTAGTTTAAGGGTTGTCTCTACCTCCTGGAGTAGTGCATTCAGATTAATTTCTCCCCTCTGCGTATAGAGTCTGAAGCTTAGGTTCCAGCATTTGTTAAAGACCAATTTAATGTTTTGGATATAATTCTTCACCAGAACTGAAAGATGAGATAGAACTTTAGTAGAGTTGTGAAACAAACTAGCAAAGAAACAATAGGTGCTCTAATTTTATAGGAGAAAATTAATGGATTTCAATCTCCTACAAAAATGTTTAATAGAACATTTTTCAGCCAGTACCGGATATTACCCAGTTAGACACTGGAAAGTTCTCTTGAGAAATTTTTAAGTGGAAGTAATTAAGATAGCCAGAACAAAAACAAAATCAAATTGAGTTTATTTTTTAGTTTATTTGAGAGTACTTATGCACTTCTGATTGCTGAGTTTATCCAGTGAGCAGCCAAGTTTGAGCTTTGCAGGCCAAGAAAGCCCAGATTAAGACATGATAGAAAACCCAAGGATTGTGGATGCTGGGAGGGCATATTGTGATGAGGACATGCATAACCTACTAGGGGATAGAGTTCGGTTGAGTGAGTGGGCAAAAATTTGATTGATGGTGTTTAATGTAGGTAAGTGTGAGGTCATGCACCATGGTAGAAAGAAGATTAAAAGGCAGACTATTTTATAAATAGAGAGAGGCTTCAAAAAAATGTAGAACAGAGAGATCTAGCTTTTTTTTTGTGAATGAAACACAAAATGTTAGCCTGCTGATGCAGCAAATAATTAAAAGGCAAATGTAATTTAAGTCTTAAGACTTGGCTTTTAGAAATAGGAAAAATCTTGTTACAACTATACAGGGTGTTGGTGAGGCCCTGCCCAGAATGCTGTGTCCAATTTGGTTCTCCGTATTGAGGAAAGAATATGCTGACATTAGAGACAGTCAAGTGAGATTCAGTAGGCTTTTTCCCGTGATGAAGGGGTTGACTTACGATGTGTGGCTAAGCAGAGTAGGCCTTTATTCATGCAAGCTTACAAGAATGAGGGGTCATCTTATTAAAATAAATAACATTTTGAGAATGTTTGACAGGGAAGATGGTGAGATGATGTTTCCACTAGTGGATGAATCTTGAGCTAGGCAGTCATAGTTACTGAATTAGAAGACATTCATTTAAAACTGAGATGTGAAAGAATTTCTGCTGAGTGCAGTGAAAGTCTGGAATTCTTTAGGCTTAACTCGCTGGGATAGATCGCTGAAAGTATTCAAAGTGATGGTAGATTGAGTTTTGAGATAATGAAACATCGAAGTCTGAGGAGCTGGCACAATAGAGGATCTGAGGCCTGGGACAGACCAATCATGATTTTATAGAAGAGCAGGACTGACTTGAGGGAATGAATGTCCTAGTCCTGTTCTTATTTCCAATGTCCGTAGGAAGTGGTGGACAGTTTGAATTGCTTTAACCTTATCCTTTTGCATTGATGTTCTGGGCTCCCTCTCATTGAATATCAGGATGTTCATTGGAGATGTTGCCCCTCTCGAGGTCTTTAATTATCCATCATTATTTACTGGATTTAACAGAACTGCCAAACTTCGATCTGAACCTTTAGGTATGGAATTGCTAATAGCTTGCTGCGTTGACCTTTTTAAAAGCAAATAGCCCTATATTGTAGCTTGCTATATTTGCATCTCAATTTTAGATCTGCCTATTACTGGTCATGATGAGCTTTTTGAATTTCTTCACTGAACCAATGTTGATTTCCTGGCTTGATGGTTTTGGTTGTGTGCACTCTTATGTTACAGATTGTGGTAGAATGCAATTCTGCTGTTGATGGTCCACAACTCTTCAAAAATGTATAGTTTTGAACTATTAGTTGTGTTCTAAATCTATTACATTTAGCAAGATTTCTACACTGCAAAGATTTAATCATTTTTGACCATGAAAATCTATTGTTAACCAAGCCAAATATCTCATCATTCTTTTGCATTCTGAGTGACTGAGTAGCGTTATCATGAAAACTGCACTTTATGGAATTTATGATGTCTGTCCCTTCCAGACAATCATTTTGTACAGCTTTGCCCTTTTGCAATCATTTTATGAGGTTTACTATCCTTATGATTAAATCTTGTAAATATTAATTTACAATTGACAACAAAGGGCAGAAATCCAATGAGTTCAGTTTGTGCTGCTTGTGCATTTTGTATATGGATTCCAAATACCAGTGTTTACTTTGTCAGTGAGAGCATTCTTAAAGAATCAGATCTGATTTGACTATGTGCACTGCCAGTTCCTCCCATCTGTCTTTTTTTTCTAAAACCGTGTCCTTTCTGCTTTGTGTCAGCCCCATTAGCAGATGTTCTATTCCTTTCTCTGCATCAATTTTAAATTTTGTCAGTTCACTGGGACCTGTACTCCCTGCAACTAATTCCAATCAGCATAAATTGAAACAGATCAAACTAAATTTGTTCAATTTTCAAATGGTTGATTCTTGCTTGTGCTAATGCAGGAAATGGGTTTATTTTTAATTTGTTAATTTTGTCTCGCCTTATAAGAAAATTGCAAATTTCTCTCCACACTGATGGTTTGAGATTAACAGTAAAGCAAATGAGATATTGGCCTTTATATGTCATTAAAGGACTTTCATTGCTCCTTTTTGCCTTTATTGAGCTTTTGCGGTGCTTTGCACCAAGCTAATTGCTTCTACTAATAAATAATCTAAAATCAATGCTGACAGCGGTTAATTGGCACACAGACTTTATTTCTTAAAGCACTCTGCCAACAACCTTCTTTAAATTAATAGCATTAAGTGCTATGAGGAAATAAATCTGAGGAATTGCCTGTCATTTACTGTCATGTCTAATAACTTTCAATAATGACTGCTGATAGATTTTTGTACATTCCATTATTGAAGTAGGTGCATGTAATTATTCTCTTCATTATATTTAAACAATTAGCAATATTTGACATTTCTTCACTATGAAGCTGCTGAGTACAATTAACAAGCTTCGAGGATTTTGGAATATCTTACTCCTTAGCATTTCTTTTTCAATTTCATTGAAGTACAATGGTTTATGTTCTACAATAGCAGCAGTCAAAATACCACACAAATAGAAATTTACTATTGCATGCAGATTCAATCATTTTCTTTGTTGTGCTACTTCATAACTTCTGTCATGATCAATGTTTATCTATTCATTTTACTTGTCCTTTAATCCTCAAAGGTGGGACTCAGCATAGGTTTAATTCGATTCTTACGTCTGAACCAACTCATCATATTCCCAATGGTATTCTACACACTGCCACCCACTTTAGAATTGGTACTGGTTTACTGTTTCACTGCTTTTGTCCCAGTATCCCAATCACTGTTATTAGATTCTCCCCATTGTTAGACAACTGATGAAAAAGGTAGTTTGGACAATTTGAAACAGGTAGACAAAATATAACTGAATAGTAGATTTCACTTGCCCATTTTGAGGTTGGTCTCTCTTGTAATTACTTTCATGTTCTTGCACTTTTACTCTGCTTTGCAGCAGCTGCCAATATTTCTATCTATCAAAAAAACAAAAAGGAATAATTGAAACCCTTTTTGTCCAAAAATAAACTGTTTTTACTTAAACCACAACTGAGCGAGAAAGGCTGTTGCCTGCTCCTTCCCCTCTATTGCCTCTGAAATTGGGAAGTGTTCTGTAATATGTATATATTTATGAACATTTAGTGGTGGTGTGTTACAAACTATTCAGAAGGCCTGAGTTGCTATGGCAGCAGGCACCTTGAAGTCTGGAGTTTGGAAGATGACAGTGGACGATCCAACTATATTTTTGGTCCCATGGCTGACCAAGAACTTCTCCTGCTTTTACTGTCTCCCTTGGCATAATGGAAGAATTTACAAATCAAGTGCACTTTCCTTGTCAGGCCAGTCCTGGAGTTGGATGGAACCCAGAGTGTCCAGATTAGAAGCATGGATTTTAAACAGTCATGGAGTGTTCATTAGGAAATTCTTCATAGACCTACGTGAAACCTGCTAGCTGCCCCTCCTCCATTGTCCACATGACCACCACCCTATTCATATCCTTGACACTAATTCCATCCCCTACCTGGTTAGTGTTTAGGATGAGCCAGACTGTGTGTCAGATGAGGTATTGAATTTGCAATGAGTTGATTTTCAATTTCAATATTTCCCTGGCCCATTGAGGACCGGAATCTTTGTGCAACTACCCGCTCCAGTTCGTTGTTCAATTGACCCATCCTGTTCACATTTGTATATAGTAAAACTACAGATCTTTGCTTCTGAGCTGTTGATCATGGTATCATTTAGCTTTGTCTTAACACAGAACTAGAACTCTTATCAGGAGCTGTATAAATACAATAAGATGTCACAAGATGCTTCATAGAGCAGTTATGAAGCAGAACATAACACAGCATATAAGGAGATATTCGGTCACATGATCAGAAATGTGGTCACAGCATTAGGTTTTAACAATTGCTTTTAAGGAGGAAAGTGAGGTAGAGAGCATTTTAGGAGCTAGGTAGCAAAAGACAGCCACTGTTGATGTGGTGCCTAAACTTGGAGTTATTCATGAGGCCAGAAGTTGAGAAATTCGGATATTTTGGAGTATTTGGAACTGGAGGAGATTGTAGAGAAAGGGAGGGGAGAGGCCAAGTAGGGACTTTAAAACCAAGCTGAGAATTTTAATATATAACCGTTGATTTTCTAGTTGTCAGTATAGTTCACTGATCATATATGTGACAGGCGAATAGATTTTTACTTTGATTTAAGACACGAACAGCAGCATTTTGGATGACCTCAAGTTTAAGGAAGGCATAATGTGGGATGCCAGCCAAGGGTGCATTAGAATAGTCCAGTTTGGAGATAAGGAAATGAATGAGGTGTTATTAGTAGATGAGTTGTGATGGACATGAATCTGAGGAATGTTAGGTGGGTGAAAATAGATGGTGATAATGCAAATGTAGGGTAAGGAACTGTTCTCTGGGTAAAATGTGGCATCAATCTGACTTTTGCCAGGAAGTCTACAGCTGGAGAACAAATTTTGGGTTGGGTGACATAAAAGATGGCATCAGTGTTTCCCATATTGACTGGGAGGAATCCAGTATTGGATGTTAAATACACAATTTGATAGTTCAGCAATGGTGGAGAATTGAAAGAGTTGGTGGTTAGGTCATGCTGCCCCTGAGTGACACCATCAGAAACCACAGTATTTATTTTCGTAAGAATGGTGATGACACCAGCTCTACCTCACTACTTGCCTCTGCTGTGAGAATGATGTCAAATGGACTTTTCCCTTGAGCTGGTTTTCTTTCCACTTACTGCAGGCCTGGTATGCTAGTTATGTTTATTGAGACTCTACCTGCTCAGTCAGTTGTGATGTTGTAGATTCACTCTTTACGATGAACATTGTACGAATATCCTGTACCATTCCTGCCCTCGTTGAGTATTTCAAGTGATGATCATTATAAATAATTATCAATGAATTAGTTTGAAGGGTGATAACCCCAATTACAAGCTAAACTTTTATTGCTAGTGTTGAGTTGTTGTCATGAGACTTTGAGGTCCAAAGTCAATGGTGAGGCCTTCCAGAACCACTCATTCCAGAATTAATGTTATTGCTGTGATATCTCTGGTGGTCCTGTTCTGTCCTAAAAAATATTAAAGAACAAGACAAGAACAAAAATTGCTGGAGAAACTCAGCATGTCTGACAGAATCTCTCCACAGTTGCTGTCAGATGTGTTGAATTTCTCCATCACTTTGTTTTGTTTCAGATCTTCAACATTTGCAGTTCTTTGTTTTATATTAATGAACAAGATGTAACTATTTGATAATAATCAAAACACATGACCAATGTTATTGATGTCAGCTTTTTAGTCCAGATGCTTATTTAGTCCATAATTCCATGTGGGTTTGATCTTCTATTTTGATATCTACTGTGCTACAGTTTAGTAAAAGGTTATTTTCTGGGCACTGGTAAATCAAATCAGAGCTTTTGTGACTCAACTATTCGTATTTTTCATCAATGCTGTATTTTTGAATGCCAGTTAGCCTGTTTGCACGCCTTCAAGCTTTAGCCCATCTTGTAGCCAGGCCTCATTGGTAGTTGTTCCCTGCTACTCTGAAAGCTGAATTTTTGGTTCCAGCTGATTTGTTTTTATTTTGATATATTTGAAAGCATTGCTGTTCTTTTGTTAACTCTCAGCATCCACCCATCGGTCTTAATGTTTTCTTCAGTCTTTTGAGTTGATGCATTTTTTACTAATGCTCATTGATGTACAGGCAATTTAATATGCACTTACTTTTCATCAGTGCTTGGAACCATGTGTTTCCCATGAGTACACATGCATAGTTGCCCGCAGTCGGTGGTGTCAGCAAACTCTCCTTTTTATAACTAGGTGCTTCTGACAAGTAGAAGTCATTTTAAGACATGTCATGTCATTGGCTTTGTTTTCAGTTTAGAAGAATTTGGGATGAGCACCTCTTTAAAAATAATTAAATTCTGAAGCAAGTTATTCAGTTTAGAAGACATAACTGGCTTCTAAACCCCACACTGTTATGTCTCTCCTAGAGAAGGATTTCAGGGCAGTTCAGGGAATAAGTTACCTCGTATAAGTGTGGAAAGTGTGTGCACGTTCAGCTACTGACAGAGCATATTGCAGCACTGATGAAAGAACTCGAGGACCTTTGGCTCATCCGAGAGATCTTTCTGGACAAGACCTTCAGCGAGGTTATTACACCGACCATACCAGAAGAGAGCAGATGATGAGGAAGGCAGAGAGGAGACAGGTGCAAGAGACCCTGGGGGAAGTACCTGTCAGGAACAAGTTGAATCTTTTGGAAACAGTAGAGACAGATGACGCTGCCAGTCTGCGAGGCGGCCAGGTCTGTCAATCAAAAGTTGGCGTGGAGGCAGAGCGGAAGAGTCTGACATCGCACAGAGCCGTGGTAATAGTGGACTCCATAGTGAGAGGAACTGACCAGGGTTTTTGTGGCAGCAGGCGGGACTTGAGGATGGTGTGTTGCCTTCGTGGTGCCAGGGTTAAAGACATCACAGACAGAGTGCAGGACATCCTCAAGGGCGAAGGTGAAGAGCCGGAGGTGGTGGTACATGTCGGCACAAATGACGCCGGGAAGAAGAGGAGGAACATACTACAGCGGGACTTCGGAGAACTAGGAAGAAGGCTGAAAAGCAGGACATCCAAGATAGTTATCTCCGGTTTGCTTCCAGTTCCTCGGGCTGGTGAGGCCAGAAACAGGGAGATAACAGACTTGACCATGTGGCGGGGGAACTGGTGCAGGAAGCAAGGATTTAAATTCTTGGATCACTGGGGTATGTTTTGTGGTAAGCATAAATTATATAAGAGAGATGGTTTGCACCTTAATAGGTTGGGGACCAGCATTCTGGCAGGCAGGTTTGCTACTGCAACACAGCTACGTTTAAACTAAGTAGTGGGGGGGAGGGAACAAACTGGATGTTTAAGAAGGAAATTGAAGGGAAAGTTAGAACAAGGGAAGTCAAGAAAGACAACTGTATCAATGAAGCAGAAAACTCTAAAAGGGATCATGCTGTAAGGTTGAGTGAAATAGGAGTTGATGGGAAGAGTGAGGGCAGTAACAAATTGAAAATACTATATATGAATGCACGAAGCATTAGAAATAAGATGGATGAGCTTGAGGCTCTTTTGGAAATTGGCAGATACGATATTGTGGGGATAACTGAGACATGGCTTCAAGTGGACAGGGCCTGGGAAATGAATATTCAAGGCTACACGTGATATCGTAAGGACAGACTGACGGTCAGAGGGGGTGGGGTGGCTGAAGACAGAAACAGGGGAATATATTACGGGGAACAAAGAAATGGCAGAAGAATTGAATTGGTACTTCAGATCTGTGTTCACTGGGGAAGACACAAGCAATCTCCCTGAGGTAACAGTGGCTGAAGGACCTGAACTGAAGGGAATTTATATTTGCCAGAAATTGGTGTTGGAGAGACTGTTAGGTCTGAAGGTTAATAATCCCCGGGGCCTGATGGTCTACATCCCAGGGTACTGAAGGAGGTGGCTCGAGAAATCGTGGATGCGTTGGTGATTATTTTCCAGAGTTCGATAGATTCGGGATCAGTTCCTGCGGATTGGAGGGTGGCTAATGTTGTACCACCTTTTAAGAAAGGTGGGAGAGAGAAAGCAGGAAATTATAGACCAGTTAGTCTGACCTCTGTGGTGGGAAAGATGCTGGAGTCTATTATAAAGGATGAAATTACGACACATCAGAATAGTAGAAACCGGATAGGTCAGAGTCAGCATGGATTTATGAAGGGGAAATCATGCTTGACTAATCTTCTGGAATTTTTTGAGGATGTAACTCTGAAGATGGACGAGGGAGATCCAGTAGATGTAGTGTACCTGGACTTTCAGAAAGCTTTTGATAAAGTCCCACTTGGGAGGTTAGTGAGCAAAATTAGGGTGCATGGTATTGGGGGCAAAGTACTAACTTGGATTGAAAGTTGGTTGGCTGACAGGAAACAAAGAGTAGCGATAAACTGCTCCATTTCGGAATGGCAGGCAGTGAACAGTGGGGTACCGCAGGAATCAGTGCTGGGACCGCAGCTTTTTACAATATGTATTAATGATATAGAAGATGGTATTAATAATAGCATTAGCAAATTTGCTGATGATACTAAGCTGGGTGGCAGGGTGGAATGTGAGGAGGATGTTAGGAGATTACAGAGTGACCTGGACAGGTTAGATGAGTGGTCAGATGCATGGCAGATGCAGTTTAATGTGGATAAATGGATGCTTATCCACTTTGGTGGCAAGAACAGGAAGGCAGATTACTACCTAAATGCAATCAATTTAGGTAAAGGGGCAGTACAAAGAGATCTGGATGTTCTTGTACACCAGTCAATGAAGGCAAGCATGCAGGTACAGCAGGTAGTGAAGAAGGCTAATAGCATGTTGGCCTTCATAACAAGAGGGATTGAGTATAGAAGCAAAGAGGTTCTTCTGCAGCTGTACAGGGCCCTGGTGAGACCACACCTGGAGTACTGTGTGCAGTTCTGGTCTCCAAATTTGAGGAAAGACATTCTGGCTATTGAGGGAGTGCAGTGTAGGTTCACGAGGTCAATTCCTGGAATGGCGGGACTACCTTACGCTGAAAGACTGGAGCGACTGGGCATGTATACCCTTGAGTTTAGAAGACTGAGAGGGGATCTGATTGGGACATATAAAATTATTAAAGGATTGGGCACTCTGAGGCAGGAAACATGTTTCCGCTGATGGGCGAGTGCCGAACCAGAGGACACAGCTTAAAAATACGGGGTAGACCATTTAGGACAGAGATGAGGAGAAACTTCTTCACCCAGAGAGTGGTGGCTGTGTGGAATGCTCTGCCCCAGAAGTCAGTGGAGGCCCAGTCTCTGGATTCATTTAAGAAAAAGTTGGATAGAGCTCTCAAGGATAGTGGAATCAAGGGTTATGGAGATAAGGCAGGAACAGGATATTGATTAAAGATGATCAGCCATGATTATATTGAATGGTGGTGCAGGCTCGAAGGGCAGAATGGCCTACTCCTGCACCTATTGCCTATAACAGAAGGTAATTTGTGAAGTATTCAAACCAGGAGCATTTGGTTAGAAATTTTCAGGTTTGAACTGAAAGTTTAGGCTCTGATTCAGCACATGCGAAAAGGACTGGGCAAACTGTCTCCACAGTCCATACCAAAGAAAATGTTGGAATTAGTTACATAGCACCCTAATGAGTTGAAATGGGAGTTAATCTTTCTGGACTTGAATTGCTGTAGCGGATAGTGCCTTTAAGTGGGTTGAAACTTTGTTTTGCTGGGCACATTTAGTTTTTGCTAATTGCGATATTTAGATAGTTTAGGCAGACTCTTACAGGGGTCTAGACAATGTATGCTTTGACATGATTTGTGGCAAATCCAGACGAGCCGTCTGGCAAGGCCTGTTCTAATGTCTAAGTGTCTTTCTGCATCTTAGTGAGGTGACATTCTCGCTAGCCATCAGTGAGTTGCCGGTTAAGGGGCATTATATTGTTAAATGCATTTTTAAAGTCACAACTTGCCTTATTAATAATCAGCCCCCCCCTCCTACCAAATAACGTGGACATTGAGCGTTCCTGACATGGATGTCAGAGCAGGTGCCTGTGACATCAGCCAGCCCTTGTCAGCAAACCGCCCCCATGTTGGACACTAGGCACCAATGTCTGTGAGCATGTTTCATGGGCACTGGCCATGCATCCACAGATATTGGCATTTGGCATGTGCCAGCCTCTAACAACCCTCTGACTCACTTACGTTATGCTTCTGCACTTCAATGATACACCTTGGCTGCGCTGGCAACAATGGATTGTTGCTACAAGGTTGGAGTGCACTCATGGTCACACATCAGGCTCAAGAATTTGTTTACTTACTGTCATAGTGCTCACCTGCGTGAGCCTACGTGGGTGCTTGCAACATGCCTGCCTTGCGTTGTTCTTTAGTATGGACACAAGGAAGGTTATCACAGTTGTCAACAGTTCTCTGTTATGCCAAGGGAGATATTTTTGCTTGGAGGGTTCTAATAGGTCCAGGGTACTCACTGATATTACTTTTGGGGTTTGTCATGGTCACCCCACCATCAGTCAGTGTTGGGGTTTTTCATAGAATCCCTACAGTTTGGAAACAGGTTATTTTGGCTCAACCAGTCCACACCGAAACTCTGAACAGTATCTCACTCAGACCCATTCCCCTACCCCTTTACTCTACATTTCCCCTGACTAATGCACCTAACCTACACATCCTTGAACACTATGGGCAATTTAGCTTGTCCATTTTACCTAAATTGCACATCTTTGTACTGTGAGAGGAAATTGGAACACCTGGAGGAAACCCATGCAGACCTGGGGAGAATGTGCAAGCTCCAGACAGATTGTCACCCGAGGCTGGAATTGAACCCTGGTCTTGGCGCTGTGAGGGAGCAGTGCTAACCACTATGCCACCATGACAACTTGAGACCAGTTCTCTCTTAAGGGGGTGAGCAGCCTGAAGTTTGGCATCCCAATACCCTTCGCGAAAGTGAGGACTGCAGATGCTGGAGAGTAGAGTCAAGATTAGCGTGGTGCTGGAAAAGCACAGCAGGTCAGGCAACATCTGAGGAGCAGGAAAATTGACGTTTCTGGCAAAAGCCCTTCATCAGGAACATTCCTGATGAAGCGCTTTTGCCCGAAACGTCGATTTTTCTGCTCTTTAGATGCTGCCTGATCTGCTGTGCTTTTCCAGCACCACTCTAATCTTGATCTCAATGCCCTCCTTGATTCTTTTTGCCCAATTCTGGGCAATTTTCTTCCTGGAATGAGAAAGAAGCAGGTGTTAAAGGAGATTAAAATTGGCTGGCACAACTGTTGCCTCTGCTGCAGGTTGGGAGATGTTCCAAGTGAGTAAGAAGGCATCGCAAAGTACATCTCGGGTTCGTGGTTTCAGGTGTGGGGTTGGGTGAAGGCAAATAAAAGATGCATTGCAGGCAGTAATGAGAGTGGTAGAGCATGAACCTTTGGGAATGGGTATAGCAGCAAAGATCAGGTAAATATGAGGTATTGGCAAAAAAAAAAGTGGTACTTATGTTGGCAGAGAACAGAAAGTCTTTAACTTCCTTCCTACATTGCTGGTCATTTTTCCAGATGCTCAGACTGTACTGACCTGGTGACAACCTTGGATCAGGCTGAAAGGACCTGATGTCGATGCCTCCACTGCTGGTCCTAGTGATGTTGAAGGAGAGTGCATGCATGCCTTCCCATCCAGCAGGACTTTGGGGCTGGGGTCTCATTTTCCCCTGTCTGCCATATCTGGGGCAAATGTCTGGAATTTTGCAGTGCAGCTCCAGGCTGTGATGGTCTGCTTGTCTGATATAATAAGGTGCCTTGGTAAGATATGGTGAGACATCTCCTAAAAACCCAGTGCAACTGGACTCAAGTCAAAAATTGTAAGATTTAGCCCTTGTTATTTTCATTTCTTTTGAGTGATCAAATTCTGTTCTGTTGTTAAAGTAAGTCTGCAGCCATGTGTGAAAATGCCTTGGTGATTAAGCATCCATTAACTAAGTAAACAAAAACCTATGTTCTATAAAACCAGTTTTCATTTTGGGAGCTGACTTGTCCAGTAATACCATTAGTGTGGAATCATACCAAATATTACCATTTCAAACTAGTATAACCAGTGTTATAAATATGACCAATATTTGATATGTAACTCTAACATATTTTCCCAATAGCTTGAAGAGGTCATGGAAAAGGAGACATACAAGAATGCAAAGCTAATTTTGGAGAGATTTGATCCAGAATCCAAGAAAGCTACAGTAAGTTTTTAAACAAAAATGTGCTAGGAGAGAAGTATATATTCGTCTTCATATTTCCCTTGTTAAGTTTGAATAAGTTGTCTCATGCCGTGGTAATTTTTCAGTTTTTAATTTATTGCAGATAAACTGCTATTAAATATCTGCATATCTATTCAACATGAGCTATTATGGAATTTAACAGGCTTCAATAGCTGGTATTTTAGACATGAATTTCATTCACAGTATGCAACAATGCCCTGCTTCCATTGGGCTAAAATAGATTAAATCAGTTCTTTTATGCTGAGTTTTTAATCTTTTGCACAACATTTTTCATCTCTTGGAAAAGCCAGTAAAGATAAACAAATAATTATATCAGGAGAAAATTGAATGAGAGTAAATTAGCAAGATGTTAAAAAAAAGTTTGTAAGAGCTTCTGCAAGATATGGAAAGGAAGAGGTGAGCAACAGTATGTCCCTGAGAGCCTGACATGGGCATAATACTGAGAACTAAATGACAAATTATTTGTTTGATATATTTTCATGGTACAAAACTCTGTCATATCAGAAGTATTGGAGCATCAAGGATCAAGCAAGAATGAAGAACTTCCAATAGCTAATATTAGGAAAGATAGACTGGACCAATTAAAAGCTTAGGTCTACATCTACATTTCTAAAAGCGGTGGGATAGAGATTATGGGTGCACCTATTTTCTTCCAAATTTCACGGGGCGAGTAAGAAAAATGAATTCCACACTAATGTAAACTTTCTTCAGTCACAGGGAAAAGGTGGGAATCCATCAGGAAAGAAGTGACCATAGTAATCAATTTAAAAAATGAAACTTCTGGTTCATCAAGCTGGGGTTTGTCTTTGGGATACGGCTTGTTCAGTGTTACCATCAACTGGGATCATAACAGGGAGAAAATAATCGACTTACAGACGGTGCAGAGAAATCTTAATGGCATGTTGTTGGAATTAGAGTTTTCATATGAAGAAAGATAGAGCAAATAGTGTTTGGAAGAACGAAAGGTTGAATTGAAACATCTAAGATACTGAGATGTTTTGTCTTAGTAAATACAAAACAATTGTTTTTCCCCAAATGCAAAATCTAACGTTAAGGGGCAGTTTCAGACCGCTTAGGATGAAGATGATAAGAAATTTCTTAGTGTTATGAATCTTTGGAATTTTCTGTTCTGGACAGCAACGTATTCTAAATCATTGAGAATATTCAAGGCTAAGCCCGTTCACACGTTGTTACGTGGGACCTGAGGAATTTGGAGATTGCTCAATGAAAATGACGTTGATGTAAAGGACCAGCCTTGTTCTCACTGAGTGACAGAGCAACCTCATGGTCATGTGTTTAACTGTTTTTATTCACGCAAATTTCTTTCTGTACTTGAATGCACAATGGCTACGTTTCATGGAGTCTTTTCCAGGGCAGGTGGTACCTATACACAAAGGGCAGACTGCACCTGAACTGAAAGTGCACCAATATCCTTGAGGAGAGGTTTGCTTGTGCCACTCGGGAGGGTTTAGACTAGTATGGTGCGATGAGGGCAAATGTGAGTAGAACAGAGCAGTGTGTCTGAATGTGAGGAGAGTGTAAGAGTCAATAAGATGAACAAGCATGGCCAGTTTAATGGATTGGGTGGGACTATAAAAGATGTATTGAATAAGATAAGAGGGATAAATAATAAAAATATGTTGAAGATAGGATAGAGTGTACAACCAAAATTAGAATTCTTTTGGATGTAGGTTTGCTCGCTGAGCTGGAAGGTTTGTTTTCAGATGTTTCATCTAGGTAACATCTTCAGTGAGCCTCTGGATGAAGCACTGGTGGTGTAGCCCGCTTTCTATTTGTGTTTGGGTTTCCTTGGGTTGGTGATTTCATTTCCTGTGGTGACATCATTTCCTATGTTGATGTCACTTACTGTTCTTTTTCACAGCGGGTGGTAAATGGGATCTAAGTCAATGTGTTTGTTGATAGAGTTCCGGTTGGAAAGCCATGCTTCTAAGAATTCTCATGCATATCTCTGCTTGGCTTGTTCTAGGATGGATGTGTTGTCCCAGACAAAGTGGTGTCCTTCCTCATCCGTATGTAAGAATACTAGTGATAGTAGGTCATGTCTTTTTGTGGCTAGTTGATGTTCATGTTTTGTAAACCTCTATAAGGTCATAATTTTGTAAACCTCTATAAGGTCACCCCTCAGCCTCAGATGCTCCAGAGAAAACAGCCCCAGTCTGTTCAGCCTCTCCATGTAGCTCAATTCCTCCAACCTGGCAGCATCCTTGTAAATCTTTTCTGAACCATTTCAAGTTTCACAACATCTTTCCGATAGGAAGGAGACCAGAATTTCACGCAATATTCCAACAGTGGCCTAACCAATGTCCTGTACAGCTGTAACATGACCTCTCAATCTTTCCAAAAAAGGAAAGCATACCAAACACCGCCTTCACAATCCTATCTACCTGCGACTCCACTTTCAAGGAGCTGTGAACCTGCACTTCAAGGTCTCTTTGTTCAGCAACACTCCATAGGACCTTCTCATTTAAGTGTATAAGTCCTGCTTAGATTTGCTTTCCCAAAATGCAGCACCTCACATTTATCTGAATTAAACTCCATCTGCCACTTCTCAGCCCATTGGCCCATCTGGTCCAGATCCTGTTGTAATCTGAGGTAACCCTCTTCGCTGTCCACTACACCTCCAATTTTGGTGTCATCTGCAAACAACCCTCCACCACCACCCTCTGTCTTCTACCTTTGAGCCAGTTCTGTATCCAAGTGGCTAGTTCTCCCTGTATTCCGTGAGATCTAACCTTGCTAATCAGTCTCCCATGGGGAACCTTGTCAAATGCCTTACTGAAGTCCATATAGATCACATCTACTGCTCGGCCCTCATCAATCTTCTTTGTTACTTCAAAAAACTCAATCAAGTTTGTGAGACATGATTTCCCACGCACGAAGCCATGTTGACTATCCCTAATCAGTCCTTGCCTTTCCAAATAAATGTGCATCCTGTCCCTCAGGATTCCCTCCAACAACTTGCCCTCCACCGAGGTCAGGCTCACCAGTCTATAGTTCCCTGGTTTGTCTTTACCGCCCTTCTTAAACAGTGGCACCATGTTGGCCAACCTCTAGTCTTCCAGCACCTCACCTGTGACTATCGATGATACAAATATCTCAGCAAGAGGCCCAGCAATAACTCCCTAGCTTCCCACAGAGTTCTCGGGTACACCTGATCAGGTCCTGGGGATTTATCTACCTTTTAACCATTTCAAGACATCCAGCACTTCCTCCTCTGTAATCTGGACATTTTGCAAGATGTCACCATCTATTTCCCTACAGTCTATATCTTCCATATCCTTTTCCACAGTAAATACTGATGCAAAATATTCATTTAATATCTCCCCCATTTTCTGTGGCTCCACACAAAGGTCGCCTTGCTGATCTTTGAGGGGCCCTATTCTCTCCCTACTTACCCTTTTGTCCTTAATATATTTGTTCATTACCTTTTATTTCAGTTTTTGTGGTAGTTTGTCATTTGTCGTAATTCACCAATATGTCAGCTTTTCAAGAGTTTTTAAAAATAGATGAGCAGTTAAAGAATGATTGCTGCCAGTTCAATTGATTTCCAAGTGATTGCAATCTAAGTGTGATGTCTCAACATTGATTCTACACTGTTCTGAGGGATGCAATGTCAGCAGATTTCTGTATGTTTCTGTATGTTTCTGTATGTGTACTTTGAAGTGACTGCCTGTTTCATTGGCATAATGACAGTGAATACTGATAACACTGACAGTTTTTCCTGTATTGGCACCAGTTCTGGTCCATTGTATAGGTTGGGATCTTCTGAAAGGCTGACCTTGATGCACTCCATCTTGCATTTTATACTTCAGGTAGTTCTAAAACCTCAGCAAAAAAACTGTAATCCTCTAACACCAATTCAGTTTCATAATTCTGGATCTCCTGTCGATCCAGAAATGTCCACTCATTGGCCACATCACAAGATGACCATGTTACATCTCTCTGTTGGATCTTCTAGTTATGAGTAAACAATCCCTTGCATGATGTTTGAGCCATACAATTTCTTTTGCAACATCAAATTCCTTTAACGTGTAAAGCTCTCCCTCAGTTTCAGTTTCACTGTATTTACAGGGTCCCAATAGATCTCTTCTTTGCATGTAAAATGAAATTGGAATTATATCCAGTGATTGTAAGGGGATTGTGGAGAAAACATCCAATACTGGAATGTTAGAGATTAGATTACTTAGTGTGGAAACAAGTCCACACCAACCTTCCGAAGAGCAACCCACCCAAACCCATTTCCCCTACATTTACCCTTTCACCTAACTGGCAATTTAGCATAGCCAATTCACCTGACCTGCACATCTTTGGACTGTGGGAGGAAACCAGAGCACCCGGAGGAAACCCACGTAAACACTGGGAGAATATGCAGACTCCACGCAGACATTTACCTGAGGTGGGAATTGAACCAGAGTCTCTGCCGCTGTGAGGTAGCAGTGCTAGCCACTGTGCCACCCGTTGACTTCAGCAAAAACAAAAGTCTTTTTTCTCTTGAATAAATTCCTTTTAAAATCATAAAATTATTAAGGAGCTGAGAATAATAATTCATTCACTCAGTGGGAAAGAGTTCCATGTAACACTTTAAATCTGAAGTATTAAAGAATGTAAGTATGTATGCCTGATGGTAACTGAGTTGTCATTATCATATATACTGACTATTATAGATTCATGGCTATGAGCTAATACGAATCACATTTCATAATTATTATGGACGCAACTGTTTAACTAATTCTGAAAGAATAAAATGAAATTGTAAATGCTGGAAATCTGTTCTTAGCTGAAGTTGTACAACAAGCTAATGAGCCTCTGTGAAGGAAACGAAAGCTTTAGGTGGTTCCCCTTTTTAGCATGATTGTCTGTTACTTCAGGAGAAAGTGAGGACTGCAGATGCTGGAGATCAGAGCTGAAAATGTGTTGCTGGAAAAGCGCAGCAGGTCAGGCAGCATCCAGGGAACAGGAGAAGGGCTTATGCCCGAAACGTCGATTCTCCTGTTCCCTGGATGCTGCTCGTGTCTGTTACTTCATCAAGGCCTTGATAAGGTCCCGCATGGGAGATTGGCAGCGAAAGCAATAACTCATGGGATCCAAGGAAATTTGGTTAATTTCTGACAGAATTGGCCTAGTGGCAGGAAGCAATGGGTGATAGTCATAGATTGTTATTGTAACTGGAAACCTGTATCCATTGGGGTTCTGCTTGGGGCTTTTTGTTTTTCATAAACAGTTCAGAGTTGCATGTAGGAGAGTTGATCAGTAAATTTGCAACCAATACAAAAATTGGGGTTATAAGTTGAAGAGGACAGCTTTAGATTCAAGGGGATATAGACGGTTTGCTCAGATAGAAGGGCTGATCAGTGGCAAATGGGATTCAATCTAGATAATGTGAGATGTCGCAATTGGACAGCACTAACAAAGCAAGGGAATACTCTGTGAACAGTAGGATCTGAGGGATCTTATGTGCAACGGTCCCTTGTGCATAAGGGACACTTAGATAAAGTGGTTAAGAATGCATATGGGATACTTGCATTTATTAGCTGAGACATTGAGTTTTAGCGAAGGGAGTTTATGCTTGAACCGTACGAGACGTTGACTACACCACAGCTTGAGTAAGTGTGTGCAATTCTGGAAGTCCCATTAAAGGAGGGATGTAATGGCATTGAAGAAGCTGCAAAGGAGTTTTACTCAGATGTTTCCTGACTTGCAGAGTTTTGGTTATGAAAAGAGATTGGATAGATGGGGTTGTTTTCTTGGAGCCCAAGACGTGACTGAGGGAGTGACATTATTGAGATGCTTAAAATTATGAAGGGCATTAACAGAAATGAATTTTTTTTCCCTTGGTGGAGGGATCAATGACCAGAGGCATAGATTTAAGATAAGGAGCAGGAGGTTTGCAGGGGATGTAGCAAAGTTTTTTCACCGAGGCATAAGTGAGGACTACAGTTGCTGGAGATCAGAGTCTAGATTAGAGTGGTGCTGGAAAAGCACAGCAGGTCTTTTGCCCAGAACGTCGATTTTCCTGCTCCTTGGATGCTGCCTGACCTTCTGTGCTTTTCCAGCACCACTCTAATCTAGACACTTTTCTCAGTGGGGGGGTGGTGGGAAAATGGAACTCATTGCCTGTAATGGTGATAGAGGTGGAAATATTCACCTCTAATATTTAAGACATACTTAGATGTGCACTTGGATGCCAAGGCATGCACCGAGCTATGGACCAAGTGCTGGAATATTGGATTTGAATAGTTAGGTATTTGACTTGTGCAGATTGAATGGACCAAAGGGCCTTTTTCTGTGCTATAGACCTCTATGAATGTGACTCTAAATGAAGGAGTTGGTGCCTTTTGAATACAGTAAATGAAGATGCATTTTTATTTGTACTATGAATGCTTGTGAGACTGGGGTCAAGAGTGTGCTGCTGGAAAAGCACAGCCAGTCAGGCAGCATCTGGGGAGCAGGAGAATCGATGTTTCGAGAATTGATGCTTGAAACATCGATTCTCCTGCTCCTCAGAAGCTGCCCAATAGGCAGCATCACACTCTTGACTCTGATCTCTAGCATCTGCTGTCCTTACTTTCTCCCTTGGCTTCTGAGACTGGCAAGTTAGTATTTATGTCCATACTTGGTTGTTCTGAGGTGGTGGTGGTACACTGTCTGAAACTATTAAACCAATGATTGTACTCCTAAAATAATGTTAGATACGGATTTCTAGCAGATTGACCCAGTGATGGCGCAGGACTGATGCGATGTGTCTGGGGCACTTGGAGATCCTGAAGATGTTCAGTTAGTTCTTGTCCTTACCTGTAGAAGGTAAGAAAGGGAAGTGTTGTTGAAGTAATTTTGATTCGTTGTTGCAACCGATCCTTAACTAACTTTGGTCAGTGAATTGATTTGATTTGATTGTTTTGGGAGGATAGGGGATCGATGCATTAGCAGGAATACTGTGGAAGCTGGCCATTCAGCCACTGAGTCCAAACTGATCCTCCAAAGAGCATCCCACCCCCTATCCCTGCATTTTCTGTGGCTGATCCACCTAGCCTGCACATCTCTCGACACTATGAGCAATTTAGTTTGGCCAATCCACCTAGGCTGCACATCTTTAGACTTGGGGTGAAACCAAAGCACCTGTAGACACCGGGAGAGCTTACTCAAAAAGAAGCTACTTTTTGAGTAAACTACTTCATGTCTGTAGCTTACTCAAAAAGAAAAACCATCAGTAAGCTACAGACATGTCTGGTACAAAGGATGATGACTGTGGCTACCCTCATAGCCCCAGGATAATGATTGCAAGAATTCCTCAGAGCCTGGGGTTGTTTGGTGAATTCTCTGGTGTTCAGATCCATTCATAATTCTCAATTATGAATGGGTCTGAATTATCCCTTCATAATTCATAATTATTAATAATTCATTATCTGAAGGAGAAGTCTGATGGTTTTTCTTTTGAGCACGGATGACTTTAGTTTTGTTAGTGGTGTTTTCTACCTCTAATTGTTGAATATTGCCTTTATATCTTTGCCAGCCACTCTCACCTCTCCTCAGGCATTCAGCTCTTGCATTTGAAGGTTTGGAACTGTTAAATTTTGTTAGAAACAGACTGAGCATCAGTGGAATGACTGTCTCTTGATGGGACAACTGATAACTCCATCCATCATTAATGACCAGGAAGACACTGATGGATTTACAATCATTCAAAGTTGGATTTTTATGTTTGTGTGGTTAGGCTCCACTTAGGTAATGTTAGATATCCTGTTCTTTGTTAGTATTGTAGCTGTAATGCAGCAGCTTGGATAAAGGAGTAGATGTTTAGCATTGTAGCTAGGGAGTTGTCTGGCCATGTCTGATCATCGAGCTGCTTTTTAATGTCACTAATAATGAACCAATGTGTTTGGACACACATGATGAGAATTTAAGGGGTTGCGTAGAAAACATATGATCCTTTTTGTTCACACTTGCAAACACTTCAGTCTGTCCCCTTTTCACTTGTACGTTGGCTGCACCAGGGCTGAGGAAGAGAATGTTTGTTGAGCGACGAAATGTGTGATGGGATTAGAGTGTTTTGTTCTGATCAGTTGGCTGCAGGATAACTAGGTTCTTGCCTTGATCAACATACGAATAGTCTTGTGTAATGTCAACAGTAGTTCACACTTTGTGCCAGGATATGCCTAATACTGCTCTTGTCACTCCACATTGAACTAAATTTAGTCAGTACATTTGATTGTTATCAAAGAACATGGAATATGCTTAGTCGTGATATTACAGATCATGATAATTTACATCATGAATGGGATGCTGGATGAATCCTTAACTTGTCCAATATGAGATGGTTCTGATAAACAATATGCATCGCAATATGGAGGCTGGTATTTGTCTTCAGTGGCTATTTCATTCAACACTAATGTGGATTGGTATTTCTGCCTCGGGTGAGAGTGCGCCCAAGCCAAATTACTGCTTGGCTGGCTTTTGGTATTAACTTCAGTGTATTGGTGAAGAGTGTTTACAGCATTGATTGGAGTGACATTATCTTCATCTTAATTGATTACTGGATTGTTGTTAATTGATATGTTTAATTTTATTTTGAATTTTAAAGTATTTAACCGGGTAACTTAGATGATTTCACAGACACAAAGATTCATCCATGTAGTCTAGGAGTGGAGTCAAATTTCGACCTGGCTACGTATGGATTTCTGGCTCCCTTTCTTGAATGAAAGAGCATGAGTAAATGAATTGGAATTTTATAATTGTGTCAAAAATAATTAAAGTGAGAATTAAGTAGCTGTCTTCAAACAAGAGTTATATTAAATAAATATTCCATAGCTAAAACTTAAAAAGGAGCTTAAACCATCCAATTTAGTCTTTGCAAATCAACCTAAGACTCCAAAAAAAATTGGTGTTTGCTTCAGGATAATATACCTGGATTTCTGTGTCATGTTAACATGTCAAGGTACTTAAAACAGTTAATTACAGTTGAAGTCACGGTTGCAATACAGTAGAATGCAGCAGTTATTCTGAGCAATATCTCAATTAGTTGTGAGATGAATGACTTGTTTTCTTTTGTGTTGAGTTTTAAAAAAGCTGTTAGCAAATCATTCCAGAATCTTTCATTCTAAGTGGACATGAGTCTATAATTTATATCAGTATCAAGTGGTGAAGTCGCTATGCATTTATCTAATCATTGTATAATCTATTCATTGCTTTTAATATCTGATTTATGTAAAGGCAGTTAATGTCATGATTAAAATCAGTTTTACTTTTAGTTCCTGTGTGAATATTAATGCTTTATTAATTTTTATACAGACACAGTCCAATCTTTAGATTAATAACGGCAAGTCTCAGACCAGACAACAATGAAGTATGTCCTTGCAGCTAGCTCCAATTCTGTTATGCAGATACGACCTTATCATCTCCTCAGTAATCTGTTCAAAGAAACAGAATTTATTTCCTTCCTTAAGTCCAAACTTCTTTATATTGTGTTGGCTGTACAATGTTTGGGATATCCTGGTTCTTTTGTATTTTAACACTTGGCCAGTGGGGTAAGAGAGATTCCTAAGCCTATGAACTCCAAAACTAGCCATTATTGTGACGGTCCTCATTTGGAAATATTTCATAAATATGTCATGGTTTGTCTTTAAACGTTGAATCACTAATTTTAAATTGTATTGTTCTCGTGATACAATAAGATGCCATGTTCATTCTCTCCATGATTCCTTGATATTGATTGTGAAGCAAGAGCCTGCTTTCCGCTTTGTCTAATCTCCCTCTGTTTCAGTACCTTAAGCATATATCTTCATGCTGTTCTGCACTCCCAGACTTGTTTTAATCAAACACACACCAGACTGCTCAAACCTCTGAAAAACAGAGCTTAGAACTGGAAATTTGCATTATTTTGAAAATATTTGCTTTTCTTAGTTCCTTGAGCTAAACACTTTTTGAAATATTTAATTTCTTAGCAATTTAAAGGGGCAAGTGCACCAAGTCCATATAATGTCCATTGACTTTTAAATCTCGTTTCAGTCTAGCTTAGACCGATTTAATTGCAATTCTCTGCTCTTTGGCTGTATGTTATATGAAAGGTGCAATTTTGATTTATGTTTAAGGTTTCAGAAATAATATTTGGTCTAATTTAATACACTTTAATTACATTTTAATGATTCTCTTGATAGGAACTTGATCAGTTGACCTCTGGAATGCCAGCTACTCCGAGACCTGGTCAAGGTAAGCCTTTAATGTGCAAGATATTCTTTTCTGATAAATCCACCAATGTAGCTTCCATGTTGTTAATAACGTATAACAGCTTAATTTATCAAAATGGATTTGAAAGTTAGGGAATAAAAGCAATTTATTTGATTTTTTTAAAAAAAGTTTGTCCATGATATTTTTACTTTAAAACAGCATGCCATCCAGATTTGTTTAACTAAATGCTTAGCCACAAATGATTATTGGCTGCTCTGTCTCAGCTCATCTATGGCTGAAACCATAATTAATATTTTAGTTACTGCTAGACATGATCATTCCATAGACTTGAGCCTAGTCAAACCTCTTCTGCAGTAACTGAACTTAGATCATATTCTTTTCATTCATTAGCACAAACTCCCTGACCTGTGATACCAGTTTATCACTTCAGTTTTAAAGTTTTCATCCTTGTTTTCAAGTTCCTCATGGTTTTACCCTTCACTATCTCTGTAACCTCCCACAGTCCTTTTGCATACAGTTCTGGTCACCACACTACCAGAAGGGTGTGGATGCTTTGGAGATAGTACAGAAGATGTATAGGGGATTTTAGCTATGGTGAACAGCATGGATAGAATGAAAAGTATGAACCTTTTTTCCCAGGATGGAAGGTTCACTTACTAGGGGACACTGGTTCGAGGTGGTGATGGTGTTGGGGAGATGGAGATGTTTAAAAGAGATGTGCGAGACACGTTTTTCACACAAAGGTTGGTGAGTGCCTGGAATACCATGCTGGAGGCGATGGTGGAAGCAGACACAATAACAGCATTCGGGAAGCACTTGGGCAAATATCTTAATAGGAAGAGAATAGAGGGATACAGATCCTGTAAATAATGACAGTTGTAATATTAGCAAGTTTGAGAAGATTTGTAGCTCAGGTTGAGGTTCTGGATGGATGTACCTACATCCAGAGCAGTTGTAATATGGAAGGGCAAAATATGCTGGCTCAGGTTTGGAGAGCTGAAGGGTTTATTCTTATGCTGTAATGTTCTTTGTTCTCCAAAATATGGCCTCTTGTGTCTCCCTGATTTTTAATTAGTCCATTGTTGGCAATCATCCTTGCAGTTACCTCAAGTAAGCATTGACATTCCCTCCTTGAAGCTTTCCATCCATCTTTCCTCCTTTCTAAAATTTAGTTCTTTGACCAAGCAATTGAATAGTTGTCTTTGTAAATCCTTATGTGGTTCAGTTTTAAATATTGTTTAAAAGCATTCCTGTGAAATGTTGTGTGCATTTTACTATATTAAGAGTGTAGCTGTGTAGCTGTTGTTACAAGGAAAGTATCATTAGATCCAATGATATTGGTGTTGCTTTGTATTTTCATTTGTATTCTTTTTAAACCTACTTCATGATGCAGCCTAAAGAGTTTTATCAGTCAAGCTTTCTAATTGACAGAAACCATAACATAGGAATTAAGTGCAGGGGCATGCTATTTGGTAGCTTGCACCTGCTCCACCATTAAATAACATAATGGTTGTTCTGGGCATGGACTCAATTCCACATATCTATATATCCCTGGCAATGTTTGACTCTATTCTTAGTTAAGAATCTAAGGAATCCCTTAACCATATGGGACAATTTAACATGACCAATGCACCTAACCTGTACATTTGTGGACTGTGAAAGGAAACCCACGCAGACATTGGGAGAGCATGCAAACTCCACACAGACAGTCAGCCAAGGCTGGATTTGGCAAAGTTATTGTGGATCTTCAGTTCATGTTGTCCCTGGCATATTTGTTCTGGTTGCCAAGAATTGATCAGCACACCTTCTCAGTGCTAAATTGTCTTTCATCAATACAGTTAGAAGAAGCTAATCCAGCCTGTACTATAGTGATGACTGATACCAACTTCTTGCCAATGGTGTAATTCCTCGCCAAGACTTCTTGACCTTTTGGAAAATGTGGCATTCAGCCTTGTTCTCTCATTGGAAACCCTGATTCTGTTGCCTCCTGACAATGATGCCTTTCGTCAGGGTGGTTTCAACAAATCAAACACCATGTGCAATTAATGAGTTAGCATGAACAATGGCCATTAGTTGGATTGTGTTCAGGTATATTAACAAAAATTGGCTCAGTCTTTTAGATAGTGATCCTTCTTCTCATGTTACCTTGGAGGAACAAATCTTTCTGCTGGACATTTGTGGCTGGCTGAAAAGGAATGGGTGGCAGATATTGAATTCTGTGGTGTTTTTGACATAAAATATATTGTGAAATAAGCTATGGACTATTATCACTAACAAGTTGTTTCAGATAACCAAACCTCAAAGATCAGTGGTTTTCTCTGACGGTGATGTCTTGATGCAGCTTCAGGACATTTACTATGTGCATTAACCACTGAGAAAATCTGCTCTTTAAAATATCCAATCTAGTCAATATTTGATTCTTTGCCATGGTTTTTTCTGGCCATTTCCCTGAGTGTAATGGTGCTAATGGAGGTGGGTTGCGAACTCTTGTGCAAGTTGCAGATATTCTTCTCAGTTTCAGAGTCAAACCCTGGCCATCAAAAATAGCTTTGGCAATTACCTTCATTCTAGCAATTTGATTTAACAAATATTTTTATAGCAGTGGTGGAATGATGGCACTGTTCCTCATAGGAGATATCCTGCTTCAACGGATAGTTCCTCCATGACGTCTGGCTTCAGTTCTGGAGTTGTTCCTGTGATCTTGCCACAAAGTAATGTGCACACAGTGAAGCATCCCATGCTAGTTGTAAATGGTAACTTTTGATCATAATAGATCAGGGTTTCTAACTTTAATAAAACCTCTTTGGCTTGTGTAAAGGCTCTTTCATATTTGATCTTTCCATTTCCAGTTCTTATTTTGGCATACTAAGTTGTGCAATGGCTTGAGAATGGTTGGAGTATTTGGAACAAACTTTCCCTAGTACTTTTAGCAAATCCAAAAATGACTGTAGTTGGTTTACACCTTTTGGTGCTGGTTCCTCATTTATGGCTTTTACTTTTGAAGATCACCTGTGTAGTCTCTTATCATCAATTACTTGACCTACATATAGATGGCAGATTGAAAAAAAAATTGCATTTGCCTTTTTCCTTATTCTTAGGCCATAATTGTTTGCAGAGTAGCATCTAAATTGTGGAGATGGTATTGTTTATTCCTTTTCGTGACTAACATGTTGTCTGGGTAACATTGGACTCTTTTTCCAATCCACTTAAAGTCTGATCCATGGTACATTGAAGTAGTGCAGGCGCAGATATGATTCTAAATGGAAGTCTTGTATTTGAATAGTCTTTGTGTTACAGTCATCATATATTTCTGTGATTCAGGATCTACAGTCATCTGGAAATAGTCTTGACTAAGGCCAGTTTTACCGAAAAGCTGGCATCCAGCTAATCCTGCAAATAGGTCAGTGATTAAAGGTGAAGGCTACTGCTCATCACACAGCACTAGATTTGTAGTGACCTTAAAATCACCGGAAATGCATGCTGATCCATCTTTCTTTTACTGGGATGATAAAGATGACCAAATCAATCATATTTACAGGTCCTTGACCGGTATCTCTAATTCTGCCAGATCTTTAGTCTGATTGCGTAAATTTAGCACTAATCTAGCATTGCAATCTTTTTCTTGATTCGCAGTCTTCAGCCTTCATATTAAATTTGATTGAGGTGTTTTCCATGCTTTTCAGAACCCCACTGAAAACAATGACAAATTTCTTTAGAATTTGTGATAGATCTGTCTTGGAATCTGACAAGCAATTTACTTCAACCCAGTTGAGTTTGATTTTCTCTTCACAAAATAAATCTGGAAAATTTCTTTTGACACCATAAGGAAAAGTCTTCAGACTGACGGTATAACTGAATATTCACATTTGATACAACCCCTCAAAGGCATTACTTTTCCTGTGTACTTTACAGTTTTTGAAGGTGGCACTATGTGATTCAGCTGTTTCTGATGCATACTTTTAGGTATCAATGAAACCGCCACTCCGGTATTCACCTTCAATTCTTACTGGTTTGCCATTCAGTAATGGAGTGACCCAACATTGATTGTTGCTTCCAACCCAGAAATATTAGATCAAATGTATCAACAGTTCTAAAACATGTACTGCACTGTGTATTGTCGCTGGCAGGGAGTATATCCACTCCCTGTTGTGTCTGGCTTCCCAGTTATTTCTGGGATGTTATTTGCATTCTCTATCTGGAAGACAAATGCAAAATTCAATTAATCTGCAATTTCCTTATTTTCCATTATTAATTCCTGTAGACTTCGTGTCTGTAGGAGTGGAAGAGCACAGCAGTTCAGGCAGCATCCAAGGAGCAGCCGAAATCGATGTTTCGGGCAAAAGCCCTTCATCAGGAAGGGCTTTTGCCCGAAACGTCGATTTCGCTGCTCCTTGGATGCTGCCTGAACTGCTGAGCTCTTTCAGCACCACTAATCCAGAATCTGGTCTCCAGCATCTGCAGTCATTGTTTTTACCTTAGTGTCTGTAGGATCAATGCTCAATTTAGTTAGTGTTTTCCTTTTTAAATGAATGTACAAATTCTAACTGTCTGTTGTGATCTTTATGGCTTGATTTATTTTGCATAGTAATTTCTTCCTCTTTAAACATTCTTTGTTTTTCTTTATATTCTGTCCAGTCTTCTAACTTGTCACTAATCTTTGCAGAGCAAATGCTTTTCTTCTAGTTAATGTTATCTTTTAACGTCTTTAGAATTTAATCAGTAAGCGTTATGTGGAGAAAGCAAAAGAGTGAAGCTGAGGCTTATCAAACCAACCATGATTTATGGTGTGACAATTGGGTTGGATGGCCAATTTCTACTTATTATGATTTTAGTCAAGAAAAATGCAGCTTTCTTTTTGAGTCTTTTTCTTTCTCACTGGAATTTTCTTTTTCTGAGTGTTCTGAAATATCTGTCAACAGCTACATACTTTGAAAACAGTTCATAGTGAGAAGCCGTGTCATTTGCTGTTGCTGCAACCCAAATGGTAAAGTTGAATGTACATATGAGTTATAGTCAGAATGAAAGCAAAATTCTGCAAACGCTAGAAATCTGAAATAAAAACAGAAAATGCTGAAGGACTTCAGCATGTCTGACAGCATCTGTAATGAGAGAAAGTGTAAATATTTAGAGTCAGATATAACTCTCATTTAGAACAATAGAGACCTGAAAAATGATGGAACAGATGTAACCAAGACCCTCCTTGTTCCAATGATGTCACTCTCCATGTGTCCTACCCATCATTGGTTGACACTTGATGCAACTGCAATACGCCAAGTTCTGTGAACAACAAATTTTATTGAGCAAGTACAAGCTTTTTGGAGGAACCTGTAACACGCTTCACAGGGCTTGCAGAGTAGAGTCAAAAGATCACTCTGAACAAAAGAAACAGTCTTTCCTTTATACAGTACAAGAGTTTCACATTAGTCAGTAACACCCAAAAGACAACCCCCAGCCATTCCCCCAGAGTCATATGCCAGTCAAGACACAATGTAGTGATCACATAATTTCCAGAGATAATGTGATTAAGTCATTCTTTAATGCCATAACCTGGTGTAAATTGTATTTTTTTTTAACTGTAGGGCGCGGTCAGAATTTAAACTACAATGTTCTTGTTGATCCTGAATAGGGGATGATGATGCAAATGGCTCTGAATGGCAAGGGATGACCATGTTAATTCCTTACGTTCTCCTGTAAGACTGAGGCATACCACCCTACCCCCTGCGCATCCGATTTCTTACAGGTCAGCAGAGCAAGTTAACCCTTTAATATCTCAGAACCCTTCTCTCACCCCCTCCTCTCCCTCCCAGAACCGTGATAGGGTTCCCAATGTCATCCTCTTCCACATCACCAGTCTCTGCATTTAAAGTATCATCCCCTGCCACCTTTGTCACCTCCAGTAGGTTAGCCCTGCAGGGATATATCCTTCTGTATCGCCCTAGTCCACTCCTCCTTCACTGAGCACTTCCTGAACCCCTGTAGCACTTTCCCATGCAATCAAGAAGGTGTAATACTTTGCCCATTTCCCATCTCCCTTCTCCAACGGCCAAGGCCCTAAACATACCTTCCAGATGAAGCAGCATTTGACTTGTTTTTTGAAATTGTAGCTCATGATGCACTCTCCTTTACAATGGTGAGACCGAACGCAGACTGGATGACCACTTTATGAAACACCTCAACACTCTCTGTAAGAGTGATCCATGTCTATCATTTGCTTGCCGTTTCAAAACCATTTGCTCTCACGCTAACATTTTAGTCCTAGGCTTGCTGCAGTGTTTCAGTGACACTTGATGCAAGGTGGAGGAATAGCATGTCATTTCCATTTAGGCATTTTATAGTCTTCAGGTTTCCACATTGAGCCCAACAATTTCAGTACTTTGTTCCAGTTTGATTGCAGCCCCTATGTCGTCTTCTTGTCTTGTTGGCTTTGCTTTGAGGGCTGACCTATGTACTCCTATTCAAACCAATCGTTAAGACTGATTTTTGCATCTCAAATTTGTTCTTTACCACCAACATGAATTTTGTTGTTTCCTGTGCATGCTTCCAAGGTCTGTGTGTGGCAACAACTCTTGGAAGCAGAAATCAGTGCTGTGATTGCAAAGTACAGACCCTTGGAGTGGCTGCACAGTTTAAAGGGACTTTTGCTAAGGTTTCAGACCAGCTACCATTTTTGAAGCATTTGAAGTCTGTTAGTCAACAACTTAATAAAGTTGGTCAAGGATATCTAGAATATCTTAAATATATCTTGAAGAATGTACTTATGAATGATGCAAAGGACGTAATTAGATGCCCTAATTGTCTCCAGTTTTTATATCAGTATGTAAAAGAAGCATAAAATAGCTCTCCAAAATGGGGGTCAGCTGCAGGAGAGCTTTGATCAAGTTATAGCGGCTGTGCTCCTGCTCTATAAGTCTCGCTGTCTCAACACTGCCTGCTCTCAGTTAAGTGGTCACAACAATTTTCAAGGCTTGAAATGGGGTCACAGAGAAATAGGTTGGGAAGCAATGGCTTAAAAGAAGAAGACCCTACAACTCAATAAAATCACTCAGAATTCAGTTTAGAAAAGAGGATTTAGAAGTGCTGGTTGTAAAATTATACCTAATACTGAATCATGTGAATTGACATAAATCTTAATTTTTGGGCTTCAAAATAAATTATAATATTAAGACAAATAATATTCTTCTGAATGTTAAATGTGCCGACCTTCCAGTAAAGTGAGAAGTAGCTAACCAGTGGGGTACTAAGTATCACACTGGAAGCTTGATATACATGATTAAATGCAATATGCTCGATTTTATAAGATGTAGCATCTAAGATATTAAATTACAACTTGAATAATTTTACATGGGTTCTCCATCAAACTAGAGGTAAATAAGTTGACTAGATTTGATTTTATTTCAGGAAGCATTTTTTCAATTACTTATTCAAACAAAACAAATTCACCCACTTAGCAAACAATTTCATAATTTTTATGACTCAACTTTCTAGGGTTGATTCCTATTCTTGCTTTGTACTTTATTCTCCCTAAATACTACTTTCGTGCTATTGTTGGTATATCTGAGTAAGCAACCAGGTGGTGTAAAATAGTCGAAACAGAGGGTCCCCTATACTTACTCTCTATTTCATCAGTCATGACTTAGTACTGTGCCTATAGAGACTGATGACTTTAAAGAAAAATAAATTCGCTCTTCCTGTTAATGTCTAAATCGATGGTACATCAAAGCTGCATGCTTTAAGGCATTTATTAAAACAAACTAAAAACATCATTGACAAACTATATTCTTGTATCCTTGTGTATTCTTGTGTCTTGTGTATAGACAATCACCTGATGAAGGAGCGTCGCTCCGAAAGCTAGTGTGCTTCCAATTAAACCTGTTGGACTATAACCTGGTGTTGTGTGATTTTTAACTATATTCTTGTAGGCACCTTATACTTTAAAGTACAGAAAAGAACTTTAACTGAGATAATCTACTCTTAAGTACTTATTACACTGCCCTTTATGCAGATATTAATTTTTTCAGAACCAGTCCAAAATAATTCTTAGCTCCTGAGAGTTTACTTCTGGTTTTTTCCTTTTCCAGGTTGGAAATGTTTAATACGTGTCTTTTCTTGTTGCAAATTTTCCCACCAGCTTCACTGTTGAGGCACATCTACCAAACTCATTTCAACTTCTCATAAAATGGTCATTCTAGTCTGAACGCAAGTTCCCAGCTGAAATCTTGAGATTTGAACCACAGCACCTTGCTGTATACAACTACCTTCCCTCTCAAGGTTATGACCAGTCAATCTGATCATCTTAGAAAATGATACCCTCTCAGAACCAATATCCTTAGTAGTATGAATAACATGGACCTTGTATCCAGCTAGAAATACTGATTAGCTATTCTCTAGACCCCAACACACTCTCATCTCTCAAGTAAATGAACTGTTTCATTTACAATCTGATGTTCTTAATATTTTTCCAGGACATTGGAGATTCTGCCTATCCACAGTTTATATGTGAGCTGCTGCCCATTGTCTCTCAAGTGTAAATACTTTACTTCATCTTCTCTAACAATCAAACCATCCAAGCTTGCTGTCAGGCAGCTTTCATAACAGGTTATATGATGGTCTTCCTTCTATTTTGAAGGCATTGTCCAAAGAGCGCTCAATCCTACAACCATGTGATTTATAACAGAAAATTCAGACTGGAGGTTAAATCCTTGTTGACATTTTTGTACTTTTATTTTGTGCTGTAACCTTATTTGCTGCTATCACTTGATCCCACTGCCTTCCACTTTTGTTTTCAGTTCTTTGTGCTTCATTTACATTTTTGTTTCCTTTTTGTAGTCCTGCTTTGGTCTCTGTCCCTGTCATACTCATTTAATATCCCCCTGTGGGTAAAGTGCACACCTCTCTGAAAAGAATAGTTCTGGGCCTGCTGGGGTGCAACCTTTTGGAGATTGTATTGATCCCACTGAATTATTCCCAATGCTTCAAGAATCTAAATCTCTCCCTCTTACACAATCCCTTGTGTGTCACATTCAGCTGGTTGACTCTTATTCCTGACCTTGCGACCACATGTCACTGGAAATAATCCTAAAATTCTGACCTTTTGAGGTTTTATTTTTTAATTTATTTCTTAGCTTCCTGAGTACTGCTTGCAGGACCTCATTCCTCTTTGGTATTGACATGGGACATGATCTCCGGTTGTTCTTCCTCTTTGGAAGATCCTGCAGGTGCTCAATGACACTCTTGACTCTTAACACCAAGAAAACAACATACCATTATGGTGTCAGTTCTGCAGCTGCTGAAATATCTGTCTATTCTCCTTACAATGGAATCCGTATCCCAATTATTCCTACTCAAGCCTGTTATATTTCCTGCCTCTTGTACAAACGTCCTTCATCCTTCAAAACTGCTATCTGCCATCTAGATGCTGAACTCTCCATTTCCCACACTGATATCTTTAGCTCTCCACTGTTATGATGATAGGTTGGAACCATGAAACCCTATATGTGTTTTTAGCCCTTAGTTTCAGAATGTGTTTTTAAAAAAGAACTACTACTGTAAATTCAACTGCTAGCTGGCAGAAGTTGTATGGCACTGTTGAATTATACCACCTAAAATTGTTATAGAAGCTTCAAATAGAGAGAGAGCATCTTGAGATGATGAGGAGGCTGACTATACTCCCATTCTGGATTAGTGGTGCTGGAAGAGCACAGCAGTTCAGGCAGCATCCAAGGAGCAGTGAAATCGACGTTTTGGGCAAAAGCCCTTCACCAGGAATCATTCTTGGATGCTGCCTGAACTGCTGTGCTCTTCCATCACCACTAATCCAGAATCTGGTTTCCAGCATCTGCAGTCATTGTTTTTACCTCGTTTTTACCTGACTATACTCCCATCTTGGCAGAGAACCATTTCTTGTCGATTTCCCCTTCCAGGAATATATAGAAGAGAGTTTCAACACCAGTCTGTATGTTATTAGGCTGTTGTGGATTATTGTATGTCTAGTATGCTACAGAAGCCAATGTTTGCGAACAGAGTTAGCACCCTTGCACCACAGAGAACAACAGAAATAGGCTTTCTCTCAATGTAGCAAATCTGTTAAAGGAATCAATAAATAGGAATATCAAAAGCCTACCCAACCAAAATTCATCAATAGTACTAATGCAACCTAATAATGGCAACATCATTTTATCTGCACTTCACAATCAATTTGGAGATTGATCCATATAACTTTTAAAACAAAACTTTTTGTTTTTAGACTTATATTTCTAATCTCTGTGTCTGTGTTGTCTTCATATTTTGTCAAATAAATATGCTCTTTTTGTTAGTTCAAGAAAGCTTATTTGACTCATTTTAAAATCTAAGTTGATTTGGTTTGGTTGAAATGTATCCATTAAAGAATTTGTCCTCACAAGATTAACCTTGTTGCAACTAGTTGAGAAGGGTAATATATAAAGAAGAGGAACCAGTTCCTCCCTCCCCTTACCTAAATTCTGTTTGGAATTGTCATGAATTAGGCAGGTTTAGTCAGTGTCAGGTCATTATTCCACCTCTCTGTAATTTGCATTGATCATTCTATTGTAAAACTACTTTCACGATTTTCTGGAAAAACTTCATCCAGTTCACACATCAATTAAATTGTTCGATATTTGTAGGGTAAATGAAAAGTGTGCTTTTAGTCCAGGTTTGACTACTATTGCCTTGTATAAATTAAGCTATTTTAAAAATAAACAAAAGTCCATAATCAAGGTATGTAATTTTCCTTTGCAGTTTCAACTTTTATTCCTGAACAGATCTCAGCCTTTAGAAAGTAAATCAGCTATATTTTAGTTTATACCTTTTGTTTGGCAATGGCATGAAAAAAAAACAGGTCATAGAGTCACACAATATGGAAACAGATCTCTTGGTCCAACTTGTCCTCGCCAACCAAGTTTCCCAAAGTTAACTTTTCCTATGCAATAAGGAATTTTAAAATATTTGTCACACAATATTGACATTTATTTTACTATCTATTGTTGTGAACCATGAACTCCTTGAAATTGATTTAGTAAGATAGCAAAATACAATTCTGCTTTCAAATTCATTTATTCCAAGATTCTTTTATGTTGAAATGTTGATTATTGATGTATGATAGTGATTTAAGAATAATTAAATTCAAAGCGTACATTTACTGGGTCTAATGGTAAAATCCATCTGAAAGGAGTATTGAAATGGCAATTTTGAAAATTGCAGCATTTATGTTGAGTAAAATTGAATGCTGGTGAGTTTAAAAACTCATCACCTGAAATTTTGTGAATTGCTTTATTCAATTAGATATTACTTGTGTGACAGGTGCTCAGATTGTGCAATTTTTGTTGCTGTTAAGAATAACTCTGATTATTTTTCTTTCCAGAGCTTCGTCAGAGATCATCAACTCTGAAAGCTCAGGTTCCATCCACTCCACAGAACCTCTCACAGGGAAGTCCGCGACCTCTGCCGGCTCCCACGCCTATACAACATAGCACAACAGCTCCTGGTGGTCCGCCAGAAAAGACATTACAGTCAGGTTTACACACGCCTGTCCTTGGTAGGCGGACAATACCTCCAGCTGCCTCAATGCCTGGAATGGGTAAACAGAACACTTGATTTTAAATGATTTTTAGCACTATCCCAGGTTACCATTGAAATAGATAATTGATAAAGACATTTTGTTTTCTACACTTTCAGCCAGCTAGTTGATAAAAGAAACTTCAATATTTAATTAACCACTAAGTATTCAGAGCTGGCATCTTGTAAATTTAAAGTATCTAATTAAGCTTATTAAAATATTAAACTACTCCTTGTGGCTCAGTGTCCCTAACTCTCGATCTGAAACTCCTGGTTCAAGTCCCACCTGCCACAAAGGTATGTGAAAACATGTCCAAACAGGTTGATTTAAAGAACAAAGCATGTCAGAAAGTAGTAATTTTTTTTAGCTTTCTAAACTCATGTAAAAATTTGAATTCTGTGAGAGTATATTGTAAGCTTACCAATTTCACTGATCAAGTTCATGAACTGCATTTGTACTTTCTTCTTATGTTTTCCACATCATTCAACAGACCAAAAATCAATTAAACACAAAAATGTTGAACCACAGGGCTTCCATCTGGTAGTAAATTAATAATCAGCAGGTATCTGAGAGTTTGCCAAGATTTGTAAAAATGACCAGTCATCTTGCAGTAATTACTCTTGACGTTTAATTATATTAATTATTGTTGGCTTGAGTAGCAGCAGAAAAAGTAATGCCTCTTTCAGGAGGATTGCATGGTCTTAAGTTATTAATTCAGTGCTTCTTTCTGGCAACAGTGCAAAACAGCAGTAACTTTGTTTGTTTGTATTTATGCTTTCTAAGACACTGCAGACTCCTAACATGTAGGTTAACCTGAAAAATGTGATGCATATATCAGATGACTGTTGTTGGCATGATGCACATTTTCTGCATTTTAACACAACAAATCCTTCAAAGTTTGTAGAAATATACAAGATTTATTTTGTAGATTAGCTTAAATATTTGGTCAACCTCTCCTTTTTGTAACATGCATAATTACTGGATATTTCCATTAATTGGTAAAAGTCAGAAATTTAAGAAAATTGAATTTAAATTGAACAATAAACATAAAACCAGAACTACACAAACATATGGATATATTTTAAAGGATCTTTGTTGATTTGTGTCAAATCAACTATATTTCATGTTTTAGTTAAATATCTTCAGTAGTGCCCAGTGTTATGATGTTTGGAATACTTTGCTATGTCATTTTTAACTTGACAAATTGTCTTTAAATAATCAGCAGTTAATTCCACTCATCATTAAACTTTTGATTTTTTTCATTAATAGGTCTTCATCCTCCTGGCCCGCCCCTGGCAAGACCAATCCTCCCTCGGGATAGAGGAACTGTTGATCGAATTATTGAATATTTAGTTGGTGATGGCCCGCAGAACAGGTGATCTTTTTAAAAGAGAGTTTTGTGAAAGCATGATTTATTAATAAATAAAACATGTGGATACAACTTAACTTAGTTTAGAAAGATATGAATGAATTGGTTTGAGGGTCACTGAACCTTTGAAAGCATTAATTTATTAAATGTCGCCTTTTAATGCTCATACTTTATTAATCTTCACAGATATGCACTTATTTGTCAGCAGTGCTTTTCCCACAATGGTATGGCCTTGAAAGAAGAATTTGAATATGTTGGTAAGAAGTACTACATTGAACTAAAAGTTATGAGTACTATGCAAACTAAAAGATACAGAGTTGATCTTGTAAAGTGAGTACTTTTGGTTTAGCTGAAAACTCATGTAAGTAAACTGCTTTTGCAGTTCATAATATGTTTTCTGTATGTCAGCTGTGCATATTAATGCCCTTTTGGAGGGTAATTTTTTTCCAGCCTCCTGCAACTTGTACAGAATTTCATCTTTCCTCCCTCCCCCCAAAAAAATGCTTTTAGTGTAGTATGCTGTTTGATTCTCCTTCCCACTCCCGTCTGCTCTGGTAATCACTGAATGTTATGGACTGTCACAGCAGGCCGTTTTGTCCACCAAAGTCTGTGTCATTGGTTGTTTTTCTCCATGAGCCATCTTTTCTAATTTCATTTGCTGGCTTGCTTCCCATAGTCTTTTATGTTCCCCTTTCCTAAGCAATTACCTAATTCCCTTTAGGAATAATTTATGAGCTCTACTTCATCAAATGTTCTTGGCAAAAAATTCCACATTCTAACCACCCTCTGTGTAAAGAACTTTTTTCTAACCGCTTCTTTAATTCATTTTAAGGTTGTTTTGGATTTGTGGTCACCCTCTGATGTATTTTCCGTTCCTTGCACAGTATCAGTCTCTGATGTGACACCTGTTCCTTCCATCACATCATCTGATGGCATTCTTCCCTGTATTTCTTCTGATCCATTGTAAACAACTTTTCCAGAGAAGTAACCCCAAAAATTTTCCTTGTGACTAATGAAAAATATGATCACCATAGGTCAGTTTTTGCACTGTATTTATAATTATTGTTCTGCTACCTTTTTCATTTGTTTGTGAGAAATGAATTTCACTGGCAAGATCAACTTTTATTGCCCATCCCTAATTATCCCTGAGATGCTGGAAAATGAGAAGTTGCAACTTAAACAGCTGCAACCTGTGTGGAGTATGTACCTCCAGAGTACTGTTTGGAAGGAAGTTCAGGAATTAGACCCTGTGCTGGTAACATACTGGTGTGTGACTTGAAGGGCAGCTTGCAAATGGCGATGTTCCTGTTTGCTTGTTCCCATTATTCTTCAAGGCATTAGAGACCCAAAGTTTGGAAGATGCTGTTGAAAAAGCCTTTATAGGTTCTACAGCACATCTTTTACAGATAGCAACCATGCTTCCCGATGGTCGATAGATTGAGCGTTTAAGGTGGATCACCAATGAAGCAGACTGTTTTGTTGTAATAGGATTGACTTTGTGTTGTTGAAACTTCATTCATCTAGACCAGTAAGGATTCAGGATTTGCTCGCATTGGAATTCTCAGCCTCTGGCCTGCTCTTGCAGCCGCAGTATTTATGTGGCTAGCCCAGTTAAGTTTCTGGTCAGTCGTGACCACCCCATTCTAAGGATGTTAATGGTCAAGTATTTAGAGGTGGTAATGCCAGTGAAAGTAAACCTTTCTGCATTGGAAATGATGATTGCCTGATGTTTGTACGGCACAGATATTACTTACTATTTATCTGCCCAACCCTGAATGTTGTCCAGGTTTTACTGTTGTTATTTGTCTCAGAGTCGAGGGTGTGATGCTGGAAAAGCACAGTAGGTCAGGCAGCATTTGAGGAGCAGGCAAATCGATGTTTCAGGAATGATGAAAGACTTTTACCTGAAACGTCAATTGTCCTGCTCCTCGGATGCTGCCTGACCTGCTGTGGTTTTCCAACACCACTCCCTCTATTCTAATCTCCAACATCTGCAGTCCTCACTTTCGCCTCATTAGTCTCAGAGCCTCTCTTGGGGAGAACATAGGATTCAATATTAATTGTTCAACACATCTTGCTAGAAATGCTTGTTTGTCGGCACTGGACAATATAGGAATTAGACTTGGCCTCAGTGGTCCATCATTCGAATATCTTTACCACCGAGGCTCAGACATGAACAAGGGTACATTTTCCAGAGCAGAAAAATTAAGGAGGATTTTTTTCTTTGAAGTTGAGGAATATAATTCAGTTTTTAACCTTTTAATGTAAAAGTTATGTCTCCATACACTCCGGTCTCATATGTATTCAAACAGTTGCTTGAAAGATAACAGGCACCAGTATGATAAATGAAAATTGCTGCAGTAAGATTAATTGACAGTCCATTATGACTGAGGGGACATCTCTGGTGCCACATAGAAGCTCATGGATGTTTCGTGGTTCCTAAAACTGATAAATGAATGCTCTTGTATTTTTATAAACAAGCTTAAACTTCAGAAATGCCTATTTTGGCATCACGCCTTTCTGTAAATAATTTGTTGCATGATCTGCCTCATTTTGTTTGCGTGCGGTTTTCATATTTGACTGCTGAATTGCAAAATAAATGTGGGAAGCATTTTATAGTGGCATTTCTAGCCCAAAGTTAAAAATCACACAACACCAGGTTATAGTCCAACAGGTTTAATTGGAAGCACACTAGCTTTCGGAGCGACGCTCTTTCAACAGGTGATTGTGGAGGGCTCGATCGTAACACAGAATTTATAGCAAAAATTTGCAGTGTGATGTAACTGAAATTATACATTGAAGAATTGATTGTCTGTTAAGCCTTTCATCTGTTAGAATACAGTGATAGTTTCACATCTTTCATGTATAAATCACAAAACCCTTTTTTTAAAGTTGCATTCTCGGGTTAGCTGTTAACAATGGTGATAGGTAGACAATATGTTGAAGGTGTTAGCCCCCTGTGTTCTCTGTCTATGACCTGATGTTTTGATTGATTCCAATCTAAAAAGTGAGATAACAGAGTTTTACATAAATTCATGCGGTTTTTGAGCTCAGCGTTCTACATGAATGTATGTGGTTTTTGAGCAAAGTGCAATGTAACTCTGAAAGTACCAAAAAAATTCACTGCACAAAATATATGTGTGCATGTGGGTCTTTGTCTGTGTGTGTGTGTGTGTGTGTGTGTGTAGTGAGTGCAGTGTGTCTTAAGTCTGTGAGGGGGTGTGTGTGCGCGCGTCCGTGTGTATGTGAGTGTGTGTGTAGGAATATCTGTGTGTGTGTGCAGTGCAATGGTGCAATTTTTTTGTACTTGCAGAGTTACATTGCACTTTGCTCAAAAACCACATACATTCATGGAGAACTCTGAGCTCAAAAACCGCATGAATTTTTAACTTTATACACCCCAGTCCAACACCGGCATCTCCGAATCATTTCTAGCCCAAGGCACGGTTACAAGAACTCTACAAGGCGGTGTTCTAATATCAATGATTTTAAGCTGCTTCATCGGAGGTGATACATCTGATAGTGGGTCAGAAATGGAGGTGCTTGCTTATTATTGTGTGGTATTCAATGCCATTCACAACTCTCATACTTAACAGTTTGTACTTTCCTTTCTTGGATAAACATACAAGACTCAGCAAGTATATGATTCACATCAAAGCAAGATACGTCACCTTCAAACCTTCACTCCCTCTATCATAAGTGCACCATAATCAGTGTTTAGCATCTACAAAATGTGCTACAATAACTTTCCAAAGCTTTTTCAGCTCATCCTGAACTCTTGACCCCCAGTGCGTAGAGGGACAAGGACAGGAACAGTGTGGGATGTCAATTACCTGCAAGATGCTCTCCGAGTTGCACACTTAAACTTGGAAAAATATTGCTGTTGGGACAAGACATTCGATATTCAACAGTGCAGTGGAAATACCTTCACTACACAGCAGTAATTTTTAATCCGACCACTCACTACCACTTTCACAATGACAATTAGTCATGGGTAATAATTACAGCCATTGTCAGTGACTTCCATATCCCATGAATAAACTTTGTTAATCATCTGTGGTTTCAACAGGAGCTTGCCATATATGTACAGTGGCCATTTCTTGGTGTGCTGTGGGCTTCTCCAGGTTGCTGGTTGTAATAATCAGTAACAGTTTCAAGACATTAATAACTTGCCAGCTTTGAGCAATGCATATTGCTTTTAGTTTGTGGTAATTAACTCAAAAATCCTGCATACAATGCCTGCATTGCTGTGCTTTACAATTAATAAACCAAAGTGAATGTTCAAAGTCCATAGTTCGGATCACCAACAATGCAGATGATAAATTACAAATTAATCAGTTTAAAATTAGAGTCTCTGATTTAGAATGGGGATGAAGAATGTTTTCTAAGCTTTGAACTCTTTGCTGGTGAATATTGGGGGTGGGGTCACTGAATAATTTTAAGAGGTAGATTAGTTCTTGACTATCATAAAAGTCAATGGTTATGGAAGGTAGGTGCAAATGTGGAGAAGAGGCCACATCCAGAACAGTCATGCTCCTATTAAATGCTGGAGCAGGATGGGACTGAATGGCCTGCTCTTGTTCATAAATTGTATGTTTGTATTAGCTGATACCTAGCTTTGATTTGAAGTCTGTAGATATAGAGAATAGGAATGTCTGAGGTTGTGAGGAACTCTCCATTTTTGAAGTCTTTGGAAATAATGAGTTTTCAATACCATGAGACTTTAGAGACGACGTATAAGACAGATGTTTGCACCTAAGGGGTCCTGTGAATAGTGTTTTGGGAAAATTTGACAATTAAGGCATACACATGTATGTGCAAGAGAAAAATGATGACAAATGTGATTGAAGGGTGTGGTTCAAGAGAAGAATGGGCTATCTGAACAAGGAATTTTTTTTACTGTAGGAAATGCAGTGTTGGCATTTTCAGCGTATCAGTACAATACAGTAGGAAACTGTATTATGAATGTTCAGGTGAGAAAGCATTCTTTCCTGATGTATGCTGAAATTATTGACAATGCTCAATCTTTTGAAATTTCACCTCCATGTGAAAGTTTCTGTCCCTGGGTTCTCGACATTTCTTTATCCTAACTGAGGGACAAATCTGTTTCATGTAACTTGAGGTTGAGTCAAATGTATAGAGGAAAGAACTGAAAATGCATAAATACGAAACTGTAAATGCAAGAATTGCTCTACGGGAGAGACATCTCTCTGGAAAGGTAATCAGTTAATAGTCATAGAGATGTACAGCATGGAAACAGACCCTTCAGTCCAACCTGTCCATGCTGACCAGATATCCCAACCCAATCTAGTCCCACCTGCCAGCACCCAGCCCATATCCCTCCAAACCCTTCCTATTCATATACCTATCCAAATGCCTCTTAAATGTTGCAATTATACCAGCCTCCACCAGATCCTCTGGCAGCTCATTCCATACACGTACCACCCTCTGCTTGAAGATTTTGCCCCTTGGGTCTCTTTTATATCTTTCCCCTCTCACCCTAAACCTATGCCCTCTAGTTCTGGACTCCCCGACCCCAGGGAAAAGACTTTGTCTATTTATCCTATCCATGCCCCTCATAATTTTGCAAATCTCTGTAAGGTCACCCCTCAGTCTCCGACGCTCCAGGGAAAACAGCCCCAGCATGTTCAGCCTCTCCTTGTAGCTCAGATCCTCCAACCCCGGCAACATCCTTGTAAATCTCTTCTGAACCCTTTCAGGTTTCACAACATCTTTCTGATAGGAAGGAGACCAGAATTGCACGCAATATTCCAACAGCTGCCTAACCAATGTCCTATACAGCCACAACATGACCTCCCAACTCTTGTACTCAATACTCTGACCAATAAAGGAAAGCATACCAAACGCCGCCTTCACTATCCTATCCTATCCTATCTACCTGCGACTCCACTTTCAAGGAGCCATGAACCTGCACTCCAAGGTCTCTTTGTTCAGCAACACTCCCTAAGACCTTACCATTAAGTGTATAAGTCCTGCTAAGATTTGCTTTCCCAAAATGCAGCACCTCGCATTTATCTGAATTAAACTCCATCTGCCACTTCTCAGCCCATTGGCCCATCAGGTCCAGATCCTATTGTAATCTGAGGTAACCCTCTTTGCTGTCCACTACACCTCCAATTTTGGTGTCATCTGCAAACTTACTAACTGTACCTCTTATGCTTGCATGTTTCAAATAATTACTTTTGTCAGAAGTGGCAAAAATTAGAGCTGCATCAGGTTTTAAACAATTGCAAATATTGGAAAAAGGGGAAGGGGAGAGCAAAAGGAAGGTCTGCAATAAAGTGGAAAGCCGGTAGGATTGAATGGCAAATGTGGTCATGTCCTTATGTTTTTGTTGATCATTTAAGAATCCAGATACACATTATTCATTAATGTTGCTTAGAATTTTCAAACCGAAATTCTGAGAATTTTTAAGTATATCTGCCGGATCGATAATGTACTGCCTTTATCCTTTTTAGGAATCATTTACTAAAGCCATGCAAATTTATGTGCATATTCCCAAGAGTTAGGCTTGGATATCTTCAAGTGCAAGGTCCTGCTGCAGTATCCCAGTTACCTTCCAAGCTTCATCAGACTGCCAGTTCAGTCAGCATTGCCACTGTTGTGGAAGAATCACTTAATTTTCTATATTAAAAAAAAATGACCAGGAGACGCAGAAAATCCTTCACAAAATTAAACTTTAATCTTACAAAATCAAAGCTGTGGGAACCAGCAAAATGTCTTCCTGACTCCTCACAATCTCTTTGTTCTCCTGCAATTTAGCATACCCAAACATACTGGCTTGCTTTGCCTTTCTAACCTAATTATCATCTGCCACACAGGTTAAATGTGATGGAGGGAACCAATCACATTACAACACCATCATCTTCAGCATTAGGCGCCTCAGGCAACTGTTTGTGTGGAGTTTGCACATTCTCCCCGTGTCTGCGTGGGTTTCCTCCGGGTGCTCTGGTTTCCTCCCACAGTCCAAAAAATGTGCGGGTTAGGTGAATCGGCCATGCTAAATTGCCGTAGTGTTAGGTGGAGGGGTAAATGTAGGGGAATGGGTCGGTGTGGACTTGTTGGGACGAAGTGCCTGTTTCCACACTGTAAGTAATCTAATCTAATTAACTCATCTCCCAGTGATTTAACTAACCTATCACAATGCACTACCCTTCTCTGTTAATGGAGCCCTGTAACATGATCCTGGGGATACATTGCAACACAAAGTTAACTACTGTCAGAATAACTTCCATACCACCCAACATTAATTGGATGTGGTGGATGCAGGAATCTGATTTATAGTACCTAGCATACTCAGATCTCTCATTGTCAGACAGTAATTTGACATCAAAGAGACTCCCACTTCCTCTCCTGAACCCCACCCTTAATGCATTTTTTTTTAACTCTCCATCTCAAGAAGTTAGTTATCAAGAAATGGCAACAGCATATTTGTCCTCCAAGTGGACAAATAGCAAGCATTAATGATTTAGTATAAGTTCATGTAATAATGACATGAAATGTATGAATACATTGGCACCATTCTCCTTCCCAGAGAATATGTCATAATATGGACCTTTCAGTGAAGCACACGAATTATAAAGTCAGCTGTGGGCTGCTAATGAATGGATTTGTGGACCAAAACAATTTAACTCCTATTATTTGTGGAGTTTTGACCAGGGGCTTATGGTTAAAAAAAACTTCCAAAAGTAATAATTTTGGATTTTTCCCAGTGGTATACTCTAGCAACAGTAGAAATGGTGAAATAGAGAGGATTAATACTTGATTTCAGGCATGATGCAGGCGGGAGGTGTTGAATTCCTGGGCCATCAGGACCAATTCTGGACAGAGACACTGATTCAGCAGAGACGGATTGTACCTCAACAGATAATTGTGCTTATAGGCAGGTTCATGAGTGTGACTAGGGAGGGTTTAAATTCTCACAGGAAAGGGTAGCAGTATAACAATGCTTTGTACACCTCCTGCTTCTTTTCTACAGTGAGTGCCAAGTTGTACTAGAGAAGGACAAATGCATCGAATAGGACCAGCTTAAGAAGGAAAATATGGTAGGGTTTTACAGTGAATTTATGCAAATACATTGTGTTGCGAATAAATTTGCTGAGCGCAAATCTAAATAAACTGGTGGTACTGTGATGTAATGATCGTAATCATGGGCAAATATGCCTTAAAAGTAAAAACTGAGAGCTTAATATTCAAATATTCAGAAAGCTAGATGGAAGAAAGAGATGTTGGTTTGAAGTACTAATTGATGAAGAGACTATGGTGTTGGAAAGAAAGTGAGTAAAGACAATCCATTTATTTAGAGTAATGCATAGGGGAGTAATCAAGGCAGTTGATGGCATTCTTAAAATACCTGAGTGTCTCCAGGTTGTGAGAGAGAGAAATAGAGCAGCAAATCTGCCGGGTGATATTCAAGAACTATAAAAGGTTTAGAGTACTTTGAGGCTGGCAAAAAAGTTTGGAAGTGCGTACTCGATCCAACTAGGAATGAGGCAATGCTGGATCTCCTGTTGGAAAATGAGGTGGGCCAACTACGCTAAGTATCTGTGGGAGAACACATGGGTATCATTTTATCATAAGGTTTAAATTAGCAACAGTTTAAAAACTAGGAAAAACTTGTGAAGTACAATATCTAATTTGGAACAGAGCTAACTTTAATGGGATGAGAAGGGAAAACGAGAAAACTGTAACAGTGATGGAAATAAATTGGAACTACGATTGATTTTTTTTTAAAGACGGTACTATTACAACTACAGGTTAGATACATTCCAGCAAAAATGAAAAATAAAGGCATGATAAATAAAGACACATGCTACCAGACCTACTGAGCTTTTCCAGCAATTTGTTTTTGTTTCTAAAAATCAGATTGAGCTTGACTAATCTGTTTGAATTATATGAAAAGGAATAGGAAAATAAATGAAAGGGAAGTACCAAACATTTATCAGTTTCAAGAATGTGCTAGACAAATTACCATACAAAAGGCTAATTAACAAAATAGAGCTTCATTGGAAAGGAGGGTTAGTACCAGCCTGATTTTGAAAATTGGTCTAAGGACAGAAAGCAGCAATTTGTGGCAGAAAGCCATGGTGTTACCCCAAGGTTCGGTGCTAGGACCACTGTGTTTTGTCATAAATGAATAGCACAATTTTAACATTTGCTGATTATACTGAAGTTGGAAGAGTGACGCACAGTTCGAATGATACTGCACCAGAGTTATGCTACAGATTGAGCAGATGGAATTTAATATGGAGAAGTGCGAAATAATGCATTTTGGCAGCAGGGATAAGGAGAGGCCATATGGACTAAGTGGCACAGTTATAAAGAAGGTAAAAGCACAGAAGGACCTGGCTGTTCATATTTCATAGATCTTTGAAGGTTATCTGATGTATTGAGGAAGTTAGCATAGCATATGGGGTCTTGGGCTTCAGAGAGGCATCAAGTACAAAATCAGGTAAATTATGTTGGACCTTTATAAAACTCTGCAATACTCCACTCAGTTTTGTTCATCTACTTTCGGAAGGATTTGAGGGTTCAGATTTGCCTGAATGTTTTTCAATCTTGGAACCGATAAAAAACCTTTTCCATTAGCTGTTGGTACAAGATCTAGGAAGCACAGATTTAATGTTTTGGACCAGGATTGCAGGGACAATATAATAAAGAGCTCTTTTGTGCAGTGTTAGATTTTGCAGCCTACAGTGTTGGATGCAGATCTGATCAATGATTTCAAAAGGGAGTTGGATAAGCTCGTGAACTCTTCCATTTGCAGGGTTTTGGGTGGAGAATAGGTAAGCTTTGCACGATGAGGAGGGAGAGATCACATCCAGACACAGTCTGATTGAGCTTATAGTTCGGGCACTTTGGAGGCACAGTGGGAATTTGGTGCAGAGGGAAAGAAGTGCATTTCGCTTATAAAATTAAATTGATTTAACAAGAATCAATATAGGATCAGAAAGCATGGAATATGTAGGTAAAGTTGAGGAACTACAGAGGGAAAGAAACCCTGATGAGAGTTACATAAAGCCTCCGAGCAGTAGTCAAGATGGGGGGCAGAAAATAAATTGGGAAATAAAAAAGGGCTGTAACAAAGACACAATTACACTAATCATGGGATACTTCAATAGGCAGGTGGACTAGGAAAATCTTGTTGGTAGCTAATCCCAAGAAACAGAATTTGTTTATTGTCAATGATTATCGTTTTCTTTTGAGCAGTTGGTGGTAGAGTCCACTAGAGAACAGGCAATTCTGGATTGAGTGATGGGTAATGAGAATCATAGAGTCCCTACAGTGTGGAAACAGGCCCTTTGGCCCAACAAGTCCACACTGGCCCTCTGAAGAGCATCCCATCCAGACCCATTCCTCTACCCTTTACACTACATTTTTCCTGACTAATGCACCTAGCCTACATATCCCTGAACACTATGGGCAATTTAGTATGGCCAATTCACCTAACCTGCACATCTTTGACTGTGGGAGGAAACAGGAGCACCAGGAGGAAATCCATGCAGACACAGGGAGAATGTGCAAACTTCACATGTGTAGCTGTAGCTGCCCAAGGCTGGAATTGAACCCAGGTCCTTGGTGCCATGAGGCAGCAGTACTGACCACTGAGCCACCATACTGCCCAATGAGGCAGACTTGATTATGGAACTGAAGGTGGAAGGTGGAGGAAATGCTTGTGACTGAAATATGATAGAACTCAGCCTGTAGTTTGAGAGGGTAAAACTGGAATCAGATGGAACAGTATTACAGTGGAGTAAAAGCAACAGCGAAGATGTGAGGGAGGTGCTGGTCAGAGTTGATTGGATGGGAGCCTAGGTATGGAAGACAGTGAAGCAGCAAAGGAGTTTGAGGGTAATTTGGGAGGCACAGTAGAAATTCATCCTAAGGAAGAAGAAATATAAAAAGGGGAGGTGAGGCAACCATGGCTGACCAGAGAAGTCAGGGACAATATAAAAGAAAAAGAAAAAACATATAATGTAGTGAAGATCAGTGGCTAGCCTTTAAAACTCAGTAGAGGACATCTAGAAAAGCAAGTAATAAGGAGAGAGAGATGATGAAATGAGTGTAAGTTAGCTAGTAGTATAAAAAGAAACTTGAGTTTTATTTTAGATGTATAAAATGTGAGAGAAGGGCAAGAGTGGGTATTGTACTTCTGGAAAGTGAGGCTGGAGAAGTAGTAATGTGGAACGTAGAAATGGTCGGGGAACTGATTAGGTATTTTGCATCAGCCTTTACAAAGAAAGACACTAGTAGCATCCAAGAATTTCAAGAGATCGGAGACAGAAGTGAGTGTAGTGGTCATCACTGAGGAGCAGTGGTTGGGAAAGCTGAAAGTGGATAAATCACCCAGACTGGATGGCATACACCCCAGAATTCTGAAGGAGATAGCTGAGGAGATTGTGGAGGCATTGAAGGTGATCTTTCAGGAGTCAAAGAGGGTTCCAAACAACTGGAAAACAGCTAATGTAATATCCCCCTGTTTAGAAAGGTAGGGAGGCAGAAGATGGTAAATTATAGTCCAGTTAGCCTAACCTCGGTCACTGGTAAGATTTTAGAGTCTGTTACTAAGGGTGCGATTGCAGAGCATCTATTAGAGTAAATTGAGGAAGTGACAAGCAAGTTAGACAAAGGACAGGCAGTGAATGTGATGTAATTACATTTCCAAAAGGCCTTTGTCAAGGTGCTTCACAGCAGGCTACTAAATAAGATAAGGGTCCATAGTGTTAGGGGCAAGATAGAGGATTGGCTGACTGGCAGAAGGCAGAGAGTGCATTTAAAGGGATCCTTTTCAGGATGACAGCCTGTAACTAGTAGAGTTCTGAAGGAGTCAGTGTTCGACCACAACCATTCATGTTACACATTGGCAATCAAGAAGAAACATCAGAGAGTGAGCAAAGGTTGTTCAGGAAAAGTTGTCAGACCATTCATAGTACCTACAGGTCAACCTCTGGATGGTAGCCGATAACGAGTGGTATTCCACAAGGCTCAGTGTTGAGACCCCAGCTTTTCACTTTATACATTAACGATCTAGATGAAGGAACTGAGGGCATTCTGGCTAAGTTTGCAAATGATATAAAGATAAGTAGAGGGACAGGGAGCATTGAGGAGGTGGGGAAGTTGCAGGAGGATTTGGATACATTAGGAGAGTGGGCAAAGAAGTGTCAGATGGAGTACAACGTAGGAAAAGTGTGAGGTCGTGCACTTTAGTAGGAAGAATTATTTTCTAAATGGGGAAAAAATTCAGAAGTCTGAAGTACAAAGAAACTTGGGAGTTCTAGTCCAGGATTCTCAAGGTAAACTTGCAGATTGAGTCAGTAGTTGGGAAGACAAATGCAATAATAGCATTTATTTTGAGAGGGCTTGAATATAAGAGCAGGGATGTACTTCTGAGGCTCTATAACACTCTGGTCAGACCACATTTGGAGTATTGTGTGCAGTTTTGGGCCCCATGTTTCAGGAAGGATGTACTGGCCCTGGAGCATGTTCAGAGGAGATTTGTAACAATGGTCCCAGAAATGAAAAACTTAATCTATGAGGAGTGTTTGCATACTCTGGGTCTGTACTCAATGGAGTGTAGAAGGATGGAGTGGGAGCTAATTGAAACATAAAGAATACTGAATGGCCTGAACTGAGTGGATGTTGGGAAGATGGTTCCATAGGTAGGAAAGACTATGATCCGAGGGCACAACCTTAGACTAAAGCGAAGACCTTTTTAGAATGGCGATAAGGAGAAACCTCTTCAGCCAGAGAGTAGTGAATCTAAGGAATTCATTGCAGCAGAAGGCTGTGCAGGCCAGGTCATTGAGTATATTTAAGACTGTGATTGATAGATTCTTGATTATCAAGGGTTCTGGGGAGAAAGCAGGAGAATGGGAATGAGAAACTTATCAGCCGTGATTGAATGGCGGAGCAGACTCGATGGGCTGAATGGCTTAATTTCTGCTTCTATGTCTTATGATCTTATCTTATTCTCTCAATTTTAACATGCAGGTTCAGTTGGCAGTTTGGAAGGCAAACACAATGTTAGCATTCATTTTGAGACGGCTAGAACACTAGCAGTGATGTACTCCTGAGACTATATATAAGCCTCTGGTCAAACCGCATTGGAATATTCTGAGCGGATTTTGGACCCATTTCTGTTCAAGGGCATGATCGCCTTAGAGGCAGACCATAAAGACTTTGCAAGAATGATTACAGGGATGAAGGGCTTGTCATAATGAGAAGTAGTTGAGGACTCTGGGTCCACAGTCGATGGAAATTAGAAGGACGCGGGGCATACCTCATTGCTACTTACAGAATAGTGAGAGAGCAGCAGGAGAGACCAGGACCCAAGGGCACAGCCTCCAAGTGAAGGCATGACCCATTAGTACTCAAATGAGGAGGAATGTCTTCATCCAGGGAGTGATGCATCTGTGAAAATCATTGCTGTGGATGCCAAGTCACTGTCTGTGGTTAAAACAGAGGTTGATTGGCTTTTGATAAAGGGATTAAAGGTTATGGGGAGAAGGCCGGAGAATGGGGCTGAGGAACATATAAGTGATCGAATAGTGGAGCAGACACAACTGGCTGAATGGCCTAATGCTGCTCCGATAGCTTATGATCTTATTAGATGGATTCATCACGCTTGCATGGACCTGATGGGCCACATGGCCTCATTCTGTGCTGTACTGACTTTATAAAAAGTGTGTTATAATCTTATAAAGTTTTCTTTCTGTTTCCTTCACTAGCATTCAGATGTGCGTATTGCTTCTTTCTTAATCCGGCACGGAGAACAAGACCTCAGGCTCCAAGACTTCCAGACTTCAACTTTGAAAAAAGAACATGTTGTGATTCTCAAAGCTCTGTTGGCTCTCAGTCTGTAGTTCATGATAGCCAACCTGCTAACGGTATATACTTGTGATTAAATCTCTACTTATAATCAAAGCATTGACAAACGTGTTATAATTAATGAAGGATATATTACTCGAGTATTCAAAAGCTTTGTTCCCAGTTTAATTCTGTTTAATGTTATCCCTTCACTTTACTGAATTCTACACGTTATCTCTCTACTCAGCAAAGTGCAGACTGGCATTAGACTTTGAACAAATTTGTACCTTATTATATAATATAGTTCACACTTTTAATTTTAAAAATCTTGTTTTGTCTCCTAATCTGAAGATTAAAATAAGGTGTGAGGGAACAGAGTACAAGTTCTTGAAAAATGTGAGTTGGGACTCTGAGATATTTTCCTTCCTCCTTTAGCTTGATTTGTGTTTCACTGTATTGCCCATTGCTGCATTGGAGCAGTAAGTTGGTGGCTTCTGATATCAGTGCTTAGTGCCTGGAACAGGAAGTCGGCACCCGCTCAGCATATATGTATTTCCATAGTGTTGCTGTTGCATTTATTGGCCTACCTGCCACTTCATTTGTTATTTCCCTCATTACCTCCCTTACACTCCGTGTCTGCTTCCTCGCTTGCAGAGAACACCTTAAACTTTATTAGTAAGGCAGTAGATGTCTGTAGTGGGGCAAGAAGAGGATCTGCCAAATATTGGAAGTGGGCACAGAGAAAATTGCAATCTTAGAATATTAACCTCAAAACACCAGATTAAAAATTCTATGAAAAGTCCAATCTTTAACCATGGCTGAAGGAGTAACTCCCTTGAGGTTTAAGCTAATGATACGGTGATGACACTGGGACATCTGAAGTGTAAAGTAATGGTGTAAAGTAATTAAATGTATAATTCCTTAACCAGTAAGATTTAAGGAGTAAGAATGCTACAATAACGATGAAAGAGGAAGACGAATTGGTACAGAGAACTGGTGAGAGACAATGGATGTGTAAGAAAAAAGATCACTTAAAATTTGACCTTTACCACATACAGGGATAAGGTACAACAGTTTAATTTGTTCCCTTGCTGAGCTCAACTAGTTAAGTGGGATTGCATTAACAGTTAGGAGCTGAGAGAAAATCTTGGGTTGTCAAACTCCAGCCCTAGCTTTCTATAACACATTTACAGGGTAATTCAGTTACAAATCTGAAGTTCTTAGAAAAAAAACAAGTACTCCAGGACAGGATGTTTGTGCAAAACTATGGCAGTGTATGTTATCCAGCAAGTTCTGATGATCAATGTAAAGACCGTACCTTTTTTATCTTGCTGTATTTTTAATTGTGGATGGAAATGGAAAAGAACGATTTTAAAAACCAAGGATTATTGAAGGGTTACTGGATTTTTTTAAAAACAGAAAGCTGATACTTATTGCTCATGCTGTATTATACACAGCTGTTAGTCAAGTAGTGGGGAAAGCCTAGTCACAGGTGAACGTGAGCCATGGGACTGTGTATGACTAGGGATTTTGCAAGCAACATGTAACTGATTTGCTTGTGAAATGGTGACCAGGTATTGATGATAGGGGCCTCCTGCCTGCCAACAAGTATGTGATTGACTCCCGTGTAGCTGAACAAATTGGGGTGTGAATGTTCACGTCAGAAGCTATCAGAGTGCTAGAAGGAGCTGCTTTTGCTTGACAATGAGAAAAGTACATCAAGCCTGAAGATAACCAGTTCATTTTCCTTTTATTAGTTTCTTGTAACTGTGACCTTTAAGTGTGAACCAATCACTCTGTGCCTCCTATGAACAAGTGTAAATCCTAGAGAAGGCAGGTCAAGAAACAGTGTTCTGATCAGCAAAAGAATTACTTCAGCCAGCTCTGTGGAGACGGTCCATTGACCTGCTTTCCAAGTCTTTCCCTCCACCCGTAACACCTTTTTTGTTGTGCCATTCTGTATGTACATATAGAGGGGGAGTTGGATGTCAACAGTCCATAATTGTTTATCTACAGTTATAATTTATTATGAAATAATATATTCTTATTCTTGTTAAAGTACAGAAAGCTAATCTGTGCTTTCTGTCAACTTGAGTCCAAATGGGGAATTCTGTGGTTAAATATCTTTTTTCTAGATTTCTCCATGAACAGCAGGACATAATTTCCAGTGTGCTTCTCCAGTGCGACCTTAATTGCAAGAACTGAAAATTCACTTTAGGAGTTAGATGTGGGAAGGGATTAGTGGAGGGAAGCACCCTTTGCAATCATTGTAAATAATTTAGAACAACAAATTTTAGAATTAAAATATTGGCATGAGTGAGAAAAAGAAAATAAGGCTACATATATCTTTTATGGAATAAGTCATTGCAAACATTTTCACCTGCACCCTGATCAAATTAAAGGTTAAAAAAAGGATTGTTTCAGTAATTAGTATATACTTTTGGATCAGTTAGATAATGAATTTGTGCCCATTTGGAAGTTTTATGGTGTCAATGCATTCAACTTATATGAATTAGTTTCTTTTTTTTTTTGTGTTCTAGAACAAAATGCAGATGCCGAAACACAAAATGTTGTACCTATCGATGATACCAATCAAGTTGAAAGTGTTAAAGAAGGATCTACTTCAGTGGAGGTTGACAGACGTGATGACAGGCAAATAGAGCCTGAGGAACAACTAAAAGAAGATGAAAATGATATTGAAATAACTAAAGTTGAAGAGTCTACGGAGGGAGATTAAATGGCAAAGTGTCCTGCAACTCAGCAAGTAGCTGAAGCTTTAATATATTTTCCCACAACAGCATACCAGTTGGTTCTGCCAGATGCTGAATGCAATGGGTTAACAGATTAGGTAAAAATTTAAAAGGTTCATCTCTTGTCAGTATTAAAATAACGTTACGAGTCTTTTTGTTTCTGCAGAAAAAAATCTAGATTCACTGTATGTAATTCTTTGTGTTAAATCTGCACATTACCAGTAATATTAAATAGCAAAGGCTGCTTTTTCAGTTGTCAGGTCACAGCGCCCTTTGGTTTTCAGACGTACTGTACAAAATTGGAGGATTAGAATCCAATTGCTATTTAAAATGGGTTGACCATTTCACCCTATTTCACTTGAAATGAGATTTACTTGGACAGAGGTCTTTTTTTTATATTTTAAAGACTATTTAATTTATAATGCTTTAAACTCTTGAAAGGTTTAAGCTGGATTAGGGAAAAAGATAATTTAATGGAAAATACATTTACTTGTCTGATAGGTGTATAAGACTTGATGTTTACATTCAGAAATTAAAAACTAGCTTTTTATATTTTTAAACCTGGAACCTTTGGTTGTAGGGTTAGCCTGTCCTTTGTATATTTAATATTTAAAAACTGTTCACTTGGATAATGTGTTTTCTTTGTCTGTGGATGATGAATTCACATGCTGTTGTAGAGGAGGTACATTGCAGATTTTTCTACTAAGTTTATATGAAAAGCTATTGTGTTACAGGGACAAAATAATGATCCAGGGATTATCCCCGGTGTTGTACGGTGTGCATGTGCGCTTTAGAAATTTTGAAAGTTAAATAAATTGTAATTACCATGTTTGCATCTACTAAGCGCTTTAAACTATTTAAATTCTACTTTACCCCGTATAAAAATCAAATTCATAATGCCTCAAAAAGATATCCTGTGTCTTTGATGTACTTATTTAGTTGATGCTAAAATACCCATGCTCATAACCACAAAAGGATAATTTTTAAATGTTATTCCACCTAAGTCAAAATATGAATTTTATTCCTCAAATCTGAAATTCCAGCTTGCCACTTAGTATATTGTGTGAATGACCACTGCTCGACACTGATGTATATTTAGTTTCTGATAAAGTAGTATCTCTAGAATAAATTTTAAAAATAAGTGCTTCATTAAAGCTATGCTTCAATTCAGTGATTGACTATTGGGATCTGTAACTAGTATGTTCAGATTTTAATCCCAGTTTTGATGTGCATGCATTTCAGGTTTCATGTACTACAAATGTTATTTAGTTGTTTAATGATAAGGTTGTGAGGAAAATAATATATTTACATCTCGTGTAATAATGTGTCCATGAAATTGCCATTGGGCCAAGCCATGCTGGAACGGAAACATAAGCAGGCAGCAGTTGAGTGTTCAGGATGTACAAGACTTTTTGTTTTGAGGGGCAAGGTGCAAGATTCATGTATTTATTGCAGGATGTTTCAAACCTACATCTAGGAGGCTAAGATAAAGCATGTTCAATTAACAGGATATAATCAAGGCGATCTTGTATACCATTTAAAAGTTGTGATTTTGGATAATAATAATTTGCCGCAGAGAGACTTCTATAATAAACTATTTTCTGTGTACCTGAGTAAAATCTTGCTGTCGATCTTTTTCTCTTCATAAAGAACTTAGATTACTGAAAATGCTCCCTCTGGTCTACTATGCACACACTAATTATATATTTAAAACAATGTGGGAAATTAACGACTTGGGGTTTCACTCAGATAGGAATTGAATTTACTCAGAATTTGTAATTTATTCTCTTTGTTTCACTTGTGATTTTTGTTTAAATGGGTTATTTTGTTTTGATACTGTAGCATCTTGTGTTTATATAGACACGTTCTTAAAGATTTCTTTGTAACAAATTCTGTTTGTTGCCATGCACAGAATCAATTACCTTCCTAAGGACACAATTTATTTTTGAATAATCATAAATAGGCATAAGGTTGTTCTTTTGATTCCTGTAGTATTTTCAAAAATTTGTTTAATGAAACTGTTCTTTGAAACCCAGACATGCTACTGTGCATACAATTTAAGTTCGAGCTTTTCATGAAGCATCAAAAGAGGCTTATCTTTAGTAGACTTATATAAATGTACATTCCCAAATCCCCTTATCTGTTTCTTCTCAAATTTCTTTGTATTGACAGTATCAGAAAAACATGCTAAATAAATTAGGTGTTTAGTGTACTTGTTTTTGTACTTACATTAAATAAATTTCATTTTCTGTATTTTTAATAAATCGTTGCCCTCAGGAAATTGAATACTAATTAGTGGAATGTATTCCCTCCTTTGTCTGTCCACCTTCTTTATTCTTTATTCATTTTCCAATCCTCCCAAGTTTTGGTTAACAGCTCTAGTGCAGAGATATGTGGTTGTGCTTTGACCTGCCAATGAAACGCACCCTATCTGCACCTTTCTGTTTTTTTTACTTCATGCCCAGCATCCTTGGCTCCATGAGCAAACCTGTTAGTTTGTGGAGAATTTTGGAAATTTGAATAAAGGACCTTTTAATATGTAATGCTGCTTTTCATCCATTGTTTTCTTTCCAGTAGTTGGTGACTATCCTCTTGCTGTTTCCAAGCTAGGTGACTGTATCTTGCTGTTAGTTGATTAAATTAGTAATTAGCTACTCAAATAAGTAAGAACATAGGAAATAGGAGCCAGAGTAGGCATCAAGTAGGAGCTTGTTCCACCATTCAGTAAGATCATGGCTGATCTTTAATGGACTCAGCTCCACTTACCTGTCCACTTATAATAAACCTTAGTTCCTCACTGTTCAAAAATCTATGTATCTTTGGCTTAAAAACATTCAATGAAGTAGCCTGAACTGCTTCATTGGGCAGGGAATTCCAAAGATTCACAATCCTTTGAGTGAAGTTTGTCCTCAACTCAGTTCTAAATCTGATTTCCCCTTATTTTGAGGCGATGCCTCCTAGTTCTGATTTCACCTGTCAGTGGAAACAACCTCCCTGCTTCTACCTTATCTACTCCCTTGACACTTTTTATGTTCCTTTAAACCCCCCCACCCCCTTCCCCGATCCATCTTCTAAATTCCAATGAGTATAATCCCAGTCTACTCAATTTCTCCTCATGATGCAACCCTCTTAATTCCTGAATCAATCTAGTGAACCTCCTCTGCATCCCCTCCTAATAGGCAAAATAGGCCAGGTGGTGTGTTCTGACTGCAGTGTGCAAGTGCCTGTGGAAAGCATTGCAGTCTTGGACACTGGTATCTGCAGTAATTGGCTGTAACTTCAGCATCTTTCAAGTTGACAGGCTGTGACTATTCCTCATGAAGGGCTTTTGCCCGAAACGTTGATTTTCCTGCTCCTCGAATGCTGCCTAACCTGCTGTGCTTTTCCAGCACCACTCTAATCTAGATTCTGGTTTCCAGCATCTGCAGTCCTTGTTTTTACCTAGGCTGTGACTAAGACAGAAATCATAGTCCTCCGTGCTGCTTCTGGCTTGGATTCACAAACCCTGACCCAAGCACAGTGAGCACCATAGAGTCCTGGCCCCTGGTTATGGTGCTTTGATATTACCCTGTTCCAGAACTTGACACTAACTGATGAAGAATCAGTGCTAGTGCCTCTGCTATTTGCAATCTATTAATTACTTAGACAAAGAAGCCAAATGTAACTGCAATGAGGTCTGCTGGCAATACAAGGCTAGGCGGAAATGTAAGATGAAAAGAAATATAGAGACATTGAGTAGGCAACAAGATGGATGATAAAATACAATTTGGGCAATGAGAAGTATGGCCTTAAAGCTAGAAGGCTGAACTTTTTTTTTAAAAGATGTACAAGTTGTAAATGTTAATGTTGGGAGTGACTCATACAAGGAACAATAAATTAGTCTGGTAATCCACAGTGCACTGAAGATTCACTAATTTATTCCTAGGATGAGAATTTGAGTAAATTGGGCTGTTATTCTCTGGAATTTAGAACAATGAAAGGTCATCCAATTGAAAAATTCCAGGCTATGAAGAATCTCGACTGGGTAGACAATTTGCTCCTGTAGCTGGGCAGTCTGGAACATAAGGTCAGAGTCTCCAAGCAAGAGCCTGATCATTTAGGACTAGGAGATTTCTTTTCACTCAAAGGATTGTGAATCTTTCGAACCGTATGTGCTAGAATTTTGTGTGGATTATGGGATATAGTAAATAAAGACAAGTTTTTGGTTTTTGAAGAAATCAAGAAATATGGAAAGCAGGAAAGGAAAGTGGAGTAAAGGCCAGTGGTCTGCTTTTACAAATGGCAATGAAGGCTCAAGAGGCAGAATGGGCAAAAGATACAAGTTAGAATGAATTTTATGTCATAATTTTGCAGCTGCCACTGAAAAAACTTAAAGTCTTGGGCTGATTTAAAACTCAAATTCCAGGAGTGATGAGTGTCATTGTTTTACTATGGTGCATTTCTAATTTCGTTCTTTCTCCCTCTGCCATTTTCTCTTTTTGATTGTTTAAAATAATGCTACATGATAATACTTGCATGATATTCTCTACTAATTATTATTTGATTCTCTTTCGAAACCCTCATTGAATCTGCCTCTACTACATTTGTTGGCAGTGCATTTCAGACCCTTAATCACGTGGCGTGGAGAAAGCCTTTCCTTTATGCTGTTGCTTCTTTTTGCCAATCACCTTTGGTCGGAATCCTGTAGTTCTTGAAGCTTCCTGTGTAGGTGGTGGCATGATGATAATATCATGATTACTAATTCAGAGGTCCAGGCTGATGGTTGAGGGTCACAGATTCAAATTTCACTATAATGGTTAGGATAGGTAAGGAGTTGAAGCTACAGCCTAATGATTATCTAACAAGTTTGAAGTGCTCACCTGTGAATGGAAGCAAGATCTGTAAGGAGGCGAAGTAAACTGATTAGTTCAGGATGCCTTTCAAATGGGTGTATAGAGGTCATGGGGGGGATTAAAAATGAATGTAATGCTTTTGGATCATAGTGTATGTAGACACTGTTGGTAGACATAGCTCTATACAGCCAAGAGCTCACTGCTTGGTCATAGGACTTGATGTTAACTCAGTCTCTCAACAGAAAATTCCAGACTTTTTGTTTTTCCACCAATCTTTTGTTTAGTTCCAGTCTATTACTTTATGCTGGTGGCATTGTGGTATTGTCACTGTGCTAGTAGTGTTTTAATGACATAGGTTAAAATCCAACCATGTAGATAGTAACATTTTAAATTACCCTATATGTTCATGTAAACGTTGAATTTTTTTAGATTTTTTTTAAGGTTAAATTTATGGGATTGACTATTACATGGATGCTACTTTTGAGGGGCTGAAATTCATGCTGCAGTCCAAAATACAATATCAAGAGCAGAAGCCCAATTGATTTCTAAATTAATAAAGAAAAAAATGTTGATCTGTTATCTGTGAAGAACTAGGATTGACTTTTACACAAGACACATGGAAAATTCCAGATTTTTTGGCCAAAAATAGGGAACTGACTTTTACATGAGACCAACGTTTACTCTAATATATGCAGTAATAAAAATCTGAAATTGAAAAGCTGACTTAATTGTCGTCATGTAACCACTGTCAATTGTTGTAAAAAAAAAAAATCAATCTGGTTCACTAATATCCTTAAGGGAAGGAAATCTGCCGGCCTTACCCAGCATGGGCCTACATGTCACTCCAGTCCCACAGCTATTATGAAGACTTGGTTGCAAGATGATAAGGATTTTGTCTTGAATATGGAAGATCCTGAATACATTACCTCACTTTCTATTCTTCTTGGGTGTAAAGATGGAGGAGTAGCAATATCTAATAAGGATAGCATTGGTGCAATAGTTAGAAATGTCCTTATTTTGGGACACCAGGACGTAGAGTTGGTTTGGGTGGAGAAAAGGAGAGTAAATGAAAAGAAATCACCAGTGGGAGTGGTCTGTAGGCCATGTAATAGTAAACACTAGGATGAGCATGCAAGAAGAAACAATGGATGCTTGTGATAAAGGGACAGCAATAATGAATGATTTTAATCTAGAGTTAAATTGGAAAGAGATGATGGCCTAATGGTATTATCACTGGACTGTTAATCCAGAGACCCAGCTAATGTTCTGGGGACCTGGGTATGAATTCCACAATGGCAGATGGTGAATTTGAATTCAGTTTTAAAAATCTGAAATTAAGTGTGTAATGATGATCATGACTCCATTGACTATAGCCGGTAAAGCCAGTCTGGTTAACTAATGTGCTTCAGGAAACTGCCATCCTTACCTGGTCTGGCCTTCATCTGACTTCAGATCCACAGCAATTTGGTTGACTCATAACTGTCCTCTGGGCAATGAGGGATCGGCAGTAAATTCTGGCCTGAGAGTATGTTGCTAGAAAAGCACAGCAAGTCAGGCAGCATCCGAGGAGTAGGAACGTCGACGTTTTGGGCCGGAGCCCTTCATCAGGATTCCTGATGGAGGGCTCCAGCCGGAAACGGCGATTTTCCTGCTCCTCGGATACTGCCTGACCTGCTGTGCTTTTCCCAGCAACGCACTCTCAACTCTCATCTCCAGCATCTGCAGACCTCACTGTCTCCTATTAAATTCTAGCCTAGCTAGTGATGCCCTCATCCTGTGAACTAATTTTTTAAAAGTCAGATTGTGAATCGTAGCCTTGATTGAAGAGTTCCTAGAATGCTTTTGAGATACTTTCTTCAAGCCGGTCTGGAACTGGAACTGACTTGAGAGCAGGTTATATTAGATTTGGTAATGTGACAAGGTTAATTAACGACCTCCATGAAAAGGCATTTATTTGTAGCAATGACCAGAATATGGTATGAAAGCTGAGCTAGTTGGAGGGAACTGGGATACTGGGCTAGGGGACAAATCAATTAAGAGTCAGAGGCAGACCTTTTAAGTTGAAGTTTCAAAATATATTTATTCCTAATATGAAGAAAAATTTTAATGGGAAAACTCACCATTTGTGGTTAACTGAAGAATTTAATGCGTCAAATTTGAGGAAAAATATAATTTTATAAGGATGATAGGTTCAGGTGATTGGACAGGATACGAAGAATGACATAGAATGTCTATAAGTCTAATCAGGGGAAAGAAACTAGGGTATGCAAGGAAATTTGTTAGAAATGCAAAATCAGGTATCAAGGTTTTCTATGGGTATTTGAAAAGAAAGTGAGAAAGTAAAGTGAATGTTAGTTCATGAGAAAATGAGAATGGAGAGTTAATGGGGAATAATGAAATGGCAGATGAACTAAACAAATATTTTGCTTTTGTTCTTACGATAGAGAATACAAAACGCTTTCCAACGATTGCTGTAAATCAGGTGCAAGGGAGAGAGGAACTTGTAAGAATTACAAACACTAGAGAAGGAGCACTGATGGAGCAATGACCAGAATATGGTATGAAAGCTGAGCTAGTTGGAGGGAACTGATGGAGTTAGAGCTGACAGGTCTTGATGGACTTTAACCTAGTGCCTTCACAGAGGGGACTAATGAGGTAGTACATTTATTGGCGTTCATTTTCCAAAATTCACTAGATTCCTGAAATGTTCTATCAGAATAGAAAGTAGCAAATATGAGTGAATCAGAAAACAGGAAAACAACAACCAATTAGCTTAGTGTTTGTTGTGGAGAATGTCGTTAGAATTGATCATTAAAGTTTATAACTGGAAACTGCAAGGTAGTTGTTGATACTCATGGTAGTCGCAAAGAGTCCACAAGAAGGGTTACACCTGAAATGTTGACTTGTACACCACCTGATGCTGCCTGGCTTGCTGTGTTCTTCCAGCCTCCTGCCTGCCTACTTTGTGAAATGGAAGCCATGTTTATTCAATCTATTGAATTTCTTTGAAGGAGTAACATTCGCTGTGGATAAAGAGTCCATCAACATACTGTGTTTGGATTTCTGGAAAGCATTTGAGAAGGTCCCACATAAAAAGTCATTATGCATAGTAAAAGATGATGGTATAGTGGTAGCATATTAACATAGGTAGGATTTTGGCTGACAGAAAGTAGACTTTGCATATGTGGATCTTTTTCTGATTGGCAGGTAGCCTGAACTGGGACCTCTGCTTTTTGTAATTTATACCAATAACTTAGATGCAATGAGTATTAGGGATCTTATGGTGCAGTAGTGCCAAAAGTGTGTCGTAACATGTGTAGGTTGATTAAAAATATATTATTGAAGGGGAGTAAAGGCACAGAGCTACGTTTCCAAGTGACACAAAGATAGGCAAGCATGTTGTGAAGCGGCCATGAGATTGCAGACAGAAATGGATAAGTTAGATGAGTAGGCAAAACCTGGCAGATGAAATGTAATGTGGGAAATTGTAAAGTTGTTCACTTCAGCAAGAAGAAAAAAAGGTAGAGTATTAGTTTAACTGAGTGTGCCTACAGAATTGAGGTGAAAACCTCCAAGTGTTTTAATTCATGAGTCACAAAATGTTAGTGTGCAGATAGAGCAAATCATAAAGAAAGCTAATGAAATGTTATCCTTTATTACGAGAGCTATTGGGGGATGATGGTGGAAGTGGGGATGTAGGTGAGAAAATGGAATTGAGACCACATTCATAAGATCAGCCATGGTCTTATTGATTGGCAGAATAGACTTAATGGTTGAGCTTCTGAAGGGAGATTAGAGTGTTAGGCAGGAATTTACAAAGGAGGTCCTCGAGAGTAGTAATACCTGAATTACTCCCAATGCTACGAGCTAGTGAGGGCAAGAATAGGAGGATAGAGCAGAAGAATGCATGGCTGAGGAGCTGGTGTATGAGAGAAGGATTCACATTTTTGGATTATTGGAATCTCTGCATTTTGGTGCTGTATTTTGGGAAAGCAAATCTTAGTAGGACCTATCCACTTAATGGTAAGGTCCTAGGGAGTGTTACTGAGCAAAGAGACCTTGGAGTGCAGGTTCATAGCTCCTTGCAGGTGGAGTCACAGGTAGATAGGATAGTGAAGAAGGTGTTTGGTATGCTTTCCTTTATTGGTCAGAGCATGGAGTACAGGAGTTGGGAGGTCATGTTGTGGCTGTACAGGACATTGGTTAGGCCACTGTTAGAATATTGCATGCAATTCTGGTCTCCGATGTTGTGAAACTTGAAAGGGTTCAGAAAAGATTTACAAGGATGTGTTGCCAGGGTTGGAGGATTTGAGCTATTGGGAGAGGTTGAATAGGCAAGGGCTGTTTTCCCTGGAGCATCGGAGGCTGAGGGGTGACCTTATGGAGGTTTACAAAATCATGAGGGGCATGGATAGGATAAAAAGACAAGGTCTTTTCTGTGAGGTGGGAGATTCCAGAACTAGCGGGCGTAGGTTTAGGGTGAGAGGGGAAAGGTATAAAACAGACCTAAGGAGCAACTTTTTCACTCAGAGTGGTACGTGTATGGAATGAGCTGCCAGAGGAAGTGGTGGAGGATAGTACAATTGCAACATTTAAAAGGCATTCTGGATGGTATATGAATAGGAAGGGATTAGATTACTTAGTGTGGAAACAGGTCCTTCGGCCCAACAAGTCCACACCGACACGCAACCCACCCAGACCCATTCCCCTACATTTACCCTTGCCCCTAACACTACGGGCAATTTAGCAGGGCCTATTCACCTGACCTGCACATTTTTGGACTGTGGGAGGAAACCGGAGCACCTGGAGGAAACCCACGCAGACACAGGGAGAATGTGCAAACTCCACACAGTCAGTTGCCTGAGGCGGGAATTGAACCCGGGTCTCTGGCGCTGTGAGGCAGCAGTGCTAACCACTGTGCCACCCCAATGGGCCAGGTGCTGGCAGGTGGGACGAGATTGGGATATTTGGTCTATTTCCGTGCTGTACATCTCTATGACTGTTTTGGGGTAGAAGTGATCTGTACATGAAGGACAGATTGCACCTAAATTGGAAGGGGAATAATATACTGGCAGGGAGGTTTGCTAGAACTGCTTAGAAGGATTTAAATTAGTAAGGTGGGGGCGCAGTGGTGGGATACAGGGAGATAGTGAGGGAAGAGATCAATCTGAGACTGGTACAGTTGAGAACAGAAGCGAATCAAAAACGGGCAGGGACAAAGCAGAGAACAAAGTAGGACTGATAAGTTGAACTGCGTTTATTTAAATGCAATGGGCCTAACCGGGAAGGCAGATGAACTCAGGCATGGTTAGGAACATGGGACTGGGATATCATAGCAATTACAGAAACATGGCTCAGGGTGGACAGGACTGGCAGCTTAATGTTCCAGGATACAAATGCTACTGGAAGGATAGAAAGGGAGGCAAGAGAGGAGGGGGAGTGGCGTTTTTGATAAGGGATAGCATTACAGCTGTGCTGAGGGAGGATATTCCCGGAAATACATCCAGGGAAGTTATTTGGGTGGAACTGAGAAATAAGAAAGGGATGATCTCCTTTTTGGGATTGTGTTATAGACCTTCCTAATAGTCAGAGGGAAATTGAGAAACAAATTTATAAGGACATCTGAGTCATCTGTAAGATTAATAGGGTTATGGTAGGGGATTTTAACTTTCCAAACATCGATTGGGACTGCCATAGTGTTAAGTACAAGAAAGTTTTCTGATTCAGTATGTGGATGTACCTACTAGAGAAGGTGCAAAACTTGACCTACTCTTGGGAAATAAGGCAGGGCAGGTGACTGAGGTGAATCTTTAGAAGAATATAAAGGCAATAGGATTATACTGAAGAGGGAAATCAGGAGGGCAAAAAGGGGACATGAGATAGTTTTGGCAAATAGAGTTAAGGAGAATCCATAGGATGTTTACAAATACATTAAGGACAAAAGGGTAACTAGGGAGAGAATAGGGTCCCTCAAAGATGAGCAAGGCGGCCTTTGTGTGGAGCTGCAGAAAATGGGGGAGCTACTAAACGAGTCTTTTGCATCAGTATTTACTGTGGAAAAGGACATGGAAGTTATAGAATGTAGGGAAATAGATAGTGACCTCTTGAAAAATGTCCATATTACAGAGGAGGAAGTGCTAGATGTCTTGAAACGCATAAACGTGGGTACATCCCTAGGACCTGATCAGGTGTACCCTAGAACTCTATGGGAGGCTAAGGAAGTGATTGCTGGGCCTCTAATGAAATATTTGTATCATCGATAGTCACAAGTGAGGTGCCGGAAGACTGGAGGTTGGCTAACGTGGTGCCACTATTTCGGAAAAGTGGTGAGGACAAGCCAGGGAACTATAGACCAGTGAGCCTGACGTCAGTGGTGGGCAATTTGTTGGAGGGAATCCTGAGGGACAGCCTGTACATGTATTTGGAAAGGCAAAGACAGATTAGAGATAGTCAATATTGCTTTGTGCATGGGAAATCATATCGCTCAAACTTGATTGAGTTTTTTGAAGAAGTAACAGAGGATTTATTAGGGCAGAATGGTAGATGTGATCTATATGGATTTCAGTAAGGTGTTCAACAAGGTTAGCATGGGAGACTGGTTAGCAAGGTTAAATCTCATGGAATACAGGGAGAATTCGCCATTTGAATACAGAACTGGCTCAAAGGTAGAAGACAGAGGGTGGTGGTGGAGGGTTGTTTTTCAAACTGGAGGCCTGTGATTAGTGGAGTGCCACAAGGATCAGTGTTGGGTCCATTACTTTTCATCATTTATATAAATGACTTGGATGTGAGCATTGGAGGTATAGTTAGTAAGTTTGCAGCTGACACCAAAATTGGAGGTGTAGTGGACAGATTACAACAGGATCTTGATCAGGTGGGCTAATGGGCTGAGAAGTGGCAGATGGAGTTTAATTCAGATAAATGTGAGGTGCTGCATTTTGGGAAAGCAAATCTTAGTAGGACTTATACACTTAATGGTAAGGTCCGAGGGAGTGTTGCTGAACAAAGAGACCTTGGAGTGCAGATTCATAGGTAGATAGGATAGTGAAGAAGGTGTTTGGTATGCTTTCCTTGGTCAGAGTATTGAGTACAGGAGTTGGGAGGTCATGTTGCGGCTGTACAGGACATTGGTTAGGCCACTGTTGGAATACTGCAATTCTGGTCTTCCTATCGGAAGGATGTTTTAAAACTTGAAAGGGTTCAGAAAAGATTTGCAAGGATGTTGCCACGGTGGAGGATTTGAGCTATAGGGAGGGGCTGCACAGGCTGGGGCTGTTTTCCCTGGAGGGTCAGAGGCTGAGGGGTGACCTAATAGAGTTTTACAAAATTATGAGGGGCTTGGATTGGATAAATAGACAAAATCTTCCCTGGGCTGGGGGAGTCCAGAACTAGAGGGAATAGGTTTAGGGTGAAAGGGGCAAGATATAAAAGAGACCATTGGGGCAACTTTTTCGTGCAGAGAATGAGCTGCCAGAGGAAGTGGTGGAGGCTGGTACAATTGCAGCATTGAAAAAGCATCTGGATGGGTTTATGGATAGGAAGGGTTTGGAGGGATATGGTCTGGGTGCTGGCAGGTGGGATTAGTTTGGATTGGGATATCTGGTCAGTCAGGATGGGTTGGACAGAAGGGTCTGTTTCTGTGCTGTACATCTCTATGACTTGAAGTGGTCTAATTCTGTTCCTAATTTCTCTGGTCATAGGTTCTGCCAGGGAAAACACGTTCTTCCTATTTACTCTGCGCAGACCGCTCATTATTTTGAACTTTATCAAATCTCTTGGCATTCTTCCCCAAGAAGAGCAGCCCCAGCTTCTTCTTCGTATCCATGTGATTAAAGTTCTTTATGAAATAAATATGGTAAATACTTGAGTGAAAGGAATGAAGGGTTCATTGACAATGTTATGAAGCAATTTGCAATGATGATGGTATACTTAATGTTCAGTTTGGGTTCCACTTGACTCGATCCATTGTAGTTTTGATGCAATCATGATAAAAGCTGAATTACAGAGTTGAAGACTGAGTGATGTTATGGCACCATCTGACCAGATTTGACATCAAGGAGCACATGTAAAATTTAAATAATGAGGTTTGGGAAACTCGATTGGTTGGATTCATACTTACCCCAAAAAGAAGATGTTTGCAACTATTGGTGCTCGTTCATCTTAGGCCCAGGACCTTATTACAGGAGTTCCTCAGATCAAGGGTCAAGGTTCAGTTATCTTCAGCTACTTCATCAATGACATTCCTCTATCATAAGATCAAAAATAGGGATGTTCCCTGATATACAGAGAATTGAGTTACTTTTGCAGCTCCTCAAATGAAGCACGATGGGAGATGTGGGGTAATATTCAGGCTTGTCATTAAGTGGCAGTACATTTGTGGAACACAGTTGTTAGAAAATGACCATCTCCAACAAAAAAAACTTCCTTTCTCGCCTTGATCTTCAATAGTATTATCATTGGCTCACCTTTTACCACTAGAAACCTTGTGTGGTCTCTATTGACCAGAAATTTAACTGCATCAGTAGCATGAAAACTATGGTTACCAAGCTTTGCATAATGATTTGTAGCTGTGGTGCCAGTTGCTGTGATTGTGGGGATGTTTGCTGGGTTGGGAAGTTGATTTGCAGATGTTTCGTTCCCTGTCTTGGTGACATCTTCAGTACTTTGGAACCTCCTGTGAAGCGCTGCTGTACTGTCTTCTGTAATTTATTTGGTTCTGTTCCTGCTGCTTCCAGTTGCCAGTTCCTGTTGTTCATTGTAGTGGCCAGTATATTGGGACTAGGTTTACGTGTTTGTTGAGTGTCATGCTTCCAGAAATTCTCTGGCTGTCCTATGTTTAGCTTGTTCTATGATCATTGTGTTGTCCCAGTCAAATTTGTGGTCCTTGTTATCTGTATGTATGGCTACTAGGGACAGTTGGTCATGGCGTGTAGTGGCTAGCTGATGTTCATGGATGTGGATTGCTAGTTGTCTGCCTATTTGTCCTATAAAGTGCTTCATGCAGTCTTTGCATGGAATCTTGTAAATTACTTAGTCTTGCACATGATGGGTGTAGGGCCTTTTTGTTCTGCTGAATTGTTGCCTGAGCACGGCTGTCTGAGTGGTTGGAAAAGTCTGGCCGTTAGTTCCGAGATGTCTTTTATATAAGGTAACATGGCTAGGGGTTTGCTGAGAGGTTTTCAATAGGTCGTTCAAGACATTTATGACTTGATTCGCTTCTATAGGACCATTGCAAGAAGACTGGGGTCAGTCACGTAAGTTCTATAATAATGTTTTAGGTGGACTCAGTTGAAGCCAGTGAGCCACTAACATTTGTGTGCAGCAGAGAGTAGAGTGAAATAAGCCCACAGGCAAATTTTTGCTTGGTGCTGCTGAGAAAGACTTGAGTTAGCAGAAATTCAGGGGCAGTAATGGCTCAGTGAAGTTAGCTTTCTGTGGGTAAGCTGAAATTTTGCTGCCAAGTAAGTGTTAGGGTGCAGTTTTCAGAATCCAGGGGCATGGGTTCTCAATTGGGAAAGTGAACTACCAGGATGTTAGCAGTCATTAAGGTCATCTGTGACAGTGAGAACGTTGCAAAGCTATATTTTTTGAAAGAGAAGAATTGGAATCTGTTGTAAATTTTAATGAGATTTGATGACTAGAGACTCACTAATATCTGGAGATAGTTGAGACATCTGTGAGATCTGAGTTGACTGCATTTTCAATTTGATGTGCTATGTGGGTATTCAGTTGTAGTTTGTCTGTGCCTGTATTTACCTTGAATTTATTCTGGTTGTTGGTATCTAAGTTATATGAATATTGTGGATTGTATTACTGTTCTAGCTTGGTTTCGTAAAGTTTATTGTTTTTTTTTCAAAACCTCAAACTTGTGGCTGTATTCTTTTTGCAATAGCTGGCATCTCACACTTTATCTCCTTCTGGGAAAATAAATTATTTGCCCGCAGCCAGATCATGGCATAAATTTGACTATCCAATCTGGACATAACATCATCTGTAGTGCATCAAAGTTTACTTCAACCACTTTCTTCATCTTTATGGACTTGCTGAAATTTTTAACATCTGTTTTTGTATTACTTACCAGCATCCATATTTTAATGTCTGCCATTTATTTTCCATTATCCTTTGTTGGGACCTCTTACACTTCCATGCCCTAATAACTTCCCTATAAGCATGGCAATTATCCATATCGTAATAATTTCACCCCAGCACTGCCTCTACTCCCACTCTGGTCTCTCCTTCAGATCCCTCTGAACTTGCATTAACCACCTCCTCCCAGTTCTCCTTTATTGCCCCCATCATGTTGCTTTTCCAACCCTCACTTCCATAAATCAGAAACTGACAGAAAAGTAAGCACAAAATGAATTCCTGCCTTGCAGACATGTACTGCCTCACCCTGTGTGTGTAATAATGTACTATTCTATATATTGTTTTAATTTGTATTCAGTTTTATTTGTGGAACTTTATTATAGAACTTACATGACTGACCCTGATTTGGAGATGCCAGTGTTGGACTGGGGTGTACAAAGTTAAAAATCACACAACACCAGGTTACAATCTAACAGGTTTAATTGGAAGCACACTAGCTTTCGGAGGGACGCTCCTTCATCAGGTGATAGTGGAGGGCTCAATCCTAACACACAGAATTTATCGCAAAACTTTACAGTGTGATGTAACTGAAATTATACATTGAAAAATTGATTGTTAAGTCTTTCATCTGTTTGAATACCATGATTGATTCACTTCTTTCATGTGTAAATCACAAAACCTTTTTTTAAAAAAGTTGCATTCTCAGGTTAGCTGTTAACATTGGGTGATAGCTAGACAATGTGTTGAAGGTGTTGGCCCCCTGTGTTCTCTGTCTATGCCATGATGTTTAGATTGATTCTAATCTAAAAAGTGAGATTAACGGAGTTTTACATGAATTCATGCAGTTTTTGAGCAAAGTACAATGTAACCCTGCAAGTACAAATTCACCCCACAAAATATATGTGTGCATGTGGGTCTTTGTCTGTGCGTGTGTGTTTCTGTCTGGATTGGGGGTTGAGTGTGATAAAGTATATGTGTGTAGTGAGTGTAGAGTGTCTTAAGTCTGTGAGGGGGTGCATGTGTGAGTGTGCGTGTCTGTAAGGGTGTGTGGGTGTCTGTGTGCGCATCTGTATATGTGTGTCCGTGTGTGTGTGTGTGTGTGTGTGTATGTATTGGAGTGCCTCTGTGTGTGCATGTATGTAGGAGTGTCTGTGTGTGTGTATAGTGCAATGGTGGTCACCTGTAATGTGACATGAACCCAAGGTCCCGGTTGAGGCCCTCCCTATGGGTACCGAACTTAGCTATCAGCCTCTGCTCGGCCACATTTTGCTGCTGCCTGTCCCGAAGTCCACCTTGGAGGATGGTCACCTGAAGGTATGAGGTCGAATGCCCTGGACCACTGAAGTGCTCCCCAACTGGGAGGGAACACTCCTGTCTGTTGATTGTTGTGCAGTGCCCATTCATCCGTTGTCGTAGCCTTTGCTTGGTTTCCGCAATGTACCATGCCTCAGGGCATCCTTGCCTGCAACGTATAAGATAGACAAGGTTGGCTGAGTCACATGAGTACCTGCCATGTACGAGGTGGGAGGTGTCCCCACGCGTAATGGTGGTATCTATGTCCACACTCTGACACTTCTTGCATGACGGGGTCGTATGACTGACCCCAGTCTTCTTGCAATGGACCTATAGAAGCGAATCAAGTCATAAATCAGTGTTTTAAGGTCAAGTAATGCTACTGGTGTCTTTGGTTTACTTTGATAGACTGTCGGGAAAAAGTTAATATTATCAGCATTTTACAGCAGCACTTTTTAAACCAATAAATCCTCTAACAATGTTTTTAGGATTTTAGGATCAGCATTGATAGATTGTCATTTAAGTTGACAAGTGACTCTGTTACATTTTAGGATCACCATTGATAGATCTTCATTTAAGTTGACAGGTGACTCTGTTACAGGACTGTAATACTTTTACATAACACTACTTCATAAATCAGTGTTTAGTATTTGCCCTATTATATTTCCATACATATTCAACTTAAATTTCGACTGCTGGCTCTAGAAAAAAATATTTAGTTTCTCTATTAAATATATGGTTTCAGATGTGTAATAGTCCTTTAAACTTTTTTTTTAATAGCTTCCTATTTTGTTGACCTGTTTCAGCTTAATTCCAGTGGATTCATTTATAGCTTCCAAGTATTGTTGGTTTCCTGTTGTAAGATATATGAAATATAACAAATATCCAATATCACCTATCCAGTTCAATTATGGACTGTCCCAACTTCAAGAATGCTCAAATTCTATTTCACTAGTAATGTGACCAAGAACTCAACGCGCATGTAACACTTTCCCAGCATCAATCACAAATTTAGATGGTGACTGTCTACAAAACATGCAGTTGTACAGTAATGCCCTGTTATATCTTACTGCCAGTAAACCATTAAAATCCTTTGAGACTTCTGTTACTCACAAGGTCACCTATATTACTCTTCATTCTGGATTGATGCACAAATAAACTGAGTACATAATTAAAGGATTCTATCTCCTAATGTCTCTGCACAAAGTCAGTATTTTGTAAATGTAATTACATCACTACCTAAGGACTTTCTGGCAATTTTTGATTGACTATCCTAATTGAAGATCTTGATTTAGAAGTGATCATATGTATCGCTTTGACGCTGATCTAGGTGTTGGAATTGCACATTGTCTGTTCCCTGAGCCTGTGGCTTTGGCTGATTTGCTAGGAGCCGGTGCTTACAACCTGAACTTGGTTACCTTGACTTATCTTATAGTCAAGATAAGGATTGAGAATGTCCGCAAATAAAGTTGGTGGTGTGCAGCATTCTTATGCCCCTCAGGGTTTTCTAACATTTCATTCAAAGACTAAAATACTTTTATATATTTTCATGGAGGTATCCAGGTGCTAAACTGGCTTGACATCAATGTATAAATGGACTTAACAGACAAGACAGCTGATCTAGCCCTTCCATCTTCAGTCCTTATGTGGACAGCAGGTGTTTCAGAGTTGGACATGAAAGAATCACTTCTGGAGATGAAAGGCAACTGCATTCTCAAAAAAGGTTAATGGAATTTATTGCAGCAAAAGTACTAGGCCATATGGCATGCAGCTGAAATTTAAGGGATGAGAATGGAAGCACTGGAGCCACTAACCATAATTCATTTAAAAGTTTTTTTGGAAACATTAGATTTTGCTGAAGGACAGAGATAAATTAAATCAGGAGATAGGAAAGATAGGTCAGGCACCATCCAAGGAGCAGAAAAATCAATGTTTTGGGTCTGAGCCCTTCATCAGGCCCGAAACGTCGATTTTCCTGCTCGGATGCTGCCTGACCTGCCGTGCTTTTCCAGCAATGCACACTCAACTCTGATCTCCAGCATCTGTAGGCCTCACTGTCTCCTAGATAGGAAAGAAAGCAGATTGCGGGACAGTTACTCCACTTCATTTTGGTATACTTTCAGTCCACCAAAATTCAGAACATCCAGAAAGACAATGGCTAGCCAGGGACAGTTATAATAAATCTGTAATGGGCAGATTGTGCTTGATTAATTTCACTAATTGCATTTATATCATTACTGTATATATGCTTCTATTTGCAGTGCATGTATGTTTTGTATTTAGAAGATATTTGACAAGATTCCACGTGACAAAACAAAAAGATATGGTGGCAAGGGGGATTTTGATTGGGACCCATTTGGATAGAGGAAAGGCTAAGGTTTGGAAATGAGGCTAGGAGATGAATGGATGCTTCTGGATTACTGTGGTATGGATTGTAGATACATGTTGGGAAAAGATACTGAGTTGGATGATCAGCCATTATGAAGTTGAATGGTAGAGCAGGTTTGAAGGGCTGATTGGTCTACTCCTACTCCTAGTCTCTGTTTCCAACAATCTGGTCAGTGGCTTTTATTATCTATTCACATTAATGTTATAAGCATACTGCTGATATTATCTGATAACAAAGCATGGGAGATGGCAAACTGAGGAAGATGCAGGAAGACATTTGAAGGATTAGCAATGTAAAGTAGATGACAGATTGCTTTCAGTGTAGAGAAATATAAAGTATGTTCTGTGAAATAGAACAGTAAAGGAAAGAACAAGCTGCATAATTGCTCTTCAGTTGCAGATATTTGAAATGCAAGTTGATGAAAATGCCTTGCAAAAGGTAAGAGACATTCTGGCTTTTGACACGTTGGGTATAAAAGCAAGGATTTTACGTTAACCTTGAGAAAGATCTATTTCTTTCTCTGAGATACAGTTGTTATTGCTTGTAATTTTGGGCACAATTATACAGTGAGAATTACAGCAATGGACAGTTTGTGGCAAAAAGATGGCAAATTAAGATGAAAACAAACTAAAGTAGTTCAAGTTGGAAAAAAATGACATTCATGGAGGGTTTTTTAAGGCTTTAAGAATATATAAAAAGTAACAGCGAGAAACTGATTTATTATTGGTCCATCCAGACATCGATAGATATATATCATTATACATGAATTCCTATCTACTGTATAATTTCCTTGTGTAGGATGGTAAAAGATAAAAATGCTTGTCAGCTAGGAAAAGAAATCTGGAAAAATTCCGTCAATGCTTTCTTGTGTTAGAAACTAGACTGGTATTTAAATCTAGCTCTTGTACATGGTGATTCCTGTAGCCAGAAACAGATTCGGGGGCCTATTCCATGTGTCTGTTACTGTGTGGGAAATAAAACACCTCATGATGTTTAACCTGGTCCTGGCTTTGCATTATTTGAAATTGACCCTTCTTTCTCAACATGTTTAGGCAAAAGTATCTGTTGCAAATAAAATCTGGTCTTCCATCTTTGTATGAATCTCAATCAAAACATACCCAAATCCACACTTTTTCCAAAACAAAAACAGAAAGTGTTGGGTGAAACTCAGCAGGACTGGCAGCATCTAGACAGAGGAGTAGAATAATGTTTTAAGTCAATTTATTTTTCTTCAGATCTTTTCTAAGCCCTGAGCCAATTTGATAATCAAGAGACTTTATGTGTCAATTTTGTAAACCTTCCTTTCTGTCCATGTCAAAACGCTTTACCTATCAAGTGTGGTGACAAAAACTGGACACAGCGTTGTAGCTAAGGGCTGACCCAAGGTAATGTATAAGGAAAATCATATACTTTGTTTTATAGTACATTGATCTCTTCAAGTAGATTTATGAGACAGTGCAGCAGAACACCCTATTCACTTACTGTCTGTATTGGCTTTGGTACTTTTCCCTGTTATTTCATCATTTGTCCATTCACATACATTACACTGCACTTATCCCTGTTGATCATTTTGCTGATCACTGGCCAACGGTGGCTCAGTGTTTAGCACTGCTGCCTCACAGTGCCAGGCACCCAGGTTCAATTCCCGCCTCGGGCAACTGTCTGTGTGGAGCTTGCACGTTCTCCCCGTGTCTGCGTGGGTTGCTCTTTGGAGGGTCGGTGTGGACTTGGTTTCCTCCCACACTCCAAAGATGTGCAGGTTAGGTGGATTGGCCATGCTAAATTGCCCATAAAATCAACAAAACATTGACCCCAACATAGCACAGGTGAAAACCAGCCCTGTACTGGTGCTGACCCGCGATGTATTATTCCCAAACCAATCTTTGTGCCATGCATTAAAAATCACCAATCATCCCTGAGGTCTCAGATCTAAATTGACTCCCAGGCAAACAATGCCTGAAATTTTAAAATGCTTATATTTACTTTAAAATCTCTCCATAGTCTGCCCCACTCAACCCCTCTAATCTCCCCCAGTCCAACATTTCTGCAAGATATTTGCACTCATCTAGTTCCAAACATCTTGGTCATCTCACGCTTAATTACTCCACTTTTGGTGGTTCTGTTTTCAGCTACCTTGGCCCTAAGCTTTGGAAATTCCTTCTTAAACCTCTTTGCTTCATTATCTTTTTTCATTGATAAGCTGTTCCTTAAACTTTTAAGTCTGACCAAACACTTGAACATCTTCCCAAGTATATGACTCATTCTCTAATTTTGCTCCATAATACTCATGTCTAGCTTTGTCTTACTTCATTAAAGTCACTAAACAAATATAAGATATCTTATTAATGAAAAATGTTTAAAAGGAACAAGCGATTAAGAGTAAACAGTAATTTTGATTCCACAAATTTGTGACTTGGGTACAAAGGATATAGACAAGATATATTTCGCCATTTTATATATATGTGGAATTATGTAAGTATTTAAAAAGAGAGTGTATGATTGTATGTGTGGAGAGGTGGGAAAATAGTTTAGAACAGAGGTTTTCAGTTGGAAACCTGCCACAAATGCAAGACCTACTTGGCAATCTTTGTTGCAATTTCACTATTCTGTCATTAATCTGAATGTTCAGTAGCAATTCAAGGAATCATTCTCTACAGATTATTTTGCTTGTGAATGTCCTCCCATCCACCTACAAAAATGTAAGGCTCAGACATTACCTTTGCAAAGGAAAAACTTGCTTGTTCAGCAAGTTGAATTTGTCTTGAATAATTGCTAGCATGGAAACCAGAATCTTTGTTTGTCTACATCTTAGTTTTAAAGTAAACATGAGTAAGTGAGTATCATTCTTTCTTCTTTACAGCAGAATTTGTCCAAGGACTCAAAAGAATCAGACAACAAATACCTGAAAACATTTTTAGAAAGGAACAAGAGTAGGCCCTTTTCTCTGTCAAGCCTGCTATGCACTCAAACAGATAATGGTTGATCTATTGCAATATCACCTTTCCCAATATACCCACATCCTTTACTGTCATTAGTATCCAGAAATCTATCAGTTTCTACTTTGAATCTGTTCAATGATTGAGGTTTCACAGCTGTCTGGAGTAGATTGACTTCCTTAATTCTTATTCTCAGTTTGCTGTCTGTTGAATAATTTTCGATCAAAAGCAGTCGATTACCCTTTGTCCCCTGTGCTCTATTTTTGTTTATTAAAATTCTGGGTACAACATTATTTAAAGCCTTCTGAAAATCCAAACACAACATCCACTGATTCTTATTTATCTATTTTGCAAGTAACATCCTCAAAATATCCCAACAGGCTTATCAAATATGCTTTCCCTTCCATAAATCATTACGATTTTATCCAAGAATATCATGTTATATCATATGTACCATTTTGTTTGCAACATTGGTGTCATGTACAATCTAGTGCTGATCTTCTGATTTTCTATACGTATGACTGAAATTATCATAACAACACCTAATTGCCACATTGTCATATCCTTATTGGCTACTGAAACTCTTCCATGCTCTTGTTAACTCCAGACTCAATTATTCCAATACACTCCTGGCTGTACCCCTTGTAAAACTAAAGTCACCCAAAACTCTCCATCCCATGTCTTGGCTCACTGTAAGTTGCATTCCCATGTCTAATTGCTGACTTGTCAAACAATGTTTCAGCTTTAAAATGACCATCCTTATTTTAACATGCTCCATGGCCTTGCTTTTCCTTATCCTACAAAGCCACACAAGCCTCTGAGATATCTGTCCTCCTCTAATATGGCCTCTTGTGCATTCCCAATTACAATTATTCCACCATTGGTGGCCATGCCTCAGCTGCACTCCCAGGTTCCAGAATTCCCTTCCTATACTTCTCTACCTTGCTTTCCTTTTGTTTAAAAAGACACTCCTTGAACCCACTTTTTTGACTTAAAGCTTTTGGGCAAAACACTTAAAGCCTTTCCTGTTTTGCTGCAACTGTAAGGGTTGGTTTTAAATTCCACGTGAGTGAGTGCATTTTGAGTGAGTTAAAATTGTTCCTGTAATATCAATGAAACCACTGTCTCATCCATCTTCCTACTTTCTCAAGCTGCTTAGGTTCAGTGAGAGCGAACAATTCCAACTGGAGTCCAGTGTCACAGGCTGCTCAAACTCTCCAGTATCTTACCTGTTCTTTATAAGGTGATCCTAGGTATTATTCTGTGTTATATGGAGAACATAATCAATGAACCTGATACTCTCAACACAATTATTTTCCAGCAAGAGTTCCTTGATAACAATTGATTGGGAAATGTGGATTTTTTACACTTACAGTTTTTGGACACTGAGGACATGAACTTTTTCAGTTGCAAAGACATCATGAATTCTGACTTCCAATGTTTGATATAGTAAAAGACACATATATTACTAGGTTGCATTAAATGATGTATATTTAATATTTTCTATGACATATGGTTGATATAGAATTATGTAAAAAAATTACCTATTTGATAGGGTTTCCTTCATTCCTTGATTTACTTTACCACCTCCATGGATTAAGATCTCATCTGTTTGTCACTACAAGAGTAAATTTCCCTTTCCAGAAGGGAGTCTGTTTCAGTCAGATCAAAATAAACTGCTGCAGGTTCTGGGCTTCATTTTAATACAGGAGTATGAGAGCACAGCCCATCTGCCAGGATTATCACTGGTACTTTCATAATGGTGTTCAGTGTGTAGATTCTCCCAGAAACTATCTGTCCATGTATGGTCTGTGAAGTTTTATTATCATTTTGAAGAATTCTGTACAAAGTCATGGATCCATCAATATTTCAATTTTGTAAATACATTTTTTGTGTTTTTAATAAACTGTGGACTGAAATGAGAAAGAATTGTTTTGAAAAATGGGCATTTACAAAGATGGCTGCATGTTCTGAAAGTAAGCAATTTGATACCTTTTGTGAACAATGTGCAGCGGAACTGGAACTGAAGGGTTGTTTACAAGTGAAGTGATTGGTTTGTTGACAAGGGACCAATTATCAATGTCAAAGCCCACTGCCTGCCAACAGCTAGGTACCTGTAATTGTTTGTCAAGTAGCTGAAGAGATCGGGTTGTGCACAAGACAAAGGGAAGCTAGTTCAGGCCAGAGAGAAACCAGCCAGTCTGCAGCAACCAAAACCCCTCTCTCAGTTCCCTAATGTAAGTCACATTAAACCAGAAGAAAACAAGCTCACATTTCTTCAGCAGTTAATGCAGGTTGTGACTTTGAATTAGACAAGTCAGAGATTTGTCATAAGGCAAACAGCCACTGTGTGCCTCTTGCAAACCAGTGGAAGAATTCAGAAAATCAAAGGTCAAAGAGAAACCTTTGGATCAGCAAGAACCAGGCCAATGAACTTGGCAACAAAGACTATGGAACTATTTCCCCATTTTTCCTTCTACCCATGTATTTATATCTGGTTGTCTGTGTGTATGAAGGTATGTTTGAGTTTAGAGCTTTGTTCTTTAGAACTTATCTTGTAGATGTTAACATAGTTGAATTGTTTACCAGTAGCTACAGCCTAATAATCTGTAATAAATAGTGGTTCCTTTTTAAGTACAGCAACCTAGTCCATGCTTTCTCTCAACTTAGATCTGAGAATCAGGTAGATTGGGGGTGTTACGTACTTCTTTTAAGAACTTTAAATTCTTTAACAGCTCTGGATTGGTAGCAGTTGATTTCCAGTGCACTGTCCCATTGAGTCATAAAACTGTTAATAGTTTCTTGATAGCATCTAACTTGAGTATTGATGAAAAAGGCAAATTTTGTCAAAGCTTTCCATCTTGCCATTGTCAAAATAAGATACATGACAAGTTTAAAGTGAAAGTAACATTTATGCTGTATGGGAGGAGAGAACTGATTGGGTGGTGAGTGGATTCTGATTGGTAGAGATATTGCCATGGGAAATGTGTCAGTTAATGATGCTTGTCAGCTATCAAATGTTTAAATTTTCAACCAAGCAAGTTCACTTTGTTTTGTTAAGCCATTGCTCTGAGAAATGAACCAGTGAATGGCTATCACATATTTTGCTGAGTTTAAACAGACACGGTACATTTACACGTTCTTCCTGTTTGCAACAAACGGTAATCTATATATTAATATATGGAGGTGCATACACACAAGCACACCATATTACAAGCCCATCTGACCATCCTAAATTGGTTGTCTGCATAACTGTTAGCACAGTTGGGATTGTCCAGCAAATATTGTCCATCATAGAATCACATCGGCTGTTAGACCCTGTTGTGAGTCTTGCTAGCACAGACTCGTTGGTAGTGGCACCATAAGTGGTGTTTATTATGTAATGATTTTAGGGCCCTGGAGAAACATTGCAATGATGTCACAGGAGTGCATATCTTGGGATATAAATAGCATTGTGTGGGCAGAATTAATAGACTCTAGAATGCAAATCTCAACAGCACATGATATGAACACATGAAGAAGATAAATTTTTCCTTACCTAATATAACTATAAGATCAGAGTATGGTACATATGCCTGGCAGTCTTTAATATTGATGCATGCAAAATAGTATAGTTTTGAAGTCCACTCCTGAAGACAGTTCTTTTCCTTAGTCAGTCTGTCTTAAACCCAAATTAATTGAACCACAAAGTAAAATATGTTTACCCCTAATAGGATACTGTTGTCAAGCCAAAAGAAAGTTTCACCTAACTCACAAATGAGTAATATAGTAAATGAATTTCATTGTTGGTAATGATGGCAGGTTATTAGGCTGCATGTCCCAGACAGATGGACTGTATCAGACAGCATATCCCTTCAGCTATTTGCAACAAACAAGATACCTGATGAAGGGCTTTTGCCCGAAACGTTGATTTTCCTGCTCCTTGAATGCTACCTGACCTGCTGTGCTTTTCCAGCACCACTCTTCGACTCTGATCTCCAGCATCTGCAGTCTGCACTTTCGCCAAAATGATGATTGTACCCAACCAGCCTGTGCTTGCAAAACCCACAACATTGTATCCAATATTAGATGTTGGACAACATATGCTAGAAAATCCTGACTATGCAAGAATTATGTTGACGATCAATTTAGGATTGTGACTTGGGCTACAGTGTGGTACACTTGTTTATAGTGGAAACTTGTTTATAGTGCTGTACAGACGTTGATGCAAAGAACCCTGATTTTTACAGACCGATTTTTACACATGCACTCCCTCTATTACAAGTCAACAAAGTGGTTGATGGCCAATTGCTAGTTAATTTCTCAGCGAGTGCTTTAGCCAATCAGAGTTAACTATGTGGTTTAAAAATTAAACAACCTTCTCAGTTAACTGTCAGTCATCATCTAACTGGTGCATGTTTCATGGCAATGCGTCAATGAATCCGTGTTCATTTCCTAACCAATTAGCACACTTCTCTCATACAGTATGAATATTGGTTTCAAGAGTCTATTAAATTAGCATTCTTTTGAATTGTCCTGATGAATGTAAGATAAAAAGCTTTGACTAAGCATCTTTTTTACAGTAATACTCATTAGTTATTTTTCTTAATTCATGACTTAATTTAATGACGAGTTCTTAATAATTGATTTAGAACTTAGGATGTTTATTCTCATTGTAACAAATCCCAGTTGGATCGTTCACTGTTGGTAAGTAGACCTCACAGGGACTGTCAATCCTGTTTGGGGTCAATTGCCTTTCCCTAGCAAGGTTTCGGATCCTTTTATCAGGCCTACAGAGCAAAGCAGACCAGATCTTAGTTTCTCTATCTGAAACTAAGGGCAGAAAGATAGAAACTCTTATCAAGGGAACAGTGAGGCTGCAAAAGAAAACTGTCATCTGCCAAAGGATTACATAGCATATATATTTATTTTTAAGATTGGCTTGGTGATGTTTCATCTCCAAGTCTAACCATCTGAAAATTGCAAAGCTTCATTCCACTAAAGATCTGAATTGGCACCAAAAGTAGTAAAATTGCAAACATTTATGGTGTTGTCATATTAATACTTATGCTCCAGGTTTGTTAGTTGTTATATTGTATGGGACAGTCAGTGCACGAAGCCTCTGGGACTGTGGCACTCTTGAACCGGTTCCCTAGCCCACTGCAGCTGACATCCATCACTTGCAACTGGCCTGTCATTGACCTGACACTTTAACTGCAGTGTTGCACCAGTCTAATTGCATTCTATGCATGGTGATAAAGCAATTTTGACTTTCCATTCATGGAAGCAAAGGTTTGTGTTATATTCAGGCTCTATTCAGTCCAGCATTGTAGTCGGCTCAAATTATTTCTGGAAAATTTGGAGGTGACACATTGAAGAAACCTGTTTATTTGGATCCATGTAAACAAGTTGATCTTTAAAATGTTGTTATGCTCAAATTATTGTAGTCTAGGATGAAAAATTCAGATATTTATCAATTCAAAATCTGCTTTGAATCTACTTAGTATTTGTTCATAAAGTCATTGCATTAAACTATAGAAGATAATAAGAAAACTTTTCCTCTACAGCATTATTAAAAAGCAAAAAGGCTTGAGGGCCATAAGGTCTTCAATGTGCTGTTGTTGGAAGAAATTACATGATCAGATCAAGTCTCTACTGGCTAATCTGCAACTGCATTGGTTAATTGTTTAGAAAATTCTGTTCTTAATCATATTGCCGCAATTGTCTTCTCTTTTCTGGGTAGACAGTACTTTGAGGAAGTTTTTATTGGTACTGAATTGATGGGCTAAAAAGATTATTTGTATACTTGCACCTAGAGTGCCTTGATGCTCACCACTCTGGGGATAAGTCCAAAAGCTGCAGCATTTATGATGCTCAGCCCTTATGAATCTAGTCAGCTACACGCTCATAAAGAGAGAGAGCGAGTCCCTGATGAGAACATTATCGTGTCTGCAACTCACGCTGTATATTGAGCGGAAACAGAAATTGGCCTATGACGTATTACCATTATCCAACTACCATTTGGTATATTATAGCATTAAAGGTTAAGTGACAAGGTTGACTATTTTTACATAATATGCAGAGAACCAATGAAATACAATGGCCATAATTCTTCAGTTTTTGTAATCACCATCTGTAAACAATGTGGTTAATTGTCAGGACCCAAGGGCATTTAAAAAACAAAAACGGTTTTGTATAATGGTTCTGCATAACAAACACAATCAACTATTGCATTATTATTTAAGGCGATAGAGAAATTGGCATGCTTTCAAGTAACTTTAATTTTATTTAAGTAGATTATGAAGTACAAATTATCTAAAGATACTTTATAAAAATGACAAAATATTAAAATAACTTTTTATTGTAATTTTAAACTGCACGCTGCAGTTTGGAATTCTAACTGAAGCTAAGTTGAAACATTGTGGGGAAAATCCAATTTCTCTCAAGTTTCTTAAAGGTTCTTTTTAACTGAACAACATGTTAGTATACTACAATTATATTTTATAAATGGTACAAATGAATTTGAAGTTCATTAAAGACCTTTGTAACAAAATGACATTGTTAGCTCATTATTCTTTGCCCCATTAAAACTGAATAGTTTCTACTGGGGTACCTTATAAATGTTAATGCATGTTTGCAAGCCAGTTAGTTTTCATTAGTAAAGCTTTCAGTTTCAGTTAAATTTATAATTTAAAAAAAATCTTATTGTCCTGTTGACTGCCTTCATGAATGAAGGGTCCTGCCTGCAATGTTGATTCTCCTGCTCCTCAGATGCTGCCTGACCTGCTATGCTTTTTCCAGTGCTATGCTTTATCGGCTCTGACTCTCTAGCATCGCAGTCCTCACTATCTCCTATTGACAACCCTTGTTCGCCCCTATTTCTGTGACTCTAACCTGTGTCCACACACACTTCTCATTATTTACTTGTGGCCTGAACTACATTACAGTCTCAGGATTCTGTTAGGTGATGTTTGTGTGTTAGTCATTACCTCCCCACAGCATCACTGAACACAGAGCTGCTGGCTCCCAGTGCCTTGATTCCATGAGAAGGCTCATTGGTGGCTTTATTACTGTCTGATTGTCATGTGATTCCAAAACGAGGCAACACAGGTCTCCCTCCGGCTTTCTGGTCAGCCTCACAATAGCCTGAGACCTCAACCAGATCTGCCTTTACTCACAGTGCTAGGTGAAAAAGTTAGAGATGCCACCTTACAATCAAGATTTCAAATTGAGATAATCTATTATTAAATCATGTCTTTCAGCACTGTAACTCTTCTGTGAGTGTATGCAAAGATTCCATCTCATTTTTCTTTAATGAGTGAAGGAGTTGGCCCAATGCATTGCTTGATGTTAATCCCTTAAAGAAATCCACAAGCACAAACAACTTGGTTATTCATCACATTGCTCTTTATGGATCCCTACTACATGCAAACTGGACTCACATCTACCTACAGCACATTCATGACTATAGTTTTAAAAAATTTACCTACCAGACAATTTAGGATGTCTCAAGATCATGAAACGTTATATACACTGAAATTTATTTTATTAGCTTAATATAGAAAAAAAGTTTCCTGGAATACTAGACTTTAATAAATCACTGCACGTAACATGGCAGCAGCTTTCTATGTTGACAGTTTGTTTAAAAAGGATGTAGTTTTTAATAATGAAGACCAAAAAAAAAAGAGAAGTGTTAAATGTTTTCATAAGTGCAGTTTTCTTTCTTAAAAAGAGTTTTTACAGATATTAAAACATAACTCTTTGGCAAAATATTTAAATGCATTAATTCTTCCAAACTAAGTCAATGGTGCTGTCTTTCCAGAACCTGACACCTGTTTAAATAAGAGATGGAAATGTGTCGCTGGAAAAGCGCAGCAGGTCAGGCAGCATCTAGGGAAGAGGAGAATCGACGTTTCGGGCATTAGCCCTTCTTCCTGAAGGGCTAATGCCCGAAACGTCGATTCTCCTGTTTTCCTGAAGAAGGGCTAATGCCCGAAACGTCGATTCTCCTGTTCCCTAGATGCTGCCTGACCTGCTGCGCTTTTCCAGCAACACATTTCCATCTCTGATCTCCAGCATCTGCAGACCTCACTTTCACCTGTTTAAATAAGTCAAGTCTTGAGTTTTCAAGACAATTAAAAAGTAGCTGATATATAATTTGTATAAGGTAGATTCCACTTTGCAATTTGATATTAATGCTTTGTATGTCGTGTATAATGCATGGTAATCTGGAAAATACTTGAAAGAAATCTTTGTCATAAAAAGTTGGAAGTATGTTTTGTTTTGGTTTTGATGTCTTATCCAAAAGTGTCAAAATGGCTTCCCTGAGGAATTTTATTTTCAGCAACCTTCCATTCGTACATTTGAGTAGCTGAGCAGACTGGATTTCTGGATTCTTATGAATAAGCAGGTCTTGTCAACTTCTAAACATTTAGCCTTGTGAATCATATAGGAAGACATTTCATTTATATATTCAGTTCTAGAGAGGAACAAGGGACGTCTTGAGTGTCTTCACCTAATAATTGATGCATCTGAAACTCTGGAAAAACATAAGCATCACTTGTTTCCCACAGCAGCCATTGCTTAAAAGCACTTGCAAGCATGGGAAATGATATTGTAAAAGCATGTCCAATTTTATTTTTATTTCTTCCATTATTCGTGTTATTTCTAGTAGCCAATGCTCAATTTAACACAGAGCAAGAGCAATGACAGGCTAAGATTTTCAAATAATGTTTTGGACTTATTTCTTTACTTTTTTGACTTGTTGAGTGTCATTTTTACTTTGTAGCTTTTAAAGTTCAAAGCAGGTTTTATTTCTGCTTGGTATTTAATTATTGATCATTCCCCATCTGGATGATTATGATTGATTATTGCTTTTGGAATATGGAATTTGAGACAGTCAGTTCAAAACATGATCCAAACACTTTCAGGTATGTTGGATAAAAAAGCATATTAGGCAGAGGTCTCCCATGGTATTTTGCACTTTCATGAGAGTGTAAATTACATGGTATTACACACCTATGTTTTCAGTACCATTTATCCAGCAAAAGTGAATAAACTAACTGCATCTTTATTACGTGGTAATCTTGGAATTTTGCAGGGATTTGGCAAATAAAATTCCACAACTGACTAGATTTGCATAAATCAGTTGCCTGATTACTATGCATTCATTTATTATCTACTCAAATTTTATCTTTTTTTTAAGACCCAGAGTCCACAGCAGATGATGAACGAATTGGGCCCAATCTAAGACAGTGCATAATGTACAGATGGTGGGGAGGGGTGTTTTGCAGAAGAAACCCTCGTTTTCAGCAGCTTTACACTGGAGTTTTAGAATTTTAACTCAAAAACTAGCTAATTTTCATTTATTCAAAGTAGCTGGGCAGATAATCAGCATGCACAGCTGCTTAGTCAAGTATCCCTGTAAATAAATCATAATATTGAATCTGTACTGTCCAACTATAGGTTACCTAATTGTTCATGATTATTCTTGTTCTTCCTTTCCTTTTGAGGTAAGAGAAAATATAAATTACACAGCATTTTGTTGACAGTTTCTTTATCTGAAGTGGAAAAAAATGACTTGGCACCTGTAAGGTTTTTAAACTTCATTCTCTGGCTTTTGTTCATTTACTTAAAAATGTTTTGACGTTATGAAGAGAGACAGCCCTGTAACTGTGCTGACAGGATTCTGCCAACTTCAAGATTCCAAATTAGGTGGGAATGTTAGGTTAAGGTTACTACTCACATTGAATGCAATGATGCTGATGTAAATTTACATGTCAGGGCAGATGGGACCCTGAATAGTTTCTATTCACCCCTTCCCCACCACGCCTTACTGAAACAAAAATCAATATTGGCAATAAAGGGACTGTCAAATAGAAAATGTACTGTTAAGCATACAAGTGATTGCAATTCAGTAACGCAAACAATAAAATTCAAAAGGAAAAGTATTTTGCTGAAAGGAGGCTTGGAAATGACTGAAAGTCATATTTAGATAAAGTAATATGTTGGGAATATATAACCTTGAAAAATGACTATTTGAAGGAAGCTTGAATATGGAACTAATTGAATATTCTGGATTTAAAAAGCTATTCAACCTATGTATTTTAGGAAATCAAGCCAGCAACTTAATGGTGCTGTAAGCCAGCTATTATTTAGGAGCAGTCAGATGACTTTGCTGAAAAAGTACAAACCAAGCTTTCAAGAGACGTAAGAAATGGGTTTTATGGCTTCAGTTGCTTCAAAAATTGGTTTAGAAGAGATGCGGGTTACCTAGTAACAGCCTCTGAACTAATGCCATGGTTTCTGTACACACCCAGACCTGTCAGTTGGAGGGACAATCATAGAACATAGAACATAGAACAATACAGCACAGAACAGGCCCTTCGGCCCACGATGTTGTGCCGAACGTCTAACCTAGATTAAGTACCCATCCATGTACCTATCCAAATGCCGCTTAAAGGTCGCCAATGATTCCGACTCCACCACTCCCACGGGCAGCGCATTCCATGCTGTGGTGTAAAATTCCAAGCAGTGGAATGTGGTGAAACGGTTAAAAATTATGTCCCAATACATGTGTGAATCTAACCGGAATGGAGGTGTTGCTTAGTCCCGTGTGAATCTTATTACACACCTCCCCGTGTGAATCTTCTTATCTGTATGTAACCAGAATGGAATGTGTTTTTTTAGCCTTTCTCTGCTGTTCACATGAATGTTTATATCTGGAAAAGAGTATATCAGCTGGAAAAGTCTCCAGTTCGGTGAGTCTGCTCCGGGGTTACGTTTAACCGCCGAGCGTGGGTTGTTGGCAACCGCTCTACGAGAACTGATGGCTCCCAGTTTTGGTAACATGTAGAGTGAGTATAAGCCAGACCCGTTGTGCGACGCTGCGGGGAATAAAATGCCCATATTCTAGCAGTCTCGCCTCTTGGTCGTTTGTTCTGTGTCAGACTACTCTCCTACGAACCTGACCTTGAGAATTTTTTAAAACATTTGGCGTAGTCGAGCAGGGTCAATCGCAATTGAGGAGAGATTTTGATACAGAACAATGTTTTGGAAAAAGACTAAGAAACCAGAAGAACAAACTGTGGAGGTCCCGACCGTCCCGGGATGGCATGGATGTGGGCATGTACGTGGCAGTTTGTTTGAGAGAGGATCCCAGTCCTGCCGAAGAACCCCTTGCCTGGGGTACAGCGGAGGATGTGGGCATGTAAGCGGAGTTAACAGAATTGAATGGGATTGAACTGAACTGAACTGAGTGGAACTGAAGTGAATCAAATTGAACGGAACAAAATGGAACTGAGCTAAATTGAATTGAAATGGACGGAACTGAATTGAACACAATTGAATTGAATTGAACTACACTGAATTGACTGAACTGAAATCATAATGTAACACATGTATTGGGCCAAGCAGTGGAATGTGGTGTAAAATTCCAAGCAGTGGAATGTGGTGAAACGGTTAAAAATTATGTCCCAATACATGTGTGAATCTAACCGGAATGGAGGTGTTGCTTAGTCCCGTGTGAATCTTATTACACACCTCCCCGTGTGAATCTTCTTATCTGTATGTAACCAGAATGGAATGTGTTTTTTAGCCTTGCTCTGCTGTTCACATGAATGTTTATATCTGGAAAAGAGTATATCAGCTGGAAAAGTCTCCAGTTCGGTGAGTCTGCTCCGGGGTTACGTTTAACCGCCGAGCGTGGGTTGTTGGCAACCGCTCTACGAGAACTGATGGCTCCCAGTTTTGGTAACATGTAGAGTGAGTATAAGCCAGACCCGTTGTGCGACGCTGCGGGGAATAAAATGCCCATATTCTAGCAGTCTCGCCTCTTGGTCGTTTGTTCTGTGTCAGACTACTCTCCTACGAACCTGACCTTGAGAATTTTTTAAAACACATGCCCCCACCACTCTCTGGGTAAAGAACCCACCCCTGACATCTCCCCTATACCTTCCACCCTTCACCTTAAATTTATGTCCCCTTGTAACACTCTGTTGTACCCGGGGAAAAAGTTTCTGACTGCCTACTCTATCTATTCCTCTGATCATCTTATAAACCTCTATCAAGTCACCCCTCATCCTTCGCCGTTCCAACAAGAAAAGGCCGAGAACTCTCAACCTATCCTCGTACGACTTCCTCTCCATTCCAGGCAACATCCTGGTAAATCTTCTCTGCACCCTCTCCAAAGCTTCCACATCTTTCCTATAGTGAGGCGACCAGAACTGCACACAGTACTCCAACTGTGGCCTAACCAAAGTCCTGTACAGCTGCAACATCACTTCACGACTCTTGAATTCAATCCCTCTGCTAATGAACGATAATACTCCATAGGCCTTCTTACAAACTCTATCCACCTGAGTGGCAACCTTCAAAGATCTATGTATATAGACCCCAAGATCCCTCTGTTCCTCCACCTGACTAAGAACCCTACCATTAACCCTGTATTCCGCATTCTTATTTGTTCTTCCAAAATGGACAACCTCACACTTGGCAGGGTTGAACTCCATCTGCCACTCCTCAGCCCAGCTCTGCATCATATCTATGTCCCTCTGCAGCCGACAACAGCCCTCCTCACTGTCCACAACTCCACCTATCTTCGTATCATCTGCAAATTTACTGACCCACCCTTCGACTCCCTCATCTAAGTCATTAATAAAAATTACAAACAGCAGAGGACCCAGAACTGATCCCTGCGGAACTCCACTTGTAACTGGGCTCCAGGCTGAATATTTACCATCTACCACCACTCTCTGCCTTCGACCGGTTAGCCAGTTTTCTATCCAATTGGCCAAATTTCCCTCTATCCCATGCCTCCTGACTTTCCGCATAAGCCTACCATGGGGAACCTTATCAAATGCCTTACTAAAATCCATGTACACTACATCCACTGCTCTTCCCTCATCCACATGCTTGGTCACCTCCTCGAAGAATTCAATAAGACTTGTAAGGCAAGACCTACCCTTCACAAATCCGTGCTGGCTGTCCCTAATCAAGCAGTGTCTTTCCAGATACTCATAAATCCTATCCCTCAGTACCCTTTCCATTACTTTGCCTACCACAGAAGTAAGACTAACAGGCCTGTAATTCCCGGGGTTATCCCTATTCCCTTTTTTGAACAGGGGCACAACATTCGCTACTCTCCAGTCCCCTGGTACCACCCCCGTTGCCAGTGAAGACGAGAAGATCATTGCCAACGGTACTGCAATTTCCTCTCTTGCTTCCCACATAATCCTAGGATATATCCCGTCAGGCCCGGGGGACTTGTCTATCCTCAAGTTGTTCAAAATGTCCAACACATCTTCCTTTCTAACAGGTATCTCTTCTAGCTTACCAGTCCATTTCACACTCTCCTCTTCTACAATACGGTCCCTCTCGTTCGTAAATACTGAAGAGAAGTACTTGTTCAAGACCTCTCCTATCTCTTCCGACTCAATACACAGTCTCCCACTACTGTCCTTGATCGGACCTACCCTCGTTCTCGTCATTCTCAGGTTTCTCACATACGCATAAAATGCCTTGGGGTTATCCTTGATCCTATCCGCCAACGATTTTTCATGCCCTCTCTTAGCTCTCCTAATCCCTTTCTTCAGGTCCCTTCTGGCTATCCTGTATCCCTCCACTGCTCTGTCTGAATCCTGTTTCCTCAACCTTATGTAAGCCTCCTTCTTCCTCTTTACCAGACATTCAACCAAGGCTCCCTCACACGACCATTTCTTTCCTGCCTGATAGGTACATACATATCATGGACACGTCGTATCTGCTCTTTGAAAAAGTTCCACATTTCCACCACATCCTTCCCTGACAGCCTATGCTCCCAACGTATGCTCCTCAAATCCTGCCTTACAGCATCGTAATTTCCCTTCCCCCAATTATAAAATCTACCTTGTTGTGCGCACCTATCTCTCTCCATAACCAAGGTGAAAGTCACAGAATTGTGGTCACCATCACCAAAATGTTCACCCACTAACAAGCCCACCACTTGTCCCGGTTCATTACCGAGTACCAAATCCAATATGGCCTCCCCTCTGGTTGGACAATCTACATACTGCGTTAGAAAAGCTTCCTGGACACACTGCAGGAAGCTAGCAGCAAGAGGAAACATCTCTCTCCTGAAAAAGAAGAAAATTTGTAACAGATCAAACAGAAACAGATCTCCCTTCTGGAAATTTGAGAAAGTTCCTTCGCTTTCTTTAACTTTGGAGTAGACTTTGATAGGTGAAATGTTACTTATAATTGACATTCACCTAACTTGAGGTCTGTCCCAAAGACAACTGTCAGTATTGCAATCTTGTTAACAAGAAGTTGACTGGACTGTGAGAAACCTGTCCCTGTTTTGATCCTTTCAGTTTGAACTCTTGGCCTCCCGGGACATTTACCCATTTGCATTCTTTTTAGATTTCTTTTCATTTCTGCAGAGGTGTATGATCTGTGTTATGTGAATGTATGTTTTAGGATTAAGGAAATTCAATTTTAATTCTATTTTTTAACCAATTTGACTATTTATTGCAAGAATATACTTGTATATAAAAACACATTTTGAGTTTATTAAAGAAACCTAGTGAAATGCTTTTCTGTTCTGGAAAACAGTAATAAAGAGAAGCAAATTGATTAGTTTGGTGATTAAATAAAACATTTACACATTTGGTATGACTCATGGAATAGTGGGGTTTGATTTCCAGTTTACTCCTCCCGCCAATCTTAACAAATGTTGAGTGGGAGACAGATGATAGATCCCAAATGAAACAGAACTAAAAACAAAGGGTTCAGAAACTGAAAAGTGAAAGTTTCCAGTCACACAAAATGCCAAGTTTCTAACGATGGTATGAAGAGGGCATCAAGTAAATATAGAAAAGGCATTGAGCTGAAGTCATGCAATGTCCATCCATTGAGCAATGGAGCCTTTTTCCTGTTCCTCCCTTTTGAGGTTAGCTGCCCATTCTAAGCATATTACAGATGAACCCCGATTATCCAAAGGATATGGGTGCGCAGTATTTCGTTCAGTTAATCGAATGCCGGATAGTGTAGTTTAGCCGAGCATCTGGACTTTGTGATCTTGCTGGATAATCTGATATTCAGATAACCGAATGCCGGATAATCGATCTGTTAATCAGATCTGTAACTCTACCCCACCGCTGCCAACTAAGAACATTGAGGTAGCTTTGCACCTTTCTTCATAACTGCACTTTTCCCAACTAAGTAAGTGACTGTGCATCATTCCTCTTTCTTCATAAACCTCCGATGTAGCATGCTGTAACAGGACCATAAGACCTTAGGATATAGCAGCAGAATTTGGCTACTCAGCCCACTGCGTCATGTTAACAATTAATTCATGGCTGATATATTTCTCAAACCTATTTTCCTGCCTTCTTGCAGTAACCTTTGATATCTTACTAGTCAAGAACTATCTATTTCTGTTTGAAAGACACTCAAAGACTTGACCTCTGCATCCTTCTGTGGAAATGATTCACCACCCTCTGATTGAAGAAATTCCTCCTCATCTCCGTTCTAAAGGATTGTTCCTTCACTCTGAGGCTGTGCCTTTGGGTCCTAGTCTTCCTACTAGTGGAAAGATCACCTTCATGGCCACTCCATCCAGGCCTCTTATTATTCCATACATTTCAATGAGATCCCTCCCTCATCCTTCTAAATTCCATCGAGTATAGACCCAGAGTCATAACCACTACTCATATGACAAGCCGTTCAATGCTGGGAGCGTACTTGTGAACCTCTTCTGGACCTCCTTCAAGGCCAGCACATCCTTCCGTAGATATTCGAAATGCAGTCTGACCAGAACTTTATTCGGCCTCACCAGTACATCCTTACTTTTATATTCTGTCTTCTCAAAATGAATGCTACCACTGCATTTGCCTCTAACGGCTAACCGAATCTGCTTCTTAGGAGAATCCTGAACTAGGACTTCTAAGTCTCTTTGTGCCACAGATTTCCAAAGCCTTTCCCCATTTACAAAATAGTTTATGCTTCTATTCTTCCTACCAAAGTGTTTAACCTCACACTTTCCTGCATTGTATTCCATCTGCCACTTCATTGCCCACTCTCCTGGCCTGTCTCCATGCTCCCTGCTTCCTCAACACTACACGTCCATTCACTTATCTTTGTGTCATCTGCAAGCTTAGCAACAAAACCCTCAGTTCCTTTGTTCAGATCTTTAATATATAAAATGAATAGTTGTGATCCCAACACAAACCTCTACAGAACTCTCCTAATAACCGGCTATCATCCTGAAAAAGACCCCTTCATCTGCAGCCTTTTCCTTCTGCCAGTCCTGTATTCATTCCAGTACCTTGCCAGTAACACCATGGGCCCTTATTTTATTTAGAAGCCTGCTGTATAGCAGCTTGTCAAAGGCCTTCTGGCAATCCAAATAGATCATGTCCACTGGCTGTCCTTTGTCTAACTTGCTTGTTATCTTTTCAAAGAATTCTAACTGATTTGTCAGATGTGACCTCCTCCGTTCATAACTACTATCAGGGATTACGAACCTTTTGATAGAATGCGTGTCCTTGGATTTTTAGTTCCCAATGCTGATCGCTATGCTGCCACGTCTCTGTGAAACCCATAATATTGAATCACCTAATTTCAATCTGCGTTGCAAGCTCATTCATCTTGATTTGTATACTGTGCAATTTAAGTATAGCACCCTTGTTCGTGTTCACCCCCCCCCCCCTTCTCATAGTCATGCCCTTATCTAATGTGCCAGAAGCTAGATTCCTGACCCTTTCCATATTCCTTGTCGTATTACTCTGTAAACTTTAACAACCTCTCCTGAGCTCTCACCCTCTTTATCTGGATGAAATTCTTGTGACCACTCTGCAGCATTCCTGCTAGAATCCTGGACCCAGATTGGTTCAGGTGGAGCCTCTCCTGATGGTACAGTCCTTCCTGTCCCAATACTGATGCTAGTGCCCCATGTAATGGAATGCCTTTTTCCCCACACCATTCCTTTAGCCATGTGTTTATAGGTGTACTTCCATAATCTTGTCTCTCTGTCAATTTGCACATGATTCGGGTAATAATCCAGAGATTGGACTCTTGAGGTGCTTTTTTAAAATTTTGTTCCTTATTCCAACATTCCCCACACAGCCCTCTTGCCTATTCTTGTCTGTGTAGTTGGTGTCAATATGGACCACAACAACTGGGTCCTGTCCTCGCCAGTATCCTTTCAAGCTGACTCAATGTCCTTCACCTTGGCACCAGGTAGTCAATGCACCATGTGGAACCCTCGTTCTTGCTCACAAAGGATACTATCTGGCCCCTATTTGTGGAATCCCAAACCACTATTACCTTTCTTTGTGCTCCCTCCACTTGAATGCCTTCCTGGACCTGTTTGACCATCTTCACTGCAGACTCTCTCCTCACCAATACCATGAGTAGGTACTTCATACCTGTTGGACAATATCAAGAGCTGAGGCTCCTCTAATAGCAAGTTCATGATCCGTCTATTTGCTTCACTTATTGTCACGCCCTGACCAATGGCCAAATTTGAAATATTTGAGCTACATGGTGTAACTAGTGTCAAGGTAACTCGCCCCCTCCCAGATGTGCTGAGAAGCTCAGATTCCAGCTCATCAACTCTAAGCCTGAAGGTTTTCAGGCCGCAGGTTTTTACTGCAGATGTGCTTGCTCACTGTGGCTCGCAATGGAATCCACCAGCACTCTCACCATGCAAGAGAAACACATTGTCTGTACTACCATTTCTAATATAGTTAATGAGGTTTTATTTATTAACAATATTATTCTTGGATAGTTTCTAAATTATAATATGCTTTCTGAATCTATTACTACTTATGCCTAGTCCCTAATGTAGGCCCCTTACCAACCAATCAGACCACAGCTCGCTTTCTAAAACAAAATGATAAAAGCTGTGAACACCAGAATGATGAAAATCCCTGGCTTTAAGTTGTACTTGCCGCCCTTCCCCCAAACTGGCGAGTCTGGATATGTTCTCTGCTTCATGTTCCATTTCCTGATAATCAAATGTCCGTACCAGACCTTGATCTGAAGTTTAGTTTGACCTCCTTGCTTTCAAATCCTTCCCTTTCATTATCAGCCAAAGACCTTTCTGTAATATCACTCTTGGAAATATCATTCCCACCACTCCTTCCCACTTGCTCACAGGAACATCTGGAGAATAGGTAAGATCCTGTTTCCTCTTGCCCCTGAGGATATAAAGAGCTCAAACCATATCCCATAAAATGAACAAAAATCTCAAATGAAATACAATCCTATTTGTGGAAGTTGCAAATCCAAGTCATTAGTATGCATCCAACAAATGACATCCCTGAAAACTATAATGGAAATCCAAATACCTACCAGTTTTGTTTTACCAACTCTGTTAGTTATACCCACAATAAACTCTAGCGACTTTTATCAAGCATGATTTCTCTTCCACAAAATCATGCTGACTGATTGCATTAAGGTATTCTAAACGTACTGCTATTTCTTCTTTAATAATGGACTCAAACTGTTTCCCAATGACAGTTATTAGGCTAACTGGCCAAAAGTTTCCTGCTTTTTGTTTCTCCACTTCTTGAATAAGGGGAGTTACCTTAGCAGTTTTCCAGTCTACTGGAACCTTCCCAGAATCCAGTGAGTTCTGGAATTTTTCAACCCAGTGCCATCACTATCTCTGCAGCCGATTTAAAAAAAAACCTTTGGATACAGGCTATTTAAAGATTTTCTGTCTTCAACCCATGATTTTTCAAATCCCCATAATAAAGACTGTTAAAATTTCTGTCCATCGCTTACAATTTTGCTTTTCTGTTACCTTTAGTGTTCTCCACCTTGAATACTGATGAAAATTATTGGTTTCAAAGGTGCTGTCCAAGGAGCCATGATGAGTTGGTGCAATGCATCTGTAAGATAATATACTATGCTGCTACTGTCTGTCAGCAGTGAAGAAAATGAGCATTGAGGTTGGCGAATGTGGTGACAATCAAGCATTGCCCTGGAAGCTGTTAAGCTTCTTGAGTATTATTGGAGCTGCATTCATACAGGCAAATGTGGAATATTCCATCACACACTTGTATCTTGTAGATGATGACAAGCTGAGGAATTAGCAACTGAGTTATTCACCACTGAATTTCTAACCACCAGAGCTTCTCTTGTTTTATATAGATTTATATGGCTGGTCCAGTTCAGTTTGTTGGCAATGGTAACCACCAGAATATAGATAGTGGGAGATTCAGTGATGGTAATGGCTTTAAATTTCAAGATTCGGAGGTGCCGGTGTTGGACTGGAGTGGACTAAGTTAAAAGTCACACAACACCAGCTTATAGTCCAACAGGTTTACTTGGAAGCACTAGCTTTTAAGGTGCTGTCTCTTCCATCTGATGAACGGGCAGCGCCTCAAGCCAGTGCTTCCAAATAAACCTGTTGGACCATAACCTGGTGTTGTGTGATTTTTAACTTAAATTTCAAGGAGCAATTGTTAGATTCTCTTTTGCTGGAAATAGACATTGTCTGGCACATATGTGGTGCTATTGCTGCTTGCCACTTTTCAGGCTAAGCATAAATGTATCCATGTCTTGCTGCATTTGGACAATATCTTTCAATATCTGAGGATTTACAAACAGTGTTGAAGTTTGTGCAGTCATCAGTAAGCATCCCTGTCTGACCTTAGGATGGAAGGAAGGCCAAGATGGTTGGGCTTAGGATGGTTGACCTCCAACAAGCACAATCATCTTCTTTCATGCCAAGTATGACTCCAACTAGTGGACAGGCATCCCCAGATTTCCAGGGCTGTTTATTAGGGCTTCTTGATGCCTTACTTGAACAACTATGACTTTGATGACAAAAGCACCCATGCTCATTCCCCTTTTGAGTGTGGCTGTTTTGTCCATGTTTTGACTAAGGTTGTAATTAAGTCAGGAGCTGAAGCAGGACTGTCAGAAACCAAACTGAGCAGCTGTGATGAACTTATTGTTGAGTAAGTGCTTCCAGAAATCAACGTCCATGCCACTTTCCATCAGTTTGCTGATGAGCCAGAATGTTCTAAGTTTAAGTTCCAGAAAAATCAGGGTAGCCAGTCTGGTACAGTACTGAGGCAGTGCTACAGTGTTCAGGCTGCCATTTTTTAGATGCAACATTAAAAGTGAAGGTCCATCTAACCTATCAAGTGGATGTAAAAAGATCCCACACTAGTGCTTTGAAGAAAAGCTGAGGGATTTTCTGTAAGCTATAATTATACCTAAACTGATGTCACAAAGAAGTTTACATGGTAATTATCACTGTTACTTATGTGCACAAATTGGCTGCTACATTTCCTGTATTGTAAAATTGGCTATACTTCAATCATTCTTCATTAGCTGTGAAGCACGTTGAGATATCTGGTTGTGAGAAGCACCAAAGAAATGCAAACTTCCTTTGCATTCAATGACTACTTCATTTTCAGCCCTCCACCCCTCTTCATCTTCCATCAATTCTTTCTGTTTTTCTCCTGCCTTCGCTCCCTCCTCTCTGCCTTCTTTCTCTTCTGTTCTTTTTCCGACCCGTCACTTCTCCATACCACTTTCCTCCTTCCATTCTCTCCCCTTTGCAATATCATGAACCCAACACATAACTGTAGTGTTTTAAAATAAAATCCAGAACAAACTTTTAAATAATTAGATAAAATATTGCACTTTATATTCATCAGCTGCCAGATCTCTCTCTGATCAAATTTGGCTCAAACAAAATGAAATACAAAAGGTCTCCAGTCTTCAAAGTTACTTTCATGTTCCACATTTATGAATTCTGCTATGTCAGAGTATTAAATCATCGTTAGAAATTATAAAATAAGCATGATCAATTTGGGAAGCTCAGGTATAGATTCAGCTTACTTTTTCTGATAAATGGTTCTAATAATTTTATAGATTAGATGAACTGATGACTCTTCAGTGGAAATGATGTGTTCAAAAAGAATATAAACTTAACACCCCCATTCTAATTTCATTACTGAGTCCAAACACGTGGGGGTTTAATGAATTATTGTTTATGGCTTAGTTATAGGAAAATAATGCAATGCATACATCGAGTGTTTCTCATGATGTTGTACGTGAATTATTCAAGTAAAGGTCATGAATAGAAGATTTGCTCTCTCCACAAATTCCAAGGCATTTTTCAACACTATTCACAAGGTACACAGCATAGCGATAGACTTTATAACTTTCATCACCAGTGATATTTGGTATTTTAATAATTTTAACATCACCTATTAGAGTAAAAATAAATGTCAGTAAATGATGATGAGCCACAAAAACTTGCTCTTATTTTGAGCTTTGATTGCTCCTTAAATTAATAACTCAGTATTTTGACCATGAAATGAGACCCATTATTTTTCAATGTTGTCATTTGTCTAATGCAGTCAATGATAAGGTGTCAAACAGTTTGTGTACACTCTGAGCACTGGCTGCTAATTAGTTTTTTGAGAGAACTAATAGTATTGTTAAAGAACAAGTTTGATTATGCACATGTAGCTAGTGGGAACAGTTTCTTGATTATTATGTGCATTGGATTTAGTAGATAAGACTGGTGAAGTGGACCAAAGAAATGTTTGCTGGGAAAGTTAAAGAGACAATAACAAGAGGAGGAAAAAGGCAGGAAGTGAGCACTATAGATTTGGCAGATATATCAAAAAGAAGGAAATATCTGAAACAATACAAAGTATAAAGGTGATAAACAGAAAGAAGAATATAAAACTAAGGAGACTTTGAACCTCAGGTGGAAAGGCAATATTGTAAGGAAAGCAATAATGGAAGTGGCAAATTTGTTGCTGTAAGTATTTAAAGAATTATTTTTGTTGTTAAGGTGAGGCCAGTGAGAAGTCATTTTTCTACCAAACACAGGGCTTTAGATATTGAGAGTAAGTTGGTACAATGAGAAGGATAACCATTGTTGGTGGAAATCAACAATATGAAACATAAACAGAGATATTCACAAATAAGGGCAGGTATTTTGCTGGAAAATTAAAAGTGAGGTAAATATGTTATAATAACTTTGTAAAAAAGCCTGTAACTCCTTATACATGCAAAGAAATGTTGAACAGCAAAAAGAGTGAATAAGTCAGGTATCCAATAGCTTGATTTAGCAACTAGTTTAAGAGTAAGAAAGAAATAGAGGAGAGGCGATTCTGAGAAGTTTGATAACTGGATAGCTGCCAGTGATCATATGGTTAAAAAAGTGAGGAAACGGGAGAAGTTAGCCAGGTAATGCATGAGAAGCTATGTTAGAGAAAGGAGTGTTATGGAGGCTGGGATGAGTTGGAGGTTGTAGGGCATAGGCAGGTTATGGAGTTGGTGTGCTGATAAGAGATGGCCAGTGGTGTCTGTCCAGAGGTAAAGGTCAGAATGCCATGGTAAGATGTACAGAATATGTGCAGTGCAAAACCGTCTTCCACTGGAGCTACTGACAGCAATAAGATGAATGCTGAACATCAGGTTTTCATCTAGACCATGTCTGGACAGTGTACAGACATCATGTAAACAGATGACACCACTTGATCCATGAAATCACTGCTGTGGACAATTGGAGGCAACACTAAGCCTACGGAACGGATGATAATCCCAACTTCAACACTTCGATCTTTCTATACATTTCCTCCTGTTTAAAAGCAGTTACGAAGTGATGGAAGCCTTCATAACGTTTGATAATCCATCATTCAATCCTGACAAAGTTTCATATTAGTACGGATGCTGTAGAAAAGACAGCTATCACACAGACAAGAGTTAGAATATTGTGTGGCATCAATAATGGCTATCATTTGAAGCCCATTCTTGTAGTTCCAACGAAAATGGCATTTGCTGATAAAGCTGATGATAGAAAGTGAAAATACCTTTACAAGTGTGATGACATATTGATGGTGAAGTGTCATCCATGTCACCTAGGTGTCCTCCTAAAGTCTTATTTTACCTTGCATTCCCATTATGTCCACATGCAGTGCTGCTGGTCACAACAGGGGTAGAGGGGAACCTTTGTACAGTAGAGCTGTTGGTGTTGAAATTTTGGTCAGGTGACCCCAGTAGCATAGGTATCCTAGCGCCCAGATACGCTGAGTGTGATGTAACCAGATAAAGGGTCGCTGTCCTCAAGGTTGATCTCCTACAGAGGTCTGAGAGCGGAGCTGGAGGGCCTAGCCACCCTGAAGTTTCCTGAGAGAAGACTTTAAGAGGGGGGTACTGTACGTGACTCCTCCTCCAACTGGGTGTCAACTTGCACCATACTGTCTCCTAAGGAAGGGGCACCGAGAGTGATGTTTCTTGTCCCTCTGTTTGTTTGCCTTTAGTACTGAGATGGAGTGCATGACCGTGTGTATCTGGCAGACACAATGTTTTGGATCTGGCTTTCCATGGTGTCCATGGATGCAGCCAGATGCTCACTTGTCAGAGCCAGTATGGAGCTAGGACTTAGACACTGCAAACGCCATTGGTGTCAGCAGGAGACCAAGAGAGAAAGTGATTGGTGTAGGAGCTTAAACGTCTTAAAAAGACATTCACAGTGGCAATAATGGGAAAGCAGCACAGCTTGTCAATGATTATTACTGGGATGTGGAAATCTTAGCATCGTCCATGAGCAGTAAGGGTCCTCCCGCACGAGGGCAAGGACTTAGAGTCATATGGCCATAGAAATGGGCGGCACGGTGGCACAGTGGTTAGCACTGCTGCCTCACAGCGCCTGAGACCCGGGTTCAATTCCCACCTCAGGCGACTGACTGTGTGGAGTTTGCACGTTCTCCCAGTGTCTGCGTGGGTTTCCTCCGGGTGCTCTGGTTTCCTCCCACAGTCCAAAGATGTGCAGGTCAGGTGAATTGGCCATGCTAAATTGCCCGTATTGTTAGGTAAAGGGGTAAATGTAGGGGTATGGGTGGGTTGCGCTTCGGCGGGACGGTGTGGACTTGTTGGGCCGAAGGGCCTGTTTCCACACTGTAAGTAAGCTAATCTAAATGTACAGCACGGAAACAGACCTTTCAGTCAACATCCACGCCGACCAGATATACTATACTAATCAGTCCCATTTGTCACCACTGGGCCCATATCCCTCTAAACCCTTCCTATTCATATGCCCATCCAGATGTCTTTTCAATGTTGCAATTTTACCAGCCTCTGCCACCTCCTCTGGCAGCTCATTCCATTCACGCACCACCCTTTGCATGAAAAAGTTGTCCCTTTTAAATTTTTCCCCTCTCACCCTAAACCTATGCCTTCTAGCTCTGGACTCCCCCCACATGAGGGAAATGACCTTGTTTGTTCACTCTATCCATGCCCCTCATGATTTTATAAACTTCTATGAGGTCACCCCTCAGCTTCCGATGCTCCAGGGAAAATAGCCGTGCTCCTTGTGGTGGTTGAGGAGACAGATTTCGGGCATCCCACCGACCATTCTGGTTCTGCACTATAGTAGGCTGTTTTGTCCTGGAATCAGACAACGGGATATACTGAGTGAAGTAAAAACATATGGTACAGCTGCTATTTTTGGTGTAGGTGGAAGAATGCCAGTAAGATGCCCTGAGTGGGTGAGCAGGCAGTGCAGAGTTAGTTCTTGCAGTGAGTGACAATGAGTGAGAGAAGATGTTGCATGCAATACTGACAGTGATAGATCATGAGACGTATTGGGTACAGTAGCAGAATTTGAATGCATATGAGATAGTAGAGAGAAGATAATGGCACTTTCTCTCCACTCCGTGAGGGTGCCATTAACTTTCTTTCTGCATTGTTGGACTTGTGTCCAGGCTGTGGACACTGTACTGGCCTCCAGGTCGTTCTTTTATAATGTATATTTCATCAATGCAAATTTGCTGTAACGCGATTGGTGAATTGAGCTGCTGTTTCTAAAGCGTGAACTTTTAAAACATATGTTGGCTGTAAGGCGATTACAGCACCAACACTTTAAATTTTCCTTCTAAAGCATGATTTTTCTCTAATGTGGGGTTACACAAGAGCCTAACCATCGCGTTATGGAAGAACTGACTGTCCATGACAACTTCACAGCAGTATGGGAAGGTCGGGCACCATGGTGTCCTTTGGCATTCTTGAGGAAAGAGGACAGTTGTCCTCTCCACTATTCCATACTTAAGGTTTACAGTCGGCAATCCAGTGTGCCAACTTGTCCATGTTGAACATTTCTGGGGCATTCCTTCCAACACCACAACCGTGAAGGTCAGCTTCTGACTGACGGTGCTTATCCTGCTGCACAGCTATGACACTGTCACTGGGAATAGTGGGAGGTCATGGCAGTGTCAAATACGCCCGTTGCTAGTCAGCACAAGATGATGCTAGCTAGATGCACTGTATATATAATGAGGTGAGTGGGTGACAATAGTGCAAGTCACATGGCTAAACCAGACAGCGAGAAACCCTCCCTGAAATTCTTCAAAATTGACACTTTGCTGATTTCTTTTGTAAAACTTAGCCCTAAGATGGCCATAAATATTCTTTCTATAATGTTTGTATTAATAAGCTAGAAATAAATGACTAACAATTTAATTGGCTCATTGTGGCAAAAGTATTAAGAAAAGATTTTTATTTGCTGTTTTGGGATTGTACAAGTGTCATTCTCAAGTGCTGTAATCTACAGTTCGGTTGTTGTCATAGCTCATGATAGCGGAATGTTATTGATTCAGCTGTTACCTCAATTTACCTGCATCTGAGATTCCATTGCTTTTATTATGGTGTCTGCCTTATAGATAATATTAATATCTGGTGCCTTCTCCTACATCTGACTAAAATGTGGAGAAATCTTTTATTTATGGTCGGAAAATCTTTTAGATGAAAAAGCCATAAGTGTTCTATACAACCTGTTTAGTAATCTCTAACAAGAGAGATTGAAATCCTGGGAAACAATCTTCTGAAGAAATGAAATAGTGTGCCCTTCTGAACCCTTGGGGGGAAATAATGTGTCTATTTGTTTGGATATGAAATGGTAGTTCAAAATGACTGAAGGACAAAGACAAAAATATTCACAATTTGTTGTGCAAAATAGAAAGGAGTGTTAACTATTGCATCTTGAGTCTCATTACTTTACAGAAAAGAGTAGATCACACAATTTGAATAGACAGTGCTTCGCATTATGAAAATGAACAACGTTCATGGCTCTTCTTATATAAATTTACTTCACCTTACAAAGAGGCTGGTTCTAGATGTAATATAATATGCTAGTTGAAAATTGACCTGGATAGAGAACATACAAATGTAAAAAATAGGAGCAGGAAAGGCCATTCAGCCCTCAGACATGCACAGACATTCTATAAGGTCAAAGTTGATCTTCACCAGCCTTAAATCTCGCTTTATGTCACATCCTCATTACCCTCAATTCATCAATATTTCAAAAGTCTATCCACTTCCTTTTACATAATTCAGTGAAATAGTCACCACAACTCACTGGAGTAAAGGTTTTAGAGACAAGAAATTGCTCTGCACCTCAGTTCTGAGTGTCTCTTTATTCTGTAATTACATCCCCTAGCTCAAGATTCTCCCATTAGAGGACACATCTCAGAAAGCTCCCCCAGAACTGTAATGAATAAGGGCCTAGCTTATTTAGCTTTCTTTGTAAATGAACCCCTTCATTGCAGGAATTAACTTAATGAATCTCTTTTGAACTGTTGCCAATGCTCATGTATCCTTTCTTAAATAAGGGGGCCAAAACTGTGCTCCAGGTGCGATCTCATCAACACTCTGATTTTAAACTCCAACCCCTCTCCTCCAGCAATACAGGCCAGAATTCCATTTGCTTTCTTAATTACTTACTGTACCCTGCATGCTTATATTTTCATGTTTTATTCACAAGAGCACCCAGATCCCTCCATACTTTCTTGAAGTTTCTCCCTTTAAGTAATTCTTTCCACCAAGGTGCATGACTTCATGCCTTCATTAAGATATATTAAGTTCCATCTGTCAAGTCTTTGCCCACTCACTCATCCCTTTGCAGATTTTTTATGACCTCATCACAACATGCCTTCCCACCTTTTTTATGTAACTTCAGCAAAGTTGGATACATTACACTGAGCCTTCCTCCAAAACATCAGAATAGACAATAAATAAATGAGGCCTTAGGACAGATCATTGTGGCACTCTACTCAGTTCATATTTCCAACCTGAAAATGGCACTGTAAATGATAGTAATGAGGAAATCACAACATGTTAACATTTTATTATCCAGACAGAGGCTAGTTCTAAAACCAGGGAGTTGATGAGGTCACACCTGGAGCACAGTTTTGGTCCCCTTATTTAAGAAAGGATACATGAGCATTGGCAACAGTTCAAATGAGATTTGGATATCTGTAGAATTTGATTGTAGAGCCTCAGCCATTAAAACGTTACATGAGCCTATTCTGATTTATTTGAGAGCTGCTCATTCAACACTTTATCTAATCTTTGTTCAATTTTGTAGAAATATTTAAAACTCCCAATGTATTTTTATTCAATTGACTCCTCATGTACTTGCAAATAAGCTGGAAAACTAGGTGTTGGTTAGGTGTTTCACTAAACAATCTGATTGAAGAAAGTTCTCCCTTAATGGTTCTATTTATTCAAACAGGCAGGCCACTGAATAATCAGGGGAACCTCTCTGGATTACTAAGAAACTGGGATGTGTCACCCCTCCCCCATTCGATTGCACAGCTGGGAAATTCAGTCGCAGAATGCCATTTGACCACAAAAGCCCTGGGGAGCTCAAATGCTGTTGTTTCTACACATGCAAACTGACAAGAATTTCCGGCAGAAACCCACCCAATCAAACATCCACATTTACTCCAAAAATGTGGAAAGTGAACATTTTAATTCTTAAAAAAGTGCTTTAATCATTATCTGTTCGCAAAAGTTTGTTAATATTGGAATTACTCCGAAATTCAATTCCCCATTGATGTACAGTTGTTAGGTTCAACCACAAAGTGTAGTACTGAGTCATATAGTCAAGATTTATAATGTATTAAAAAAAACTGAAAGAACTGTGGATGCTGCAAATTAGAAACAAAAACAGAAATTGCTGGAAAAGCTCAGCAGGTCTGGCTGCCTCTGAGGAGATAAATCAGAGTTAACATTTCAGGCCCAGCAACACTTCTACAGAACCCTGGCCTCTATCAATTCTGAAGAAGAGTCACTGGACCTAAAATGTTAACTCTGATTTCTCTCCACAGATGCTGTCAGACCTGCTGAGATTTTTCAGTAATTTCTGTTTTGTGTTTGTAATATATTAACTCTTCAAGATAGGAGGAGTCATTATGAACACGCAACATTATTTCTTTCTTCACAAATGCTGTCAGACCTGTTGAGTTTCTCCGGCATTCTCTGGGTTTCTTTCAGGTTTTCAGCACCTGCAGTATTTTACTTTCATTACAATGTAATGTCTGACCTCAGCCAGAGTCTCAGTCAGGTCACCTCAATATAGTTGGGTGGGATGTATCCATTTTTTATGGGCTGGGTGTTTCTTCTGATCAAGACGTGTGATGTAGAGTGCAAATATCTAGGTTAGTCAATATTATTGGGTAAGTACAAGGAACAGTTTCTTGGCATGATACACCTGGTCGGCATGAACGAGTTGGATTGAAGGATTTGTATCCATGCTGTACATGTCTATGACTCTATGACTCCATGAGTGGGGAGAAAAGGAAATAAGGTTGGCTGACAGAAACAGTATTACTGATTGGAACAGCATGATATAGTTTTAATGATCTATGTTATCTATATTATCGATCTTATCTATTTGTCATTTTCTTTTTCAAAGTGGTGATTCCTAAAGTGTTCATAGCTCAGACTGAATAGCGGCAATCCAACAGTCATCTTTTCTCATCTATGATCCTAATTAGTGAGTGTTTTGAATTATTTAACCATCATCTACATTCATGTTTGTGTAGTTTGAATTGAATGAAAATTTCTATTTTCCTCAATAACCAAAATTCGATTCAGATTCTGATTTCAGTAACTCTGTTACCCAGAATGGTCTCATGAACATTTACTTTCTTGGATATATCTGTATGAGTAGATGTTTTATGGCACAGCACTTGAGTATGGCTGAGAAAAGATACACATGATCAATAATTTTGTCTAATGCTCATTAGCTCAATTCACAAGAATACCAACTCTAGAGGACACCAACACTTGTATTGTATGACAAGGGGAGTGCTGATTGGTTGGTAGAAATGTTATCATGAAGAATGCTGAATAACAGTTAGTAGCCAGGTTTTGTTGAAATGTTATACCATGCAGGTTTATTCTGATTGGTCAAGACATTGCCCTCAGGAATTAACCAGCAAATGGTTGTCATCATCTATTTTGTAGAGTTGAAGCAAATGTTCTGCACTGTGCCTGTATGAGACAGCCATTTATTGGTCAGAGCATGAGAAATTAACCTATCAAAGTCAAATTGCCTGATTTAAAATTTAAATAAAGCCTGGCTGTTAATTGTCAGTCAACACTTCATCAGCAAGTGTGTGGAGGACAATATACTGAGGAAGTCAATCCAGGTGTTCTCCAACAGCAAACCCTGGATGAATCAGGACATACAGAACCTGCTAAACACCAGGCATGAGACCTTCAGATCAGGAGACCCACTCAAATATAAGGAATCCAAGTGTGACCTTTGCAGAGCCATTAAGACAGCCAAGGACCAATACTGATCCAAACTCGAGACCCAGACACCCGGCGACTATGGCAAAGACTGAATGACATCACAGGTTCTAAAAAGAGACAGTGCAAGATAGCAGACGATGACACATCCCTCCCAGATCGTCTCAACGGCTTCTATGCTCGCTCTGAGCAGAATTTCGGCGGAGAGGTAACACCTATTCCGACAAGTCCTAATAAACATATCCCAACAGTCACTGCATCAGAGGTCAGATCAGTTTCCCTTCGTGTGAATCCAAGGAAAGTGATGGGACCAGACGGAGTACCAGACCGTGCAGTCAGGGCACGTATAGATCAACTGGTAAAGGTCTTCTCAGACATCTTCAACCTCTCCCCACAGCAAACCAATGTCCCTGCCTGTTTCAAGAGGGCCAACATCATCCCCGTGCCTCAGAAGGCTATACAGCATGTCTCAATGACTACCGCCCAGTGGCCCTAACTTCGGTGGTCATGAAGTGCCTTGAAAGGCTGGTCATGGCATTAATCAACTCCAGCCTCCTCACTACTCTTGACTGACTCCAATTTGCCTCTCCAACCAACAGATCCACGTTAGATGCCATATCACTTGCCCTTCACTCCTCCCTAGAACATCTTGACACCAAGAACAGTTACATAAGAATCCTACTCATTGACTACAGTTCAGCCTTCAACACTATTATCCCCTCGAGACTGATTACTAAACTTGGTGATCACGGATTAAGCCCCACTCTCTGCAACTGGATTCTCAGTTTCCTCACCTGCAGGTGACAATCAGTGAAGATTGGAGACAATATTTCATCCTCACTAACACTCAACACTGGAGCCCCTGAGGGGTGCGTACTCAGCCTCCTACTGTACTCACTGTATACCCATGACTGCGTCACCAAATACCAGACTAATGCCATTTACAAGTACGCTGATGACACCACCATAGTCGGTCGAATCTCAGGTGGCAACAAAACAGACTATAGGTGGGAGGTGGAAGATCTGGAAAAATGGTGCACTGAGAACAACTTAGCTCTCAATGCCGACAAAACCAAGGAACTCATTATTGACTTTCGGCGGGATGTTACTCGTGACCCCTAGATATTTACAGCACAGAGATAGAACGAGTGGAAAGTGTCAAGCTCCTGGGAGTGGTCATCCACAACATGCTTTATTGGACTCTTCATGTGGACGCACTGGTTACAAAGGCCCAATAACGTCTCTTCTTCCTCAGGCAGCTGAGGAAATTTGGCATGACGGTGAATACCTTTGCAAACTTTTATAGGTGTGCCATCGAGAGCATTCTGTCTGGATGTATCACTACCTGGTATGGCAACTGTACCATTCAAGATTGGAGACAGTTACAGAGAGTGGTGAACTTGGCCCGGACAATCACAAAGGCCAACCTCCCATCTATAGAATCCGTCTCCCAGGCCCACTGTCAAGGAAAGGCTGCCAACATTCTTAAAGATCCATCCCATCCTGGCAATGTTTTCCTACAACCTCTACCATCGAGGAGAAGGTACAGAGGCCTGAACACACGCACCAGCCAGTTTCGTAACAGTTTCTATCCTACTGTTGTTGGAATACTGAATGGACTCACAAATTCTTAACATTTGCCCGTACCTATGATTTTGTTTTTGCCACTGTTTACATATTATTTACTATCAATGCTACTTAACTATGTGATCTGCTGTATTACTCGCCAGACAAAGCTTTTCACTGTGCCTTGGTACACGTGACAATAAATTCAATTCAATTCAATTCAATTCAATTCATTAACAGGTGCATTGTCTAAGACAGTACTTGAAACAATCAGAGGTCAAAGCATCAGCAAATAGAACCTGACCAAGCTGCATGAGATAGGGTACGATTATAACATTTAAGTAGACAAGTACATCAATAAGAAACATTTAGATGGATATGGGCCAAATGCAGGCAAATGGGACCAGTTTAGTTTAGGAAACCTGGCCAGCATGGGCAGGTTAAGCAGAAGGGCGCCTGTTTCCATGCTGGCCATGCTGTTTCTGTGTCTCACCAAACAATTGGCACTGTCCTCTTCATGCAATGGAGTTTTGGTTTTCCCTTCAAATTGCTATTCTTGCAAATTGACACTATGATTGCAAGTTGAAAAACTTTGAAAAATCTTTTTTTTCAAGAATATTCATTTTTACGTGAAGAGCAATGGCCAGATCCTGATTATGAGTGTTTTGAAGATATATACACTGTTCATAGTGGTTACTGGATGTTCTTCCTTCACCCCTTGTATATTTTGATATTTTCAAATGCATTTTTGAGTAAATGTTTTTATATGGGAGACAGGTAATGATGGAATGGGAGCACTTCTCTACCTTTTGCATCTGGTGTCAGTATCAAGTACTTCTCAGTCAGGTATAGTATGGGTTAGAAGGCGAGAATGATACCAATTGTACAAGAGTAACAGTGAATTTTGCCCCTAAGATCTGAAGGCAAAGATCTATACATCTATATTTTTGTTTCCAATTACCATATCATCTGTGCATTAAGTTTTTACGCTTGATATTGCTGATTTATGCTGAACTTTGTTCTGAGTCAGTGCACATTAACAATCAAATTGTTAATATTCACAAGCATTTTCAGAGATGTTTTTATCCAAACAGTCTGAGCTTCTGGGTAAAATAAAACATACCTAAGGTCTAGGCAACTAAAACAGACAAAGTGCTTGAAGAGTATAGAGAACAGAGGAAGGAGCACAACCGGGGAGTTAGGATGGCTAAAAGGGACTATGAAATATTGTTGTCAAAGAGTGTGGTGCAGGAGAAACACATTTGTCAGGCAGCATCCGAGGAGCAGGAGAGTTGATGTTTTGAGCATAAGCTCTTCATCAGGAATCTGGGAATTGGGTCTCTGTTTCTTATGATGATTTGAAGTGGGAAGGCATCATTTGTACTCCACTGTGAAAGTAGATTAATCTGCTGTCCTCACTTTCTCCTATGGAGTATTGTTGGCTAGCAGGGTTAAGGACAATCAGAAGGCATTTTATATACATATATTGGGAGCAGAGGGTAGTTAGGGAAAAAGTAGGCCCGCTTAAGGATAAAGGAGGGAGGTTATTTGTGGCACCAGAGGAAATAGGTAAGATCATTAATGAGTACTTTGCATCAGTATTCACCAAAGAGAGGGACATAAGGGATGTTGAGCTTTGGGAAAGATATGTGAATAATCTTGGGCAGGTGAAAATAATGAAGGAGAAAGTGTTGGGTCTCTTGAAATGTATATAGGTAGACAAGGATACTGTGGGAGGCAAGAAAGAAATAACTCGGGCTTTAACAAATATCTTTGCATCTTCTTTGGCCTCAGCTTCCAGAGGATTGGAGAATGGGCTATGTTGTTCCTTCATTAAAGAAGGGAAACAGAGATAATCCAGCTAATTATAGGCCAGTGAACCTGATGTCAGTGTTGAGGAAGTTTTTGGAGAAGATACTGAGAGACAGGATTTATTCACATTTGGAGGCAAATGGACTTATTAGTGATAGGCAGCATGGATTTGTGTGGGGAAGGTTATGTCTCACCAACTCTATTGTGTTTTTGAGGAGTAGACAAGAGTGACTGATGAGGGAAAGGTGGTGGATATTGTCTACATGGCCTTTAGTAAGGCAATTGAAAAGGTATCTCATTCATGGCAGGCTGGTACAAAAAGTAGTGTCTCATGGAATCCGGGATGAGCTGGGCTAGATGGATACAAAACTGGCTTTGTCATAGAAGATGGAGAGTAGGAGTGGAAAGGTGCTTTTTGGAATGGACATTAGTAAATAGTGGTATTCTGCAGGGATCGGTGCTGGGACCTTCGTTGTTTGTACTGTATATAATTGACTTGGAGGAAAATGTACGCAGTCTGATTTGGAAATTTGGGGATGACAAGAAACTTGGGCAAGTTGCAGATAGTGAGGAGGATTGTCAAAGGATACAGAGGGATATAGATAGATTGCAGATTTGGGTAGAGAAAGAGATGGAATTTAATCTGGATAAATGTGAGGTGATACGTTTTGGAAAATCAAAGTCAGGTGCAAATTATACAATAAACCTTAAGGAGTATTGTCATAAAGAGGGTGTACAGGTCTACAGATCCCTGAAAGTGGCAACACAGGTTGGTTAAGCATCCAGAAGACATTCAGCATGTTTGTCTTCATTGGCTGGGGCATTGAATATAAAAGTTGGCAAGTTACGTCTCATTTTAGTTAGACCACAATTGAAATATTGCAAGCAGTTCTGGTTGCCATACTACCAGAAGGACATGGATGCTTTGGAGACTGTGCAGACAAGGTTTACCAGGATGTTGCCTGGTCTGGAAGGTTTTAATTATGAAGAGAGGATAGAAACTTGGATTGTTTTCTCTGTTGGAAAGATGGAAGGTGAGGGGGTGACCAGATAGAGGTCCACAAAATTATGGGAGGCATAGATCGGGTAGATACTCAGAGACTTTTTTTCCAGGTAAAAAGTTCAACTACAAGAGGATATGTTCAAGGTGAGAGGGGGAATGTTAGGGGAGAAATCCAGAGCAAATGTTTCACACAAAGAGTGGTTGGTGCCTGGAATGTACTGCCAAGTGGAGGTGGTGGAAGCAGGCATGAAAACAATGTTTAAGACATATCTTAATAGACACATGAATGGGAAGCAAACAGAAGGGTAGAAACCATTCATGGGCAGTAAGTAGCGGGTTTAAATAAGGATTAAGATTTGCTGCAGGCTTGGTGGCCGAAGGGCCTGTTCCTGTATTGTTTTGTATGATATTGATTCAATCAAAGATCTGAGCAATATATGGCTAATTCCACGGTTTATGGAACAGGAAAAGATATTCCATATTTTGATGATTTGACTTGGTTCGGTTGGTTCAAACCAGAGCAGTTTGGATATACTGCACTATAGATACAGTGTGACATTCTATTCTTAGCCCCATTTTTGAAGAAGCATTGTTCAAAATAAGCTTTTTAAATGAATCCCAATTCGGAAAGGGAAGGACAATGAAAGAGGTGATATAGATTTATAAATATTGTGGGAAAAATATGTGTACAATTTTTTGTACATATTCTGCAGAACCTCTTTGATAATGTTCCTCGACATACAGTGCTCTGGTAATATTACAGTGTTATGTAGGAAATGATGTTGTGTCTCATCTGATTTTGGTTGCTTTTTTAAAAATGTAGATAATAAGGTATGGAATTGCTCTATATGATTCAGATAACACCCTGTTAGAGTGAAAGAGGGTGAAAAGTTCCTCATCGTCCTTCATCTGTTCAACAGACCATTTATTTTCACTGCCACGTCTGTTTACAGGCAAAACATTGTGGTGTCATTAATATGCAAACTACGAGGATAAAGGACTAAAAGGAGGAAGAACAGAAGTGTTGAAAGCAGGACAAAGGTTAGCTTTGGCTCATTCACATTTGTGTCAGTATTTCATCTTAAAAATCAAAATACTTTCCCAAAGAAGAAGATCTGATTTATAGCTTCATCTATTACTTTACTGTCACTGTTAATTGTCTTCTTTTACCTCTGCTGTATTCTACAAATTGGGCCTATCCAAAGTGACAGGAGGAAAAGCATTAGCCATCTGACAAGATGATATCTAAGTTCAATTTCCTACTCTTTACCTGATTTATACCTGCAGAAGATAATTTTCGTTTCTGTCATAAAGAACTCTATAAATCAGCAATACAGCAGCTTGTGGAACTGCCGCATATCAACCTTCAGATTTGTATCCTCTCAGCTGGCTATTAGGAAACCATTACTGTAGAATTTTCCTCTTTCTAACAAAAATGATGAAATTTAATACAACTGAGATTACGAAGATTAAGAGTTAAAGTATTGTCAAGGCTAGCAGATAGAAGCAGTTATCTGAACAATCTGCATTAAACTCGATAAAGCCTGGCTTCTGACTTTGACACCATTATCCATCTGTTTTGTTGAAATTGCAGCATCATGGCATAAATCTGTGATACAAGTGACATATCCTCTGAAATAAAAGGGAACATTAACTGCTCTATCTTCTAGAGACTCTGGGGCAAGGTGGCTATAAGCTCACTCAAGTGTGATGGCAGTTATTCTGTGTTTTACTGGACTGCAGACAATTATCTCTGCTCCTTTTCCCTTGTATGACAAACTGCTAGTATTGCTGCTGAAATCATTTCAAAAAGATATCCAAAATGTTCAGTGTTAGATTGCTTCCATATTTTATTTCTTTCTCTCCTGAAAATAAATGCCTGCTTTTGAAAATAAAAGAAACTATATATAAATACATTCTTGCTTATTCTCAATCTAAGAGGGTATTATTTTGCAAAATATCAAAACTTTTTGATTAGATATTGAATGCCTCAGACTGAATAATTTTATCTTTTGTTAAAACCTAAATGTTTTAACATTTTTTAAACAAATACAGTAATGTTAGGTTTTATTTTTCTAAATATCAACTTTTTATGATTTCAATTACTTCTATAGGCCTTTACTAGCACTGCTGACATTATTATCTTAATTATTAGAATAATGCTCATTATTTCTCGTGGCTTTTTTAAAAACAATACGTTATCTTTATTTTCAACAAGTACATATTAACCCTTTAAATAGTTTAATATCCTTGATACACTAAAAGGAAATTATTTTTTCTGGTTGTGTATGAGAGAGCTGTGTTGCTTGAATGGATCCTTTCAAAAGTCCCATTAATATTTACTGTACATCCTGAATGAAGCTACAGTAGTTCCTGTACTATTGGTGCTGCTCTGTTTACACCACAGTTTGCATATGTAAAGGTTCAACTTGTTTCTGACCAAGTTCCTTTGGAATCCTTATTTCTAGCAGTGTCAAAAACTCTGGGTATAATTAAGGTTCTCTGTTTCTGTTGTGGTACTATATGTAAATGCATGTTTATTCATTAAACGCTGATGATGCACTTTGCATTCAGTGTGGTCTTCTTTATGTTATTTAGTGAATCATCCATTATTTAGACAGAAAGTGCAGTTAATGATTAACATCATAGATAATTTAATGTACAGTTAATCCATGTAATATATGCAATCCAATTTGGTCAGCCAAGGACAGTATTCTTTTTAGAGCGGTAATGGTAGGATGGGAAGTGAATTGTATATGAATATTTCGAGCACACTCTCTCTTGTTATTGGATTTAGACCTTATTTATTGTACGGTGGTGACAAGAGGAGGAATTGAAAATCCTTTGTATTTTCTGATCTGGAAATTGAACTCAGATATGGGAGGCTCTGGTATTTGTTTACACACATGAATAATAAGTCTACCTTTGACATTACAGACATTTGTGTCCTTTGGATAATGTGCTCATCTTTCTCTCTCTTCTGGTGTACAAGCTACCTTTAAATCATTTTTACACAGAATGAGGCAGTATTCAAGCCTTACCTAAAGACAGTGGTCCAAATTCTGGCAGGAAGACTGTATTGAAAGCATCACTTTGTGACTGCCTATATGCAAGATTTTAAATTAAATGCATCCATTGCTTTTTTAATTGTTTTCCTGCAATGCCCTGCTTATTACATTTAAGCTTATCTGCTTTACTAGAGCCAGAGTGAATATTTAAAGGTCAGCTGCAGTTCACAATCCTCGCTTACTGAAGTATTAGCCAAAAAGTGCAACTTTTTTGGCAAATGAAAAGATGAGGCACCAAGGGGATATGGAATCCTACCTCTGTCCCAAGATTAAGTCTGAACAATAATCCATTTCATTAACCCACTGCAACTATAAATCTTGGAATAATTCTTGACAGTTTCAAATGCACAGATTTGTTTTTAATATTCTGTTGAATTGTGGTAAATGGCTTGTTTCCTACTAGACCTAAATATTGTGCCCACCTTTATCAATTGCTTACATGGCATCCTAAATTTGGGAATTCTCAGTGTGTCTTCACAGCCTGTCAAAAACTTGATTTCCTTCCTACTATGAGGTTAAACATGGGCAATTGCAATAATAATGTAGAATTTGACCTCTGAGTTTCCAATGACACATTAGTTCCATCATTAAAACTGCGTCTGCAACATTGCCTACCTCCATTCCACCTTTCTTCATCTGCTGATGAACTCCCTATCCATGCCATTGCTACATCTGGACTTTATTGTATCAATATTGTTCTGACCAGTCTGCTGACTTTCATCTTGTGTTGGCTGGCTGACAGAAAACAGACAGTATGTACAAACAGTTCTGGTTGGCAGGATGTGATGAGAGAAGACCTGCAGGGGTCTGTGCTGCCATCTCAGCTTTTTACAGTTTAGATCAATGACTTCGATGAGGAGAGTGAAAGCATGGTAGTTAACTTTGCAGATGACACAACAATAATGTCATGAATATGAATCATGTGTTGTGATGAGAACTTGAGATTTAGATAGGGTGCATGAATATGGCAAAACATCTAGTAGATGGAATATAATGTGGGAAAATATGAAATGGTTCACTTTGGCAGGAAGAATAAAACAGCAGGTTTGAATTTTCTCATTTTTTACAAAACACTTCTCTTGTTGAGGTTTATAGCCAATGGTCCTTCATGACTCATGAGAATGTTTCTGATGGAATTATCGGCTCTTCACCTAATTCATTATTCACTTGACTTCTATGGCATCTGGATCATGGAATTGTGTGGCTGGAGAGGTGGTCACTGCTACTGGAACATTACAACCTTGCACCAGTTCTACAGTACTTCAGACACTTGCCAACAACAAGTGGAGCTGCTGGTAAGCAGGTTGCTGAACAGGGGTGCCCCAGGACTGCACTGTACAACACATGGGTATTGTATACTGACTGAAGCTTAGCAAGCCACTCAACCGTAGCACCATGCAATGTTAGTGATGACTCTTTCTCTCAAACAGTGAGGAGGACCTGAGAAGTGCAGATACTTGAAGGTGGGATCCCCTGAATGTATCAACCCAACAAATAGTATGGTTAGCACTGTTGTGTTGCAGTGGTAGTGTCTCTACTTCTGAGCCAGGAGGCTCATGTTCAAGTCCCACCTGTTCCAGAGATGCATCATAACACCTCTGGAGAGGTGGTGGCATGGTGGTATCAACGTTGGACTGTCAAGTAAGAGACCCAGGTCATGTTCTGGGGACCTGGGTTTGAATCCTGCCATGGCAAATGGTGGAATTTGGATTCAATAAAAAAAATTCTGGATCAGAATCCATTGGTGATTGTCAGAAAAACCATCTGGTTCACTAATGTCCATTAGGGAAAGCAACAGCCATACTGACCCAGTCTGGCCTACATGTGACTCCAAACCCACAGAACTGTGACTCTTAAGTGTCCTCTGGGCAGTGAGGGAAGGGCAATAATTGCTGGCCAGGCTAGCGATGCCCTCATCCCATGAATGAAAAAAAGAATAAGAATAGATGGATTGGAAACTATGTACAATCATATGGCTAAGAAAACATTTATTCAACAACAGAAAAATAGTAGCAATTACATCCCAGATGCATTTATGGATTGAGGGTGGGGTTTGGAGTGCTTGGCCAAGCAGGTATTGGAGCATGGACTCCATCTCCAATGTGTGAACTGATAAATCTGTGGGGAATATCAGAAATAGAACAGCATTTCATTAACAACACTCCTGAGTCCTCCCTCCAGTCGCTATAGGGCATCATGAGATTGATGACTTGCTCGCTGAGCTGGTAAGTTTGTTCACAAATGTTTTGTCACCATTCTAGGTAACATCACCACATTCCGGTGAAGCGTTGCTGTTCTAAGATAACAATCAGAGACAAAAACAAATAAAAGGGGAGTGACCAGTTCTCCCAGTTCAAGTTATTTTCTAGTTTGGTTTAGTTTTAACAAGCAGTCAAAAACTGCTGGAGACCTAGAGAAGCAGCAACACTGAAAAGACATTCCATGCTTTAACAGAGGAACTTACTCTCTGAAATCTCTCCAGCCTGTAAGAACCTGTTTGAATTTACCTTTTGCCAAGGGGTGTGTTAATGGAATGTTGAGAGAATTGGAACAGCTTCGTTAAGTTGTGATAGAGTTGGTTGGGTTTTCAAATAAGTTATTCAAAAATTTGTTTTCTTTTGTTCTGCTTTTAATTGTAATTCAAACTGTTCCATTTGTTTTTCTTTTTCATTTTCTTTTGCCTCTAACTCAATCTACTTCATTTTCAATTGAATTTTAGCCATTTCCAAAGATTCTGATGGAGTTTCCAATAAATTTAAATGCTGAGCTATTGCTGTAATTATCTCTCCTTTTCTCACGGATGAAAATAACTCCAACTCCAGCTTCTGCCAATTCCAGCAGCTTTACCTTGTTCACCTTTTGCAAAACCCCCAAAGTCACTTCTACCACCCCCAGAAAACTCTTAGTGACTGAAAGAGCCATTACTTCACCAAACACTGCTTAAACAAACTGAAATCAACATCCGGAACAAAAGAAACTAACACCTACCACTCACCGCCTTCAAGTCCAACTACCCGAATCACAAATAGGAATTATAGAATAAATCCTGCCAAGAGCCCCCAGTCTGTTATGAACCAGGCCAGACCCCCTCAAAATATTTTAAGAAGGTAGCCCAGATCTTAACATTTACTTTTGAAAAGGCAGGTGTAGAGTGGATATTCCAGGAGTGATGCACCTGGTCATGCCACTTAGCTTTAAGCAAAACAGAATTCATTTACGGACTACAGTTGAAGCACAAAAAAAAGAAAACAAAATTTAGAGTAACAACTCATTTGAAAACCCAACTGACTCTATCGCAACCGAACAAAGATTTTCCAATTCCCGCAACATCTGATAAACACATCTCCTTGGTAAAATGTAAATTCAAACATAGGTTCTTACAGGCTGGAGAGATTTCAGGTAGAAAGTTCAGACAAGACCTCGGTTAAAGCATGGAACCTCTTTTCACTGTTGCTGCTTCTCTAGGTCTCCAGCAGTCTTTGACTGCTTGTTAAAACAAAACCAAACTAGAAATAACCTGAACTGGGAGAGCTGGCCACTCCCATTTTATTGTACAATTTTTTTAAAAAAAACCTAAAGGCCTTCTCTCATTGTTGATTTAGGCAGTATATGTTTGGCATTTTAACACAACTGTCTTTATAACCCCTCTTGAAAAAAACCAAGGACCACATAGCTTTATTAAAGAGGCAGCATCATCACAACAGTGAAATGCAATTTTCTGGCATTATCGTGGATGTATGATTAATGCAGTTGCTAATAACAGAGCCTCACATTAAACAATTATGTCTGCCCTCCAAAGAATAAAACTATGGCTTTCTCCACCCATTCTGTATGTGATGGCAGGTATTTTGCATTATTATTGAGCAGTTGGTGTGAAGGTGGCAAATTTTCAACTTTGTGTTATTGTTAGCAACTTGCAGGCTCTGCCTGAGAGAAATGATAACCCCCACCCAAACGCCTATCCATTATTTTATCTCTTATGTTACTGTCCAGTGTCCTGGTGATGTTTTAGTCTCCCTCCACCCCAGTTTTCCTTCATCCCTTTCACATAATTGTAATTCAAAGTTTGTGAGAAGATTTGTAGCTCGGGTGCTCGTTGTTGTGGTTCTGTTCGCCGAGCTGGGGATTTGTGTTGCAGATGTTTCAAACCCTGTCTAGGTGACATCCTCAGTGCTTGGGAGCCTCCTGTGAAGTGCTTCTGTGGTCCTTCCTCCGGCATTTGTAGTGGTTTGAATCTGCCGCTTCCGGTTGTCAGCTCCAGCTGTCTGCAGGAACCAGAGTTATTCGTATGATATCTTTGTAATTATTAAAAACACAGAAATAGAGAACACACACCGGATCATCAAGGCCACACTCACAGGAATCCAATTCACTAGAGAGGAAGAAAAGGACAACCAACTCCCATTCCTAGATGTGATGGTACAGAGAACACCGAATGGAGAATTCACCATAAAGATATACAAGAAAGTCACACACAATTCCTAGAGGCATGGCACACATCCACAGATTCAATCAATAAGCACATCGATCTGGACCCAATATACCGACCACTGCAACGGACAGCTGGAACTGACAACCGGAAGCGGCAGATTCAAACCACTACAAATGCCGGAGGAAAGATCACAGAAGCGCTTCACAGGAGGTTCCCAAGCACTGAGGATGTCACCTAGACAGGGGACGAAACGTCTGCAACACAAGTTCCCAGCTCGGCGAACAGAACCACAACAACATAATTGTAATGTCCCTAGTTTCTCTCCTTAGCCTTTAGTTTTGAGAATTGCCATGCCCCTGTTGGTCATATGTGCTTCTCGTGTTTAGAGTGACAGTAACTTAAGAAACATCTCTCTCCTGAACCTCCCCATTTCCATTATATTCTATGCCCCCTTTCACTGTAACTATTTACTTAGTGACTCAGTCCAATGAACCCCAACCCTAGACATGAACTTCCCACTTTCTCCAGGACTCCTTAGACTGCCCACATATAATGACTATCATATCACCTCTGATTATTAATGTCCAAACCCCTAGAACTAAGATGGAACATTTTCACCCAGAGGGTGGTGCATGTATGGAATGAGCTGCCAGTGGGAGTAGTGGAGGCTGGTACAATTACAATATTTAAAAGGTATCTAGATGGGCATATGAATAGGAAAGGTTTAGAGGGATATGGGCCAAATGCTGGCAAACAGGACTAAATTTATTTAGGATATCTGGTTGGTGTGGACGACTTGGTTGACGGGTCTGTTTCTGTGTTGTACATCTCTATGAATTTATGTCACCCAATCTCTAGATTTTTTTTATGATGCATTCACGGAATGAGGGTGTCAATGGTTAAGCCAACATTATAGGCCAGCACATCCCTAAATGCCCAGAGGACAGTTAAGAGTCAACCATATTGCTGTGGTTCTGAACTCACATGTAGGCCGACCATGTAGAGATGGCAGTTCCCCTCTCTGAAGGGCATTAGTGAAGCAGATGGGTCTTTTCAACAATCGACAATAGATTCATGGTTGTCATTGGATTCTTAATTCCAGATATATTTTTTATTGAATTCATAGTTTTCCATCTGCCATGGCAGATTCATACCTAGGTACCAGAACATTAGTTGAGTTTCTGGATAAATAGTCTAGCAATAATGCCATTAGGCCATCACCTCCCCCTAATTTGATGTGAGAGTACAATCACAACTGAGAATGGCCCAACCTCTGGTCTGATATCACTTCAACTCCCTGACTGATGTACCAAAGATCCCTGATTAGTTGTGCAGGTTGATCAGCAGGACTGAACATAGCCCAATTACCCCACTGCAAGTGCACGGATTCCCAGGCTATTGTGCAAAAACACCTGACGAATTGTGGCCAACCCCCAGGCACTGAGAACAACAAACCTCTTGACTGACTGATAATACACCCTGACTGACTTTGGATGTACTTAATTCTACTATTGATTTAAAGACATGGTCATTTGGTTCAAGAAAATGCAGTGTTTTTTTATTCATTCATGGGACAAGGACGTCTCTGGCTAGAGGACAGTTAAGAGTCAAACACATTGCTGGAGTCACATGTAGGCCAGAGCAGGTGAGGATGGCAGATTTTCTTCCAAGAAGGACTTAAGTGAACCATATGGGTTTTTCTGACAATCAACAATGATTTCATGATCATCGGTACAGTCATTGAGTCATAGAGATGTACAGAACAGAACAGACCCTTCGGTCCAACTCGTCCATGCTGACCAGATATCCTAAATTAATCTAGTCCCATTTGCTAGCACTTGGCCCATATCCCTCTAAATCCTTCCTATTCGTACACCCATCCAAATGCCTTTTAAATGTTGCAATTATACTAGCCTCCACCAATTCCTCTGGCAGCTCATTCCATACACTCCAGATTTCTTAAAAATTGAATTCAAATTCCACCATCTGCCATGATGGGATTAAGACCCAGGGCCTCAGAATATTAGCTGAGTTTCTGGATTAATAGTCTAGCAATAATGCCATTAGGCTATCATCTTCCTCTTCTGCTGCATTAATGCTGCATGTGCTGTCGGTTTGATATTGATGTAGGAATTAGATTCGGTGCAACAAGTCCACACCGACCCTCCGAAGAGCAACCCAACCAGACTCATTCCCCTACACCTAACACTACGGGCAATTTAGCATGGCCAATTCACCTGACCTGCACATCTTTGGACTGTGAGAGGAAACCGGAGCACCCAGAGGAAACCCACGCAGACACAGGGAGAATGTGCAAACTCCACACAGACATTTGCCCGAGGTGGGAATTGAACCTGGGTCCCTGGTGCTGTGAGCCACCATGCTGCCCCATGCTGTGCAGCTACCCATCCAATCCCTTAACAATTCAGTGCTCCAAATTTTGACAAGTTGTCTGCCTCACGCTGTGCACTAAAAAGCAAGGAAAGACAGAGAGATTGGTACCCAGGTAAGTTAGAAGAAGTTATGCACTGAATACATGGGATAAAAGTAAGGAGACCTAGCAGAGGCATGGAAATCAGAAATGTCCCTGAACTCCAAAGTTGATGACTGAAAGTTTGAAGTGATATGTGAAGTTGTCTGAAAGCAGCCATGATAACATGGTGAGGCTGGTGATTTGGTGATGCCAAATTGATCTGGCTTGGCTTGTTACTACTGGTCCTTGAAAGAGTGAGGGTGCCTTGTTTGAAGTATATAAGAAGCAGATCATTGTAGATTAGGAAGAATGTTTCCTCTTGTAGGTGAGTCCAGAATTGGGGGCTCTGACAAAATTAAGTGTTACCCTTTTAGGGCAGGGGTGAGAGAATGTTTTTTCTCTCAGAGAGTTGTATGACTTTGGAGATCTCTGCTTCAACTTCTTCTCAAGTTCTCTGTCTCTTACTGACTGAGATGTTTCTTAAAATCTAACTGTCCAACTAAGCTTTTGGCCAAGTGTCCTGATGTCTCTTTACATGGATCCAGTTAAAAATCACACTACACCAGATTATAGTCCTATAAGTTTATTTGGAAGCACTAGCTTTCAGAGCGCTGCTCCTTCATCTGGTGGTTGTGGAGTATGAGATCGTAAGACACAGAATTTATAGCAAAAGTTTACAGTGTGATGTAACTGAAATTATATATTGAAAAAGACCTGGATTGTTTGTTAAGTTTCTCATCTTTTAGAATGACCATGTTGGTTTCAGTCCTTTCATATGTAAATCACGGAACATTTAAAAGTTACATTCTTAAGTGAACTTTAACAATTGCTGTCATGTCGGCCCAGATCATGCACTTAAGGTGTGTGCTGCCCTGTGTGAGACTGTCTGTGCCACAATGGTCAGACTCACATATGCTCACACTATACCCCCACACTCACACATGCACCCTTCACAGACTTATAGCCCTTTACACTCGCACACATACACACAGTCTCTCACAGACACTTATAACCTCCACACACATATATGTTTGTGGGGTGAATTTGTACTTGCAGAATTACATTTTACTTCGCTCAAAAACTGCATGAATCCATGTAAGATTCGGTAAATCGATTTTTTAGATTAGAATCAGTCTGACCATTGTGGCACAGACAGTCTCACACAGGGCACCTCACACCTTCAATGCATTATCTGGGCCGACATGACACCATTTGTTAAAGTTCACTTGAGAATGTAACTTTTAAATGTTCTGTGACTTACATATGAAAGACTGAAATCAACATGTTCATTCTAAAAGATGAGAGACTTAACAAACAATCCAGGTCTTTTTCAATATCTAATTTCAGTTGCATAACACTATAAACTTTTGCTATAAATTCTGTGTCTCATGATCTTATAGTCCATAACCACCTGGTGAAGGAGCTGTGCTCCAAAAACTAGTGATTCCAAATAAACCTGTTGGACTATAACCTGACGTTGTGTGATTTTTAACTTTGTCCACCCCAATCCAACACCGGCATCTCCAAATCATCATTATGATCAGGCTGTAGATTACATATATAGTGGACAGAAAAAATAAAATTGGCCCAGCAATTCTGATTAGAATTAGAAAACCTATTTATGACTCAGATCAGACTAAAATATGCAAACTTCTATTTTAATCAATTCTGCCTTAGAATTTCCAGGACAAGCACCTCATGTGTAAAAACAGAGAAGACCAATCCAGGGATACTCACAGACAGCTGTAGCATGGATCAGTGTGAAAACTACACTCTCTTTTCCAGCAGTGTGACATTCCAGAGCTTAAATGTCTAGCACCCACTTCGCCCACCACTGTTCAAAAGTAAATATTGAGAGGTATGGGGGCAAGGTGGCAGCAGGTAAGGTAAGTACTGTACTGTGGAGTGCTAAGTGGGTGGGGAAGGGTTAGGGTGGTACGTGTGTGCAGGGTGGTAGGTGGGTGAAGGGATAGGGTGGTAGGGTGAGTGAAGGATTAGGGTGGTAAGGCGGGTGAAGGATTTGGGTGGTCGGTGGGTGAAGGGTTAGGTTGGTCAGTGGGTGAAGGATTACAGTGGTAGGTGGGTGAAGGGGCATTGGGTTAGATAAATGGATGTGTTTGTCAGGAGTGGGTTTGTCAGGCTGGAATAGTCAGATTGGAAGATGTGGGGGCATTGGGTATGTGGATCAAGGAGGTATAGTTAGACAATGGGAAAGTCAATGGTGAATCTGTGTTCAGTTTAATAGCCACGAGTTAGAGTAGGATGTTAACGTCTAAATATTCTTGCACTAACTGTTAATTTTAAGTGAGTCAACACCCTTTGACTTTGCCAACTTCTTGAGAATTTTTTTCAGAGGATCTCAGATTGAGGCTAACTGCCCATTTCATGATCCTGAGCAATGTCTACAGAATCATCTGCAAAAGATGTTTGAATGAGCCAGGCGCAACATTGCAATCCACTTCATCTGACCATCTAAATTTCTGGGCTGATCTGTTTTCTTCATCACAGATAAGATCAAAGCAATGGAGGAAAATAGATCAGGGTTTCTATCCACCCATTTTTACCAAACGCTTGTGACCTTGAAAAAATAATTACAACTGAGTCTACACTGAGGGAGACAAGGAGTGAAGATGTTTAGAAAACCATGAAGAAGTATGACAAGAATGTTAATCTTTACACATCACGATCACCTCCTTCAGTGTACTTCAGAGTCTATATTGTAATTCTATTTTGCTAAAATGAAAGAGAAAATCCTCTTCTTTCTGAGTTCAGTATTTTGATAAGCATTCTCTATGGCAAAATCTGTTATTCTACAAATCAAGGAGATGTGGCCCGGCCATTGGCCCTCACAGGGATTAATTGGAGCAGCTTCACAATAGTTATTAACTGCAGAATATAAAGTTGCTGTAGCTACCCTTCTATTCAATGTGCAAAGTCTGTGAGGATCAGAATTAAAACCTTCCTCCAACCATATAGCCTCAGTCTGTGTTGTAACACCTCATCGATCAAAATGTAAATGCAGAACCATACCACTCATGGAACTCTCCCTTAGGCATTTCTGGAGTAATGAAGGAGATCTTTGAGTTGCCCATTGTTATTGTCTTACCCTTTCTCCAAATGTTTTTATGTCTGAAGTTATCGTCAGGGTGAGATACACATTGTAATTGTTCCTGGTTGGGCTCAGTTTTGCTATCATTAAAAACATCCACATAAAACTTGATATTTTATCAATATAAATAGATCTGTAGCAGATTAGGTAAGCAGTAATATATATGCATTTGGAGGTGTAGATGAGTAATGCACAAGTGTTCCAGTTAAATGACTTATACTAGTATATTTTTAAAAATCTATTTGCCAGAACGTAACTTTCAAGACATTATCAATTGGTGGCAGCTTGAACTGACATTTGAGTCAATTAATTGATATGTTTACATATGAATTTTGATTTAAAGTACCTTCAATCACTGATCAAATTGATACTTCAACTAAATTGTAAAAAATAAGTGAGAGTTTAATGGCAAATAACTTAATTACAGTGTGATTTCAAGGCTTGTTAAAAACAAACCTCAGCACTGGAAATTTTCAGATAACGCCATCTAGTTCACTGCTTGGATTTTTCTGTTTTATCTTTGGAAGTCTCGGCAAACATATTTTGCAGAATACAGCAATTAGCCAAATGCAATCCTCACTATTGACAGAATCATACAACTGTTATGGTGCAGAAACAAGCCATTCGGCCCATTGTGTCTGCACTGAATTTATGACCATTTTATCTTGCTGCCAATCTCTTGTCTTTCCCCTGTAACTATGCTCATTTCCATTTAAATAATTGCATAATACCCCCTTGAATGCCTTGATTGAACCTCTTTCAGACTGTACATTCCATACCAAAACCACTTATTATTTGAAAAAGATTTGCAGCATTTGCTTCTTTTGCAAAATATTTCAAAACTGTTGCCCCTCAATCAATTTATGACTAAAAACAATTCCTCTGTATCCACTCTGGTCAGACTTCTCATGACTTTGAAAACTTCTATCACATCTCCTCTTAGCCTTCTTCTTTCCAAGAAAAACTGTCCCAATTTCTCCATCCTTCCTCATAGCTGATGTTTCTCAACCCTGGAACCGTTCTAGTAAACCTCTTCCATATTCTCTCCAGTGAATTAATATCCTTTCTATAGCATGTGCCCAGAATAGTAAACAATACTCCAGCTGAGCTTTAGCCATTGTCTTATATAAGTTCATCATAACCTCCCTTGTACTTATATTCCAATTTATGATGCCAAGATGACTGTATGCTTTTTAATGGCTCTCTCTAAACGTCTTGTCATCTTTAATGACTGTGTACATATACACCAAGGTTCCTGCACACCTTTTAGAAGAGTACCCTTTAGCTTATACTATCTTTCCATGTTCTTTGTGCCAGAGGGCATTATCTCTCCTCCATATTAAACTTCACCTGCAACGTATCCACCCATTTCATCAACCTGCCTGTGTCCTTTTGAAGGTCAATACAAATTTTCTGTCAACCACAAACTTTGAAATTGTCTCCTTCACACTAAGATCTAAATCATTTTCCAAAGCCTCAGCAGCATAACTTCTGTTTGTGTTCATTTTTAAATCTGCAAAATTATTTTGCTTGAATATTATGGATGTATATCTTTTTGATTAAATACAAGTTGAATCAAGTTTTTTTGGAGGGATCCTCAAACCAAGACTCAAAGACATTTCATGCTACATCTTACCAGATTCAACTGATTAAATATCTACCCCTGCCCCTCTCATATGTCTCACTTCTAATTTTGTTCTCATCTTACAACGTACCATTCTTGAAACAACTAACCATTCTGTAGATATCTGCTGCAATACTGACATCTCTGGAATCCACGTCATATTTAAAAGGCTGCTGTGCATCCGGGAGAGTGTGGCCATTCCAAAACTACCAGCCCTGCAATGGGAAGGTCATTGACCTTCTCCATTGTGCCAGAATAAGTCCCTCATTGTGACCTCACACTCTATCTCTGACTGCCCCCACCTGTCACTAAGGCTCATGCTGTGTCACTCTCCCTAATGCCTGCAACATCTTCCCTCACTTGCTCTCACTCACCCAGGCCACCCACACTACTAACCCTGCATGCCCATCTGTACTGTGCTGTCACTCACTCGGCACATCTCACCACCTTCCGACCAACACCAGCACGAACATCCCTTCCACCCACATTCATTTCATTCAATCCTTTTCCCTCATTTCAGGAGAAAATAGCCCACAAAAGGCAAAAACAAGAAGGGATACCTAACAGACTAGATTAGTTTGGGATATTTGGGCAGCATGGACAGGTTGGACTAAAGGGTCTGTTCTGGATCAGTGGTGCTGGAAGAGCACAGCAATTCAGGCAGCATCCAACGAGCAGCAAAATCGACGTTTCGGGCAAAAGCCCATCATCAGGAATAAAGGCAGAGAGCCTGAAGCGTGGAGAGATAAGTTAGGAGAGGGTGGGGGTGGGGAGAGAGTAGCATAGAGTACAATGGGTGAGTGGGGGAGGAGATGAAGGTGATAGGTCAGGGAGGAGAGGGTGGAGTGGATAGGTGGAAAAGGAGCTAGGCAGGTCGGACAAGTCCGGACAAGTCAAGGGGACAGTGCGGAGCTGGAAGTTTGAAACTAGGATGAGGTGGGGGAAGGGGAAATGAGGAAGCTGTTGAAGTCCATATTGATGCCCTGGGGTTGAAGTGTTCCGAGGAGGAAGATGAGGCGTTCTTCCTCCAGGCATCTGGTGGTGAGGGAGCGGCGGTGAAGGAGGCCCAGGACCTCCATGTCCTCGGCAGAGTGGGAGGGGGAGTTGAAATGTTGGGCCACGGGGCGGTTTGGTTGATTGGTGCGGGTGTCTCGGAGATGTTCCCTAAAGCGCTCTGCTAGGAGGCGCCCAGTCTCCCCAATGTAGAGGAGACCGCATCGGGAGCAACGGATACAATAAATGATATTGGTGGATGTGCAGGTAAAACTTTGATGGATGTGGAAGGCTCCTTTAGGGCCTTGGATAGAGGTGAGGGATGAGGTGTGGGCACAGGTTTTACAGTTCCTGCGGTGGCAGGGGAAAGTGCCAGGATGGGTGGGTGGGTCGTAGGGGGGCGTGGACCTGACCAAGTAGTCACGGAGGGAACGGTCTTTGCGGAAGGTGGAAAGGGGTGGGGAGGGAAATATATCCCTGGTGGTGGGGTCTTTTCGGAGGTGGCGGAAATGTCGGTGGATGATTTGGTTTTTACGGACGTTTCTATGGTGGAAGGTGAGCAGCAGGGGCGTTCTGTCCTTGTTACGGTTGGAGGGGTGGGGTCTGAGGGCGGAGGTGCGGGATGTGGACGAGATGCGTTGGAGGGCATCTTTAACCACGTGGGAAGGGAAATTGCGGTCTCTAAAGAAGGAAGCCATCTGGTGTGTTCTATGGTGGAACTGGTCCTCCTGGGAGCAGATACGGCGGAGGCGGAGGAATTGGGAATACGGGATGGCATTTTTGCAAGAGATAGGATGGGAAGAGGTGTAATCCAGGTAGCTGTGGGAGTCGGTGGGTTGTAAAAAATGTCAGTGTCAAGTTGGTCGTCACCAATGGAGATGGAGAGGTCCAGGAAGGGGAGGGAGGTGTCAGAGATGGTCCAGGTAAATTTAAGGTCAGGGTGGAATGTGTTGGTGAAGTTAATGAATTGCTCAACCTCCTCGCGGGAGCACGAGGTGGCGCCAATGTTTCCAAGCTGTATAACTCTATGACTCTATCTTACTTCCCAGCCCCTGCAGTGTCTTGTCCAGTGCATGGAGTGACAGGTCTGACTGTGTCCCACTCCCCGTTCTGCAAATGCACAGATCTCCTGCCTGTGCTCACCACATCTGGCCACCTGACTGTGGCCAATCCCTTGGATTGGTACTGGAAAATGCCCAAGACTTAGTGTGCCAGGACACCCTGACTGACAGGACTCTCCATAGAATTCAATGAGGATGACTTCCTAAGACTTGGAGACATAACAGCCTGCTTGCTGCACATGTGTTTGCAGTGTATGTTTACAGTGTAAGACTGTTGACGCATGGTGCAGGTGTGAGATTGATGTAGCACAATGCCATGCAGCAAGAGCATGCTGCCTTGACTGAAGGCAGCAGAGCAGTAAGGCAAGCTATTTGATTGTGTGACTGCATTAATTGGCAGGGTAGGACATGGCATAGATTCTGCAAACATTGGCCTCACTACACTTTTCATTGATTCTGCTTGATTCTCATCATAGCCCGCTTCACTCAGACCCTCATAAGATTCACACAAGAGTCTGAAATCCCTCAATGCAGGAAGAGATTGAGGGCAAAATTTTCAAACAGCTTTGTTCACAAGATCAGTTGAGAGAAATAAATGAATTTCCCATAAACAGTCAGAATAATGGACTGTGATTTGAGTGGACCACGGGAGCCACATTGGGAGCAGAAGTCCAAGACTGGGTACGAAACCCAGAAGTAAGATTGTTTAACACTGGTGCCTTGGTATCATTTTACTTCCAGCTTTGGGGTTGTGAACGTGAAATGACCTGAACCCCAGTATTTTATAAGCTTATCTAAAGATTTAATACAAAGATTTGGGAGATTTGGCACAGAAGCAATAATTTCACAATAGACTTGGAATGTTCAAAGGCTGAGTATTACTTGAATGACGCTATGCTTTATGTATTGCCCAGGCAATGGCATACCAGAGAGAGATACTCTTACTCAGCAATCGGAAAGTGAAGTCTGCTATTGCCACAAACAAGATTGATTTTCTCTGGTTGCTGCTACCCCTGAGTGTTTGGTGCTAAATCTATAAAATTCTAATAGCGGTAGACATTGTAAATGTAGGAAGGATGTTCCTGATAACCAGGATTCCAGAAGCAGGAGTTACAGTTTAAGGATAATGGATAAACCATTTTGGAATGAGCTAAGGAGAAATGTCTTCACCCAGAGAGTTTGGAATTAGGAGAAAGTGAGGACTGCAGATGCTGGAGGTCAGAGCTGAAAAATGTGTTGCTGGAAAAGTGTGCAGCAGGTCAGGCAGCATCCAAGGAGCAGGAGAATCGACGTTTCGGGCTTATGCCCAAAACGGTGAACCTTTGGAATTGTCTGCCACAGAAAACAGTTGAGGCCAAAGTATTGAGTGTTTCCAAGAAGGAGTTAGATTTTGGGTGACATTTACATATGGGGAGGAAATGGGAACACAGTACTGTTTTAGGTGATCAGTCATGATCATATTACATGGCAGTAGAGACTTGAAGGGCTGAATGGCCTACACCTGCTCGTATTTTCTATGTTTCCAGCAAGCTGGCATTTATTCTATCCTTAATTCAACCCAGATTGTTGACAGCATACAGACAGGAGGTGTTAACTACCTGTAGGAGGTCACCTAGGGGTATGAAAGACTCAGGCTAAGGTACAAAAACATTTTTATTGGCCTGGAATGCACAAGGATGGTTAACTTTTGCCGTATGTGTCACACCTGCCAAATGGTAGGTAAACTACAGGCAGTAATAAAACCAGCACATTTGTTGACAATTCCCACATTTGAAGAACCTTTCATGTGGGTCATAACTGATTGTGTAGGTCACCTACTGAGAACTAGAAGTGGGAACCAGTACTTGTTAACCATAATGGGTGTGTCTACCAGATTTCTGGAGGCAATTCCATTATGGAGTATCAAGGCAAAAAAGATGGTAGAGGAGTTAGTAGCTTTCTTCACACGGTATGGGCTACCGAGAGAGATTCGGTTGGACCCAGGGTCTAATTTTACTGTTGGGCTGTTTAAGGAGGTTATGGATAGGTTAGGTACACAGCACTTTAAATCCAGTGCATATCATCCTGAATCCCAGGGAACTTTAGAAAGGTGGCATCAGACCTTGAAGACCATGTTGAGAGCACACTGTCAGGATTACCCAAATGATTGGGTTAAAGGTACCCCATCCGTATTGTTTGCCATTAGAGATGCCCCAAAGGAATCTACACAGTTCACTCCCGTCAAGTTAATATTTGGGCATGAAGTGAGAGGCCCTTTGAAATTAATCAAAGAAAAATTGACAGGACCAAAGTCAGAGATCTCACACTTAGATTATGTATTGGAGGTAAGGGAGAGACTAAATCGAGTAGGTGAATTAGCTAAACAGCACTTAAAGAGGGCACAGTATAGAATGAAGCAGGTGGCAGATAAAAGCTCTGAGACTCGGACTTTTTCCCAAGGGGATGACATGTTAGTACTGTTACTAGTGACAGGAGATCCCTTCAAAGTCAGGTTTAGTGGTCCCTACCAAATTGAAAAAGGTTGAATCAGGTGGACTATCTAGTAAAGATGCCAGATAGAAAAGAAAGATATCAAGTATGTCATGTGAACATGTTGAAACCATATTATACTAGAGAGAAAGAACTGGAGAATTAGATGTTAGTTACTGCCCGCAGAGTGAGGAATCAAATCCAGATGATATGGATTTTGATGCACCTCTAAATAGATTAAAAAATGAAGACGTCCTTCAGAGTGGGATAGGTTAGTAAGCTATCTGTCTCAGGAGCATAGAACGCAGTTGAAAGATTTGTTAATGGAGTATAAGGACATATGTAAGAATCAGATGAGGAAGATTCATGCTATTGTACATGAAGTAGACATAGGGAATACTGCTCCGATAAAACAATACCCATATCGGCTTAATCCTTTCAAATCCAGACAGGTCCAAATGGAGGTGGAGGCCATGCTCGATGAAGATATCATTGAACCAAGCCAGAGCAAGTGCAGTTCGCCAATCATGTTAGTTCCCAAACCAGATGGGATTCAATGATTCTGCATGGATTATTGGAACGTCAACACCATTACAAAATGCCTACCCGTAACACCTCCTGTCTGTATATAATCTGGTGCACTTTGGCCCATTTCTCCTCTGCACTAATCTGCCATGGTCTCCATTTCCACTTTAGGATTCTATTTTCAGATAATATCGCTCTGGAATATTCTCTGCCTCCTTTTTGGAGTATGCATCCACATATATATATCTTCTATTGTCTTGTCTTGCTGTTGCAAGTCTCTTAGTCTTTCAGGAGTAAATACTTCTGTCTGACCCTCTGCTTGTTTAGGTTTTTCCTGCACCTTTACATCAAACAGGATATCCACTAACTGAACCTCAACTCCTTCATCTTTCTCTTTACTTTTTGATTGATGCTGTGACTTTTTGATTGATATCCACTAACTGAACCTCAACTCCTTCATCTTTCTCTTTACTTTTTGATTGATGCGTGGGATCTAGTTACCACACAGTCTGTGAAAATACCAGTATATTTCTGTTTTAACTCCTCAGTTTCTTGATCTTCCTTGGGCTTCTTCAAAATAGGGGGTGTCACTCTCACCTTGGATCCTGCCAAATTATTCTCAAGAACTGAATTCCTGGAACTGACACTCTGTCAATCACTCCCACTGTAACTTTCCCAGTCTTGAGTTGGCGCTCCAACCTGATCTTACATAGGGGAACATTAAATTTCTGTCCATCTCTCCACAAGTTACCGCACTCTCAGGTAACAAATCAGCAAGAGGGCATATTCACTCGTCCCTTACAATCAGTGACTGGTTAGATCCTGTATCTCTCAAAATGATAACTTCTTGTCCTTCTCCCCCTGTTCTTTCTGAGTAAACTTTACTCACAGAGGCAAATTCTTTGCAGAGGTCAGGTACTAACTCCATACCATATTTGTTGTTACACACTTCACCCAACATCGCACATTTGATCTCATTACCACGTCATTGCAAGCAAAGTTCACATAATTGTTGGCCTAAGCAAATAACACATTTTTCACATTTCTTGATCTCTGCCAACTTAGGGACCCAGATAAGTCTTCCCACTTCACCCTGTAAGGATCCAAAGGCAGATACTAGTCACCATTTCCAGCTGCTAGCAGATCTTTTAGGAGGCTACAAATGCCTGCTACGCGGACACAAGAAACTGCAATTCCTAAGCCACTCATACAGAAGCAAAGTATCGTAGATGCTGGAAATCTGAAATAAATGCAGAAAATGTAGGAAATGTTCAGCAGAACTGGGAGGATATGTGGAGAAAGGCAACAACTCTATGGTCAGGTCAATGATTTTCTGATGGACAGAATTTTCTTGTAGACTCCACAGAATATTGGGGTCAAGTGAAAGTTCTGAGCTTCATTTGATCCTATGATCCTGATAGCTTTCCTGTATGGGAGGAGGGCTGGTCCAAACATTTCTCTAACTGGGGCCTTAGTTATTTCAATTTGCCTTTTCTCCTCCATGCAATGGGCACAGGATTTGCTTTTCAGGCAATCCCTAGGAATTTCCATGACGGTAGGAATGTATCAAAGAGCAGTCCTTTTTGTAATTATTCACTAACATCCAAAGCCATCTCATTTTCCAAGTTAAAATGTTCCAAACTAATGGGATTTTCAACAGCAACGGCATGTCTTTCAGGATTCTGGTAGAACCACAGAAGATGGGGGAGATGCTAAACAAATGATGCTAAACACTCATTTTACATGAGTGTTTCCTGTGGAGAAGGACATGAAAGATATAGAATGTGGGGAAATAGGTAGTGACATCTTGAAAAATGTCCATATTACAGAGAAGGAAGTGCAATATGTCTTGAAATGCATAAAAGTGCATAAATCTCGAGGACCTGATCAGGTGTACCCTAGTACTCTGTGGAAAGCTAGGGAAGTGATTGCTAGACCTGTTACTGAGATATTTGTATCATCAATAGTCACGGATGAGGTGCTGGACGACTGGAGGTTGGCTAACATGCTGCCACTATTTAGGAAAGGTGGTAAGGAAAAGCCAGGGAACTATAGACCGGTGAGCCTGACATCGGTGGTGGGCAAGTTGTTGGAGGGAATCCTGAGGGACAGGATTGACATGCATTTGGAAAAGCAAGGACTGATTAGGGATAGCCAGCATGGCTTTGTGCGTGGGAAATCATATCTTACAAACTTGATTAAGATTTTTCAAGAAGTAACAAAGAGGATTGATGAGGGCAGAGTGGTAGATGTGATTTATATTGACTTCAGTAAGGCGTTTGACAGGATTCCTCATGGTAGACTGGTTAACAAGGTTAGATCTTATAGAATATAGAGCGAAGTAGCCATTTGGATACAGAACTAGCTTGAAGTTAGAAGACAAAGGTTGGTGGTGGAGGGTTGCTTTTCAGACTGGAGGCCTGTGATGCGTGGTGTGCCACAAGAAAGCAGCGTCCACTGCTTTTTATCATTTATATAAATGATTTGGATGTGAACATCGGAGGTATAGTTAATAAGTTTGCAGATGACACCAAAATTAGAGGTGAAGTGGACAGCAAAGAAAGTTACCTCAGATTACAACAAGATCTTGATCAGATGGGCCAATGGGCTGAGGAGTGGCAGATGGAATTTAATTTAGATAAATTTGAGGTGCTGCATTTTGGAAAGTGCAAACAGAGCAGGACTTGTACACTAAATGGAAAGGTCCTAGGGAGTGTTGCTGAACAAAGAGACATTGGAGTGCAGGTTCATAGCTTCTAGAAAGTAGAGTCACAGATAGATAGGATAGTGAAGAAGGTGTTTGGTATGCTTTCCTTTATTCATAAGAGTATTGAGTATAGGAGTTGGGAGGTCATGTTGCAGTTGTACAGGACATTGGATGGGCCACTTCTGGAATATTGCATGCAATTCTGGTCTCCTTCCTATCGGAAAGATGTTGTGAAACTTGAAAGGGATCAGAAAAGATTTACAGGGATGTTGCCAAGGTTGGAGGGTTTGAGCTATAGGGAGAGGTTAAACAGGCTGGGGCTGTTTTCCCTGGAGCGTTGGAGGCTGATGATTGAACTTATAGAGGTTTACAAAATCATGAGGGGCATGGATCAGGTAATAGACTCCCCTGGGGGTGGGGGAGTTCAGAACTAGAGGCCATAGGTTTCGGGTGAGAGGAGAAAAATTAGAAGGGACCTAAGGGGCAACGTTTTCACGCAGAGGGTGGTGTATGTGGAATGAGCCACCAGATGAAGTGGTGAAGGCTGGTACAATTACAACATTTAAAAGGCATCTGGATTGGTATATGAATAGGAAGGGTTTAGAGGGATATGGGCCATGTGCTGGCAAATGGGACTTGATTAGGCTAGGATATCTGGTCGGCGTGGACGAGTTGGACCCAAAGGTCTGTTTCTGCACTGTACATCTCTGTGAATCTCTGACTCTATTACAGGGTATTTTGTGCAGACGGCTGCTAAATATACGCAACAACAACTGTACTGCAACCAGATCTTTAAAAAAAATCCTGAGATTACAATTTCTCCCACCCTGTAGAATAAGTTAAAATGGAGAGCACACAACTTCATTGCTGCTTTGAAAACTTTATCAAAGCAAACAAAATGTATCAGAGAGAAATAGTTACATTTGATAAAGGTGTTGGATTAGTTAGCATGTTTTATAAATCAGTATTTATAGTTAGATTTATTTAATGGTGACGACATGGAATCAGTATAATTAGAAATATTTGATGTTAATTAGAATTTGTATTGCTCTTCACAGAAAATCTAGGACCATCAGTATTTCTAAATTAATACCCACATCAGATACATGAGCACATTTTATGACAGAAATATATCAGCGGATTCAGTTCTCACCAAAAGATTATGAGAATAAAGTTTCAGCATTGTGCCAATACCTGTGAATAAGATGTAATTTGTAGTGCAGACTGACACCTCAATAGTATGGATTCAATTCCTGTACCAGCTGAGGTTACCACGAAGGACTGTTCTTCTCAATCTCTCCCCTCGCCTGACACATGGTGACTTCAAGTTAAGCCACCACCAATATTGTCTCTCTCTAGTGAGGGAGCAGCCCTATGGTCTGATAAGACTACGGTAACTTGACATTTGGAATAAGAACTGACAGTTTTAGCAGTTTGAGCTATGTTTCATTTAAATTTTTCACATGGTCCATCAGATGCCATTGTACACATGAAAACACCAACAGTCTGGCAGTATAAGAGAGATATCCTCTAAACCAAGATTATAATAATGAGGTTTGAATCTCAGTACTGCTTCAAAATCCAAGTTGTTTTCAAATGCTTTTTAGTTTCAAGTCTTCATCAGGTTCAGAGGCTCTTAGAGGGAAAAAAATTGAATTCAGTGTGACCAGCTATAAATCCAAATTGCTGTTGATTAAAGTTAAATCAGCATTGGTAGCAGTTATGGAGATGTCCAGCTATATGCCCTAGTGTTATTGGAAGGAGCAAAAGGTAGCTTCCCTACTTCTAGGTCTGGAGCCCTAGTTCAAGTCCCACCTGCTCCAGGAATGTATGATGACATCCCTGAACAGGTTGATTAAGAATATCTACAAAAAGAGAATTAGTTTCTATGGTTGTATTCAACATATTTGCATAGCTACTGCTATTATTCCAAAAGGGGATACGGCATGTATGAATTTAGCTCTTAATAAATAATCAATGATTGGTCGTTATCTTAAAATAAGATAAATAATCAAACATAATTTTATTTTCAGGAGATGAATGTGTTTCTGTGAATTCAATGATTGTTTAATATAATAATAAAATTATCTTAAGACCAAATAGGATGATTACACAATTAAGCACATCTCATACTTATTGTTATATTGGCAATGTTATTCAAGGATCCCAAATCACGTGTCAAACAGTTAGCAGAAAATGCAGTGAGATTGTGTATATGCACAATCTGCTGGACCTTAAGCAGTTTATGAACTCTGCCAAACATTAAAATTATTACTTGTTTTTCACAGTTTACAAAGTCTATTTTGCTTCATAAATGTGATCCTTAAATAAGGTTCCTTTATGATTCTTAATCCCCAGAGATGATTAATATAGCTCTATAATAAATATGGTCTTTAAAGGGGGTTCACTGCAATGTAATAATCATTTATGAATAAATTAGACATAAGTTGCATTTGTTAAAAAAATTGTACCCTATACAGTAGACTGACCCTAGGGTCTGTGCCAACATGTATTACTGTTAGTAAAAGTCATTTTCAAGTATTCCTAATGCTCCTTGACACATTTACAAGAGTATTGTATGACCTTGTGGATAATGTGTTTTTTTATTTCTTATTTATGCCACTTTATTCTGGTTTTATTTAAAATCAAGGTAGATACTTTTGCATACTGTAATATTGAAAAGCCAGTGATGATGACCTCCTGAGGTTAATTTTGCTAAAGAGAACCATTTTCTTTCTTTTTTCCATTTGCTGACATGTACATTCTTCCTAAATCCCCTCCTGGCATAGTGCAAAATTCTGTAATTCCTGTGTGTATCGTATTAGTCATAGTGCAACTGTTGTTCTCTTGTGAAAGCTTTTAAAGTTGTATTTTTATTTCACAATCATTGATGTTTCTATGTCCAAATCCTGATTGGAGTGAACTTTCACTGATATTATATGCCAGTGTGCAGTTCAATCCAAAACATCAAAGAGGATCTGCTGAATACAGCAGCAGTTCCAGGCAATTCCTCCAGAAATCCAGAAAAATATATCAAATGTTTGCTTCAATTAAGAACTGACATATACAGTTTTTGAGTACAATTATAGAAAACATAGAATTATGTTTTAGACTGGGAATTGAAACTTTTACACTATTTAGATTTAGATTCACTCTGGCCAGTCTTCTATTTAGATTAACTTTTCAGTGTAAATAAATGAGCATAAATTAAGTCAGATTGGATCAAGGTTAAATCTTTTCTCTTCTAGCAGATTTGAAGAGGATTTTGTTTTAATTCTGCTCACGTAACCAGCTGGACTGAAGAAAAATTAGTTTGCCTTGCCATTAAATGTCACATTTACATGTGAATTCTGTGCTTGAGGAAACTGACAGCTTTATGTTTTGTGTTGTGTTTCTGAAAACCATTAAATGCATTTAAACAAGCCTCTGCCAGCACATTCCTCTCGTCCATGCTCTCCCCCCTATGCATGCAGTAATGATGAGTTAAAAATTAAGATACGAGTTTTAAAAACATATTTTGTTTCTCAGCCAGAACATAAAAGTGTGAACAGTATTGATCAGTTTTACTTTTCTGCATTGACAAACAGCCAATGTGTGGTTTCAATATATGGATAGATTATAAATAACCAAAACAGTGGATCACTATTGATATTATGTTTATATGCACGTCTCCTCTTGTCTTCAGTTACTTTCATGTTGTTTGTAATGTGGACCCTTTGTTGTAGAGGAAGACAGTGAATGTCAGCAGATATACCATTTTATTGATACCTTTAGTCTGTTGCAAAGATGTTTGGGTTTTTTTTCTTGTTGCCTTTCTTCCAAAAAGCTTCTCTGTTGCTGCTAGGTCACTGTATAAACTTTCAAAAGTAACACTTATCTGCACATAATTTAGAAAGTAAAATATTCACTGACCCTGTGCCAGTGCTTCTTGTCAGATTGATGCTTTTGTTGATCTTGGCAGTCATTGCCATGAATTCTTGCATCAGCTCTGCAGCCCAGGGAACAGTTTTATAATGTGAAATAAACTCCTTCATAGACATTGCATAATGCAGTTAATTTCCTAACATTTCTTTCAGTATCAACATAACAAATTTTGAGATTGGAACATACTTTTGAATTAAGAATGTTATAAGATTTATTCCAGTGTTACTAACAACTGCTGTAGATGACAGATGTCATGTATTTGAATTTTCAGCAGACATTTAATAAGGTGCCACATACCAGATTATTGCACAAGGTAGGAGCTTATGGTTTTAATGGTAATATAGCAGCATGGATCAAAGTTTGCTTATCACATGGAACTTTTTCAGATTGGAAAGGCATAACTAGTGGAGTGTCACAAAGATCAGTCCTTGGGCGTCAGTTATTTACCATCAATATTAATGGCTTGGAGGAGGGGGCAGAATGAAATGCACCCAAATTTGCTGATGATACAAAGACAGGTGGGAGGGGATGTTGTGATGTTGAAGGAAGCTGCAAGGGAATATAGATGGAATGAGTGAGAGGACAAAAACTTGGCAGATAAAGATTAATGTAGAAAAGTATGATGTTGTGCAGTTTGTTCGGAAGAATCAAAGGCATCTGTTATGGACCAGACCAACCCCCTCTAAACAGTTTAAGGAGGTAGCCCAGATCCTAACTTTTCTAGTTATTTTAAGCAGGCGTAAGGTGGATATTCCAGGAGTGATGCAGCTGGCCCAACCATTCAGTTTTAAACAAAAGAGTTTATTTACACGCGAACAAAAGAAAATTGAATTCACTATTTGAAAACCAAACCGACACAAAAATGCAACTTAACAAAGAGCTGTTTCTATATCCTTCAACATCCCATAACACACCCCTTGGCAACAAGGTAAATTCAAACACAGATTCTTACAGAAATGAGATTGCATAGTGAGAGAGAGAGAGCCAACCAGAACACCTTTGTCGAATCAAGGAACCTTCTTCCCCAGCAGCTTCCTTTGTCCAGTAACTTCAAATAGACTGCTTGCTAAAACTAAACCAGAAAAAACCCTGAACTAGGAGAACTGGCCACTCCCCTTTAAGTGTTTTAAAAAAAAGCTTAAAAGTCTTTTCAAGTAGATATTTCCAGACATATCAGAACCTCTCCTGTTGTGACCCCTCTTGAAAAAAATCAAGGACAACATTGCCTTGTTAAAGGGGCAACATTGTCACACATAGTACTACTTCAATGGAGAGAGACCCAAAAGAAGTGCAGTAGAGAGGGATCCATGTGTTCTTGTGCATTAAACACAAAATGTTAGCATGCAGCTACAGCAAGTAATGAGAGGGCAAGTGAAACATGGGCCTTTATTACTCAGGATTTGAAGTTTAAAAATAACAAAATTGTTGAGGCAGCACCTGGTGTTCTGTGCACAGTTTGGTCCCTGTATTTAAAAGGATATACTGTCATTGGAGGCTGTTAAGAAGACACCAGGCTGATTACTAGGAAAAAGGGATGGACTTATTAAGAATGACCAAACAACTTAGGTCTTTGTTCATTTAAGTTTAAAACAATTAGGGGTGCTGTTATCGGAACATAGCATGTTCTGATGAGCTTGACAGGGTAGACATTAAGAATATATCTTCACTACTGGGGCTATCTCAAACTAGGGGACATTAGATTAGATTACATTACAGTGTGGAAACAGGCCCTTCAGCCCAACAAGTCCACACCAACCCGCCGAAGCGCAACCCACCCATACCCCTTACCTAACACTACGGACATAGTCACAGAAAGCAGGACACTCATTTAAAATTTAGATATGAAGACTTTTTTTCTCTCAGAGGGTATTGCATGTCTGGAATTCTCTCCCTCAGAGAGTTGTGGAGATTAAATCACTGAATATTTTTAAAGAGGAAATAGGCAGTGAGTTGATGGCTCGGCTGAGCTGGTACAAAAGATAGGTTGGGGCCTTGGGCAGGTTAGCCATGCATTTGGAGGTGATGGCCTAGTGGTATTACCACTGAGCTGTTACCCAGAGATTCAGATAATGATTGCGGGAATCTGGGTTTGAATCCTGCCATGGTAGATTGTGCACTCTGAATTCAATAAAAAAGTCTGGAATTAAGAGTTGAATGGTGACCATGAAATTGTTGTCAACTGTCCGGAAAAGCCCATCTGTGTCACTAATGCCATTTAGGAAAGGAACTTGCCATCTCTTTTAAGGTTTGACCTACATGTGACTCCAGACCCACAGCATTGTGGTTGACTCTGAATTAGGGATGGGCCACAAGTGCTAGACCAGCCAGCACTTCCACTGAGGGAATTAAAAAAAATACTTTTCCACCATTTGTTGTACATCCATTGCAGTCCATTTGATGTCATGTGATCAATCTGGTTTCATTCCTTTTTTTTCCTTTCTGGTGGCTGATAAACTGGATAGCTTATTGACCCACTTATGAGGCTAGTTAAGCATCAACCATATTGCTGTTAGGTATCACATTTAGGCCAGATCAGGTAAGGATAGTAGTTCCTTCCCTAAACAGGATTGGTAAATCAGTTGGTTTCTGGGTAATCATTGGACTTTTCAGTCCAGGTTTTTATTGAAATTTTAACAATCTGCCCTGGTGGAATTATGAACTAGAACATTACCTGGGTCTCTGGATTTTTAGTTCAGCACACTACCACTAGGCCATAACTCCACATGTTAACTGATAGGACTGGCTTGAGGGGCCAAATGGCCTACTTTTGCTCCTGTTTCTTTTGCTTATTTGTCCTTATCATGCAATTAATAAAAGCAAAGAACTATAGTTTGGTGATTCTATAACATAAAATATTTGTTGAACTCTGAAAATGCGCTTAATTTTTAAATGAAAATGTGGTAACTCTTTGAAAAAAAATGTTCTTCTTTTCACATCAAGGTGATTTCTCTTAACAAGGTTAAGGACACAGATGCCAATTATAGTACACACTGTGTGTGCCTTACACCCTTGCTGTCTGGTAAAACATCCTGTAAGCCATCTGGGTACTACGCCACACGCCATCTCCCGCCACACTACTCAGTTAACTTTTATAGATTACCCTCTCGGGAATGAAAGAGAAAACAATCAACTGACACTTCACCATTCAATCAAATCTCTGTGCCCAATCACAGTTTGGTGTGGACATTGCTCATGTCATGATCCACAAAGAGAAGTTCATAGTCCAAATGGTTCTTTTGTTCCAACTGATGCAAAAAAAAGACATTAAGATTAGACATACGTCATTTTATTTATTTTAGTAGTCAGTCAGATGGAAAACTCACTTTTTACTGCAAATTTTCCTATATTTATATTTATTTTGTTTATCCTCTAGCACTGTATTTATTTTCTAGCAATAATTCATTGTTTATCATATTTTCACAGTAATATATTTTTCTTCCAGCTATTAATAGCCATTAACCATTTTGTTAATGGTTGCTCTTTATAATGATTGTTCCTACTGATATATTATATGTGAAAAACTAAATGTGAACACAGAAGATTTTCATCATTTTCATGAAAACAGGTTTATTACTGCTGATGAAATAGCTGACAAATTTACGTCGATGATCATTCTGCATTCTAATATCAGGAAAATAAATTGAAAGGTTTGGTATTTCCAAGTTCAGCTATTATAATGAATATTTGTTGTTGACAAATTGTTTCTAACCAGAGTATGTTCAGGATGCTGGCAATGTTCTAATATGGGAAGTGTGGTTCTTGATAGCATCTTTATTGCCTGCAGAAAGATCACGTCTCTCCTCCTGTCAATTGTCTACCACTGATGGCTTCAGTGCTGCATTTGTGAAGGTAAGAATACTCTCTAATCCTTGCTGCTCCATCTTGCAACTGGTGCCAGGACAAGGAGTTCTTATCAGCACTTTTTCCGCTGAATAGAAACTCCAGCCCCCATCGCTCCTAGTCAGGCAACAAGCAGTATGAGATGGAAATGTGTTGCTGGAAAAGCGCAGCAGGTCAGGCAGCATCTAGGGAACAGGAGAATCGACGTTTCGGGCATTAGCCCTTCTTCAGGAATGAGGAAAGTTGGTCCAGCAGGCTAAGATAAAAGATAGGGAGGAGGGACTTGGGGGAGGGGTGTCGGAAATGTGATAGGTGGAAAGAGGTCAAGGTGAGGGTGATAGGTCAAACTGGGGTGGGGGTGGAGAGGTCGGGAAGAAGATTGCAGGTTAGGAAGGCGGTGCTGAATTTGATGGATTTGACTGAGACAGGCTGGGGGGAGGGGAAATGAGGAAACTGGTGAAATCCGAGTTCATCCCTTGTGGTTGGAGGGTTCCTAGCCGGAAGATGAGGCGTTCTTCCTCCAACCGTCGTTTCGCTGTGGTCTGACGATGGAGGAGTCCAAAGACCTGCATATCCTTGGTGGAGTGGGAGGGGGAATTGAAATGTTGAGCTACAGGGTGGTTGGGTTGGTTGGTCCGGGTGTCCCAGAGGTGTTCTCTGAAACGCTCCGCAAGTAGGCGGCCTGTCTCCCCAATATAGAGGAGGCCACATCGGGTGCAAAGGATGCAATAGATGATATGTGTGGAGGTACAGGTGAATCTGTGGCGGATATGGAAGTTTCCTTTGGGGCCTTGGAGGGAGGTGAGGGGGGAGGTGTGGGCGCAAGTCTTGCACCTCCTGCGGTTGCAGGGGAAGGTGCCGGGAGTGGAGGTTGGGTTGGTGGGGGGTATGGATCTGACGAGGGAGTCACGGAGGGAGTGGTCTTTACGGAATGCTGATAGGGGAGGGGAGGGAAATATATCCCTGGGGGTGGGGTCCGTTTGGAGGTGGCGGAAATGACGTTTCCCCACCACCAAGGATATATTTCCCTCCCCTCCCCTATCAGCATTCCGTAAAGACCACTCCCTCCGTGACTCCCTCGTCAGATCCACACCCCCCACCAACCCAACCTCCACTCCCGGCACCTTCCCCTGCAACCGCAGGAGGTGCAAGACTTGCGCCCACACCTCCCCCCTCACCTCCCTCCAAGGCCCCAAAGGAAACTTCCATATCCGCCACAGATTCACCTGTACCTCCACACATATCATCTATTGCATCCTTTGCACCCGATGTGGCCTCCTCTATATTGGGGAGACAGGCCGCCTACTTGCGGAGCGTTTCAGAGAACACCTCTGGGACACCCGGACCAACCAACCCAACCACCCTGTAGCTCAACATTTCAATTCCCCCTCCCACTCCACCAAGGATATGCAGGTCTTTGGACTCCTCCATCGTCAGACCACAGCGAAACGACGGTTGGAGGAAGAACGCCTCATCTTCCGGCTAGGAACCCTCCAACCACAAGGGATGAACTCGGATTTCACCAGTTTCCTCATTTCCCCTCCCCCCAGCCTGTCTCAGTCAAATCCATCAAATTCAGCACCGCCTTCCTAACCTGCAATCTTCTTCCCGACCTCTCCGCCCCCACCCCAGTCTGACCTATCACCCTCACCTTGACCTCTTTCCACCTATCACATTTCCGACACCCCTCCCCCAAGTCCCTCCTCCCTATCTTTTATCTTAGCCTGCTGGACCAACTTTCCTCATTCCTGAAGAAGGGCTAATGCCCGAAACGTCGATTCTCCTGTTCCCTAGATGCTGCCTGACCTGCTGCGCTTTTCCAGCAACACATTTCCATCTCTGATCTCCAGCATCTGCAGACCTCACTTTCTCCAACAAGCAGTATGAACCTTTCCTGGACAAATGCTACCATCAGATGAATGAGAAAGCTGCAGCAAGTTTGTGTACCGCCTACCTCCATGGCAATGCATTACAAATCCTTCAGTCATAAGTGGATGCAAGCTTTTCGCCCTTAATATTTGAAATTATTTTTAAATTAATGAAGGGAGATTATCTGGGACTTTTGGGAAGTATTTTGCATGAGTTTGATATAAACTGGCATGATATGTTGCTCTACGGGTAGGCAAAATGGTAGTTTGTTCTATCTTAATAGTCTCACCTCCCTGCATTTAGTGACACATGAGGGAGAACAGGCATTTTCTTATGTCTGTTTCCATAACAAGGTTTTCCCCAGAACAGGCTATAGCCTGTCACAGATGCTATGACTTGAGGGGGGCTGCTCCACGTTAAGCATAAGTGATCAGGAGACCATTCTGTTATTACTGCTAGCCATTGGTGTATTAGAAGGATTTGCATGCTGATAACTAAATTTGGCCATTACATGAACACACCATAAATAGCCAGCAAGTACTGCAGTGGGACTCAAACCCAGAGCTTCTGGTTTAGATGCAGGATCACTACTTGCTATGCCACAAAACCTTATTTGTGCAGCTTAAACATACAAATAAAACATTGAAATGTAATTAGAAGCAAGTGGTTGCATTAATATAGAATGAGAATGAAACAGAATTGGAGAATAGTCCTGAAAAACAAGCTAATACTGATTTAATGTTTGTATAACCCAATTGGATAATCATGTGGAGAAAGAGAGAAATTCATGCCAAAAGAGATTTGAATCATTTAATGACATAGTCAATCCCAGAGCTGTGAGAGTAAAGAAAGATGCCATTCAATCCACCATGCGGGTACCAGCTCTCCGAAATCAACATCATCATTCTCCTGCCTTTTCCCCTGTTCCTTGTGCATTGTTTCTGTTTCAATAGTCACCCAATTTCCACTTGAATGTCTCAAATGAACCCACCTCCACCACGCTTCCAGGCCATGCATTCCAGATTTGAAACACCCATTGTGTAGGACAGGTTTTCTCACCTCCCATTCCCTATGTTTGCAAATCACTTTAAATCTATGCCATCTTGTTCTTGATAACTTTGAGGAGCAGGAACAGTTTGGCCTATCTACTCTATGCACACCCCATGATTTTGAAAACTTTTCCTCTTAACCTTTCACTCCAGGGAGAACAGTCCTAACCTCTCCAATGTATCCTCATCACTGAAACATTTTATCATTTGAATCTTTCTTGTAAATCTCTTCAGCACTCTCTCCAATGCATTCACATGCTTTCTATAGTGTGACACTCAGAACTGTGCTCAATACCTGAGATCAGTTTGGATCAGTAATTGGCTTACTGAAAGAAGACAGAGGGTGGTGGTTGATAGGAAATGTTCATCCTGGAGTCCAATTACTAGTGGTGTACCGCAAGGGTTGGTGTTGGGTCCACTGCAGTTTGTCATTTTTATAAACGACCTGGATGAGGGCGTAGAAGGGTGGGTTAGTAAATTTGTAGATGACACTAAGGTCGGTGGAGTTATGGATAGTGACAAAGGATGTTGTAGGTTACAGAGAGACATAGATAAGCTGCAGAGCTGGGCTGAGAGGTGGCAAATGGAGTTTAATGCGGACAAGTGTGAGGTGATTCACTTTGGTTGGAGTAACCGGAATGCAAAGTGCTGGGCTAATGGTAAGATTCTTGGTAGTGTAGATGAGCAGAGAGATCTCACTGAGATCTCTCTGCTCATCTACACTACCAAGAATCTTACCATTCTTGAAAGTTGCCACCCAGGGTTGTTAAGAAGGCATACAGTGTTTTAGCTTTTATTAATAGAGGGATCGAGTTCCGGAACCACGAGGTTATGCTACAGCTGTACAAAACTCTGGGGTAGCTGCACTTGGAGTATTGTGTACAGTTCTGGTCACCGCACTATAAGAAGGATGTGGAAGCTTTGGAAAGGGTGCAGAGGAGATTTACTAGGATGTTGCCTGGTATGGAGGGAAGGTCTTACGAGGAAAGGCTGAGGGACTTGAGGGTGTTTTTGTTGGAGAGAAGAAGGTTGAGATGTGACTTAATAGAGACATATAAGATAATCATAGGGTTAGATAGGGTGGACAGGGAGAACGTTTTTCCAAGTATGGTGACAGCGAGCATGAGGGGGCATAGCTTTAAATTGAGGGGTGATAGATATAGGACAGATATCAGCGGTAGTTTCTTTACTCAGAGAATAGTAATGGTATGGAATGCTTTGCCTGCAACGGTAGTAAATTCGCCAACTTTAAGTACATTTAAGTGGTCATTGGACCAGCATATGTATGTACATGGAATAGTGTAGGTTAGATGGGCTTCAGATTGGTATGACAGATTGGCGCAACATCGAGGGCCGAACGGCCTGTACTGCGCTGTAATGTAAAATGTTCTATGTTTAGTGAGTGTCTTATACAAGGTCATCTCATCTCCTGTTCTTGCATTCTATACAGCTATAAATAAATCCAAGGACACTGTATACTTTAAAAACTGCTCTTCACCTCTCCAACCACCTTCATTTATCTTAGCACATATCTAGCCAGGTCCCTCTGCTTCTGTACAAAGTTAAAAATCACACAACACCAGGTTATAGTCCAACAGGTTTATTTGGAAACACTAGCTTTTTGAATGCTGCTCCTTTGCAACCATCTGATGAAGGAGCAGCACTCAAAAAGCTAGTGCTTCCAAATAAACCTGTTGGACTATAATCTGGTGTTGTGTGATTTTTAATTTTGTACATCCTAGTCCAACACCGGCACTCCAAATCACCTCTGCTTCTGCACATCCTTTAGAATTCTACTCCTTATACTATGGAAGAAAGTGAGCACTGCGTATTCTGGAGATTCTGCATCTATCTATCGCCTTCCCAGTTATCTTCCCACCACCCCCACCCCACCCACCTATCTATCTCTCTTGCCTGCGCCCAACATTTCTGATGAAGAGCTTACGCCCAAAACGTCGATTCTCATGCTTCTGCTGTGCTTTTCCAGCATCACATTCTTCGACTCCTTATGTTGTATTCGTCCAACAAAATTGCATCACATAAGAATTCTCTGTATTAATCTGCTAACTATCCAACCAAACCACTAAGACAGCAATGTCCTCTTGAAATTTTACAAGGTCCTTCTCACAGTTTACGAAGCTTACGGGTTTTGTATTGTTCACAAACCTTTAAATTGTCCCCTGTACACCAAGATCTAGATCATTAATAAATAAGAAAAGCAAAGATCTCAATACTGACCCCTGGGGAACTTCACCGTAAATCTTTCCCTAGCCTAAAAAAAATCATTGATTATGAATCTGTTTCCTATCAGTCAACCAATTTTGTATGCACATTGCTCCTATTCCTTTTGTTCCTGACCTATAACTTTCCTCACATCTGTTGTGTGTCGCTGCAACAAACACCTTCTGGATGTCCACACGCACCACATCAACAACATTGTCCTCATTGACCATTTCTGCTATTTCTTTGAAGAAAATCTCTAGCAAGTTAGTTAAACATGCTATCCCGTTTAGAAATCCATTCTATCCCTTCCAATTAAAACCACCTTATTCCATCCCAAATTATTTTTTCTAAAGCTTCTCCACCTTGAAGTTAAGCTGATTGGTCTGTAATTGATGGATTTATGCATAAAATCATTTCTCAACAACCCGTTTGGAATTCTTCAGTCATCTGGCACCTCCAATGAGCATTTGGTAGAAGGAAAAATATCCGCCAGTGCCCCTGCAATTTCCATCTCACTTCTGTAATGTAAGTTATGTGATTTATATATATTTTAGTATGATTTATTTTTCTGTTTGGATTTTTGAATTTGAACTCTTGACATATGGGCTTTATGTATGTCTAAAGTGTTTTAATGAGGAACTTGTAAGTATTTTTGTAGTCATGGTGACTTCTTCTAAAATATAATTTGAGAGAAAGACTTCCTGGAGAGTAATGGTGTTTTGTGTATGTTAAGAGAATTTATGAGAGAACAAAGTAAACAGTGCAGTGCATTAAGCTTTCAGATAGAAGATTCAAGAATGTTTTTCAGCATAGGGGAACACCCATAGCTTGGAAGAAAGCTTTTTTAGTTTCAGTTTGGGCTGTTTTACAGAAATGTTGGCTAATGCTCAATGTGTAAAGCAGTTGTTCTTTAGAAAAAGAGAAGAGATTTTAAAAATGTTAATTAATCAGTTATCTCAGTGTAAGAAGCTTAGTAAAAATTCCAGACCAGAAGTATTTATTTGCAAACTTGAAGGAGTTGTTTGAAGCTGAGAAAGTTTAAGCTTAGTTTCATCATGGCTTTAGGAAGAGGCTATCGGGTTCTCAAGACTGGGAGTTGAAGCCACAATTAAAATAAATCCTATAGACATGACAGAGAAGAGAAATATAGCTGGTATTTATAGTATAAAGGGGTCCTTTTGGGAATATCCTTTTAGTCAGTATTTCAAAACTTTTACATTTGTATTATAGGTAAATACTTTTGTTTAATCTATTTTATCTTACTTTCTTTCATGTAATAAACCTCTATTTTATTGATGACCCTATCTGCGTTGCATGCTTGTGTTTCAATGAAAGGCCACCTCATTAAAATGAAAAAATGACAATATTTGATCTATCAAGCCAAATTTCTGTCTGAAACAGTAATAACATCAGCTAGATCCATAACATATCCTTGAATGCATCTCATCTTGACCTGATGTCTTAAATACCAACCATTCATCCAATACTTCTTTCTCATCAATTTCAAACCCTTCTACTGACAGAGTTTTCTCTTGGGTACCATCTACTTCATTGGTAAACTTGGATGTAAAGTATTCATTTAATACCTCAGCCATGCCTCCTGCCTCTGTGTGTAACTCCCACTTTCAGTCTCTCATCTGCACTGCTCCATTTACCATGCCCATAGAAGACTTTTAGATTCCCTTTTATATTGGCGAGAAATCTTTTCTCATAACCCCGCTTTGTTTTACTATTATACTTTTTCACCTTCTCTCCAAACATTCTGTATTCCTTTTGGTTCTCTATTGTATTTTCTAACTGAACTTTGTCATAAGGATACATTTTCTTGTTTATCTTAATTTCTATCTCCTTTATCATTCAGACATCTCTGGATTTATTTGTCGTATCTTTCCCTTTTCGATGGAATATACTTTGACTATATCCAAGCCATCTTCTCTTTGAAGGTGTACTATCGATCAGTTACAGATATTCTTGCCAATCTTTCATCCTGTTCAGCTCCATACTTTCCCCACTGAAGTTGGCTCTCCACCAATTGATTTTCTTACACTGAATTGACCATGATAATTCTCCGCCATCATCCTAGACTATATGATTCAATGATCACTATCTCCTAAATGCTTCACCACTGACTCTTGACCCACATAGTTCACCTCATTTCCAAGAATGAGGTCCAACAGTGCATCCATTCTTATTGGACTAGAAACCTCTGTAGGAAATTCTCCTGAACACAATTGAGGAAAGCGTACTGCTCGCTGGCCCTTACACTGACAGTATCCCAGTCTATAGTAAAGTCCCTCATTACAACTGCTGTCTAATACTGGTATTTCTCTGTAACTTTTCTGTGGATATGTTCTTCTATATCCTTCCCATTAGTTGGTGGTCCACGGACTGCATTAAGCAATGTATTTTTGGTACATTGTCTTACGACATGGAAGTCGAATCCCTCTGTTAAATAAAACCAAACACCCAAAAAAGTTCACCTTGCCTTGTTATCTGTTAAAATGTATGAATGAGTGAAAGAGAACTCTTAATTTCCACTATTTAAAGAAAAATAACAATTTATTTTCCTCACTCTAATAGTGAACACTAAACAAAACTATTAACAAACCAAAAACTCTTTCCCCTAACTAACCACTATCCCTTAACTGAACACAATTCTATCAATAACACAGTTATTAAACATTATATTAATCTCAAGTTCACATAGTTTCATATGCTAACTTCCTTCTGGTCTTCTGATTCTGTTGTCTTCTCCTTTCTTTTTACTGTGAGTGTTTTTTTTACAGGAAAGGGTATCTTTTGATAGATAGTGCCTTCTCATTTCATTGAAAGCTTTCCATATTAGATGGGCAGTTAGCTGTCTGGCTATACAGCATTTGTTCTGTTGCTCGGTGGCATTTGCTCTGACCAATTTTCAAAATGCCCTGGTTTCATACCCCCCAGTATCATTCCCTCTCATTGGTCTGATGTTGTCAATACAATAAATTCAAACTCAATTGAATTTTGTGATCCTGGACATAATTTAAATTAATTGGTTAAATTTGAATAGTTGTCAAAACAGCAACTAAAACTCAGGTATCCATTTAACAGCCAATTATTACATCTATCTATTTTGGAACAGCCTATCTCTTAGCTGTTCTGTTCTGGCAGTTGTGGCTGTACTTTAAATTTACTTTAAAATTCAGAAAATGCTTTCTATATTAAAGTTAACATACCCTCTTTCGACCTTGTAACACCTCATCCCTTAAGAGAAAATAAACTATCATAATGAAAAGATGGCTTCTTTTTTCCCTGTAATTCTTAATACCATTATTATGAAATACATACATCATTAATTTAAGCTATACCTCTCATCAATTCTGCACATGTATATAACATTGGAATCGATATGGTCAAATGTTATCTACACCTTTTCTTTAAAATCTGCAATAATGTATGTGCAATCACATTTTTATGAACCGCAACATGTACAGTTTGTAAATTTAAAGTCTGTAACCTCAGACTCCAATGAAATAGTCTCATATATCTGTCTTTAAATCTTTCCAAAAATGTGAGAGGGTTCTGGTCCATGTACACAATCATCTCTGACATGTTATTCGTCACAAAAACATTAAAATGTTGTAAAGCCAATACCAAACTCAATCACTCTTTTTTTAAAAAAATATTTTTATTGAAAAATAGATTTTTAAATATTACAATAAATACAAAACAATACAATTCAAAATAATACAAAAAAAGAACAAAACATATTTAAAAACCCAAACCACCGTCACGTACAAGTGTATAAACATATATAAAAATACATTAAAAAACCAAATAACTACTTAACTAAATAAATAATAACTAACAACAAACTAATAAATAAATAATAATACAGCTCAGGAAAAAAAAACACTAACTCTTGAATATCGAGAGCATTAATTTTCACATATTCATTCATTTGCAGACCCCCCTTTCTGGATATTGGACTCGTAAAACACAATTGTTACAGCTATATAAAAGCCCTTATTAGTGTGGCAGATAAATCTGTGTCCAGGTATTCCAAAAAGGGCTACCATGTCTTATAGAAATTCTCAGTTTTGTGGTGTACCATATTTGTAAGAAACTCCATAACAATTTTACAGCAACCTGACAGGCCTGGGGATATTTGGACACCCAACCTAACAAGATATTCTTTCTTGCGGAGAAAATGAGGGTATTGAAATGTTTTTTCTTATGCGCATCTACAGGGAATGCACTGGGCAAGCCAAGAACAAGAGAAATTGGGTCCTTCTCCACCCTTATACCCCAAATCCCCTCCATTGCACCTGTCACAGTGCTCCAGTATGTTTGAAGCCTACCACACGACCAGAGACAATGGGTAAGAGTGCCCGTACTAACTCTACACTTGGGGCATGTTGAAGATACCCCTGGTTTAAATTTTGACAAACGGTCCAGAGCCAAGTGGATCACTTGGAGAATCTTCAACTGTAAAGCATGGGTCCTATTGCAAATTGGTATCTTTCTTGTACTTTCCCAAATGTTTTCCCATGCCTCAGAGGAGACCTCAATGCCTAGCTCGCTCTCGCGCTCTCTCTCTCTCTCTCTCTCTCTCTCTCTCTCTCCCACACCCTACAGAGTTGATTGAACCAGTCTGAGGGGACACCCCCCAATTGATGATGTAAAATGTGTACTCTTAGCACTGAGCACCCTCCTCTTTATGTTGGATTTGTAGGGATCAGTCAAAACTGTAGACTTTTTTTGAATAAAATCCCTAACTCGAAAAAAAATGAAAGAGGTCCATGCTAGATAGCTTGTATTTCAATGCTAACTGATCAAAAGACTTCATTGTGTCTCCCTTAAATAAATCACCAATGCAAAACACATCTCTAGCTGCCCAATGGTTGAATCCTGAATCCATCACCCGGCATACCCACTATAGGTGTAAGAAAAGATGTTTTGCCATTATTGCCTTCCCTCTGCTGAATTGCCCTCCATGCTTTAACAATATTGATAACTACTGGGTTATGGCAATATTCCTTAACTGTCCTCATTTTGTCGAAAAACAGCAGGCTAGTAAGGGAGATTTCGATATCTAACCATATTGAAAGAGGGTGACCACAAGCCCAGTCACTTAGGTAAGATAAAAGCAAGCTTAGTTGATAATACTAATGTCCGGGAGATCCACTCTCCCAGTCTGTGAGGCAATTCCAGTTTAGCTAATTTAATAAGGGGCTGCTTACAAGGCCAAATAAAAAAGCTGAACCAGCCAGTGTCCTGAACTTTTGCTTATTGAAAATCAGGGGAAGCATTCATATAGAGTACAACAAATGGGGGAGAATATTCATCTTAATAAGAGCTATCCATCCTAACCATGAAATTGGTAGCACCTTCCATCTTTGAAGGTCTTGTTTGATTTTGTTGAATAATTGAACAAAATTAGCTTTAAACAACTGATCAAGAACTGGAGTGATATATACGCCCAAATACATAAAACGCCCTTGTGACCTCTTAATGGGAATTGAGATTTGCCCTCAAGACCTAACACCTTCGTAAGACCACCATCGGCATAGCCTCTGATTTTGCAAAATTAACCTTATACCCTGAAAAGGTGCCAAATGAGCTGATGCATTGTATCAGGCGAGGCACCGAAACTGCTGGATTTGACGAAGAAATGAGGACATCGTCCACGTACAACAAAGTCTTATGTAATTTTGACTCCACTTCTGGAGCCAATATATTGGGATGCCTATGAATGGCCTCCATCAATGGTTCAATCACCAACGTAAAAAGCAATGGTGAAAGCGGACAGCCCTGTTGGCTGCCCCTGAAAATACTAAAATTGCTTGATTATACCCCATTGGTGATGACCGCAGTGAGAGGGTAACTGTACAGAACTTTTACCCATCTTATAAAGGCTTCGCCCAAGCCAAACCACTCCAGAGTATAAAAAAGGTACGGGCACTCAACTCGGTCAAATACCTTCTCTGCATCTAGAGAAATTACCAATCCTGTACTGACTGTTGTTGACAAGCTTGAATTACATTAAGCAGCCTCCTAATATTATTGGAGGATCTGTGGCCGTTTATGTAGCCCATCTGGTCCTCTTTAACAACAGCAGGTAACACAGTTTCTAGCCTTAACATGAGAGTCTTAGAGATGATTTTAAAGTCAACATTTAAGACTGAAATTGGCCTGTAAGAAGCACAGTTCTCCAGGATCTTCCCTTTTTTAAGAATAAGTGAAATATTGGCCTCTCTTAGAGATCGCAACGGACAATCATGACTGTACAAGTCATTGAACATGTTGAGAATTGGGCCTGACATTATGCTGAAAATTCCTTATAAAATTTGCTGGAAATTCCATCAGGTCCGGGCACCTTTCCACTCTAAGATGCTTCACAGCCTCCTGAATCTCTTGCTCTGATAAGGGGGCATTGAGAAAAGACGTTTGTTCAGAGGTCACACCCAGAAGATCCTTGAAAAAGGACTCCATCTTGGCCCACCCCTCCTCACAACACTCAGATTGGTATAATTCAGAGTAAAATCTCTGAAATGCCGCATTAATCTTTTTGGAATCACATGTTAGATTTCCAGCCCCTTCCCTAATTGACGTAATGGTCTGAGGCGCACTCTTTTTCCTGGCGAGATATGCTAGGTACTTGCCCGGTTTGTCACCATGCTAATACAACCTTTGTTTTGCGAAATTAAGCTACTTCTTTGCTGTCTGCATGAGCATGGAATTCAATGCAGACTGCAGCGCCGTAATCCTCTGTAGTTTTGATTAGATTAGTTTCCCTACAGTATGGAAACAGGCCCTTCGGCCCAACGAGTCCACACCGACCCTCGGAAGAGTGACCCACCCAGACCCATTCCCCATATTTACCCCTGACTAATGCACCTCACACTATGAGCAATTTAGCATGGCCAATTCACCTAACCTGCACAGTTTTGGTTTGTGGGAGGAAACCAGAGCACTCGGAGGAAACCCACGCAGACACAGGGAGAATGTGCAAACTCCACACAGACAGTTGCCTGAGTCTGGAATCGAACCCGGGTCCCTGGTGCTGTGAGGCAGCAATGCTAACCACTGAGCCACCATGCTGCCCCTTTGACCTTCTCGGCTGCCTTCAACTGTGCTTCAAGAAGACATTGCTACTCGCCCTTCTGTTGCTTCCTAGTGGCAGAGTAGGAAATAACTAACCCCTTGGCATAGGCTTTGGCAGTTTCCCAAAGGACAGACAGACTAATAATCAAGTCTGAATTAATGTCAAGGAATGCCCTAAATTCTTAGAGAAGTACTCCACAAACTTATTATCCTTAAGGTTAAAGGGATCCATTTGCCAATGCCTTGGGCCCACTATAGCGCCCTTAATCTTAACCGACAGGTACACTGGAGCATGATCGGAGATGGTAATGTTACCAATTGTACAAGATGCCACCAAGTCCAGGATTGCCATGGGGGTCAGAAAAACATCAATCCTAGTGTGACATATGTGTGGATTGGAAAAAACCATAAAATCCCTGCCTGTAGGGTGGAGGCACCTCCGGACATCCACCAACCCTAACTCCACACACAGATCCACTAATTGTTTAGTTTGTACAGACGGTATCAGTGGCCTTTGGGCAACCTGTCTATTGTGGGATCCATAAGACAATTAAAATCTCCCCCTATGATGATCAATTTGGAGAAATTTCTACCAGAAATTTGAGGGAATGGACCGGAGTGCAGTAAACACTTAAAACACCATATTCTGCCCCGTTTGTCAAGGCATTGAGGATTACAAACCTCCCGTGTATGCCTTTAACACACTCTAGTAACTTAAATGGGACATTCCTCCTAGCCAATATAGCCACTCCCCTACTTCTGGTAATAAAAGCTGAAAAGTAAACCCAATCAAAGCCATTCTGCTGTAGTTTCAAATGCTCTCTATCATCCAAGTATGTCTCCTGTAATAGAGCAATATCCACCTTTTCTTTTCTAAACTCGAGAATACTTTTTCTTCTTAGTTGGTGAGTGACTCCCCTGATGTTCCAGGTACACCATTTAATCATTAGCCATAACCTTCCACAGTAGAATTTAGATCCCAGAGAGGAGGAACTTGAATTACAAATCACCAAGCCTTAGTGTTGCAAAATCCATCAAACATAAAAATGACATAATGTAAAACCACTACAGTTAACACACCTGCAAAGCTATTAAAGATTATATACAGCAAAAACCGAAAAACAAAACCGACATATAAAGTAGCAATGACACTGAATAGGGGAACTCACCCCCTGCCCAAAGGGGGCATCTACACATCCCAAAACCAACTTCCCATCCCACTGCCAGAGCATTTAAATAAACTGGGCATAAACTGCCCGTAAGTAGGCAGTTAGCCATCCCAACCAATTTCCCTCCTCCTAGCTAAAGCTGCACCACAAACACAAGCAGCAAAGAAAGGAAATACACCATGGAATAACGATGTGAACAAAGAAATTTTGAAAAAAGAAGTAAGGAAACCACCCATCCTTTGGTGTAATTTAACTTAGAAATTGAAAGTAAACATCTCAGCCGCCTCTGAGCATAGTTTAGACTAGGTTATTACCAATAAAAAAAAGGAAAATAAAGCCCCGATCGGACTTCCTCTTGTTTTTAAGAAAAGTAGAGACATACCCAAACAACACTACTATTTCTACATACTAAATTGTTCAGATTAAGTTGATTTGTCCACAAAGTCTCTTGCTTCTTCGACGTGTCAAAGAGATGTACATAACCATCTAAAGTGATTCGAAACACTGCCGGATATCTCAGAGAGTATTGGAACTCGAGTTGCCTAAGTCTTTTCTTGACGCCATCATAGGGTTTTCTGGATCACCACCTCTGAGAAGTCCTGGAAGAACATGATCTTAGAGCCCTTGTAAACTCGGGCCTTCAGATCCTTCCCCTGGATTCTGGAAACTTCCATAATTCTGTCCTTATCTCTCTAGTGATGAAACTGCACCAAGATAGTCAAGGACATTGGTCCACATCGTGACCCAGTGAGCCTTCTCAATCTTCAAGCTTCTCATTCCAGCCTCCAAGTTAAGGAGTTTCGGCAACCAGTCCTCAAAAGATTCCATTGGTTGTTCACCTTCGTTACCCTCTGGCAGACCGACAATCTGAAAATGTTTTCTCCTGCCCCTGTTCGAGGTCATCAACCTGGTAAAGCAAAGTACAGACCTTCATCTCCAGGGCCTGGATCCTATCCATGGAGGAATTGGTATTAGCTTCCACCACTGTCACTCTGCACTCTACCTCATCCGTCCTTTTCTTGCGATCTCCCAGCTGCTGTTCATGCTTCTGCAGCATGATAGAGATCGGGCCCAGCTTCTCCTCTATCTGCTTCACCAACATCTCGTACTCCTTTACCAGGACCTGGTACGAAATCGAGTCCAAGGATCCTGCAGAATGGGCCATGGGCCTGGCCTCGAATGTACCTCCTCCCTTCTTTGGCATCCATGGAGAGTGAAAATTGAGGTAAGTTGTTCTCTAACAGGTTCCTGGGGCTCCACGACCTTTCCAGAGTCCTAGAATATTGCAATGGTCCAGGTAGCACAGGTTAGGACATTGTCCCACTTGCAATGTGGTGCGGAGCTCTGCAACGCAATCTTTCTAGATCACCGCCATCTTGGATCCCCCCTCCAATAACTCTTCTTTGAAAGTAGAGTATTTTCTCTGGTGAATACTGAGTGTCTTTGAAAAGTAGCCAATTGGTCATTCAGTTCCATTATCATCTTCCTGCATCAATACAGCTCCAATCCCCATATCACTAGTCTAGATTGCAAGGTGAAAGTGTTTAAAAAATTTGGTGCAGCTAAAGCTGGTGCTGTGGTTAATACTGCTTTTAAATTCTCAACTGCTTCCTGGCATTGTTCTGTCCACTGAAACTTTGTTTTCTTCTGTCGTAAATTCGTCAGTGGTGCCACTACGCTGCTGTAATTTGGAAAAAACTTCCAGTAAAATCTGCTGAGTCCCAAAAATTGAAGTACCTCTTTCTTTGAGGATGGTTTTGGAAATTCTTCAATGGCTGTCGCCTTCATATTCCTTGGGGTTATCCTTCCATGTCCGATGTTACATCCCAAGAATGTCACCTCTGCCTTCGCAAATTCTGTTTTCTTCAATTTTATTGCCAGTTTTGCTTTTTGTTATTGTTCAAAGAGTTCTACCAACTGTACCATATGATCTTTCCATGAATGGCTAAGATTCACTACATCGTCAAAATAAATGGCTCAACTTTTTAATCCTGCCACAACTCTGATTGTTAATCTTTGGAATGTACCTGGTGCGTTCTTCATTCCAAAAGGCATCATTTTTAATTGACAAAGCCCATTTGAGGTTATAAATGCAGAAACTTCTTTCACTTTCTCTGATAAATGTCCCTGCCAATAACCATGAAGGAAGTCCAGCTTCTTGACGTAATTGGCATGTCCAACTTTCTCTGTAAAGTCCTCCAATCTTGGTATTGGAAAGGAGTCCAATTTAGTTACGGTGTTGATCTTCTGATAGTCCACGCAAAATCATTGAGTCCCTTCAGGTTTGGGAACCAACATGATGGGCAAGTTCGACTCACTCTGACTTGGTTCGATGATGTTTGCATTGAGCATCACATCCACTTCCTTCTGGACCTGCACAGTTTTGAGAGGATTAAGTCTGTAGGGGTATTGTTTTATCAGAACAGCATTCCCTATTTCCCCGTCATACACAATAGTATTAGTCCTCCCCATTCTATTCCTGCATATGTAACAAACATTTCAACTTGGTTCTTTGCTCCTGAGACAGATTGCTCACTATCCTATTCTATTCTTTAAGGTCTTCCTTGTTATTTAACATATTTTGAGGCACATCAAACTCCACAACATCTGGATTTGATTCTCCATTGTGTGGGGCAGTAACTAATACCTGTTTCTCCAATTCCCTGTCTCTATTACAGTAAGGTTTCTACATATTGACATGACATACCCGATACAATGTTTTTCTATCTGGCATCTTTCCAGATAGTTTATCTGACTTGAATAGATTTGTTTGGGGCCTCTCTAATCGCAAACAATATGATTGGGATACCTTTATCACAATCATTCATGTAATCCTGACAGTATGCTCTTAAGAGCCTGATGCCACCTCTCCAAGGCTCCCTGGAGGATATACACGTGATTTAATGTGTTGTATGTCTAAACTGTCCAGGACTTCCTTAAATAGTTTAGCAGACCCTTGGTCTGACTGAATCTTCCTGAGTAGCCCATACTGGGTAAAGAAAGCTACCAACTCCTCCACCACCCTTTTTGCCCTAACACTCCATAATGGAATTACTTCCAGAAATCTGGTATATACATCCATTATGGTTAGCAAATACTGGTTCCCACTTTCAGTTTTAGGATGTGGACCTACAAAATCAATCAGAACCTGTGTGAAAGGTTTTTTGAATGTGGTATTTGGCAACAAAAGTGCTGGTTTTATCATTGCCTGCGGCTTACCTACCATTTGGCACGTATGACATGTATGCCAAAATTCAAACACTTTCTGCAGCCCAGGCCTATAGAAGTGCTTTTGTACATTAGGTTGAGTCTTCCTCACACCTAGATGACCTCGTACTGGTAATTCATGTGCTGTTGTAATACTTCCTGTCTGAAGTACACAATTTGGTGTACTTCCACCCATTTCTCCTCTGCACTAACCTGCTATGGTCTCCATTTTTGCCTTAGGATTCTATCTTTAAGACAATAACGCTTGGGAATACATTCTGATACCTTTTCTGAGTATGCATCTATATATTTCTTTTATCACCTCATCTTCTTGTTGTAAGTCCATTGGCCTTTCAGGACTGACCCTGCACCTGTTCAAGTTTCTCAAATAGGGGTGTCAGCTAACTGAACCTCAACTCATACACTTTTCTCTTTATTTTTTCCTTCTTGCTGTAACTTATGACAGTCTGATCTTGTTACTACACAGTCTGGAAAAATTCCAGGGTATTTTTCTTTCGACTTCTCAATTCTCGAATTTTCCTTTGGCTTTTCCACCACAAGGGACATCACTCCCACCTTGGATCATGCCAGGTTGTTTCCAAGAACAAACTGTATTCCTGGAATTGGCACCCTGTCTGCCACTCCCACAGGGACTTCCCCAGTCTTGATTTGACTCTCCAAACTGGTCTTACACAGGGGAGCACTAAATATCTGTCATCTGTTCCACAAATTATTATCCTCTCGGATAACATGTCAAAAATTGTGCAAATACTTTTATCTCTTAATATTAGAGATTGACCAGATCCTGCATCTCTAAAAAGTGTAACTTCTTTCCCTTCTCCCCCCTGTTCTTCCTGAGTTAACGTTACCCATAGAGGCGAAGTCTTTATAGAGATCGGGCACTAACTCAATATCCAACCCCTGCCTATGCTGTGCACTCTCCTGTAGCTCCTCGACTTTTCTTGGGGTTTCCTTTACTACTTTCACTAATCCCACTGGATTAGTCTCTTTTACCATATGTTTTCCCCCAGTGCTTTTTTTCAATGACCGGCACTGGTACTTTATGTGTCCCACCTTACCACAGTGGAAGCACCTGAGGCCTTTCACCTCCTTGGCCTTCTTTTTTCACCTGTGTTAAACTATTCCCAGTGTGATCTACTCTTTGTTTTGTAGTGAAGGATCTCTCCTTCTCCCAATTTCTATCCCTTACGGAATGAAATTCCTACTGGGAGCTAGATTTCACATAATGCACTAATTCATATTCATCTGCCATATCTGCTGCTCTTTTCACTTATTGAACTTTCTGTTCATCCACATAAGTTCTTATCATCTCTAGAAGTGAATAATCTCTCTTTCAGTCTCATATGTCTTGTCTACTTTTAAGGCCCGCACACATCTATCAAAATTGCTGTTTTATTCTTTAGAACTCAATGTAAGTCTAACATGGTTCCTTCTTTATGTTTCTGAATTGCTGTCTGTACACTTCTGGTACAAATTCATAGGCACTCAAAATAGTCTGTTTGACATCTGCATAATCTCTGGATCCCTCATCTGATAGCACTGCAAATACCTCACGAACCCTTAGTCTAAACTAGCATTACCCATTAGTTCTCTGGCCATCCCACCTACCAAGACAATTTTCAAATGAAATAAAAAAGGCTTGGACCTCTTTCTCATCGAAATGTGGCAATGTTTTAACATATTTGTATGTATTCCTACTATGTCTTTGGCTACAGTGGGTTTGCTCATCATCATTCTCCTCCTCACTAAGCTTACCTTCTAATTTCATCCTTTTAAACTGACTTTCCTGTTCAATTTGCAACTTTCAAAGTTCCAACTCTCTCTCTTCCTCTCTCCCTATCTCTTTCTTCTCTCTTTTTCCTTTTGCTCAGCTAAGTACCTTCCTTCCCTATCTTTATCTCCTAACATGGCTCTTCTTTCCCTTTCTTTATCTTCTAACTCCAGTTGTCTTATTTGCAATTGAATTTTAGCCATTTCCAAAGATTCTAATGGCCTTTCCAGTACATGTAAATGTTGAACTATTTCAATAATAACCTCAACCCTTTTCGGAGACACAGGCAATTCTAGCTCTAGCTTGTCTGCCAATTGCAGCAGCTTTTCCTGGCTCACGTTTTGTTAAACTCCCAAAGTCACTTTTTTCACCCCCAGAAAACACTTAGTAACTGAAAGTGCCTTTTCTCTCACTCTAATCTAACCAACTACAAGTAGCCAAAATTAAACAGATTTTTCTCACCTACATTTTATTTAAAGAACGAGGACACTAATTGCTCAGTATGTTTAGATCTGCTGGGACCTTCTGCATTCCAAATCTGTTCAAATCTGTCCAGATCCTAGACCTGATCCATCCAGATCCAGTTACACTTGTCCAACCATGTCCAATTCCCAGATTTAATCTATCCAAACCTGTCCAAATCCTGAATGACGAACCCCCAAACTGTTACAACATGGAGGTCGAACCCCTCTGTTAAATAAAACCAAACACTAAAAAGCTCACCTCGCCCCGTAATCTATTAAAATGTGAGCGAGTGAAAGGCAACTCTTAATTTCCAGTATTTAAAGAAAAATAACTATTTATTTTCCTAACTCTATGAGTGAACACAAAACAAAACTATTATCGAACCAAATTCTCCTTTCCCTAACTAACCACTACCCCTTAACTGAACACAATTTTATCGATATGCTGTTCCAATAACACAATTATTAAACATTATATTAACTTAATCTCAAGTCCACACAATTTTGTATGCTGTCTTCCATCTGGTCTTCTGATTCTGCTGTCTTCTCCCTACATTGTCTTCTTTCTTTGACTGTGAGATCATTTAATAGGAAACGTACATTATGATCGATGGTGCCTTCTGACTTCATTGAGAACTTTTCCTGTTAGATGGGCAGTTAGCTCTCCAGCTCCACAGCAGTTGCTCTGACCAATTTTCAAAATGCCCTGGTTTTATACCCTGCAGCATTGTTCCCTCTCATTGGCCCGATGTTGTCAATACAATGAAAGCAAACTCAATTGGGTTCTATTATCCTACACAATTAAAATTAATTAATTAAATTTGAATTGTTGTCAAAACACCAACCAAAATTCAGATTTGCATTTAACAGTCAATTGTTACATTTATCTATTTTGGAACAGCCTGTCTCTTAGCTGCTCTGTTTTGGTAGCTGTGGCTGTACTTTAAAATTCAGGAAACGCTTTCTATCTTAAATTGAATATACGCTCTTTTGACTTTGTAACAATAGCTCTAGTCAAATTGATTCTGTCTTTAAACCCCCTAAGACCCTCCCCTTCTCCAGCACTGCAATATTTTCCTTAACTAAAACTGCCACCTTTCTCCTTCCCTCCCATTTCCACCTTTTCTGAACACCTTACAACCAGGAAAATTTCACACTCAGATCACTTCCTGGAGCCAGATTTTTCCTATCATTACAACACTGTATTTCCAGATAGCAAGTGGCACCGTAACTCCACAGTCTTATTAACTACGTTCCATGCATTCACAGTAATCCTGATTTAGACTTTGTTACATTCTTCCTTGGTCTAACTTCACCTACGTACTTACTGTTCTCTATGTTAGTGCTATCTCTGCCTGCAGATATTTTGTTAACTCGGTATTCCTAGCTAATACTCACTCTTGGTTCCTACACCTTGCCGAATTAATTTAAAGTTCTCCCAATATCACCAGCAAAACTCCCCAAAAGGTACACAACTCCAGCTCTACTCAGGTACAACCCATCCAGCTTGTACTGCCATTTTCCCCAGAGTCAGTCTCAGTGTCTCAGGAATCTAAAGCCCTCTCTCATGCACCATCTTTCTCACCACACATTCATCTGCTTTATCCTTCGGTCTGTACCGATATGTACTAACTGTGAGATGTATGACAACATTCCCCTCTTTTTCAATTCAACAAAACTAATCCTAACCAAATATACATGGGTGTACATCATCTCATTTTGCAGGCTGATGTTATACAATTGGGTCAAACAGAGTTAATAGGACAAATATTTCAAACTTCAATGAAATGCTTTGGACATTTGACAACTCATCCTAATCTGGTGATTACCTGCCTGTCCGGAGAGGTATGGATTGTTCTCTATTGTAATTATGGAGACATACAGATGTACAGCACAGAAACAGACCCTTCAGTCCAATCGCTACGCCAACCAGTTATCCTAAACTGATCTAGTCCTATATCCCCTAAACCTTTCCTATTCATGTACCCATCTGGGTGCATTTTAAATGTTGTAATTACACCAGCCTCCATTATTTCTTCTGGCAGCTCGTTCCATACACGCAACATCCTCTGCATGAAATGTTGCTCCTGAGATCCCTTTTAAATCTTTACCATCTCACTTTAAACCTACTCCCTCTTATTTTGGATTCCACTACTTCGGGGAAAATACCTTGTCTATTTACCCTATCCATACCTCTCATGATTTCATTTCTATAAGATCATCCCTCAGCCTCTGACACTCCAGGAAAAATGCTCCAGCCTATTCAGTCTCTCGCTATAGCTCAAACCCTCCAACCTTGGCAACATCCTTGTCAATCTTTTCGGAACCCTTTCAAGTTTAACAACATCTTTCCTATAACAGGGAGACCAGAATTAAATGCAATATTTCAAAAATAGCCTAACCAACATGACCTCCCAACTCCTTCAATTTCAAGAAACTTTGCACCTGCACTCCTAGGTCTCATTTGGCAACACTGCCCAGGTCCTACCATCAAGTGTATAATCCTGCCCTTGTTTGCTTTACCAATATGTAACACCTCACATTTATTTAAATTAAACTCCATCTGTCATTCCTCAGCCCAACACCCTATCATTGTAATGTAAGATAACCTTCTTTACTCTCTACCACACCACCAATTTTGGTGTCATCCACAAACGTACTATCATACTTCCTCTATTCATATCCAAATAATTTATATAACTAACAAAAAACAGTGGATCTGGCACTGATCCTTGCACACACCATTCGTTACAGGTCTTCAGTCCAAAAAGCAACCTTCTACCTTTGTCTCCTACCTTAATATTGTATCCAAATGGCTAGCTCCCTCTGGATTCCATGTGATCTAACTTTGATAACTAATCTACCATGTGAAATCTTGTTGAATGCCTAGCTAAACTCCACATAGACAGCATCCGCCACTCTGCCTTCATTAATTCTTTTTTGTCACTTCTTCAAAAAACTCAATCAAATTAGTGAGACATGATTTTCCACACACAAAGCTATGTTGTCTGTTTCTAATCAGTCCTTGCCTTTCCAAATGAATATAAATCCTGTCCCTCAGAATCCCCTCCAACAACTTGCCCATCATTGATGTCAGGCTCACTGGTCTATAGTTCCCTGGCTTTTCCTTACCACCTTTCTTAAATAATGGCATGACATTAGCCAACCTCCAGTCTTCAGCACTTCACCCATGACTATCGATGATACAAATATTTCAGCAAGGGGCTCAGCAATCATTTTCCTAGCTTCCCACCAAATTCTGGGATGCACCTGATCAGGTCCTTGGGATTTATCTACGTTTATGCAGTTTAAGACCTCCAGCACCTCCTCTTCTGTAATGCGGGCACTTTTCAAAACATCAATATTTATTTCCCCAAGTTCCCTTGCTTCAATGTCCTTCTCCACTGTAAATACTAACGGGAAAATATTTGTTTAATATCTCACCCATCTCCTGTGGTTCCCCAAATAGACGGCCTCATTGATCTTTAAGGGAACCTGTTCTATCCCTAGTTACTCTTTTGCCCTTAATGCATTTGTAGAATCTCTTTGGATTCTCCTTAACCCTATTTGCCCAGGCTATCTCATGCCCCTATTTGCCCTCCTAATTTCCCCCTTAAGTATTCTCCAAATGCCCTTATACTCATTCAGGGATTCACTTGATTCCAGCTGTCTATACCTGACATACACCTCCTTCTGTTTCTTGATGATAGTCTCAATTTCTCCAGTCATTTGGCAATCCCTACACCTACCACCCTTGCCCTTTGTACTAACTGAAACAGATGAACTCTCTTCATCTCATTTTGAAGACCTCCCACTTTCCAACTGTCCCATTGCCTACGCACAAACTCTTCCTACCAACATTTGCAAGTTGGTAATAATTCTTTGCTGATTGGTTTCTTGCATGTTGCTGTCACTCAACCTTGCTGCAGAATCATCATCAGAGTGGTAATGATAACTCTGCTTTCTCTTCATAGATGATGTACCTGCTGAGCTTTTATAGTCATTTCTGTTTTTATTTCTGATTTCCAGCATCCACAAATTTTTGGTATTTTCATCATTAGAGTGTTCTTCTTCACTCTGTTTATGCATGTTTACTTTGCTGTACCTTTACCTGAGCTGGGTTTCTTTGCAATGTAGCACCATGACCAGTCATTACTGTGCACAATCTGGGCTGGTTAGCTTACTGTAGAAACATTTGCTGGAATCCAAGCACTTATATTTGCATTTATAATTCACAATCTTTGCCCAGCATTTTGACAGTTCTCAATCTGTTCACTCACTGTGTATCTCTGTGCTTCCACTCTCTCTTTGAAAATGTAGACAATCATTTACTGGTATGGCTGTTCACACTTGCCTTCTGAGCACAGATTGTATTGGAAAAGGTTAGCCCTTCTTATGTTTCATGAAAATACAGCAGTGAAATGTGAAAGGTTTGCTTTTTTGCTTAATGCTTAATCATCATTGATTTGATAGTACGTACCATAGGTCCTGGTGCACTGTTTGACTGTAGATAGTGATACTATGATATGGACCACTCCCCACTTTATACATGTTTTTAAACAGTCTGCCAGAGCACTATAGTATACTGTCATTCATTATCCGACCTGGGAACTAAATAAGTTGAAAATAGTGCTTATTGTTTCAATGATGGTCATGTTTGTTATGCTGCTGTAATCAAACAATGGGAAATTTAGAGAAGCGATTCATCACAAGGATGGAATCTTCTCAATGCACTGTGAACAGATCTATTGCTACTTTTATCCAAGAGGTAGATGGAGCATCATATGGGTCCAGAGATTGCTTCTGCTGAGGTAGATATGTTTGCATGCCTCAAATGTATTCACAAGTTGTTGAATATTCTGATTCAACCTCCGCTAGTATGCAGATTCACATGCTAGCCATTTTGCGTATTCAATATATAGTTGTCCCGGTGTAACATGGCTTTCCTGATGAAGGGCTTTTGCCCGAAACATCGATTTCCCTGCTCCTCGGATGCTGCCTGATCTGCTGTGCTTTTCCAGCACCACTCTCATCCACAATCTAGTTTCCAGCATCTGCAGTCATTGTTTTTACCTAACACGGACATGCTATCTCAGTATAATGATTTTGGCATTATTTTGGCATTATTTTGGCATTTTTGGTACTTCTTTATTACTATTAGGCAATTCCTTGATTAATTATCTTTTACTAATCCTGTAACTCTTGTTCATCCACCTTGAGAATGTCTTCAGCTTTGTTCTCCAGAGCATTAACATGTAGATCAAGATACGTATTACTGTCCTTGTGTGAGTTAATCTGCTCAGCATGTCCCATGTAATCATTCTGGTCTCTAGCTTGTATCACACTTCAAAATCATATCCTTGTACATGATACATAGGTACTGCAAATGGGCCAATGCATTCATTAGGGGTTTGCAGCATATCATTTCTTGAGGCTTATGATCTGATTCAATGATGAATTTCTTGTCAAATGTATAGGTATGATACTGCATTATGCCAGCTACCAGAGCTACTGTTTCACACTCTACATTGGAAAAGTTGGCTTAGAAGAGAACTGTGTTTTAGAAATAGAGGCAATAGCTTTTCTTTTGCTAAATAATCAAAATAGTACCCATGCTTCACATCTAGCTTGGAAATAATCTTGTTTTAGAAATTTAAGAGTTAATTCTTCTGGCATTGGTATTTGTGTGGATACCTTATACTTTTCAAATGAAACATTGAGGTGCCTTGGATCTCAACACACTCTTACGGTGCCATCTTTCTTTAAAACACAACATGATGGAGATGCCCCTATCTGTGTGGTGGTCACCTCTCCAAGTTATGCCATTTCACTCCATTTTGTTTAAATCCAGTTCAAAGCTTCTCCTGAATGTGCATGCTGTGCAGGAGGATCAAGAAACCATTGTTTCTTCCTTACTATGCAATACTGCATCACCCTTAAAGCTGCAGACCATGCCAAATCATTCTGGTTACAAGTGTCAAAGTTTGTTGACTAATTCAACTGCATCATGGGTCATCTATTCCATCACAGTGAAATGGTTTGAATTTCATATATTATGACTGTACTGATATCTGTACATATTAGTAATTCTGCCACTGCTGCACAATTGGTATCTACCAAGTGAAAGATTTCGGGAAGCCAAGATGTGCTTGCATATTTGTACTGCAACATGATACTGCCAAATCATCGAACTGGTGATCTGTAACATGTTCCAAGGCAGCCTTTCAGAGGCTGGATTGTTGAGTGTTGCTGTTTAAGGTACATGTCTTTCAGGATGGATGGTTGTGATATGTTGGTTCTCGCTCCGTGTGAATAGGATGGGCCGAAGGGCTAAACGTTAAAGAGGATATTTGACAGCTGCATGAGAAAATAGATTGTATAGGATAGTTTGAAGGGTTAAAATTGTTGATGATACTCGACAAGCTGCATGACCTTAAATGAGTTCTGTGAACATTCCTTTACAAGCTGAAGACGACAGGTGCAGTTTGTGTTTCTGTAGCTGTGTTATCTGAAGTAGCCAGCAGTTTTGTCTTCTGTAGCTGTTTTCTGTACCTCACTGTTAGTTACACTGTATAAGAGAGAGAGTTTCATTCCAAGTCGTTGAACTTCACCTTAGACCAGGATTGAGAACAGTACCAGGAACAAATCTAAGCCTCCAGCCCAACTGTGGATTGAGGGGTCCCCGACAGGCAGGAGGATGTGAGACTTGTTGGTTTTTCTCCTTTCTTTTCCATTTATTACTCTTATTATTATTGTTATTTAATAAACACTCACATTTAAGCAAATAGCAGTTGTCGAGTCTTCTCATAACTATATTTAACCAAATCCAAAAAACGCTTGGATATACTCTGTGATCTAAGACATCGTGAAATTTTATCTTTCACTCTGTGTTGCTCTTATTTTCAGGGCATACAATATTAATGTTTGTAAAAGTTCTGATCACCTTATACCATCACTGTGATGAAGGATAACATTATGGATAGTTTGGTCATCTTCTGAAAATTGTCTTTTTCTTAATTGACACTGAACCTTCTTTGCTGCCAGTGGTGTGATTTCTGCACATGTGCCCAATGCCCTTGAAGTCAAAAGCTTTATCGATATTAAGAAAAGCTGGATAACTTTTGTGGAGGTATAACAAACTGCACCTGTTATAGATCATGTTCATTTGGTTCCCTTTTCTGACCAAAAGTGTTAGCTGCATCTAAAATATATAATTCATGTTGGCCTGCCATTATGGCTTCACAGCTGCATCCATACTCAAGTAATGTGTCAATGGTATGATTCTTTCCCTTACCCTGAAGATCATTTACAAAATCTTTCATTTGTGTGGATGATTCCATCTTAAAATATTAAACTACACCACCTTGAATGCTGTGTCGCTGACTTTAAGTATTAAGTAAGACTGCTTTTTAATAGTAAAGAGTTGCAGCAATTGTTATGACAGACAGTTAGTTATGTATCAGCTGTCAGGAACAGAGTATTAAAGTCTTGCAACTTGTTGTACTGAACTGAGCTGGCCTTGTGACCTAGGTAATTAGGGCAAATTTCAATATTTAATTTATAGAGTCATAGAGTCATACAGAGGAAACAGACTGTTCAGTCCAACTTATCCATGCTGACCAGGTATTCTAAACTGAATTAGTCCCATTTGCCTGCATTTGGCCCATATCCTTCTAAGGCTTTCCTATTCATGCACCATCAAAATGTCATCTATATTTTCAATTGTACCCACCTCTACTACTTCTTCTGGCAGCACATTCCATATAAACATCACCCTCTGTATGAAAAAAATTCCCCTCAGGTCCCCTTGACTCTAGTTTTAGACTCCCCTATCCTGGGAAAAAGACTTTCGACTAGTCGCCTTATCTATGCCCCTCATGATTTATAAGCTTCTATAAGGTTCTGATGCTCCAGGGTAAAAAGTTCCAGCCTATCCAGCCTCTCCTTAAAACTCAAACCCATCAGTTCTTGAAAGAACACACATTCTAATCAAAACAAAATTAGCTCTGTTTTCATGATGGTCAGTGTCCTATCTACAGAACTGTACTGTTGTCTGTACTCACAGAAACTAATACTGCTTAAAGCTGAAGTACGTTCACTTTGTCCACATTCTCTGTTTTCTAAAGCTGTTATCCAGTTGGTCAAATAGTTTCCAAATACATGTGGTCAAGATATTGATGTCTTTAACAGTTGGCCATTCCTGCCACAATGACATGTTTGATTCTAATGGGATGTTTAACCTGTGACAATGGTGATATTATCTCCTTTAATATCAGAAGCCAGGCATAAGTATGGGGTTCCCAATTTACCAATGTCTGACTTAAGAATGCGATCCCATACATAGTTATAATTTTAAAGACCTGAAGTACAAACATTTCCCACACTTACAAACAGCTGCTTCCTACAGTCCTGCATTGTGTTCTGACCTGCCTACAATTTGACTTGCAAGTGAATTCCAGAATGGAACTTGTTTGCAATCCGGGGACCGCCTGTATTGAACAATCCAACAGACATTTCTTACAATGTTACTTACAAATATTAATTGCCTCATGCCCATAAGTTTCTGAGCTAATATTAAGTTAGTAGGTTGCAACAGAGGAACATTTTTCAGTAAAGTGTGATTCTTCAAGTGACCTGAGGTAATATGTAGTAGGAGATCTTTGATACAGTGATTTGGGATTTAGGCACCAATAGCTAGGCCAACATTTATTTACCCTCTGTGTTTGCCCATAGAACATAAAACATTACAGCGCAGTATAGGCCCTTCGACCATCAATGTTGCACCGACCTGTTGAACCAATCTGAAACCCATCTAACCTACACTATTCCGTTTTCATCCATATGTCTAACCAATAACCATTAAAATGCCCTTAACGTTGGCGAATCTACTACTATTGCAGACAGTGCATTCCATGCCCCTACTACTCTGAGTAAAGAAACTACCTCTGACATCTGTCCTATATCTATCACCCCTCAACTTACAGCTATGTCCCCTCGTGCTAGCCATCACCATCCAAGGAAAAAGGCTTTCACTGTCCACCAGATCTAACCCTCTGATTATCTTACATATCTCAATTAAGTCACTTTTAAACCTTCTTCTCTCTAACAAAAACAGCCTTGTGTCCCTCAGCCTTTCCTCATAAGACCTTCCTTTCATACCAGGCAACATCTGAGTAAATCTCCTCTGAACCCTTTCCAAAGCTTTCACATCCTTCCTATGATGCAGTGACCAGAAAGGGGGGGGGGTAGGTATAGGACAGATGTTAGGGGTAGGTTCTTTACTCAGCGAGTCGTGAGTTCGTGGAATGCCCTGCCAGTAGCAGTGGTGGACTCTCCCTCATTATGGGCATTTAAGTGGGCATTGGATAGGCATATGGAGGATAGTGGGCTAGTGTAGGTTAGGTGGGCTTGGATCGGCGCAACATCGAGGGCCGAAGGGCCTGTACTGCGCTGTATTCTTCTATGTTCTATGTTCTAGAACTGTTTGCAATATTCCAACTGCGGCCGCACCAGAATTTTGTCCACCTGCAGCATGACCTCATGGTTCTGAAATTCAATCTCTCTACCAATAACAGTTAACACATCGTATGTCTTCTTAACAACCCTATCAATGTGGATGGCAACTTTCAGGAATCTATGTATATGGATACCAAGATCTCTCTGTTCATCTACACTATCAAGAATCTTACAATGAGCCCAGTGCTCTTTATTCCTGTTGCTCTTTCCAAAGTTTATCACATCACACTTTTCCACATTAAACTCCATTTGACGCTTCTCAGCCCAGCTTTGCATCTTATCTATGTCCCTCTGTAACCCACAACATCCTTCGACATGATCCACAACTCTTAGTGTCATCCACAAATTTACTAACCCATCCTTCTACGCCCACATGCAGATCATTTATAAAAATGACAAATGGCAGTGGCCCCAAAACAAATCCTTGTGACACACATTGGTAACTGAGCTCCAAGATGAACATTTCCCATCAACCACCACCCTCTGTCTTCTTTCAGCTAGCCAATTTCTGATTCAAACCGCTAAATCACCTTCAATCCCGAAACTCCATACTTTGTGCAATAGCCTACCATGTGGAACCTTATCAAATGCTTACTGAGGTCCATATACACCACATCAACCACTTTACATTCATCCATCTGTTTTGTCACCTTCTTGAAGAACTCAATAAAGTTTGTGAGGCATGACCGACCCTTCACAAAACCGTGTTGACTATCCCTAATCAAATTATTCCTTTCCAGATGATTATAAATCCTATCTCCTAGAACATTTTCCAACACCTTACCCACAACTGAAGTAAGGCTCTCTGGCCTATAAAAACTAGGGTTGTCTCTACTCCCCTTCTTAAACAAGGGAACAACATTTGCTACCTTCCAGTCCTCTGGCACTATTCCTGTAGACAATGACGACATAAAGATCAAAGCCATAGGCTCTGCAATCTCCTCCCTGGTTTCCCAGAGAATCTGAGGATAAATCCTATCCAGCCCAGGGAACTTATCTATTTTCACACTTATCAGAATTGCTAACACTTCCTCCTTGTGAATCTCAATCCCATCTATTCTCATAGCCTGTATCTCAGTATTCTCCTCAATAACATTGTCTTCTTGCAGTGTGAATACTGACGAAAAATATTCGTTTAATGTTTCCCCATCTCCTCTGACTCCATGCACAACTTCCCACTACTATCCTTAATTGGCCCTAATCTTACTCTAGTCATTCTTTCATTCCTGATATACCTTTAGAAAGACTTAGGGTTTTTCTTGATCCTATCCACCAATGACTTCTCATGTCCCCTCCTGATTGAAGTTGACAAAGAGGAGGTTTTAGCAATTTTGGAGGATCAGAAAATGGATAAGACCCCTAGGCTGTTTGGGATTTATCCTCGGATTCTCTGGGAAGCCAGGGAGGAGATTGCAGAGCCTATGGCTTTATCTTTATGTCATCGTTGTCGATAGGAGTAGTGCCAGAAGATTGGAGGATAGCAAATGTTGTTCCCTTGTTTAAGAAGGGGAGTAGAGACAACCCTAGTATTTATAGGCCAATGAGCCTTACTTCGGTTGTGGGTAAGGTGTTAGAAAATGTTCTAAGAGATAGGACTTACAGTCATCTTGAAAGGAATAATTTGATTAGGGATAGTCAACATGGTTTTGTGAAGGGTTGATTGTGCCTAACTACCGTTATTGAGTTCTTCGAGGAGGTGACAAAACAGATGGATGAAGGTAATGCGGTTGATATGGTGTATATGGACCTCAGTAAGGCATTTGATAAGGTTCCACATGGTAGGCTATTGCACAAAGTACAGAGTTTCTGGATTGAAGGTGATTTAGTGGTTTGGATCAGAAATTGGTGAACTGAAAGACGACAGAGGGTGGTGGTTGATGGGAAATGTTCATCCTGGAGCTCAGTTACCAGTGGTGAGCCAGAAAAATCTGTTTTGGGGCCACTGCTGTTTGTCATTTTTATAAATGATCTTCATGTGGGCGTAGAAGGATGGATTAGTAAATTTGCGGATGACACTAAGGTAGGCAGAGTTATGGATAATGTCGAAGGATGTTGTGGGTTACAGAGAGCCATGGATAAGATGCAGAGCTAGGCTGAGAAGTGGCAAATGGAGTTTAATGTGGAAAATTGTGAGATAGTTGACTTCGGAAGAAATAACAGGAATGCAGAGTACTGGGCTAATGGTAAAGTTCTTGGCAGTGTGGATGAACAGAGAGATCTCGGTGTCGAGGTGCATAAATCCCTGAAAGTTGCCACCCAGATTGATAGGGTTGTTCATAAGGCATATGGTCTGTCGGCATTTATTGGTAGGGGGATTGAGCTTTGGAGCCACGAGGTCATGCTTCAGCTGTACAAGACATTGGTAAGGCCGCATCAGGAGTATTGTGTGCAGTTCTGGTCACCGCATTATGGGAAGGATGTGGAAACTTTGGAAAGGGTTCAGAGGTGATTTACTAGGATGTTGCCTGGTATGGAAGGAAGGTCTTATGAGGAAAGGCTGAGGGAATTGAGGCCATTTTCAATGGAAAAAAGGTTGAGAGGTGACTTAATCGAGAAATATAAGATAGTTAGATTTGGTGGATAGTGAAAGCCTTTTTCCTCGGCTGGTGAAGGCTAACACAAGATGGATGTAGCTTTAAATTGAGGGGTGGTAGATTTAGGACAGATATCAAGGGTAGTTTCTTTACTTAAAGAGTAGTAGGGAAATGGAATGGCCTGACTGCAATAGTAGTGGAATCGCCGATGTCAAAGGCATTTAAATGGGTATTGGACGTACATATTGATAATAATGGAACAGTGTAGAATAGATTGGCATTAGGTTAATTTCACAGGTCAGCACAACATCAAGGGCCGAAGGACCTGTACTGCGCTGTAATGTTCTATGTTCTATGTTCCATGTTCTTTGTACTTGAACTATAGTATTTCCAGTCAATATTTGGAAAGTTAAAGCCCCCATGACAACTACCCTATCACTCTCACTCCTATCAAGAATCATCTTTGCTATCCTATCTTCCAAATCTCTGGAATTATTCGGAGGCCTATAGAAAACTCCCAACAGGGTGACCTCTCCTTTCCTCTTTCTAACCTCAGCCCATACTACCTCAGTAGACAGGTCCTCAAACGTCCTTTCTGCTACCATAATACTGTCCTTGACTAACAATGCCGCAGCTCCCCCTCTTTTACCAACTTCTCTGTTCTTACTGAAACATTTAAATCCTGGAACCTGCAACAACCATTCCTGTCCCTGCTCTATCCATGTCTCCGAAATGGCCACAACATTGAAATCTCAGGTACCAAACTGTGCTGCAAGTTCACCCACCTTATTCCGGATGCTTCTGGCATTGGAGTAGATACACTTCAAACCAACTTCCTGCTTGCCGGTGCTCCCTTGCAACCTTGAAAGCTTATATCTGACCTCACTACTCTCAACCTCCTGTATACTGGAACTACAATTTAGGTTTCCATCCCCCTGTTGAATTAGTTTAAACCTTCCCAAAGATCATGAGCAAATTTGCCCCCCAGAATATTAGTACCCCTCTGGTTTGTCGAGGTCCCACCTTTCCCAGAAAGAGCCCCAATTATCCAGGAATCCAAAACCCTTGCTCCTGCACCATCCCTGTTGCCACATGTTCAACTTCTGTCTCTCCCTATTCCTCACCTTGCTAGCATGTGGCACGGGCAACAAACCAGAGACAACAACTCTGTTTGTTATAGCTCTAAGCTTTCACCCTAGCTCCCTGAATTTCTGCCTTAAATCCCCATCTCTCTTACTATCTATGTCATTGGTGCCTATGTTATTGGACCACGACTTGGGACTACTCCCCCTCAAGAATCCCGAAAACACGATCAGAGACATCATGAACCTTAACACCTGGGAGGCACCACACCAACCGTGAGTTTCTCCCATACCCACAGAACCTCCTGTCTGTGGAGGCCCCAATGACCAATGCTCTGCTCTTCTTTCCCTTCCCTTCAGAGGAATCGGGACAGAATCTGTGCCAGAGACCGGTGCCCCATTGCTTACCCCTAGTAAGTCGTTCCCCCCAACAATATCCAAGACGTTATCCTTGTTGTTGAGGGGAACTGCTACAGGGGATCCCTGCACTGCCTGCCAGTTCCCTTTCTGTCCCCTGATGGTAACCCATCTACCTTCTCCTTGTACCTGAGGTGTGATTACTTCCCTGTAACTCCTCTCAATAACCTCTGCCTCCCAAATGATCTGAAGTTCATCCAGCTCCAGCTCCAGTTCACTAACGTGGTTTTTGGGGAGCTGGAGTTGGGTGCACTTACCACATATGCAGTCAGCAGGGACACTACTGGTAACCCTTACCTCCCACATTCTGCAAGAGGAACATACAACTGCCCTAACCTCTATTCCCACTGCTCTAAATTCCCAACGAGACTACTGATAACTAAAAAAAAGATAAAAACTAGTCACCTTACCAATTCGGCGCACAGAACCTTTTCTTTGGTTAAAGGAGGTGGATTGGTGGGAGACACTACCTGAGTTGTGTTTCAGATAAAGCAACCAGTCAAATATATAACCTTACTTACCCAGCAGTCCCATGCTGTTCCTGCTCAGCGTGCACTCCGCCAATACACCAGGTAAGTTTTTATGCTTTAAATTTAGCTTCCCATCAGGTCTCTGGTCCTTGCTGTCACTCCTTCCACTGCAACTACAACTGAAGAAATGAAGGCCGCTGAACACACGAGGTAAGTTTTTCTACTTTAAAGTTTTTGTACTTTAAACTAATTGCAGGTTAACTATATTACAATAGTCAGTCACATGTCGGTCAAACCAGGTGAGGATGGGAGATTTCCTTCCATAAATAACATTAGTAAACCAAATAGATTTTTATAACAATCAACAGCAGGCTGGCTTCTAATTCCAGACTTTTATTGATTTTAAATTTCACCATACACTATGCTGGAATTTGAGCATGTATCCCCATAACATTAGCCCAAAGTTCTGGATTAGTAGTCCAGTGACATTATCCTACACCACAATTTCCCCGTAATATCATGAGCATACCTCTTGGCATATTGGCATACTGACATACTGATTGTGAGGCATAACTCAACAGTCACCACCTTCATGTGGGAAAGCAAGAGCTAATACTGCCCTTGGTTGATTATGATATCTGAAGATGTTTACATTACCTTGACTATTTGCATAGGATCTCTGAATTTTTTAAGGCAATGCATCCAGGTCCTTAACACCAGTCTCCTGGCATTGGCTTCTCACTGACCTGGCCTCATGACCTGTAAGAAGGCCTCCTTGCCCTTTGTGGATAACCCAATGCATTTTGCCTTTAAAGGTTGCTGGCTGGCAATAATTAATAAAGGCTAGTTTTAAATGCTGCTAGCCTTGCATAAATGTAAGCTTTCAGCTCATGCATGCAACCGTGCAACAGTGCATTTAATGTTTGGTTCCTTCTGCAATTATATAAGTTCACAGGCAGCATAAAATTGACATGATCCTTGTGTCTATTTTCTGAGGTTATTAATTCTGCCCCCATTGCTGGGCTATGAACAAGCCTCAGCTCTTCAATGAAACAATAATTATTTGTGGTGGCCTCACAACTATTTATTTAAAGCTCTCAACTATGTGGCCCCAGCTATGCCTGCCTCTTCATGGGATATGTGGCCCCAGCTATGCCTGCCTCTTTGTAGGATATGTGGAACAGTCCATCTTCCGCAGCTACACTGGCACCACCCCCCACCTTTTCCTCCGCTACATTGATGACTGTATCGGTGCTGCCTCGTGCTCCCACGAGGAGGTTGAACAGTTCATCCACTTTACCACCACCTTCCACCCCGACCTCAAATTCACCTGGACGGTCTCAGACTCCTCCCTCCCCTTCCTAGACCTTTCTATTTCTATCTCGGACGACCGACTCAACACGGACATTTACTATAAACCGACCAACTCCCACAGCTACCTAGACTACATCTCCTCCCACCCTGCCCAGGTAAAAACGCCATCCCATATTCCCAATTCCTTCGTCTCCACCGCATCTGCTCCCAGGAGGACCAGTTCCAATACTGTACAACCCAGATGGCCTCCTTCTTCAAAGACCGCAAATTCCCCCCAGCCGTGATCGAGGATGCCCTCCACCGCATCTCCTCCACTTCCCGCTCCTCCGCCCTTGAGCCCTGCCCCTCCAATCGCCACCAGGACAGAACCCAACTGGTCCTCACCTACCACCCGACAAACCTCCATATACATCGTATCATCCTTCGTCATTTCAGCCACCTCCAAACGGACCCCACCACCAGGGATATATTTCCCTCCCCTCCCCTATCAGCTTTCTGAAAAGACCACTCCCTCCGTGACTCCCTCGTCAGGTCCACAGCCCCCACCAACCCAACCTCCACTCCTGGCACCTTCCCCTGCAACTGTAGGAAATGCAAAACTTGCACCTACACCTCTCCCCTTACTTCCCTCCAAGGTCCCAAGGGATCCTTCCATATCTGCCACAAATTCACCTGCACCTCCACACACATCATTTACTGCATCCGCTGCACCCAATGTGGCCTCCTCTATATTTGGGAGACAGGCTGCCTACTTGCAGAACGTTTCAGAGAACACCTCTGGGACACCCAGACCAACCAACCCAACCACCCCGTGGCTCAACACTTCCACTCCCCCTCCCACTCCACCAAGGACATGCAGGTCCTTGGACTCCTCCATCGCCAGACCAGAGCAACACGACGGTTGGAGGAAGAGCGCCTCATCTTCCATCTAGGAACCCTCCAACCACAAGGGATGAACTCAGATTTCTCCAGTTTCCTCATTTACCCTCCCCCCACCTTGTCTCAGTCAAATCCCTCGAACTCAGCACCGCCTTCCTAACCTGCAATCTTCTTCCTGACCTCTCCGCCCCCACTCCCACTCCGGCCTATCACCCTCACCTTGACCTCCTTCCACCTATCGCATTTCCAACGCCCCTCCCCCAAGTCCCTCCTCCCTACCTTTTATATTAGCCTGCTGGACACACTTTCCTCATTCCTATCACAGATAGCCTGTTCCGATGCTAGATTGTTGCATATACAGATTTATAAAGGGAGAAGATAGTTCTAGACAGTATTTGGAGATTGAATCCTGATTGATTACCCTTCTCCTTTACCTTGCAGATTGATCGCAATTATGATACTTCTTCATTAAGTTGCAAATGTTTTTCGTTTTTCACATTTTGATTCCAGTTTTATGTATCCCTTACTCTGTTAAATTTGGGATTCACAGAAAATGGGAATTTCTTTTGCAATCCTTTAACTAATTTCCTTCATGCATTATCTAATTTATTTTGCATTATTGCATCTGTATAGCATGATACCAAATTACAAAAAACTACATACAAAATAAAGTATTGTGAAAAATTACCAATACTACTGGTGCTGAGCAACAAAGTTTTATTCTGTAGAATAATTGAAATATTCACTGAAACAAAGCTGATATATCGAGTGATGAACTGGATAAAATTGTTAAATCACTAATAGATTGCTGCAGAAAAAAAATATATCTATACCTATATATTAGTTCAATCAAGGGATGTGAACATTAAAGCAAAGTCACTATATATCGAGAATCCTTAACTCACATCCTTGATTGTCTTTTTGAAGGTGGTGTTGACCTATCTTCTTGAGTATGTGATAATGTACTCCTGCCTTTCCATTTTGGCCCAAAAGGAGTGATCTATTTCCAAATCAGGATAATGTGTAACTTGATGGGGTGCAATTCTGATATGCCTGATGCTATCAATATTCGTGCTGGTAGAAGTTGCAGATTTTGGATGTGCTGCTTAAGTATCCTAGTGTTTTACTGCAGTGCATCTTATCAATAGTACATACTGTGGACATTATCCATCAGTATTGTATTTAATGAGGAGTTCTGATCAAACGTTTTGAGTGTTGTTGTCATCCAGGAAATGATGATCATTCCTTACTTGTGTCTTGTAAATGATGGACAAATGTTGTTTTGCATTAGTATGGCATGTTTGTTCCTTGCTAATTATGAACAGGAGCATGAATATTGTTTCAGTCTTATTTCATGTAGACTCAGACTCTTTGTGGAGTTGTAAATGGAGCTGAATTCTGTGTAATCATCTATGAACGTTAATACTTCTGATGTTATGATGGAGGGAAGTTTACTGATATGGCAGCTGAAGATGGTTGTGCCTAGGACTTGAACCTGAGGATCTCCTACAGTGATATGCTCAGATTTATGTAATGGAACTCCAATGAACACAACCATCTTCCTTTGAGCTAGATATGATTTTAGCCAATGGAGAATTTTCCCCTTGATTCCCACTGACTTCAATTTTACGAGGACTCCTTAATGCCATTTATGGCGTAATGCTGCCTTATGTCTTGTGTGGTCACTCTCACATTATCTCTGAAATTCAACAATTTTTGTCCTTGTTTGGACCAAAGCTATAATTTTATAAAATAAACAAAGAACCGTAGATGCCAGAAATCTGATACAAGCGCAGAAATTGCTTGAGAAATTCAACGGTAATTGATAATTTGGTTTAAAGCTAAACATACCTGACTGATCACAAACTGAATATCAGTGAGTAAGTTATTGCTGAGTATGTGTTCCATTTGATAGCATTGTTGATGATAACTCTCTTCACGTCACTTTGAGTGTGACCTAATGGAGCAATCATTAGTCAGATTGGATTTTTTCTGCTTTTTGTCATCAGGATAGACCTGGCCATTTTTCCACAGTGTCAGGTAAATGACAGTATTATAGCTTTTCCTTAACAGATCAATGATAGACAGCAAGGTGATCAACCTGCATTATAATGACCCCTGTGATAGGGAAAAAACTGAAAGAGGAAACAAAAGTCACAGTATGAGGTTAATGCTGGCTCAAGTGAACTGGAAACTCCATTAAAATGAAGGATAGTGGAAGTGCAGTGGCAGATTTTTTAGGAGGAATTTAATAGCTTTCAGCAGCATTGACTTATTCCAGTACGAAAGAACAACTCTTGAGTAGGATGCATCTGTTGTTTAATAAGGAAGTTAAGGGTAGTATAAAATTGAAAGGAACATTGTACTGCAAATATTTGCGGTATGTTGAAGATCAGACAGGTCTCAAGAATCGACAAAAAATAAGCAAAAAAAGAAAATAGAGAGGTTGAGATGAATGATTAGTAAAAATGTCTACAAGTATTTAAATAGGAAATGAGTAACTTAAACTTGAGCTAGTCTGCTGGTGAGTGGGTCTGGGAAATTGGTGATAAAAAACAAGCTATGTGTCATTTAACCTAACAGCTCTCATAGGGGTATTACTCAAATTCATTACGATGGAAGTTACAAGCAGGTTTTTAATAAAATTATAATGTAATCAGATGGATTCAACTTGTTGAAAGAAATTAGTGTTTCACTAATGCTTTAGAGTTTTTTGAAGAAGTAACATGAAAGATAGGTAAAGGGAAATCTATAGGTGTGGTGTACTTGGATTTCCAAAATGCATTTGATAAGGTCTTACATCAAAGGTTTTAGATTAGATTAGATTACATTACAGCGTGGAAACAGGCCCTTCGGCCCAACAAGTCCACACCGACCCGCCGAAGCGCAACCCACCCATACCCTTACATTTACCCCTTACCTAACACTACGGACAATTTAGCATGGCCAATTCACCTAACCCGCACATCTTTGGACTGTGAGAAGAAACCGGAGCACCCGGAGGAAACCCACTCAGATACGGGGAGAACGTGCAAACTCCACACAGTCAGTCGCCTGAGGCGGGAATTGAACCCAGGTCTCAGGCGCTGTGAGGCAGCAGCGCCAACCACTGTGCCACCGTGCCGCCCACTCATAAGATAAGAGCACATAGTGTTAGGAAGGACATATAACATGGGTGAGGGACTGGTTGGTTAAGAACCAAGAGTAAGGATAAATAGCTCTTTTTCAGCAAATTATGTCTTATGCAGTGCCATAAGGCTGGTGACCTCAACTAATTGCAATTTATATCAGTGACTTGGATGTGGGACTGATGTATGGTCATTAAATTGGTCAATGTTAGGTAAGAAAGTACGGTGTAAATAAACAGAAGGAGTCTTCAAGGGGAAATTGACAAATTAAATGAATGGGCACAAATTTGGAAGGTGGAGTAAAATGTTGGAAAATATGAACTTGTTCACTTTGGCAGGAAGAATACAAAAGCAGTTTGCTTTGTAATGATGAGAATTTGTTGAAGTTGGAGATAAAGACAGATCCGGCTGCTTGTTCACAATTTAGAAAATGTTAGCTTGTAACTGCATCAAGTGAATACAAAGGCAAATGGAATGTTATGATTAATTGCAAGGGGAAAGGAATAAAAGATTAGGGAAATTTTACTGCAATTGTACAAGGCCTTAATGAGGCCATGTCTGAAACACTGTACAATTTTGGTATTCTTATTTGGAAAGAATATAATTGTATTAGAAGAAGCTCAGCAAAGATTCTCTTGACTCTTTCCTTGGATTATCTTATGAGGAAAGGTTACATATTAGAGCTTAGAAGAATGAATGGTGATCTTACTGAGGGTATTTGTCTGGATAGATCTGAGAGGATACTTCCCCTTATTGAAGGGATCAGAACTAGGGGATTCAGTTTCAGGATAAGAAGTCTCTCTTCTAAGATGGAGATCAGAAGAATTTTTCACTCAGAATGTCATTAAGCTTTGGCTTTATCTTTGCCAGAAAGCAATGGAGGCTGAATTCATATTTTAATTGAAATCATTCAAGCTCAAGTTAGATACCTTTTGATAAACACAGGAGTTGAGATTTATTGGTGCTGATATGCCAGTGGAGTTCAGAACACAACCAGAGCAACCATGATTATTTTGAATGGCAGAGCAGACACAAAGAACCAGGTGGCTTTTTGCTGCTGGGTAAGCCTTATGTTCCTATGTTTTTGCTATGTTAGAATCTGCAGCAATACCTGCTGTTCTATTCAGTTTTATTCTTATTATTGTTCTTTTGCAGCATTTTTGATGCAACTAGGTCGTGTCACTTCAAAAGGCAGTTAAAAGTCAAGCACATCACTTTGGGTCTGATCACTACAAATAAGCTAGACTGGTATGGTGGGCAGATTTTCTCCCATCAAGGGCATTACTAATCCAAATGAGACTTTACAATTTCATTGGTTCAGGGACACTTTTTACTCATTTTGATTAACTTAACCTAAATATCTGAGCTACTATTGCAAAATTTGAACAAATGTTTCCAGATCATTAGTTCAGCTCTCTGGATTTAGAATCTGGTCACATTATCTTAACCTATAAGGTTATGCCTTCAAGAAACAAAATAAAAAATGTTTCAGGAAAACTGCTAAGAGAAACAGAAGGCAAAGTCAAGAGAGAAAAAATAACTAGCAATTGGAACAAAGTAATTGATATGGTGAGACGTAACTGCTGCTATATTGTATGCATCAATGGTCTTTCCAATCAGAAGAAATAGACCATTTGATTTGCACAATGACTGCCTACAGAAGCTATTGATTTTGGAAGATGTGAAGCCTTAACCTAAAATACAGTGTTAAAATTTACACAACACCAAGTTACAGTCCAAGAGGTTTATTTGGAAGTACAAATTTTCAGACTACTGCTCCTTTGTCAGGTAGCTAATGGGGCATGATCGTAGGACACAGAATTTATAGTAAAAGATCAAAGTGTCATACAATTGATGCAAAATATTGAACAAACCTAGATTGCTTTTCAGTCTTTAATCACTAAGAATGGGGAGGCAGGTTTCAAGTGATTAACATGTAAATCCCAAACTTCTTTCAAGTCACGGTCCCAAAAAAACTTATGTTTTATTAAAAAAGAGGGGACCATGGACTGACTGCCTACATGTTATGTGCTTTTTGAATAAAACTGAATGTATCTGCAAACGTAAATTCTGTGTGTATGTGTGTGTTTTTGTGTGTACAGTGTAGTGGGATCACCTGCAGTGTGACATGAACCCAAGATCTTGGTTGAGGTTGTCCTCATGAGTTCTGAACTTGGCTACCAGTCTTTGCTCGGTGACTCTGTGTTGTTGCGTATTCCAAAGTCCACCTTGGAAGATGGTCACCCAAAGATCCAAGGTCGAATATCCTTGATTGCTGAAGGGCCTCCCTACTGGAAAGGAACATCCCTGTCCATTAATTGTTGTGCGTGTCCATTCATCGTAGTGTCTGCATGGTTTTGCCAATATGCCATGCCTCAAGACATCCTTGCTTGCAACCTGTGAGATAAACAATGTTGGCTGAGTCTCATGAGTACCTGCTGTGTACATGGTGGGTATGTTCCCACATGTAATGGTTGTATCCATGTCGACACTCTCTGGTTGCTGTAATAGGTTTGTACGGTGTTGTGGTTGCTGTTGTACTGAAGGCTGGGCAATTTGCTGCAAACTTGGCCTTTTTAAGGTTTGGTGGAGGTTTAAAGGTGAGAAGTGGAGGTGTAGGGAAGGTCTTGATGAGGTGCTCATCCTCATCGATAATGTGTTGCAGGCTGCGAAGAACATGGCACAGTTTCTCCACTCCCAGGAAGTACTGGACAATGAAGGGTACTCTGTCGATTGTATCTTATGTATGTTTCCTGAGGAGGTCATTACGGTTTCTCGCTGTGGCACATTAGAACTGACGATCGATGAGTTAAGCATTGTATCCTGTGTTTACGAGGGCATCCTTCAGCACTTCCAGGTGCTCGTCGCGTTCCTCCTCATCTGAACAGATCCTGTGTATGTGTCGGGTTTATCCATAGGGGTCAGGACCTCTGAACAAAACTCTGCACCAGATACATTGACAACATTTTCTTCCTCTGGACCCATGGCAAGGAGTCACTGAAACAACTACATTGAGATATCAACAAGTTTTATCCCACCATCAGACTTACCATGGACTACTCTTTAGAATCAGTCTTATTCTTGGATACATGCATCTCCATCAAGGACAGACACCTCAGCAGCTCACTCTACTGCAAGCTCACAGATAACCTCATGATGCTGCACTTCTCTAGCTTCCACCCAAAACATATTAAAACATCCATCCTCTATGGATAAGCTCTACATATACACAAGATCTGTTCAGATGAGGAGGAACGCTACAGACACCTGAAGGTGCTAAAGGACGCCCTCATAAACAGAGGATATGATGCCCAACTCATCGATCCCTGTTCCAATTGAAACATTGAAAAACCATAATGACCTCCCCAGGAGACAGACATGGGATATGACCGATAGGGTACCCTTCGTTCTCCAGTACTTCCTGGGAGCGGATAAATTACGCCATTTTCTTCGCAGCCTGCCGTACATTATCGATGAGGATGAGCACCTCACCAAGACCTTCTCTATGCGTCCACTTCTCGCCTTTAAACAACCGCCAAAAGTTAAACAGACCATTGTTCACAGCAAACTGCCCAGCCTTCAGGACAACATTGACCACAACACCATACAACCTTGTCATGGCAACCACTGCAAGACATGTCAGAGTGTCGCCATCACATGAGGGGACACCACCTACCATGTATGTGGCAGGTACTCATGTGACTCGGCCAGTATTGTCTATCTCATTCATTGCAGGCAAAGATCCCCCAAAGCATGATACATTGCTGCCAAAGCAGACGCTACAACAATGGATGAATGGACATCACACAACAATTGCCAAATAGGGATGTTCCCTCCCAGTGGGGGACCACTTCAGCAGTCAAAGACATTTGGCCTCAGATCTTTGGGTGACTGTCCTGCAAGGCGGACTTCGGGATATGCAACAACACAGTCTCTGAGCAGAGCCTGATAGCCAGGTTCAGTAACCATGAGGACGGCTTCAACCAGGATCTTGGGTTCATGACATACTACAGGTGACCTCACTACACTATATACTCCCACACACTCCCACACACAAGCACACATTTGCAAACACACTCACACAGACTCTCTCTCATACACATGCTCTCTCTCAGACACACATGCACACAGACACCCACACTTACTCTCACGGGCATACCTCACTCTGTTACATTCGTGCGTACACTTTAACAAGCACACACACACACACACACACACACACACAAGTCTATGAGGTGAATTTGCATTTGTAGATTTGTATTTGCGGATACATTCTATTTTGTTCAAAACGCACATAATCTGTAGGCAGTCAGTCCATTTGACATATTATAAATTCCTACTTTGGAAATAGAACCAGTGTGACTCAAGGTTGGGATACAAACAGACTCTAACCTCACACTTTAATGCATTGTCTGAGCTAAGATGTCCCATTTTTTTTAATAAAAGTTATCTCCGGACTGAGACTTGAAAGAAGTTCTGGGATTTACATATGAATCACTCAAAACCTGTATCCCCATTCTAAGTCATTAAAGAATGAACAGCAATCTAGGTTTGTTCAATACTTTGCATCAGTTGTGTGACACTTTGATCTTTTACCATACATTCTGTGATCCAATCCCACTAGCTACCTGATGAAGGAGTAGCACTCTGAAAGCTTGTACTTTCAAACAAACCTGGTGTACTATAACCTGGTATTGTGTGATTTTTAAATTTGTCTGCCCCAGAGCATCATTGGCATGTCCACAACATAGAGTACAGTGGACTTATTCTTCACTAACTTTTCTGTACAATTAGACTACTTGTGGTGCCAGAAGCTTAACTCTGTTTGCATTCCCTTGAGGAAGCAAAACCCTTATCAGCTTCCAAAATGGAAAACTGATCTGTGAGCCAGACCCTAGGGGCCTCTTCATGGCTTGCCTGTGTCTTTTGGATATCCTGGCAGTCATCCTGGAGGAAAATTATTGGCATTGTGTCTGAGCTCCTGGCTCAGACCTCATCCGCTTCCATCTGCTTTCTTTGTGTTTTTTCTCATCTAACCTTTGCTTTTTGCTTTTGCTCTTTTCTTTATTTCTCTTTCTGTTTTATTTTCTCTTTGGAAGTCTTTTTGACATCATTGGTGGGACAAGAGCGAGATTCACAAGCATTTGCGACAGGAGTCAGCTCCTTAGGAACAGTGAGCCCTCAGGTAGCTCGTGATAGCAGCAAGGGTGGGCCAAGTGGTGAGAAATGGTGCCGGAGTGTGGCGACTTTGACATTGGTGGGCTCAGCGGTGGCAACGGTTTTCAAGATGGCGGCAATGGCAGGGTGGCCTCTGTGGTCAGCTGCTGCTGTGTTGTAGGCCTGAATCGGCACTTCTGGCAGATCGGTGGGAGCAACGGTTGCATTGGTGGCAGCATAGTAGGCCTGGTGTGATGCTCCCAGCGGCAGAGAGATGGCAGTAATGGTGGCCCCGGTGCAGGACCCCTGGAACCGAAAGTGGGCATTAGTGGGCAGGGAGCCTGTTGTGGGGGACCACCCAGCCTGATGTTGCAAGGAGCAGAAGAAGGGAGGAAGAACTCTGTTTTTAGTTCATCTTCTGTAATGCAATATGGCACCAGAACATGGTGACATATTACAATTTTTACTGTATTCATTTGTTAAATGCAGGTGACAATAAATCATTCAATTTAATTCAATTCAATCCTCCAGGCTCTGAAGCTGTGGCATGACCACATCTGTCAGTGTGCTATCCATGTAACCCTCAGCCTCATTGATGTGCCACTGTTTCTCCAGCCACTGATCGAGCGCCGAGTCTCATCTCTGCAGCTGAAAGCCCTACCTGCACAGGATCATCTCGAACACCAATGGGGTCCATGACATCCCACACATTACAGATCACACATTCCACTCAACTGACCTGATCTGCCCTAAACTTACTTAGTCTTACTTATCCACTTACTCAATAACTTTCTGAAATGCTTATCCTTAAACTTCCTGCCCTGATATTAAGTTGTCCACTTCCTTTATCCTACTTTGACTTATACTACTTTATAATATTGGCCCCAATGTTTACTTATCCGTGGTATTTCTCAGATAACCACGGAATAATTTATTTAAGTGCAGTACCTAATGACAGTTCCTTACCAGCCAATCGTTCACTCTGATGTTTTTCCGATTCAGTGTGGGTCAGTTGCAAGGAGCCTGGTGATGGGTGTATAGTATCTTGAGTGCTAGCTAAGCCCCATATAGACCTCAACAGCAATGTATACTCTCTCCCAGTTAATGGTGCTCCCACACAGATCCAGTGCCGTCTCTGAGTTCCAAGCATATGCCTCTAGCTTCAGCTACTATTTAATCTCTCTCACTCCTCACTGCTCCCACATAGTTCTGGCGCTGCCTCCAAGTGCCGGTAAGAAGTTGAAATTTGAAATTGAGAGTTATAAGCTTTCTCAAGCTGAGAATGTCAGTTGTGTGAATAATCAAGGGAAAAGGCCAAACTCTCAAGACTGGGAATTGAAAGAAAGAGTTACATTAAAGCCATAGATGTGATGGAGAAGCAAACTCTGTCTGGTTATTGAGTAGTGCAAAGTGATGATGCTGGGATTGGTGAGATTGCATTATTATGGTGTGTTTGAAATCTTTCAAATTATGTTACATATAGTTTGGTTTATTTTATTTTATCTTTATTTACTTTGCTTAACTTCTATTTTATTGTTAAAACCATATCTGTGATATTGCAAGCTTGTGTTCCAGTAAAAGACAAAAAAACTGTAGATGTTGGAATCCAAGATAGACAAGCAGAAGGCTGGAAAAACACAGCAAGCCAGGCAGCATCAGGAGGTCAAGAAGTCAACGTTTCAGGTGTAACCCTTCTTCAGGACCAGGGATGGGTATAAGGGAGCTGCAGATAAAGAGTGGGGGAGGGAAGGAAGGAAAGGGGAGAGGAATAGTGAGATAGGCGTAGGTGAACACAGGTAGAGGGTACGACCTGGTTGGTCAATGGGAGGAATGAATCGGGTTGGTAGCTGGAAGGTAGGGTCGATCAGAGAAATGGAAGGGAAGGGAAGGAGCTGGGAAGGGAGTTGGGGGATGTGAAGGGAGGCTATTTGAAATTGGAGAACTCAATGTTGAGTTCTCCAGGCAGTAGGCTGCCCAGGTGGAAGATGAGGTGTTATTCCTCCAACTCCTCCAGTAAACTCCTAGTTTACTGTATTTGGTGCTCCCAATGTGGTCTTCTCCACATCGGAGAGACCAAACGCAAACTCAGGGCATGTTTCACTGAATATCTCAGCCAGGCCCACAGGGGCCGACTGGATCTCACAGTCACCGCCCATTTTTATACCTCTCCCACTCCCTTTCTGGCATGACCATCCTTGGCCTCCTCTATTGCCACAGATTGGAAATTGTGGAGACCACAAATTGGAAGAACAGCACCTCATCTTCTGCCTGGGCAGACTACAGCCCAGAGGACTCAACATTGAGTTCTCCAATTTTAAATAACCTCCCTTTCCATCCAATTACTCCCTTTCCAGCCCCTCCCCCTCCCTTCCATTCCTCTGATTGACCCTTCCTTCAGCTACCAACCTGATTCATTCCTCCCATCGACCAACCAGGCTGTACCCTCTACCAATGTTCATCTATCCTTACCTCACCACAATCCCAATTTATCTGCAGCTTCCCCCACACTCACCTCTTGGTTACTCGAAACATTGACTTCTCCACCTCCTAATGCTGCCTGGCGTGCGGTGTTCTTCCAGCCTCCTGCTTGTTTACCTTGTGTTCCAGTACAAGATCACCATGCTTAAATATTTTAAAAATATGATCTATCAAATCAGATTTCCATCTGGGACCTGATTTGTACAGTAGTAACATCAACTGGGATCATAACACAGTGGATATGGAGTAAAGCTGATTAAGGACTGAGGTACAGATCAATCATATTGTAATCGAATGGGAACACTGACACAAGGAAAGTCAAGAGCCAATTGTACTGAATTTTCCTAATGACATCGCCTCATGCAAAAAACAGCAAGCACCTATCAAGGTGAAGTGTTTGCACAAATATAAAATGGGCCCGAAAGGTTGGCTTTTAGAATGAAAAGCTGAATTTTATGACAACTGGGGGGGGCCCAAAGTACTTAAGAATACATTGAGCTTTTAAGCACAACATGAGTTTTCTTAAAATGATGGACATACCGCCAAAAAGTGACTGTAGATGTAAATTCAATGACTGTCTCGAAAGAAAAAAACCTGGAATGTCAGACCAGCCGGGTGAGGTGTCAAGGAGGATTCAAACACTTAAACAGGAGAAATGCACTACCAGCTGAACTGAAATCTTGTGGGAGTTATATCAAGCTGTGTACATGACAAGAGAAAAGACAGCAGTCTGTGCAAGACGCATGTACTGTATCTTCTCCTTCCAGGAATACACAAGGGCAATTGTTACAAGCCAGTTCAACGATGATCTGTGTGTGTTAATGGAAGAAGGTGTGCTAGTGAATTGAGGTGCTCATTTTTGGCAGTGGGTTAAAGTAGGCTTGCATGCTTTAAAACTGAAAGAACTGCGGATGCTGTATATCAGAAACAAAAACAGAAATTGCTGGAAAAGCTCAGTAGGTCTGGCAGCATCTGTGGAGAGAAATTAAAGTTAACATTTCGGGTTTTGTGATTGTTCCTCAGAACTGCTAGTTCTGTTAGAATTCAATTCTGAGGAAGGGCCACTCAACCCTAAACATTAATTCTGATTTCTTTTCACAGATGCTGCCAGACCTGCTGAGCTTTTCCAGCAATTTCTGTTTTTAGTCTTGCATGCTAGCTATAGGTTCAAGTGTTAGAATGCTATATAGGTGACAGTAAGAATCACCCACTGGGTTAACGCTGAGGTGTTCATACAGGACACTCATTGTGTGCTAGAAACCAACTAGCCAGCAACCATGCAAAAAGAATCAAGACAAAAGGATAATTCTCTTGTTTGAATGCAGCCAAATGATTTTAGTTAACCTGCAAAGTGAAAAATCTCAAACAGCGGTAGATGTGATCTATATGGATTTCAGTAAGGCGTTCGACAAGGTTCCCCATGGGAGACTAATTAGCAAGGTTAGATCTCATGGAATACAGGGAGAACTAGCCATTTGGATACAGAACTGGTTCAAAGGTAGAAGACAGAGGGTGGTGGTGGAGCGTTGTTTTTCAAACTGGAGGCCTGTGACCAGTGAAGTGCCACAAAGATCGGTGCTGGGCCCTCTACTTTTTGTCATTTACATGAAGGACTTGGAAGCGAGCATAAGAGGTACAGTTAGTAAGTTTGCAGATGACACCAAAATTGGAGGTGTAGTGGACAGTGAAGAGGGTTACCTCAGATCATAACAGGATCTGGACCAGATGGGCCAATGGGCTGAGAAGTGGCAGATGGAGTTTAATTCAGATAAATGCGAGTTGCTGCATTTTGGGAAAGCAAATCTTAGCAGGACTTATACACTTAATGGTAAGGTCCTAGGGAGTGTTGCTGAACAAAGAGACCTTGGAGTGCAGGTTCATAGCTCCTTGAAAGTGGAGTCGCAGGTAGATAGGATAGTGAAGAAGGCATTTGGTATGCTTTCCTTTATTGGTCAGAGTATTGAGTACAGGAGTTGGGAGGTCATGTTGTGGCTGTACAGGACATTGGTTAGGCCACTGTTGGAATATTGCGTGCAATTCTGGTCTCCTTCCTATTGGAAAGATGTTGTGAAACTTGAAAGGGTTCAGAAAAGATTTACAAGGATGTTGCCAGGGTTGGAGGATCTAAGCTACAAGGAGAGGCTGAACAGGCTGGGGCTGTTTTCCCTGGAGCGTCGGAGGCTGAGGGGTGACCTTATAGAAGTTTACAAAATTACGAGGGGCATAGATAGGATAAATAGGCAAAGTCTTTTCCCTGGAGTCGGGGAGTCCAGAGCTAGAGGGCATAGGTTTAGGGTGAGATGGGAAAGATATAAAAGAGACCTAAGGGGCAACTTTTTCACGCAGAGGGTGATACGTGTATGGAATGTGCTGCCAGAGGAAGTGGTGGAGGCTGGTACAATTGCAACATTTAAGAGGCATTTGGATGGATATATGAATAGGAAGGGTTTGGAGGATATGGGCCAGGTGCTGACAGGTGGGACTAGATTGGGTTGGGATATCTGGTTGGCATGGATGGGTTGGACCGAAGGGTCTGTTTCCATGCTGTACATCCCTATGACTCTATGACTCTATAAAAGTTTAACTGTATGTCTGTGGTAGGCATTATCTGGGGATCCATATTAGCCCTTACAAATAACCAATCTAGATGGTACTTGTTAGGTTCAGAAGTGAATGCTTGTAATATATGATTCTGCTAATAGATGTAAACATCTTTAAAGACTGACTCCAGTTCTGTATTTCACCAAGCAATGTTTCTGGATAGGACATGGTAACAGAGTCTGATTATGCAAAATTGAAGTTCAGAAGCTTAAAAGGAAGAAATTCAAATAGAAATTTACAACTATAATAGCCATTATGAAAAATGTCAGAAAGCAAATGTCACTTGTTGGGGGATGATTTCTTGGTTTGAACTGTATGATCAGTGAAAAAAAAAACAAAGTGCATGTTGAGATTACCTTCTCATCAATGAGGAGGTGGGATGTGGATTTCAAGTAGTTGCTTCCTACCAGAAACAAAATCGCAAGTATTTTGGGACCTTGCTGTTAGTTGGATAGTGATGGGGCTTCTATTAAAGCTCTTGGATGAAATTTACAAGAAAAATGTCAAGTTTAATGACTATAAGAGGTGAGCAGACGTTGTCAGATTTCAAAAAATAAATGGTTGTTCCATACAAAGATATATCATGGACTTTAAAACATCATTTAAAAGATTCATAAAATTCAATTTTGGAACCTCTGGATCTGTACTAGAATTTAAACTGCTAGATTGGGCTAGAGTATCTGATATGGACAGATTTCTGGGTCTAATTAGTATTTAATTCTCAAACTGGGAGAACCTCCTAGATCAGATATGTCCTGAATTGAAAATCTATAGAAAACAATAATTCATGGAATAAATGTGACATCCCATGGTTGTAAAATGAGTAGAGGAGTCAATCATTGCTTCAGATTTTGAAATGGCCCAGATGTTATGCCCAGGCATGAATAGATTAAGTAGAGGAAGAATGAGGCTGAAATAATCTTTAACAGATCTAGCTATTACAGCAGAAGACAGATTACCAACAGCAATGGTAGGTAGATGAAACAGAGGAGAAAGTGAGTCTGCAGATGCTGGAGATCAAAGTTGAAACTTTATTGCTGGAACAGCACAGCAGGTCAGGCAGCATCCAGGGAACAGGAGATTCGACGTTTCGGGCACAGGCCCTTCTTCAGGAATGAGCAGAGAGTGTTCAGCAGGAGAAGATAAAAGGTAGGGAGGAGGGACTTGGAGGAGGGGAGTTGGAAATGTGATAGGTGGAAAGAGGTCAAGGTGAGGGTGATAGGTCGGAGTAGGGTGGAGGCGGAGAGGTCAAGAAGAAGACTGCAGGTCAGGAAGGCGGTGCCGGGCTGGAAGGATCCGGCTGAGACAAGGTGGGGGGAGGGGGGATGAAGAAACTGGTGAAGTCCAAGTTCATCCCCTGCGGTTGGAGGGTTCCCAGTCGGAAGATAAGACGCTCCTCCTCCGACCGTCGGGTTGTTGTGGTTTGGCGGTGGATGAGTCCAATGACCTGCATATCCTCGGTGGAGTGGGAGGGGGAGTTGAAATGCTGTGCCACAGGTTGGTTGGGTTGGTTCGTCCGGGTGGCCCAGAGGTGCTCCCTGAATCGCTCCGCAAGTAGGCGGCCTGTCTCCCCAATATAGAGGAGGCCACACCGGCTGCAGCGGATGCAGTAGATGATGTGGGTGGAGGTGCAGGTGAATCTGTGGCGGATATGGAAGTTTCCCTTGGGGCCTTGGAGAGAAGTGAGGGGGGAGGTGTGGGCGCAAGTGTTGCACCTCCTGCGGTTGCAAGGGAAGGTGCCGGGGACCACCCAAAAAACAGATTGGAGATCTTTCAGGTAACTCAATTTATCACTTTGTAAACAACAGCCCAAAGTGGAGAGGCAGAGTCCTCAAAATGATACGGAGCATTCTGATGAAGATTATAATCAGTTTGAATAAATTGTAGTGGTCACAATTAGTTTTATTCTAATAATGATTAAGATACTTACAGATTTCTTTAATTTTTACAAAACTATATGGGTAGTAAAATCAGAAAAGAAAACTGTCACAGAGTTACATTGATAATTTGCTCATCTTACCCATCAAAGACAAAACTTTCTGCATGAAGGTACAAATGTGTTTGTTGGAGAGTATACAACATTAATAGAAGAAATTAATGAAAAGTATGAAATCTGTAAGAGCATTGGGAGATGCACCAGGTCCTGCTGCATGACCTCAGCAAGATGATTGTCAAGGATCTAAAGGAATGGGTTGAGGACAGAAATATTTTCATTCTACATTTTGTGCATCTGGAAATCGTATTTAGTCTTTTGAGAGATTGGTTCTTATGGATAAAAATATGAATAAATAGTTAGGTTTCAGAAATGACCAATGTTTCTGGCTTGTAATGGAGGCGAGTTGACCAATGACAAGTTCAGAGGTGTGTGAAAATACGAATGTTATTGTCATGAATACTGCAGCTCGTGCAGGGCTCAATAGAATGTTGAATAAAAGTTTAGCTGACAACCAACCTGTAAATTGACAAGTTTATGTGAGAAGTCACTCAAGACGTTTGGTGGGTAAATTCCTTTTCAACTAGTCCATAGACAAAATCCCAAGTTCCCTTCTGTGTTGTGCAGTAGTCCTCCTGCTAGGAGATACTACAATTAATTCTTTATTTTTTCTACACAGTGGAATTCTTTGCATGCAGGAAGAAGGGCTTCTATCAAGGCTGAGGTAGGAAGCCCTGGTAAGTTAATAGGTTGTGTAAACCTGTGAAAATAAAATGCATTTATCAAACTGCTAAGTTTATTCCTCATAATTAATTGGAATTATCTATAAAATCTTGAAGTAATATTTAAACCTAATTGAAGTAATCAACTTACCTTGTACCCCAAGTGCTCATCTCTTGTGTCGAGGGTCCCAAGCAACAGAATACATCAGATCAAGGTGGATAGTGGTAATGTCAGCACTCATGATACAGAGGACAGAATTATCACACCCAAAGGCCAATTGTCAAGAGTGGTAAGCTATTGATATATTCCTGGGGAATCCAGTAAATAGACTGAGGACTTGACTGAGGCCTGCTGACAACCATGACAAGCTTCTTGACTTTGGGCCTGCACTAAACAGCACAGCTATACAGTAGTACTGTGAGGCAGGTATCACTGGCTGAGGGGACAAAAAGGCAAGGCAAGACAAGAATGCTGCGATCATTCAGGTAAGTTCAGAGCCAAGTCAAAGAAGAAATTGTTCACTCAGGGGATCCTGGCACAGTCAGTCATAGGCAGTTTCCAATCCCAACACAAGAGCCTGAAATTGGTCAACTGCTCAGGACAGAGAGAGGATCCTCTGCTCATTAGGGTCAGGGCAGCAAGTTTCCCTTGTTTGCCATGTCCAAGTAACTGTTAGGAACTGTACAAGGCAGCCCTGGAGTAACAGTGATAGTCTGAGTGCACAATGACCCTTCAAAGACAGTATCTGGGTCAGGGATGCTGCTCAATTCTGGAACATCCTGCCTGTCGAGTTGTTCTGAGAGCAGCTAAGACAGCGAGCTGATGGACCACAGATACAGCTTGGTGCAGCATATGAGCTGAGTGTGTGTTTTGAGTGCAAAGTGTTCCTGGAAAAGCATTATAATGATAATTGCCATTTCAACCTGACGTACAACATTGCACCATATGTGGATCAGAGATATGCCAAAAGAATTCATAGAGACTGGCAGATATCCAGATATCGATGTCCGTGGATGTTGGCTGAATGTGACCATGCCCTGACATGTTGGTGCCTGGCATCCAACGTTGAGGCCCTTTGTAGCAAGTGGCAAGCTGAAGTCACCAGGTACCAACTCTGCCTTCTATATCAAGAATTCCTGCCATCCAGTTTGCTCTTGATATGTGATAGGATGGGAAGGTGAAGCTAATGAGGCAAGATGTGCAATTAATAACTTTGTTAACGAGAATTATTCTGCTTAATAAGCAACTCACTTCTCCCCAGGGAGAATCTTGCCTAATGTTTAGAGCTTGCTTAAAAGATGCAGCAAGTTGTTCCTGTTGTCAAGATAAGCCTCGTTGGACATGATTATGCCACATTTCTTTCCATAGCCCTTCTTCAGTCACCTATAAGATTATGCTGAAAGTACTTTAAGAGCAAATAAAACATTAAGAAAATTAAATCTAGATAAATGTGTACTGAAGTTCACGTTCTTAAGAAATGCAAAGAGCATAATACTAACTGTTTTGAGCAATGCTTCACACCCTGAGTTTTCCTGGAGGGTATTTTAGTGCAGTAGGTTTCTTAGGATGATGTGGGGGCAGAAGTTGATGTTGAGTATGAACTCAAAATGTCTCACAGAGCACATATAAAGATTGCCAACGAATGCCTATTTTTCATCAGACTTTGAACATCAGTGCAGGAATGGAGAGGAACAAGTCTGACTGCCAAACTGAGAGTCAAATAAGCAAAGATCCTGCCCACTCTGCTCTAGATATATAAGCCTTGGACTGTGTTCCTGTGCCTTGCCAACAAGCTTAGCTACTTTGACTCAAGCTGCCTTCAGAAATTGGCTGAAGTTTAGGTCAGGATACCAAACACTAAGGGACTCACCTGAGCTAGCAAGCCAACCATCCACATCATACTGAGAGTGTCACAACAGATACAGGCTGGTCATATCGGAATGCTAGACACCCATTTATAAAAGCAAATCTTCTATAGAGAATCTGAGTTCTCTTTTCATGACGTTCAAAAGAATTACTATAAGGACACTGAGAAGGCTTCATTTAGTCCTGAGTGAAGCTTGCCCATGATCACTGCACCAGTCACAAACAAACAAAAACAAATTTGTTTTGAGGCAGAGAATAAACACAAGGAGAGGAAATCCTGAGCCCGAAACTCACTCAAGCCCTATCATCTGTGGTATCCTGTTCTGTTTGCAACAGAAGCTTCTGAGTGAAGATCAGCTTTAGCTGTCTTCTATGAACCCCCCTGGAAACCTGCTAAACATGCATGTGAAAATTGGAAGTGTTCTGTCTAATTTGCAAAACTAAGAAAATAAAAAGGAATGTTAAAAATACTTTAGCTGCTAAAACGGTCTCATGAAGGTAGTGGGTATGGGATTCTGTCTGTCAAATATCATATGGGAGATTCCGTACAATGACTGTACTGAAATTAAACTTTAATGTTCTATAGATATTCCTTTTTGTGAAAAGTGTGGGTGAGAAAATATTACCAATTAACGTTGCTGGTTCAATCAAATACTGCGCAGAAAGGAATTCTCCAAAATTAATGGGTGGATGCAAGTTATCAAATTCTGCCTTAAAAGAAATGCCATATATAAAGGATTTGTTAGGAGTTCTAATGGAGGATATCTTGCAATATAATGTTTTATGTCGAATATGGAGATCTTTGTTTAAATTTGTTTGTAATTTTGGGTATATATATCAACCCTCTTTGTAAATTAGTTGTCTTCTTTGGATGTAAGTGATGCACCTTACCTAGTGTTTTATCTCAGCCTTTAAAATAAACAGACTAAAACTTATAGTCATAGAATCATAGAGATGTACAGCAGAGAAACAGACCTTTTTGGTCCAACTTGTCCATGCTGACCAGATTTCCTAAATTAATGCTTGTAATGTGCATCTCTACAAATTTAGAATAGTGTAAAGGAGTCCAGTTTTAGACTTACCAACTGGAATAGAACATTTTCAGTGCTTGTGACAGTTCAATATTGTTGGGGTAGTGCAACATAGTAATTTTAATGTAAAAGTTCAACCATGATCTTGTTGAATAACACAGCAGGCTTGAGGGATCATATGGCTTACTCCTGTTGCAATTTCTTATAATCTTTTGCCATAATGACTCTACTATTGACCATACCAGCAATGCTAGCATGTTGAAACAGAGGTTATACTGTCTGGATCATTTTGTGGGGTTGCTGCAACAGGCTGTGGATGTTGAGTGGTAGAGAAGTGAGCAGATGAGGATACACACAAACCAGAAGCTAATGAGTCTTATTTTGTTAAGGACATCAAGAGAAACCTGCAATAGAGACATACTCCAAACAATGTTTTCTTTCTACAGCACACTCAACATACCTCCATCCTAACAGACAGTCCAAGAAAAGCAACCTTGAAAGCAAGTCTATTGTCCCTTAGTAGAACCTTATTAATATTTCAACAATACAAAGGCTACACAACAATATATCTTGGAATTATAAATTCAATATCAGTACTGAATCTTCCTCCCTAATATATTTGTGGGTGTTATCTACACTACACAGAATGCAGTGGCTCACCAGTGACTTCTCAGGGCCATTAGAAATGCATAATAAATGCTGGCCACACTAGTGATGCCCACATCATTTGGGCAACTAAATAAAAGTGATTTTATAGCCCTCACATTTTCAACTGTAATAGGTATAAAAGGGTATTGCAGCATATGTGTGCGCTTCTGGTACTGGTTAAATTGGCACCATTTGGTAAAGGTATTAGTGAAGACTAAAGGATCATGTGTCAAAAACATAGAGTAAATTGTGATGTCAGATTGAATGTGATGTTGATTTGATGCAAGGGTGTCATTTCTGATCACCATGCTATAACCATTCCCCTCTCATATAGCTGAACATGTGTTGAACAGCAGGAAGGATGATTTGAAAATATCATTTTCATTTTCCTCTTGGCCATAATTTTGCAATAAAAGCGATTAAAAACAATAGGGTCAAATCTACCCCTTTCACTGTCTCCTACCACATCTCTCAAGTTATGTTGTTGACGCATGTTTAGTCTTAAATGGGGCCACTTTTCAACCTAAATGAGGTCAGTGTACAAAACCATTTTCTAATACCTATTTGATAGCTCTGGTGTGCTAACATAATGCTTGCAGCAAGTCTAAGGAATCATATAACCATGAAAGTGAGGATTTGTTATATAGTACTATATTCTGTCTTCTTCCCCGGAAAGATTGGTGGAGATCAGAAACATTGTTCTTAGGATCTTTCAAAGACAGAGGCGATAGATTCTTGACCTTTGAAGAGTCAGTGCTATCAGAAAAAGATGCGAATGTGGAATTGAGGCCACAATCTGATCAGCCATAACACTGTTGAATGGTAAAGGAGGCTTGAGGGGGTGGATGGCCTATCCTTGCTCATAGTTTATACATTAATGCGTTTGGTACTCATGCTCTATCTTTGCATTCAAATCAGGAAGTAACTTCTGAAGGGTTTTGGTAATATGACACAGGCTATGTCTGAAGGTTGAGGCTGACTTAATAACATCAATGTCAGGTGCTTTCCAGATAAAATAGTCTACAGTAACCTATGATAGAGGTTAAGGCAATGGGAGCTGCCTCCTCAGCTCAGGTTAATGTATAATCACATCTGCTTCCCTCAGTGTGACAGAAAAAAAAGAGGCTGGAGAATTCACGCAGGAGCTTCAACAGATCATTTCTCTCAATGATCTGATGTGGAAATGCCAGTGTTGGACTAAGCATCAGTTTGTACTTCTTTATTGCGAACCGTTGTCAGACAATGCACAAAGTGGAAGAAAGAACAATAAGAATGCTTTGGGAGAACAGTTGGAGGATGTATGGTTGATGAGGGTTGTGAAGATTGCGAGAGGTTTAGGAAGGTGGAACAATTCAGAAAGAACCATCCAAAGACTGGTAGATGATTCCACACCAAAGGAAAACTAGAGAAACATACAGTACATGTTGGTTGAAATTAAAGATAGGATTTCAAAGACGAAACACCTAATTTGTACCAAGGATGAGCAGTTTGATAGGTGTCAGGGTGTGTGCAGTGATTCAGTGGGGGAGGGGGCACAGACAGAGCTAATGGAGGTTATTAAGATTGAAATAATTCAATATAGAATGGGTTCACAGCAACACGGACAAACGTTCATTGGCCATCCAGTCCTGGGTTAGATCATGAATCCAGAGGTTCTAGCTCAAAGGCATTAACACTGCCCACAGTGCTACAGAGTAACCAACACAGATAACTCTCAAATTTAATTTACTTTGTGAAGGCTAACCATGAAATATCAAAGTGTGCAATGTAAGATAGGCAGGATATTATTTATAGGTACAATTATACCCATAAATGTTGAAGAATATGAATTAACAGTTGAGCAGGTCACTGGCAACAAATCATTTGGAAGTACTAGCTTTCAGAGTGCTGATCCTTCATCAGGTAGCTATGGATCAGGATCATACCCACCTCCATAACCAGCGCTCCTCAAACATTCCCGCCTCAGGAGACTGACTGTGTGGAGTTTGCACGTTCTCCCCGTGTCTGCGTGGGTTTCCTCCGGGTGCTCTGGTTTCCTCCCACCATCCAAAGATGAGCAGGGTCAGGTGAATTGGCCATACTAAATTGCCCATAGTGTTAGGTAAGGGGTAAATGTAGGGGTAAGGGGTAAATGTAGGGGTATGGGTGGGTTTCGCTTCGGCGGGTCGGTGTGGACTTGTTGGGCCGAAGGGCCTGTTTCCACACTGTAATCTAATCTAATCTAGATTCCCCTGGCCTCTGGGGACAATTTTACCCAGAATATGAATTAACAGTTGAACAGGCTAAAGTTGGGGTGGATAAAGTTGAAAATCACACAACACCAAGTTATAGTCTAACAGGTTTATTTGGAAGTACTATTTGCAAACTGTATTTGCAGATACATTCTATTTTGCTTAAAAAGCACACAATCTGCAGGCAGTCAATCATGTGACATTTTATAAATTCCAACTTTGGAAGTAGAACTAGTCTGACTCAATATTAGGATGCAGACAGACTCTAACCTTGCACCTTTAATGCATTGTCTGAGCTGAGATGACACCTTTTTTTTTTAATGAAACCTTAAGTTATCTCAAGAATGTGACTTAAAAGAAGTTCTGGGATTTATGTACTAATGGACCAAAACCTGCAACCCATTCAAAAAGAGGAAAGATGTAACATGTTTGTTCAATATATCGTTTCAGTTGCATGACACTGTGGATTTTGCTATAATTTCTGTGTCTTATGAGGGCAAAAACAATGACTGCAAATGCTGGAAACCAGATTCTGGATTAGTGGTGCTGGAAGAGCACAGCAGTTCAGGCAGCATCCGAGGAGCAGTAAAATCGACGTTTCAGGCAAAAGCCCTTCATCAGGAATACAGGCAGAGAGCCTGAAGGGTGGAGAGTTAAGTGAGAGGAGGGTGGGGAGGGGGAGAAAGTATTCCTGAAGAAGGGCCTGTGCCCGAAACGTCGAATCTCCTGTTCCCTGGATGCTACCTGACCTGCTGTGCTGTTCCAGCAATAAAGTTTCAACTTTGATCTCCAGCATCTGCAGACCTCACTTTCTCCAGGGGGAGAAAGTAGCATAGAGTACAATAGGTGAGTGGGGGTGGGGATGAAGGTGATAGGTCAGGGAGGAGGGTGGAGTGGATAGGTGGAAAAGAAGATAGGCAGGTAGGACAGGACATGGGGACAGTGCTGAGCTGGAAATTTGGAACTAGGGTGAGGTGGGGGAAGGGGAAATGAGGAAACTGTTGAAGTCCACATTGATGCCCTGGGGTTGAAGTGTTCCGAGGCAGAAGATGAGGTGTTCTTCCTCCAGGCGTCTGGTGGTGAGGGAGCGGCGATGAAGGAGGCCCAGGACCTCCATGTCCTCGGCAGAGTGGGAGGGGGAGTTGAAATGTTGGGCCACAGGGTGGTGTGGTTGATTGGTGTGGGTGTCCCGGAGATGTTCCCTAAAGTGCTCTGCGAGGAGGCGTCCAGTCTCCCCAATGTAGAGGAGACCGCATCGGGAGCAACGAATACAATAAATGATATTGGTGGATGCGCAGGTAAAACTTTGATGGATGTGGAAGGCTCCTTTAGGGCCTTGGATGGAGGTAATGGAGGAGGTGTTGGCGCAGGTTTTGCAATTCTTGTGGTGGCAGGGGAAGGTGCCAGGATGGGAGGGTGGGTTGAAGGGGGGCGTGGACCTGACCAGGTAGTCACGGAGGGAATGGTCTTTGTGGAAGGCGGAAACGGGTGGGGAGGGAAATATATCCCTGGTGGTGGGGTCTGTTTGGAGGTGGCGGAAATGTCGGCGGATGATTTGGTTTATGCGAAGGTTGGTAGGGTGGAAGGTGAGCACCAGGGGCGTTCTGTTCTTGTTACGGTTGGAGGGGTGGGGTCTGAGGGCGGAGGTGCGGGATGTGGACGAGATGCGTTGGAGGGCATCTTTAACCACGTGGGAAGGGAAATTGCGGTCTCTAAAGAAGGAAGCCATCTGGTGTATTCTGAGGTGGAACTGGTCCTCCTGGGAGCAGATACGGCAGAGGCGGAGGAATTGGGAATACGGGATGGCATTTTTGCAGGAGGTAGGGTGGGAAGAGGTGTAATCCAGGTAGCTGTGGGAGTCGGTGGGTTTGTAAAAAATGTCAGTGTCAAGTCGGTCGTCATTAATGGAGATGGAGAGGCCCAGGAAGGGGAGGGAGGTGTCAGAGATTTTCCAGGTAAATTTGAGGTCAGGGTGGAATGTGTTGGTGAAGTTAATGAATTGCTCAACCTCCTCGCGAGAGCACGAGATGGCGCCAATGCAGTCATCAATGTAGCGGAGGAAGAGGTGGGCAGTGGTGCCGGTGTAATTACGGAAGATCGACTGTTCTACGTAGCCAACAAAGAGACAGGCATAGCTGGGGCCCATACGTGTGCCCATGGCTACCCCTTTGGTCTGGAGGAAGTGGGAGGATTCTAAGGAGAAATTGTTAAGGGTGAGGATCAGTACGGCCAAACGAATGAGAGTGTCGGTGAAAGGGTACTGTTGGGGACGTTGGGAGAGGAAGAAACGGAGGGCTTGGAGGCCCTGGTCATGGCGGATGGAGGTGTAGAGGGATTGGATATCCATGCTGAAGATGAGGCGTTGGGGGCCGGGGAAACAGAGGTCTTGGAGGAGGTGGAGGGCGTGGGTGATGTCTCAAACGTATGTGGGGAGTTCCTGCACTAGGGGGGCTAGGACAGTATCGAGGTCGTTAGAAATGAGTTCAGTGGGGCAGGAGCATGCTGAGACAATGGGTCGGCCAGGGTGGTCAGGCTGGTGGATCTTGGGAAGGAGATAGAACTGGGCAATGCGGGGTTCCCGGACTATGAGGTTGGAAGCTGTGGGTGGGAGATCACCTAAGGTGATGAGGTTCTGTATGGTCTGGGAGATGATGGTTTGGTGATGGGAGGTGGGGTCATTGTTGAGGGGGCAGTAGGAAGAGGTGTCCTCGAGTTGGTGTTTGGCTTCAGCGGTGTAGAGGTCAGTGCGCCAGACTACCACTGCGCCCCCTTTATCTGCTGGCTTGATGGTGAAGTCAGGATTGGAGCAGAGGAATTGGAGGGCTTCGCGTTGTGAGGGTGAGAGATTGGAGTGGGGGAGGGGGGTAGACCGGTTGAGGCGGTTAATGTCCCAGCGGCAGTTGGAAATGAAGAGGTCGAGGGCAGGTAATAGGCCAGCGTGGGGTGTCCAGGTGGATGCAGTGTGTTGGAGGTGGGCGAAGGGGTCCTCGGAAGGTGGGCGGGAGTCCTGATTGAAAAGGTAAGCTCGGAGGCAGAGGCGACGGAAGAAGTGTTTGACGTCACGGCGTGTATTAAATTCATTGATGCGTGGACAGAGGGGGATGAAGGTGAGTCCTTTGCTGAGGACTGATCATTCGTCCTCAGTGAGGGGAAGGTCTGGAGGGATGATGAAAACCTGGCAGGGCTGGGAGCTGCGATCTGGTGTGGGTATGGAGCTGGGAGTGGGGGCGGAGCCTGTAACTGGAGTGGGTGTGGTGGTGGGGGAATTGGGGTGGAATCATGAGCAGGGGTGGTGTTCTCCTCAGGGTTCTGGGGGGCGGGATGGTGACAGTGGGATCTGTGGGGGGCGTGTCAGCAGAATGCAGGTGAGTGGCGTTGGTGGGGGTGGAAGTGGTGGCAAACACAGCAGTAGGGGGTGGCCGAAGTCACTGACATCAGCAATGATGTGAGGGGCGGAAGTGATGTCACGTGTGGTGCATGAGGAATTGTGAGGGGCGGAAGTGGCTGTGGGAGCGGCCATGATGGGGGCAGAAGTGACATCATCAATTAGCGTGGGGGTGGCAGCTGCACCAGCTGCATGGCTAATGGCGTCCGAACAGTTCCAGAGGCCAGGGGAATCTACTGGAACGTTTGAGGAGCGCTGGTTATGGAGGTGGGTATGATCCTGATCCATAGCTACCTGATGAAGGATCAGCGCTCTGAAAGCTAGTACTTCCAAATGATTTGTTGCCAGTGACCTGCTCAACTGTTAATTCATATTCTTCAACATTTATGGGTAAAATTGTACCTATAAATAATATCCTGCCTATCTTACATTGCACACTTTGATATTTCATGGTTAGCCTTCGCAGAGTAAATTAAATTTGAGAGTAAACTGTGTTGGTCACTCTGTAGCACTGTGGGTGGTGTTATTGCCTCTGAGCGAGAACCTCTGGGTTCATGACCTAACCCAGGACTAGATGACCAATGAACGTTTGTCCGTGTTGCTGTGATCCATTCAATATTGAATTATTTCAATCTTAATAACCTCCATTAGCTCTGTCTGTGCCCCCTCCCCCACTGAATCACTGCACACTCCCTGACCCCTAACAAACTGCTCATCCTTGATACAAATTAGGTGTTTCGCCTTTGAAATCCTATCTTTAATTTCAACCAACATGTACAGTATGTTTCCCTTGTTTTCCTTTGGTGTGGAATCATCTACCAGTCTTTGGATGGTTCTTTCTGAATTGTTCCACCTTCCTAAACCTCTTGCAATTTTCACAACCCTCATCAACCATACATCCTCCAACTGTTCTCCCAAAGCATTCTTATTGTTCTTTCTTCCACTTTGTGCATTGTCTGACAACGGTTCACAGTGTAATAAAGAAGTACAAACTGCTGATGGTGCATTGGCATAAACATTCAATGTACGTTTTAATTGTGCATGTGGATTTCTAACCATAAATTTTTTGCCCACTGTTGAGGCAAATGTTCCTCTAAGGATGGGCAATAAATGCCAGTACTGTCAGTGATGCCCATGTTCTGAGGAATGATAAAGAAAAAAGAAACTAGGTTTGAACTCCAGTGAATAACCATCTAACTCTGCCATTAGAGATTGAAACAGTTTTATTTTTAAACAGTAATTGGGTGTTCCTTACAGCTATGTGAATATGGGATGGCATTTCATGGTAATAATGAATTTTAAGGTGCAGGTAAGAGAGCTTTTAACTATCCCAGTGTTTGCAGCAAAGGCTCGTCTATTTTTGTGATGAGGATTTAGACTTAAAAGGTGAAATTCAAGATCATGCTTGCTTTTGCTGCCTTATTAGCAAAATGAGTCTGTGCTATATGCAAGTCGTTTGAATTTTCAAATGAATCATTTATGCTTGTTATAAAAAATCATGTATTAGTCATTTTAGTAAGTAACAGCTGTGATATCTTGACATTATCCAGCAATCTGTGCTGTTTTCCTCAGGTTCTGGTGGATAAATCATTCCAGTTAATAAATCCTCATAAATATTCGTTCATAATTTCCCACATTTTATGGGATATTAAAAAGTCATCAACTAAAGTATTGCTTATTAAACAAATAGGCAAACACATTTGAGGTAATCAAGTTAGTAATATACAGTAGCATTAGCTTCATTTAAAACCAGCACAGAAAATGCAGAAGTCTTTAGCAGTCACGCTGTGTTTGTTTATGCAAGATCAGGCTACTGCCCAAATAATTAGACCAGTTTCAGCTGAATGAGACAGCTTATCAACTAAACTTCTTGACACTGTCAGAAACAGTTATTCTCATTTGATGACAACCAACTGCTGAGTATCGAATGAATAATTATGAATTCTTTACTGAACTAAAATTGTAAGCACTTGGCTCTGAACTGTAATATTTCCAATAAATTCATGTGCCCAATAGGAAAATTGTAAGAAAACAATATATATTTTAAAATCCTGATTTATTTCTATTTTTTGAAATTGTTTTTACAGACTCCATCCATACGTGCAACCAAAAAATTCAGAAGTAAGCCATATAACCATAGGACTTCTGTAGTATAGAAATAAGCCATTCAGCCCATTGTGCCAGATGTTTAAAAGAATTGCTCAATTAGTCCCACTTTCCTACTTTTTTCCCAATAGCCCTGTAATTTTCTCCTTTTCAAATGTTTATCCAATTTCCTTTTGGACGTTTTTAATGAATTTGCTTCTAACATTTCTTTCAGGCAGCGTATTCTACATCATCAGTCACTGCAGAAATAATTGTCTCTTCTCACATCTGGCTTCTTTGCTAATTACCTTAAATCACTGTTTTTCCTAAAGGTTTCTCTGTCAAAATCATCAATGAACACCTCCTCTTCCCTTCAATGGAGTAAACACAGAGCTTTCTACTCTGAAGATGCTCATTCTTGATACTATTGCATAAAATCTCTTCTCCAACCTTTCTGAGACCTATAGATCCTTCCTAAAACATGCTACCCAGAATTTGACACATAACTCCAGCTGAGGTCTAACTGGCAGATTATAAAAGATTCAGTATAACGTTCTGGATTTTGTACTCAACACTAAAGATTGTGCCAAAGGTTCTATATGCTTTATTAACTGCTTTCCCAAATTGCCTTGCCAAACTCAATGATTTCTGTACATTAATCTTGAACTCCCAATGTTCTTTCACTCCCTTCAGAATTTTACCAGTTGATCTTGTTTCTTCTCATTTTTCTTTCCAGAATGCATCAGATCACAATTCTGAGAGTCAAGTTTCATGTACCATGTATCCGCTCATTTCAGCAGTCTGTCTATATATGTTTAAGCCTGCTATCATCTTCATCACTGTTAGATGACTTTAAAAAAGCATAGGCAGACTGCGATCATCCTTATCACTGTTTATTAATATTCTGATTTTTGTACCATCTCCAAACATTGAATTCATGCCCTATACATTCATGTCCTGTCATTAAAATGCAAGGATAATTGTCCTAAAACCGAGCACATGAGAACTCCACTGTAGAATGCCCCACAGTTTGGAAAGTAACTGTTCACCACTACTCCTGTCTTTCTGCCACTTAATTGAATTTCTGTCTATGTTATTTTCATCCCATGCATCTCAAATGTTTGAAATTTCTTCACATGGTTATAATCATAGAAACAAATTAATTATACTTGACCACAAAATGAGATGACAAAAACTGAATTTAATGGTCATTGCAGTGGGACTGTCCACCAGCTGGAAAACCAGTGACAATTGCACTGTTGTCATCCTTAAAAGAAACTTTTGGCTAAGTCTGACATTTGTTGAGTTTTATGCAGTGTTTCATGCCATGAGGGCTAGTGAGATCTGTCACTGTAACTTACCAAACTTGCCTTATTACTTAGCTAGGTGCCCCTCTTGCCTGGTTCTAGATCCATCCTATCACTTGCCATAACTAGAACAGCTTGCCACTCCTGGGATACCCCAGAATGGATCAGCATCCCTGCCATTGGCGCCATCTTTAAAAGGCTGTTGTGCACCCAGACAGGCACTGTCAGTCTGGAGAGCACTGTACAGTTTCTGATATTAGCCCTGGACATGGCAGATAAGGGGAAATTAATTTTCTGTTTTGTGGGCTGGGATCTGGAGGTCACAGTGGATGGGGTGGTGCACAGGAGGTTGCCTCTACCCCTAGGATTGGTACTGAAAGACATGGCACCAGACCATGCCATTCTAGTTAGAGGTTGCCACCCAAGTCAGTGCAGAGTCAGCTGTCTGGAGGAATGCACAGCAACGACTTTCTCCACTCTACCAGCATAAGTGCCACCATCGTCTCTCCAATACCTTACATTGTATCTTTGCTACTATATCTACCTCCCATTAAGGCTCTTGCTCTACCAGTCTCACTGTCGCCTGTATCATCTTCCCAAGTCACTGTCACTGACCCCATCCTCAAAACCATTGACCCAGCATGCACACTGTGCTGCCTGCTCAATTGCTCGGGACGTCTCCTAGCTTGCATCAGACAGTTTTGCCATCCACTTTTATTTCCCTTATTACCTGCTTCTCAATCCAGGAGGAAACTAGCTCACAGTAGGGCAGAAATAATTAAGATAAATGGTGGGTCTTCTGACTTTCAGTTCCTCATCCCTATTAGGACAGAATCCAGACCCTAACTACTCCGAGTGGCTGATAGACTGTATCCAAGCTGGGATTAGAGACTTCCCTTGACATATGGTGCTGGGACTCCCTGAGTGACGGCTATTTCCTTGACAGGACTGGGAACTGCTGACAAGCATGACAAGCTTCTTGGCTTTGTGACTCTACTAACCAAGACAGCAATACCACAGTACGGTATGCCAAGTATCTCTAGCTGAGGGTCAAGGTAGGGATGCTATGAGCACCCAGTTAGGCTTCAAGTGAGTGAGTGCTAAGGAGATGCAGTCCAGACCAAGTCATGAGCTAGGTGCGCAACATTGAAGTGCAGAAACATACTGTAAGCAAATTGGAGATGCACCAAGAGGGTTCTTAGAAGCTGGCACCAGTTGGAAGCCAATGTGTATGGATAGTGAGAGCAAGCTGCCGGTGCTCATGGAGCCTAGTCTGAGGTCTTGGCACCTGACATCCATCCTGGAGGTCTTTTGGAGCTAGGTGTGAGCTGGAGTCACCAGATACCTGCTTTGAATTTCACTCTTGGCATCTAAGTTGCTTGCGTTTGGTGGTAGGATAGCAAGCTGGATATTGATAATGTGAGATGTGCAGTTAATAAAGTCATTAACAAGCAATAATCCACCTTAATATGAAACTCATTGCTGCCAAGTGAAAATCCTTCCTTGATTCCTGGGGCTTAGTTAAAAGATACAGCGAGTTGCTGCCAACATGGCGATAGCACTTCCTGGACATCTTGTGTGATTATGCCACATTTCCTGGGATAGCCCACATCCTTCAGGCCCCTATAAGATTCTGCCCATCATTTGAAGTTTATGCCTTTTCATCTGAGTCATGGTTTCAATCTGTTCCTATGAGTAGAAGCCTGCCTAAGTTAATGACATCTTTATGAACACAATAGATTGCCAATTCCAAGATAATTTACAATGATGCTTCATGCATAGTCACACCAACTAAATATTCAGTATGGGTTCAATCCCGTGTAATCTGTTAGAACTCCCCACTGAGAGGTAGTACCCACACAACCAGGTTTGTGCCAATCATGACTTGCTATGAACCATTGCAAAGCTTGCTACCCTGACAAGAGTATCAAGTGTTATGAGAGGTAGGCAGGATAATGGAGTTAAGATCACAATCAGATCTGCCATAAACAAGGTGCTGCTTCTTCTGGTTTATTGGCTTAGAGAAAGCACAGAGAAGGTCTCCCTCCTTGCATAGAGGCATCAGTAAACTCCCTGATGCAGCATTGCACAGAAAATCGAGAATCATTGACTATAATCATCAAATTCATCTCAGAAGAATACAGTGGCTTAGAAATTGATAAGAATATAGTGACACTGATTGACATTGACAGTAAAATATTATGTAGCTGCAATTCTGATTAGAGGTCAGTGCTCTGTGATCCGCACAAAGGTGAAGTGTAGTTTGGAACTGTTTATGAGAACATATATATTTTAGATTGTTTGAATGTTTGTGATAATATAAACACTCTACTAGGGATAATGGAGGCAGTCTTGTGGCACCATAGATAGTATCACAGCCTCTGTATCAGAAGATCCAAGCTAAGGAAGGTGTATTCATAACACGAGCAAACAAATTTTTCATCAGCCTGCATAATCTTCCAACATGTCAATGGCAGATGGTAAGAATCAGAGAGATTTCTGCCCAGCCATGCAATATAAAGAAAATTGGAGGATCAACCAATACCATTCATATCGTCAGACTCCGGAAGGTGCATGGTGTCACAGTAACTCCGACTTCCCAAGTTATCTGTACCACACAACCACCACTGGCAATATAGCCCATCAAATCCTTTCCTTGGAAAAGCTGGACCGCTGTTGCATACCTAAGCTTCATGTCAACTCAATATACTGTGAAGCTTGGAAAAAGTGAGGACTGCTGAAGTGAGGATTCCTGATGAAGGGCTTACATCTGAAATGTCAATTCTCCTGCTCCTCAGATGCTGTCTGACCCGCTGTGCTTTTCCAGCACCACACTCTCATACTGTGAAGCTTATCAATCATTTCTTCTCTCTCAAGTATCAGATCCCTGTAACACTAATCTATTTGCCAATGCTAGTTTATCCAAAGATGGTGAAAGCCCAAGATAAAAAATTCTCATTACATCTGATGTTACTAAAAAGGTCACTTTATGTTAAGTATTGGAGACAATCATGGCAATATCTTGCAGCTTTAAAAGATTTCTGGGGATATCTTGCATATTTGGTGCTGACAGGAAAACATACCCTTTTGAAACAGTGAGTTAAAGTATGGTCATTTTATTGTCATCAGTGTTGGATTTAGCCTCAGACATACAATAAAGTTATAAATATATTCTATTCAATCAGAGGAAATTTAAAAGTATATAACAAAATTAGTCATCATTTTTATGTTAATTGTATCAAGGGTTTACTGAGCAAAAGTAGAAACTCATCTCTATTCTAAGATTTAATTGTTGGATGACATTAATTATATTTGCTTATTTTGTCAGATCAGACATTAATTTTATCCATACTGTTTATCAACTTCTCTGCGAGATCCTGTTCATAATAAATTAGACAGTGAGAAAAATCTCTATGTAAAGATTGAAATATAAATGACAGCAGACCATAATATATTGCACTTGAGCTGAGCTTTTTACATATTACATTGTTAATGCCAAATTTTCCTCATTTCCTCAAATAATTTTACTCCTTTAACTTTCATTATCATGTTTGTACCATTAGAGTTTGATCGTGGGATTAGTTTCAAATGTTTTGTAAATTCATAGTAAGCAGAATGCAAATTATGAAACCGCAGAAATTACAGTGTGACAATTGGTGCCTGATCCATTAACACTGTGAAATTAGATGACTTTAGTATGCACTTCAAATTTATTGTGTGGCTTTTTTGAAAGACAAAATAATGTTGCAGTTATATCTGCAGGCATTTGAAAAGTTACTTATCATTTCTCCATGCTACCACTGGATCACAATTTTCATTCAGCTTCAAGAATACTGTTTCTCAATTCTTTTTTCCCCTTTTGAGAGTAGGCATCTTTTGATGGTACGTTTTATATCAACCTCTTAATATAGTGTCCATGGACATTTGGCTAAAGACATAAGCTTAGAGTGTTGGTGCCCTATTAGGTTGAAGAGAATTTTGATGTTGAGCCTGGAGCTATACACACTCCACCTCGATATCCAGGTAAGTTTCAGCACAGGATGAAATTCTGTCTTACATTTCTTCTGACTCTGAGACTACTGCAGTCAATAGAAAGAACTCACCAATGACCTGAGTAAAACATTGTATTCAAACCAAAAACAAGGAATATCTTGATCCCAAGCACTGTTATTCACTAAGCCATTTCATGTTTAAATTGTTTTGAATTTCTTTGCACTGTGATGTATGATCTCAAAGATTCACATTGTTAATTTTCCCCAATTTACATGAATGAAATACAGTTTTTGATGTTTTTTTTGTGCTGATTTTTCTTTACTGATCAATTTCTGTTGTCATTAGTTATAGTGAATAATATAGTCAAAACTGAAACTTCATCCAAGGCATACATTTCTCTCCTGAAGATGCAGTTAATTAGCTTTGTTACACTTTTTTTCTTAAATGTTTAAATATTGCTCATCAGAAACTTAAGCACACAGCTTCTGTGTGACTTTCTCATTCATTAATACTAATGTGGTCATTCAAATCCTAACATAGCATTTTTATTTCAGTGTGAAAAAGCAACAGAAATTAAAAATTGTTAAAAACCTAGTGGGTTACTAATTTAAGTGGTGGATTGGCCCTGGGAATCCTCAGGACCAATGAAGCCTCACGGTCGAACATGCCAAAAATGCCTCTGCCAGTTGAAGCTACCAACCAACTGATGTTATGAAGGTGTACTGTACCTTTAAGAGAGAGTAAAAGCTGTTTTGCACTGATAGCTTGCAGGCACCTGTCTTGTGACTGACTAACAGTCTCAGAGAGTAGTGGAAAATTGAAATATGTAACATTTGGCTGTGAAACAAATACCTGAGTTTTGGTTGCTATTTTTACAACAATTCAAATTGAACCAATCAGTTTAAATTATACCCCAGGATATTAAAAAAACAATTGATTTTGAATTCATTGGTTTGCCAACATCAAACCAATGAGATGTTCCGATGCTGGGAGTATAAAGAAGCAGAGATTTTGACAGTTAGAGAGTGAGAGAGAGCCAAAGAGAGACCAACGGCCATCTCCAGAGTAACTGCCAGCAAAATACTCTCTATCAAAGGTACCTTTTTCATATGAAACATCTTTGCAGCAAAAGACTGACGATGACCCTGGGAGATCTACAGCCAGAGGAAGACAGACACTGATTACAGCAGCTGTGTGGCTTTGAAATTAAGTTGATGTACTTTTAATATGTACTTTTATCAGAACAGTATATTGTTATAGAGTTGCAGGTAGATAAGTAGTTAAGAGAAAGGGGGCTTAAAGTTGTAAATAGTTATTGTTTAATGTTCACTTTAAATAATAAATTGATATTTTTTCTTTAAATAGTGGAATTTGGGAGTTCTCTGTCACTCATACTTTAACAGGCGAGATGAGCTTTTCTGGGTGTTTGGTTTAATTAGCAGAAGGGTTCACCTCTGTCTCGTAACACTAATGAAGTTACAAAGGTGGACTACATGCAATCAATGAATCAGGTCATTTCAATCTCATCACATCCAGTTTTGAATAGTGTTGGGCAATCAAGCAAAAAATGGAAGAGATTTCATGAACATCTCCATGTTCAACATGGCAGGCCCCAGTAAAATTGCAGAAGTGTAGAACGCCTTTGGGTTTTCCTAAAAAAATCTACACTTACGTGAGGAATAAGATAATGATCAGAGAGAGGGTAGGGCCGAATAGGTATAGTGAAGGGAACTTATGCCCGGAGTCTTAAGAGGTAGGGGAGGCCCAAAATGAGCTTTTTGCTTCAGTATTCACAGAGAGAGGGACCTTGTTAATAGTGAAAACACCATGGACCAGGTTTGAACAGATTGATATTAAGGAAGTGCTTGTGCTAGAAATTCTGGGAAGCATCAAGATAAATAGGTCCCCAGGGCTTGTCCAGATATATCCAAGGTTACTATGGGAAGCAAGGAATGAGATTGTTGCACCTCTGGTGATGATCTTTGCATCCTCACTCTCCATGGGAGTAGTACCGGATGATTAGAGGGAGGTGAATGATGTTCCTCTGTTAAAGAAAGGGAACAGGGAAATTCCTGGGAATTAAACACCAGTCAATCTTATCTCTGTGGTAAGCAAGGTACTGGAAAGGATTCTGAGAGATAGGATTTATGACTATATGGAAAAACATAGTTTGATTAAAGATAGTGAGCATGCATTTGTGAGGGGCAGGTCATGCCTCATGAGCCTTATTGAGTTCTTTGAGGATCTGGCGAGACAAGTTGATGAAGGTCGAGCAGTGCATATGGTGTATATGGATTTCAGTAAGGCATTTGATCAGGTTCCCCACAGTAGGCGCATTCAGAAAGTAAGGAGATATGGGATACTGGGAAATGTGGCTGTCTGGATACAGAATAAAGAGTCGAGGGTGTTTTGTGCTGGAAATGCACAGCAGGTCATGCAGCATTCGAGGAGCAGGAGAATCGATGTTTCGAGCAGGAGCCCTTCAGTAGGATTCCTGATGAAGGGCTCCTGCCTGAAATTTTGATTCTCCTGCTCCTTGGATGCTGCATGACCTGCTGTTCTTTTCCAGAACCACACACTCTCGACTCTGATCTCCAGCATCTGCGGTCCTCACTTTCTCCTGGATACAGAATTATCTGGCTGAATGAAGACAGTGAGTGGTAGTGGATGGAAAGCATTCTGCCTGAAGGTCGGTGACCAGTGGTGTCCTGCAGGGATCTATTCTTGGGCCTCTGCTTTTTGTAGTTTTTCGAAAAGACTTGGATGAAGAAGTGGAAGGGTGGGTTAGAAAGTTTGCCGATGACACAAGGATCACTGGTATTGTAGATAGTGTCGAGGGCTGTTGCAGGCTACAACAAGACATTGACAAGATGCAGGGCTGGGCTGAGAAGTGGCAGATGGAGTTCAACCTGGATAAAGGCAAAATGATTCATTTTGGGATGCTGAACACAGGGTTAAAGACAGGATTCTTGGTGGTGTGGAGGAACAGCAGGATGTTGGGGTCCACGTAGATAGATCCCTCAAAGTTGATCAGATTGTTAAAAAGTGTATGGTGTTTTGGTTTTCATTAACATGGGGATTGAGTTCAAGAGCTGCAAGCTCTATAAAACCCTGGTTAGACCACACTTGCAATATTGTGTCCAGTTCTGGTCGCTTCATTATAGGAAGGATGTAGATGCTTTAGAGAGGGTGCAGAGGAGATTTATCAGGATGCTGCCTGGATTAGTGGGCTTGTCTTATGAAGAGAGGTTAAGTAAGCTAGGGCTTTTCACACTGGAGAGAAGAAGGAAGTGAGGTGACTTGATATGTGTACAATATAATGAGAGGTATAGATAGATAGCCAGAGACTTTTCCCGAGGACAGAAATGGCTGTCATGAGGGGTCATAATTTTAAGGTGATTAGAGGAAGGTATAGGGGAGATGTCAGAGGTAGGTTCTTTACACAGAGGGTGCATGAAATGCATTGCCAGCGGTGGAGTGGGGTCAACGACATTAGGGACATTTACGCGACTGCTGGACAAGCACATGGATGGCAGTAAATTGAGGGGTGTGTAGGTTAGGTTGATCTTAGATTAGGATAAATGCTTGGCACAATATTGTGGGTCGAAGGGCCAGTACTGCGCTGTACTGTTCTATGTTCTATGTTTCAATGTTCTAAGGCTCGTTTTTCAACCATTTCCAGCCAAATGAATGATTCTTTTCAATCTGCTTCACACTGACGCAGATTTCAACCTTTCAATACTGTTCACCCCACATGATGTCAAGAATTGCTTTAATACACCAGAAATGTCACAGACTCTGAATACATCCACATATGGTATTGAAGATCTATGCTACAGAATTAGCCATACCCCTAGGCAAATTGGTCCAATACACCTTTGGCTACAGAATTAGCACTGGCTTGAAGCTGGGAAAAAATTTTACAAATATTCCATGTCCATTAGCAGAATGATGGAACGAGTCATTAAAATTCAACCAATCAGTGCATATTCAATTGAGTTCAATTGTGGCATTCAAAGGGCATTGGATGATTCAAAGGGCATTGGAGAAAAGACAGGAGTTTGGCACTAGGTAAGAGAACTAGTGCAGACATGATGGGCTCAATCGTCTCTTCTTCACTGTAACAATTCTAAGATGTGCATCAGCTATATACCTTGTAGAACTCAATCTGGGCTTTGCATGGAAACTCTGCTCCAGATTTCTTAACAGGCTCGGCTCAAGATCTGAAAATGAGGTGAGAATCACTGGCTTTAGCATTAGTATAATATTGACTGAACATGACGCCAGAAATCAATGGACATTTTGGAGACAAAAACTCTATCATGATTGCAGCCATATCCAGAACAAAGAGAATGATTGATTTTGCTAAAGGCCAATCATCTCAGCCATAGAGTATTGCAAAAGCTCATCAGGACATTAATTTGTGATACTTCTGAAAATATTTAAATCTTGGATAGTCACTCACTACAGAACCTCTGGGCTAGAAAGCCCAGGTTCAAGTCCCACCTATTCCAGAGATGTGTCATAACATACCTGAACAGGTAAATTAGAAAATATCACTGCTAAGAAAGACACAGTTTCTAACTAGATCCAGGTACTGAGGTAATTACGTTGTTGTTTCATAAAAGCATAGAATAATACAATTCAGAAAAAAAATCATTCAGTCCATTGAACCCAAGAAGACCAATCCAGTTAGTTACATTCACACTTCTCTTTCCCCATATCCTGCATTTGCTTCCTTCATGTATATATCTACCTTCCTTTTGTTCTGTAAAAAAAGTAATTCCTCGTGTCGTTTCTGGTACTTTTCTAATCATCCTGAGCTGTGTTCTCTAGTTATTGATCATTCAGCCATTGGAAATGTTTGTTTTTATTTACTCTAAAGCTTTCATGATTTTTGAAATTACTTTGTAAAATTTCATCTTAACTTTCTCTGCAGTAAGGAAATAAACCTTAGCTTCTCCAGTCTATTCATGTAACCATAATCCCTCATCTCTTGAACCATGTGAGTAAATTGTTTCTGCACTCTCTCCAAAGCCTTTATGGCATTCCTAAATTGATGTCCAGAATGAGACAGAACACTCTAGCTGGAGGGTCTACTTGCGCTCTGGTTAAATACATGCTCAATGGTGATTCTGCAGGATTTTGATGTGGAGGACTTGGCAATATCATTGAATGTCAAGGAAAGATGTTTAGATCCTCTCATGTTGGAAATGGGCATTGCCTATCACTTCTGCTGTGAAATATTTATCCACTCACACCCAAATGTTGATAAGGTTTTGTTTCATGGGAGCAATCAGTTGTGATGCTCCCTGTCAGTTGTGACAGAAACATTAACTAAAACATGATTTGATCAAGGTTAATAAAATGATGAAAAGATGGAATTGTGTTTGCGTAGATGGATTGTTTCAATTAAATTGATTGTGAGAACCAAGGATCACATTTTCAACTGTGTGAGAGCAAGGTTAGATGTTAAGAAGTGGCACCTATCTCAGGGAATATAGGGCGTGTGAAACAAACTGTTGGCACTAATATTGAAGATTTATTTTCCAGGTACTTCGTGTGAGAGCTAGGCTTGTCATATATTTGGATAGAGTACTCATTGTTCAAAACATTGGTACTGTATTATATTAATCAGAGTCAGTCTGTTGAGTCTTTTTTCATTTTCATTCAGAGGATGTGGGTATCATTGGATGGGCCAACATATATTGATGAGGGCAGTTAGAGTCAACCATATTGCTGTGGGACTGGAGTCACATGTAGGCCAGACCAGGTAAGAAAAGTATATTTCAATTTATCACATGAATCCTCAGTATAAGATAGACACAATCCTGGCGAACATTAAGTAGGTTCTTTACATATTACTTAGCTAGTTACATTACATTTGAGATACATGATGGTGTTTTGTCAGACAACAGGCTCAATTAAGGTGGCTTGGTGGCTCAGTGGTTAACATTGCTGCCTCACAGCACCAGGGTCCCAGGTTCGATTCCAGCCTCAGGTGACTGTCTGTGTGGAATTTGCACATTCTCCCTGTGTGTGTGTGGATTTCCTCCCACAGTCCAAAGATGTGCAGGTCAGGTGAATTGGATGTACTAAGTTGCCCATGGTATTAAGTGCATTAGTCAGAGGGAAATAAGTCTGGGTGGATTACTGTTCGAAGGGCCAGTGTGGACTAGTTGGGCCGAACGGCCTGTTCCCACACTGTAGGGAATCTAACCTTAAAAAAACTACACACTAGTACTTCAATTATGTGTTATTAATACTAAAAACAACCACCAATGTACAATACACCTTCTATTTAACACCTGTAGAACTCATGGAATACACATAGAACTCTGGTTAGTCATTTATATTGTAGTGGATGAAGCTTATCCTATGATGTCTCTTTACCCTTTCATGTATGATTGACTTTTGCAACAGGTTTCACCAGTAATCATTGAAGGTGAATAAGAATGTCCAAACTGATTAGCAATTTGAAGTTGAACCCACTCAGATCAGTACAGATCCGTAGACAGGTTGAATATTAAATGCTGCTGATACAGATTGAATATATGCTGCATAAACTCTTTGGAAACTTCCATTGTGAAGGAATGACCAATGTTCCAATTCAAATTATCTGTTTAAGAAGAGTAGACATCCTCTCTGAATTAAATCAAACAGACCAGTTTAAAAGAGCCTACAGACCTCAAGCTGTCAGAAATTGAGTGAAAGGCAACAGTTCTTCACCCAACAAATGACAGCTTTCCAAGTTCAAAGAAAAAACATGTCCAAACAGAATGGTGAAATTTCCCAGATTGCCTTAAATTGTAAAGTCAGCGATTTGCAAGAGAAGGGATAGTGAACAATGATATCATTCACATAAATGAATACGATTATTAATGAGAAAAAAAGTTTGAATGAGATGTTTTATATAAAGGTCTGAAAATGTTAATAATGAGGAATGCTATTAGCACCACCTACTATGATGCTATGACCTGGACTGTGGGGAGAACAGCGTAGAATCTCAGAGGCATAAGATCCAATATCCAGTTCCTCCCTATAGTCCCTGGGACAAATGTCTATCATAGCACTGTAACTTGTAAATAATTGCTAACATACAATAAACTACTTCTGGTACAGTATAGGATCCTTTTTTACTGTTAGACCAATAAATGGTATTCTTCCATCACACAAGATCAACCAGGGCCCCTACATTTCCAGAGGGAATGAAGATAGTAGACCAACCAATATGGTAAGGTGCAGCCTCAGTTAGCTGCATATACAACGGGCTACTTCTAAGCTACATTTGATCAGGTAACAAGGTCAAAAAGGAATTGTTTTTTCTAATTAGATTTTATCTATTTTTTCTTGTTTTGCCCAAGAGTTTAAAGCAGGATTATTGTGCAGGCTGAATGAACAAGACAATCTTTTCCTCTCTGTCATTATTTTGTATGATTATGTGTAATTCTGATTGGTGTCTTTGGACAATGCAATTTCTGGAATACACTCATCAAGCTTGAATTTTGTCATACGCTTATGGTATATTCACGATTTCACAAACAAAATGTGTAAAACACATAATTTAAGCTTAAAGCTCAATTGTGAAGCAGCAATCCCATATTTGGCATACTTAGGTGAGAGGGATATGGCTATTACTATATCAAACAGTTGGCATTTTTGCAATGTGGGAGGGACTTTTAACTATATAATGTTTGATTGCAAAATATGAGTTCATTTTTCCATCTGTAATCAAGGTTACCAATATAGTCAGAATAGGGTAATAGTATTTAGGATTAATCAGCCATAAAGTTACATTCAAACACTGCAGTCATTATGCAATCAGACTGTATATGTACAGTGTCTTAATGTACAAAATTAGAAGATTTTCGATTTTGTAGTATCCCAGATGAGAAAATAATTAGTGTGACATCCAGATCCTGGGTTTTATCTGAATACATGAATTGCAAAAGAAAGAGAATTATAAAGAGATCCTTTATAAAACACTGGTTCAGCATCAACTAGAGTATCATGTCCAGTATTAGACAGCACCTTTTCGAAAAGATGCAAAGACGTGGAAAAGGTATAGAAAAGAGCGGATTGGATTGGCAAAGGTACACTGTTCTCCTTAGAAAAGAACAGTTTAAGAAGAGATTTGACAGATATTCAAAATCATGAGGGGTATAGATAGAGCAAACAGGGAGAAAGTATCCCCATTTGTGAAAATTGTGACTTTTTTTTATTGATGCTGCATGTAGTTAGAATCTGGAATTCACTGCTCTAATGACAAATTAAATCATTATTTTCAAAAAAGAATTAGATAATTTTCTGAAGAGAAAAACATCTGCAGGGCCAAAGGAAAAAAGTGGGGGAGTGGGATGAGCTGAGTTGATTTTACAAAGAGCTGGCACAGATAAACTGGACCAAATGGCCATCTCTTGTGCTGTAACCACTCTTTAATATAATGACTCTATAACGGGATAGTCTAGTAAATTTCTTGAAGTGTACAGGAAAGTAAAATGCTTTGATTTTCATTGTGATGGACGAATGCCCTCTCAACCCTTGGTACTAATTGTTGTGAAAGTTTGCCAGGTAACCCATCATGAACAGAATCCCACTTGCCAGCCTTAATTAATAGCTTTACAGACTTGAAGGCCATAATGCTCATCAGTTATTAATTAGCAATTCATTTTGCTGAATAAATAATACTTATGATTGATGATAGAACTTGTAATTGGGCACTAGAAATCTTTCTCAAGGGAGCAACCTCACAAGCATAGATTGAATGAGGCTTAAGAAACAGTAAAGAAACCTCAGAACCTTCGCTGAACAACTGTGACATGGCTACAATATTCCATTCAGCTGAGTGCTGCACATCCTAAAGAGCATATGTTCCAAACACAATAATGGAACATTAACTTTTGTACATTAAACTACATGTCTGGATTAAAGTGTCAATCTGAAGTACCCATGCAATCATACATATGATAATGCAGGGGGGTGCTGAGCTCCCAAAGCTTTCAGAAATAGCAGCTTGGAATCAGGGTATCTACTTTTAATTTTTAGACCATGCAATCAACAGGGAGAATAGTGAACAGTGGGCAAAATGCTGACCAGATGCTAGATTCAATTAGTATTTCTACCAATATTAATGTATTTTAACAGCAAGATCTTGATCACTGCTGACAGTCAAAGGCATAAGGAATATTTTATTATAAGGCAGCTTGAATTCTATCAGAAATAGGCCCTGCAGTTTAAGAGGGACTTACAGCATGCAAAACCAAAAGAACTGAGAGCAGCCTAGAGACCTGAATGTAGTGCTGAGAGGCAATTAACAAACTCATGGGTGTTAATTAACTTCATACTGTATCATGTTCAATTAGTTCAATCTTCCCAACAAAGGCAACCATGAACAATTGCTTTGATAGCCATACAGTACTTCATTTGTAGCTAATCGGTGTAAGCCTCACAGTTGCTAAGCTACATCAGCCTCTAGGGTCTAAAACTGCACAGATGCACATTGTACAAATGACTGAGGAGAACTGTTAAAACTCAACCCATATACGGCTCAGTATTGATTTTACACAGTAGATCCAAGTGCTGCTGATGGTGTTTTGATATATTTTCCTACACTTGCTACTCCCCTGGAGTATTAGAGAAAAAAGTCTGTCAATATGCTTCTATTATGATCTCTTGATCTGTGGCCATAAAAACCTTCAGTCTCAGCCCTTATTATAGAATAATAGATGGAGTATATTCTTTGTGCCTTCCAGAGTATAGCCTGAACAATTGGACTTTTGCTTAAAACCCAAATCATTATGTACATACTGGGACAACTCAGTCTGATTATTAACTTAAATTAATTTTATTGTCTCTCTAGGAGGAAAGAAGTAAACTGTAGCTTTATAAGCCTTCAAAATAAATACAAAGTGATAGGCAGAGCTCATCAGTAGATGCATCTCTGGCCTCCCTCACCCATCGCCAGACTTATACTGAGCAGTCCTACCCCCTACAGCTGCAGTACTTAGCAGTTTCTGCCCTATTAGCAATTTATAATAGCGATCAAGAAGCAGTCAACAGCAAATCAAGACACTGTCTGGCTGGCTGTTTAATTGGCCTCGTTTCCTTTTTGATGAATGGTTTGTGACTGTTGTAGGGCCCACATTTTGGCATATAATAGGGGACAGTAATTAAACTTACAAACAGATACTGGGTCAAAACTGGGGAAGGTGCAAAAAATGTTAATTAATATCAATAATAGCCAATTATTAGTTAGACAGAAGGACCTAGGGTAACAAAGTGCTCTAATGACATAGAGCTAACTTGAAGGAAAACACAACCAAATTAGCATAACTATGTATGCAGACAGCATGGTGGTGCCCAGCAAACATCTGTTATGGAACAATCCAAGTAGAATTCCTAATAATATTAAGTCTAACTTGCATAATCAGCAATTCTTCATGGTCATTTGAAGGCTCAAACAATGTGTTCCTGATTTCTGTATTCCACCCCCTCCCTGGTGAGTGCTGTGTGCAAGACTGACCCCATGTGGGCTCTGCTTCAGACTAACACCTCTCAGACTTAACATTCACTTTATTAAATGCTCCTTTCATTTCTTTTTATCAGTGCTTTATTTATTTTGAACTTCACTTGTGAAATGCAAGCAAGATATAAAGATTCGATTATGAAAGTTCTCCCTATTTAGGATTTGCTTTGGGGACATTATGTGCAGCTGTATTCAACATTACATCAGAAAATTTTAAGCATGAGCTCATTAATTTGTGTCATGTACCAGGAGAATGCCATGCCTTTGAACGTGAAACCAGGGAGCTCTGTAGAGTTACATACAACATGCCTGCTGCACCTCAGGCAAGTTTGCAGTTCACAGCACAAAAACCAGTTCATCGTTCTCAAAGTTGAACGAGTAAAAACTGTTTTGCCACTCAGTAACAATACTTGGAGATAGTCAGCGATTCAACAGTCCTGTTGTCTGCAATGGTGTTGTATTACACTAAGTCTGCACACTATCCATCTCCAACAAAAGTACAGCAGACTTTTAAAGCTTTTTTAGGAGCGACCCTGTCAGGGCAATGGCTTCATGATCCGAATTTTATAAACTACCAAACTGGGCAGTTACCTTAAACTACTAGAAAACAGAACCGTCTGCTAAATGTACTATCTGTGTATATTTTTCTCAATCTGCATGTGTATGTACAGGTCAAAGTAAGCAGATATGCCAATTTTTTCACAAGTGTAATATTTTGAAATTCCTAGGGTAAAGGTTTAAAAGATATGCTTAGCTGTGATTTCGAGAGAAGAAGAAGTAAGGTTTGTAACACTGGAGTACACCACCTTTGCCAATTTTGCAATCTTTGGAAACTATTTAAGAAAAAGTGTCTTTTTTTTTCCAAAGAGACTGGAGGCATAGTGAACTTTTGATGCTACCATACGGTGATAAATAATTAATGAGAGCAGTAAAAGAATAGCACCAAATGGGATTGACTGAAAATTACCATTTCTCTGAAAATAACTTTCGTTAACTGCCACGTTTAATGGAGATAAATTGCCTGTGACATCACAAACATGTTTCCTTTTTTTTAGAATAAACTGCAATCAAATATGAAATAAAATATGTTGCTTGCATTTTTCTGCCATAGGGCAGATTTTTCTGCTCCCGGGGGTAGGGACCTTGAAAATGGGAAGGATACTTATATTTGTGAGAAGGTGCCTTGCTCAAATCCAACTGCTGGTTCGCTTCTACCAGAACTAAGTTCTGGATGGGAATACTCATGGTTGGCCTACCTGCCTTGTCGCCAATTGAGACCGTTGAGTGGCCAATTAAGGACCATTTAACAGCCTCAGGCCCTGCCACTGGGACCATCACAGTTGCAGGCTGCTCTGATGCCATGTGTACATGACAGCTGCTACTCTGTTGGCAGATTGTCACATTCAGATGTGGAAGGGGACGGGGACGGGGACAGAGGTCCCTTGATCAAAGGCAATTAGTGCCTGATCGGGGACTGGACATTGGGCAGTGGTTGATTGCTGGAAAGCCACCTTCCTGCCTTTATCTTGACTCTTGTGGAGGTTGGAAACCTCCTTCACCCCTGAGAATCAGATGAAACAATTTGTATTTATTTGGAGCCTCCCCCAATCTCCGGTTACCTGAAGCATTTCACAGCCAAAACTGTTTACACTATTCTTCCACCAAACTTAGAATGAGCGATCATGGAATCATCATAGAATATCAATCTATTACTCTTGACTATCCTTTGTTTTTTTTTCTCTCTCTCTCTCTCTCTTCCATAACTGTGCTCTCTCTTCTCCCAAAAATGTTTTCTTTAATGCAATCTCTCTTGGACCTAAGCATATTTTCATACCTCACTTTCCACCACTATCTTCTTTCTTTACCCCCAATATCTTTCTTCTCTTCAATCCTTCCCATTTCCTGCTAAGTATCCACTCCCTTCCTGGAAATTAAAGCAAAGCATATTATAATCATTAGCTTTTATTGTGGAGCCATGAAATAATCAAGAATCCAAATTATTCTCCCAGATGATTTTGGTGAAATTTTAATTACTTACATGGTCAGCTATTTAGTGATTGTGGATTGAAAGCTATTGATTATTACGTTGACTTTTAAATTTAAATCATTTGTAGGTAATATATAACATTATTTAAACTAAACATTGTAAAAAGTAGCGAGCTTCACTGGTAATAAATATTTTAACCTAATGTTTCATTTTCTGGATATATTTTAGATTAAGTAAAGCTAATAAAAATGCGAGTCTCAAAAAATTTCCCTCAGACCTCACATATTTTGAAATTGCTTAGAGTGACCAATATAATTGGATAGTGTCTCTTTAAACAAATTAAGTTCAATTAAAGTTCACAATATAACTTGAAAAGTTCCAGAGCAGTTTAATTGGAATCAGTCTGTCTGTTCGACCAAGGATCAACTTTGAATAGATTTTACTAGTGACCCCTAGTGAGCTGCTATGATGTTAGAATCAACAGAAGCTTGCACTGAGCTGATCTGTATTGATTCTGCCTGTGCAGTTTGACATGGAAGCAATTGTTGTTAAACCAGTTTCTTATGAACTCTCTCCAAGGTAGGTTCAAATTAAATCTACCTGAATTACTCTAATAATCTTTGTATTGGCTGGTTTCCTGTCCAGGACAAATAAAAAAGGAACATTACTCAATACACAAAATCTGACTGTACTTTATATTTCACAACCGTAGTTTGTCATTCAATTTAATGAGTCTCAAAGTTTTTGACATGCATCACATTTACAGCCTGAGTTTCACTTAGTGAACCATGTAATTTTTTAACAAATTTATGAATACAGTTTTCTTGGAATTGTACAGAAAACAAAGAATGTTAGCACTTCTTTTAGAACTGTGAACTTGTTATGTTCGTAACACTGTTGTATAGGCACCACAAATGGTACTTTGAGAATTTTCGTGGCTACCCTGCAAACAAATGAGAGAAAATGGCTTACTCCTGTCTTGATTTCTAAAAGTATTTTCAGGGCAATTGATTGACAATTAGGTCATTATATTATTCAGGTCACATAGGAATGTTTCAAACATTGTGTTGTAACATGTACAGACATTGGGCTGGATCTTACTTGTTGCCTGAACTGCTGTGCTCTTCCAGCACCACTAATCCAGAATCTTACTTGTTTTTGCTAAGTGCAAGTTGCATCAAATCTTTTGAAAGGCTTCTTCCTGTGAGGTCAACCAAGATTCTGAGTATATCTTACCAAACTCGTCTCATGACCTACCTACCCTCCCCCTATGGCATCCCTGACCGGCAATTCTAGCTCCGTCTCACCAGGTGCTATTCCCAGAGCACCTTGCTGCTCACTGAAAGACCAGCATCTCTGATGCCCCTGCCCTATGTTAAAGATTGCTATGCACTCAGGTGGACATTGTCATTCTGAAGTTGTCCTGCATCGATAGTTACAGATGAAGTGCTGGAAGTCTGGAGGGTGGTGCCACTGTTTAAGAAGGGCGGGAAAGACAAGCCAGGGAACTATAGACCGGTGAGCCTGGCCTCGGTGGTGGGCAAGTTGTTGGATGGAATCCTGAGGGACAGGATGTACATGTATTTGGAAAGGCAAGGACTGATTCGGGATAGTCAATATGGCTTTGTGCATGGGAAATCATGTCTCACAAACTTGATTGAGTTTCTTGAAGAAGTAAAAAAGAAGATTGATGTGGGCAGAGCACTGGATGTGATCTATATGGACTTTAGTAAGGCATTCGATAAGGTTCCCCATGGGAGACTGATTAGCAAGGTTAGATCTCATGGAGTACAGGGAGAACTAGCCAATTGGATACAGAACTGGCTCAAAGTTAGAAGACAGAGGGTGGTGGTGGAGGGTTGTTTTTCAGACTGGAGGCCTGTGACCAGTGGAGTGCCACAAGGATTGGTGCTGGACCCACATTTACATAAATGATTTGGATGCAATGGGTCCAGTTAGTAAGTTTGCAGATGACACCAAAATTGGAGGTTTAGTGGACAACGAAGAGGGTTACCTCAGATTACAACGGGATCTGGACCAGATGGGCCAATGGGCTGAGAAATGGCAGATGGAGTTTAATTCAGATAAATGCGCGGTGCTGCATTTTGGAAAAGCAAATCTTAGCAGGACTAAAACACTTAATGGTAAGGTCCTAGGGAGTGTTGCTGAACAAAGAGACCTTGGAGTGCAGGTTCATAGCTCCTTGAAAGTGGAGTCGCAGGTAGATAGGATAGTGAAGAAGGCGTTTGGTATGCTTTCCTTTATTGGTCAGAGTATTGAGTACAGGAGTTGGGAGGTCATGGTGCGGCTATACAGGACATTGGTTAGGCCACTGTTGGAATATTGCGTGCAATTCTGGTCTCCTTCCTATCGGAAAGATGTTGTGGAACTTGAAAGGGTTCAGAAAAGATTTACAAGGATGTTGCCAGGGTTGGAGGATGTGAGCTACAGGGAGAGGCTGAACAGGCTGGGGCTGTTTTCTCTGGAGCATCGGAGGCTGAGGGGTGACCTTATAGAGGTTTACAAAATTATGAGGGGCATGGATAGGGTAAATAGACAAAGTCTTTTCCCTGGAGTCGGGGAGTCCAGAACTAGAGGGCATAGGTTTAGGGTGAGAGGGGAAAGGTATAAAAGAGACCTAAGGGGCAACCTTTTCACCCAGAGGGTGGTACGTGTATGGAATGAGCTGCCAGAGGATGTGGTGGAGGCTGGTTCAACTGCAGCATTTAAAAGGCATTTGGATGGGTATCTGAATAGGAAGGGTTTGGAGGGATATGGGCCAGGTACTGGCAGGTGGGACTAGATTGGGTTGGGATATCTGGTCGGCATGGACGGGTTGGACCGAAGGGCCTGTTTCCATGCGTACATCTCTATGACTCTATGCTATGCGTCTAAAAGTGCTAGTGTGAATGATATGGTCAGCGAGCTCTGGGGCAGAGTAGTTTATAACATACAGGAAGCCAATGCATTCAAACGGCCAGGGACTGGGGATTCCACCGCTCTGTGTCCTATGTAGGCCTATATGTAAATATTTTTCCTTCAAACAGCCTCACATCAGTGGGTCCTGCACCTTCCTCCCTCACAGGTTGAATCACTGACAATCACAGTTTGAGTGTAGTTGCAGCTATTTTCTATTCTGTTGTTCCACTGATGTGGTGACTCTGTGGTTAGTAGTGCTGCTTCACAGCGCTAGGGTCCAGGATTTGATTTCAGCATCAGATGATTGTGTGGAGTTTGCATATTGTCTGTCTGGGTCCCCTCCAGATGCTCTGGTTTCCTTCCACAGTCCAAAAATTTGCAGATTACGTGGATTGGCCATTCTAAATTGCCCATAGTAACCAAAATTTGCAGGCTTGGTGGATCAACCATGGGGAAATGCAGTGTTTCAGGCGTAGAGTAAGGAAAGGGTCTGGTGGGGTGCTCTTCGGAGGATTGATGTGGAGTTGATGGGCTGAATGGCCTGCTTCCACACTGTTGGGATTCCTTGTCTAATTGAGGTCCCCTGTCATTCGAATCCCCTTCCTGCTAACCCTTGCAGTGAGCTCTACATGTTTTGCACTAACCCACCAGGTGCCCACCCAGCCTGCCTACATCAGCCTTCTGGCTGCCCACCTGCCAGTTCCTGGCCACGTTCAGTGTGGTCATACTCTACCCCCATACTTAAAGCCAGGGGATTCCTGGCCATTGATGCACATCCCTCCTGTACAACTCCATTGCTATCCATTGTTTACCATATTTCCATCCCTTACAAGTACTTCACAATTGCCATCCCTGCTCCCACAGTTCCCCTGCCACCGCAAGCTGCAACCTCCAATCTTGAACAATAGGTTTCTGAGTCTCCTTCCAAACCAGGAGCCCCCATTCCCCCTTAATATCTGTGATGCTCAGAATGGGCTAACTTCAGTTCACCTCCTTGCATAATCTAACTGGGAAGTTCCAGATAGGAAATGCCTAAACCCCTGACTGATGCCTGACCACATAGTCTCCCCTACCATGTCAGCACTACTCCCCAAGCTGGTCACTATAGAGCTACAGGACTGGCCATGACCCACTCTGCGGATGGAAGAGACATGGACCCTCTGACTGAGAACCATGGCAAATGCCCTGGACTGGCATTGGAGGCCACCCTTGCCTTACTGTGCAATGATCCCCTGACTGATGGGCACCTCCATGGAGTTTGGTGAGGATTACTCCCCTCTGACATTGAGACATGGCTGTCTGCTTGCTGCCCACGCCTGTGTGTTTGCTGTGTAAGCTGCTGGCACGTGATGCAGGGCTGAGATCGACGTCGCCTTCTTGACAGAGGACTGCAGATTAGCAACACAAACTGCCTGTTGTAAGACTGTACTAATTGGCATGGCGAGTGCAATGAGCACACAGGTAGACACTAAGCATGAGAGAGCTAAGAGAACCATTTGGCAGTGCTGAAATAGTCTGGTCCAATTCATGAGCTAGTGTAAAGTATCCTTGTAGCTGCCTTTCAATGTGAGTTGCTGGTGCAGTCTGCAATGTAGGTTTGTGTTTCCTGAGTAGCCTGTAAGTTGATCAGAGAGGTGCCATGATGGTCTTTAGAAGTGGACAAATATTGAATGCCAATGTCCATAGATGAGGAATCCATACAACTGGTGTCCAAGGATCATGTCCTGAGATTCTGCTTGGTGCTCAGTAATATGGAGGCTGTTTGCAGCCAGCAATGAACTGAAGTCACCAGTTACTTGTTTTAATTTCCACGTTGAGAATCCTTGACATCAGGCTTGTTTCGTGTATTTGGTGAGATAGGTAGCTGAATATTAATGAGGTGAGCTGGGACTGGTTCAGTTTTGGAAACCTGATCAGCATGGATGAGTCTGTTTCTGTGCTGTACGACTGTGAATCTAACACACCAGAGTCTCGAAAGAAACTTGCCCCATCGCTTGGCAAATGCATGAAAGCTGCATTGCGTTTCTACTGACATTAAGGCAGGTCTTAATGGACCTTTCACTCGATTCTGCCACTAATCTCTCCAGAGGCCATCTGACTCAGGTCTCTATTCAATTTCTCCTATTGTTTAGTAGGAAAAGTTCAATTTGATGTTTTGGATTCCCACAAAGTACTTCCAATTCTTTTAATACCAATCCTAGCATGTATGCAAATCAGTGTTACATTAGAGGCAGGATTGGAGTTCTACTCACCCACCATCACAAAATGTCAACAAAATCTTGCCCTTTATTTTAATAACAATGAAAATGTTTTATTTGATTTATTTCTTGTGAAGGTGGACCATATAAATTCAGAGGCAAAAGTGCAGATGCTGGAGATTTTGCCCAAAACGTCGATTCTCCTGCTCTTCGGATGCTGCTTGACCTGCTGTGCTTTTCCAGCACCCCACGCTTGACATATAAATTCAGAACCAGTAATTAATGTTTATCTGATTGTTAAGCTCCATAAGATACACAAATTTCTTTTCTCTCCCTGTTTATGATGCCATGGTAGAACTATTGTATGTTTGTGTTGAGAGTGTGTGTGTGTATATTATAAACAGAACCATTAGAAATAAGAGGAGGAGTGGATCATTCAGCCCATTAAGCCAGCTCTGCTATTAAATAGGATCAAGGATGACCTAATAGTGACCTTAATGTCTGCTTTCCTCCTATAATCTGCGGACTCTTTCCATTTAAATAATATTCTCATTTTCTAACACAAACAAAAACAGAATTTGCTGAAAAAGTTCAACAGGTCTGGCAGCATCTGTGGAGTGAAATCAGAGTTAATGTTTCAGATCGAGTGAACCTTCCTCTGAACTCAGGGCTCTGAGAAAGAGTCACTAGGTTCAAAATGTTGACTCTGATTTCTCTTACAGATGCTGCCAGACCTGCTGAGCTTTTTCAGCAATCCTTGCTTTTGTTTCTGATTTTACAGCATTCATAGTTCTTTCAGTTCTCCTTTTCTAATCCTGTTGTAATCATGTTTTCCAACGCAATATTTGATTACCATTTTTTCCCATCACTGAACCTATCGGTATTCCTTTGAATCCTCCTCTCAGCTTGCTTTTGTATCTTTCTTTGTATCATCAGCAAACCTGGCTACAATAGAGCCTGTCCCATCATTCATGTTCTTTCTTAAGTAATGCTGTTATACATAGCTTTTTCCAATTTGCTAGATTGGAGGCCAACAGTTCCAGGGGATTTGTCAGCCGTTAGTCCTACTGGCTTTCCTTGGGCTTCGTCTTCAGTCTATGTCAATAAGTTAAGCGCCCCCTTTTTAACTCTTGATTTTCTACTATTTCTGGGACACCTTCTATGTTTTTTTACTGTGAAGACAGGTACAAAATATTTGATCTAAGTATTTGCCTTTCCTTGGCCCTCACTATTAATTGTCCAGTCGCAACCTCTAAAGGACTAATCCTGTCTTAGCTACTCTTATCCTTTCTGTTACACTTTTAAAAAGCTTTTATTGTGTGTTTTATTTCTACATTTCCATCATATTTTAATTTTTTAAAAAATCATCCTTTGCTGGTTTATAAATTGTCCCCAAGCTTCTAGGCTATCACTAACCTTTTCAGCATTGTGCATGTTTACAATTACAGTGAAAATGTACTATCAATATTCAATGTCACCCGCGACTTTCTTTGACTAAAACTGGTTTTACAAAAAAAGCTGGTGTGATCACCTGACAAGCTGAGAGAACCACCATTGAGTACACACGAACTGGCTGCGTTGGAATTGCCAATTTAATCAGAAAGCACTGAAATACAGTGAGGTGTCAAGAAAATCTTTTATTTTGCTCACACTTGCATGAAAACTTCCTACACTGGACATGAAAAATTATCTGCTGATGGTTACTTTGGAAAAGACAGTGAAGCAGGATTGAGAAAATACAAGCAAGTTATATTTCAATGGCTTGCCCCAAAAGAGAGAGAAAACAATACAATCTGAACACTGCAAGGATGTGGAAAGTTCCTCTCTCCCTCTATCCATTTCTCCAAACCAAACTTCAAGCTCAGACCAATGAAAAGGAACTTGGAACAATAGTAATAATTTACTAAGGACTATGGGACAACTGCACTGATGTAACTCCACAGAGGCTGGTATCTCTTCACCAAGCTACTCTTTATTTACACATGGAGAGTCCTTGACACTGAGAGCCAGCTCTTAAGAGTAAATGAGATATCTAACACTTGTGTTTTTTTTATATCAAGCAAGATTTGAAATTCCCTTGTATAGTCTTGTTCTCACAACATCACATCTCATATCGCATCAACTGCAGCCATAATAAAAGTCTTGATGCCATTGGTGGTGAAATAACTCCACAGAGGCCAGTATCCCGTTACCAAGTCACCCTTTATTTACACATGGAGAGTCGTTAACACTGATCCAGCTCCCTCTGAGCCAGCTCTCAGAATGAACAAAACCTCTGATGCTCCTGTTTATTTTTTTTTAAGCTTTATTCAATTTCCACCACCAGGAAGAAAAGAAACACCCAAGTGGCCATTGACAAGCAGTGCCCTTCACATCAAAGGGTAATGCTGTGTGATCAGTGAAGTGGAGGGCAGGGATTAAATCAAAATAGAATTGGACAGGGAAATAATACACTCCATTCCCTGCGGTGCCCACCTCTCCCTGAACAGTTCCAGGGTGTTGGTGGACACCGCGTGCTCCTTCTCCAAGGACACCCGGGCTCTAACGTAACCGCGGAAGAGGGGCAGGCAGTCGGCCCTAACGACCCCCTCCACAGCCCGCTGCCTGGACCTGTTTATGGCCAGTTTGGCCAGGCCCAGGAGCAAACCCACGAGGAGGTCTTCAGACCTGCCCTCCCTCCTCCGTACCGGGTGCCCAAAGATCAGGAGCGTGGGACTGAAGTGCAACCAAAAACAGAGAAGGAGGATTTTGAGGAAATCATAAAGTGAGTGCAAACGCCCACACCCAATATACACATGGTCCACGAACTCCACAGCGCCACAGAACAAGCAGTTGGGCTGGGAGTCCATGAACCACCGCAATCTGCGGTTGCAGGGGACCGCTGCGTGCAGCACCCTCCACCCCAGATCCCCGAGAGAAAGGGGGAGGACTCCCATATAGTGAGCCCTCCACTGGGAATCCCCGCCGCTCGGTGGCAAATGGTCACGCCAAGGCATGTCCGGGCAGTGGATGAGGGAGAAGAGGTGGACGGTGTGCAGCAGCAGTTTATACAGGGCCTGCCTTTTTACGTCCTTAAAAGGGACAAAATTAAAATTCCAGAGGCGGCTCAGGTTGTGGGGCACGGACTCCCGCGGGAAGTACGGGACCCTGGCGCCAATGTGAAATTCCGTCCGGGCTGAGGTGAGGGCGGATGGGATCCCACCGGACACCTGAGCGTCCTCTAACTGGTGCACTACATCTGGTCCGAGCACCGCCATTTTAAGGCGTCAGAACACTCGTGTTTATTTTCTTTTTTTTTCTTTTTTTTTGCCAGAGACAAGCAGTACCCTTCACATCAAAGGGACACTCCTGTTTATTTTATTTTTTTTTCCCTTTATAACCCCCACACTACCGCCTAACTGCGGTAGTGCTTATTTTTTCCCCGGCACCCATGGTGTGTGTGTGCAGGTGTGAGACACAGTAAAAGACACAAAGTGCACGAATCTTTATTCAATTTCCACCACCAGGAAGAAAGGAAAACACCCGAGTGGCCAGTGACAAACACTGCCCTTCACATCAAAGGGCAGTGCTGTGTGATCAAAACAGTGAAGGGGAAGGTAGGGACTAAATCAAAATAGAGTTGGAGGGGGAAATAATGCACTCCACACCCCGCGGCGCCCACCTCTCCCTGAACAACTCCAGGGTGTTGGTGGCCATCGCGTGCTCCTTCTCCAAGGACACTCGGGCCCTAAACACTCATGTTTATTTCTTTTTTTACTCCTGTTTATTTCTCTTTTTTGTGTTTTTTCTTCTTTTTTCTTCCCACACTACCACCTGACAATCCCCTGATTTTTTCTTTTTTTTTCTTATTTTTTCCCACTCCTGTTTTTTTTTTCTTTTTCTCTTTTAATTTAACCCCCACACTACCACCTAACTGCGGTAGTGCTTATTTTTTCCCCAGCACCCATGGTGTGTGTGTATACGTGTGAGACACAGTGAAAGACACAAAGTGCACAAATCTTTATTCAAACTCCACCACCAGGAAGATAGGAAAACACCGGGGTGGCCAGTGACAAACACTGCCCTTCACATCGAAGGGCAGTGCTGTGTGATCAAAACAGTGAAGGGGAGGGTAGGGACTAAATCAAAATAGAGTTGGAGGGGGAACACTCATGTTTATATCTGTCAGCTAGGGCCCCATGATTGGTCCAGATTAACAGCCCCAATCGAGGAACTCATAGTCTATGAAGTCCACCTGGCTGATCTCATTACATTCACTACTGGCAGCTTATGGAGTAAACAGGCAGCAGCTCAGTTTTGGGTTTGACAACCCAAAGGCTCCAAAAGACTGTTAACAGTTATTGCCTTTACTTCCTACCCAGTTGGTGCCCTACACCTGGCATACTATCCCCTACTCAGCTGATGCCCTACACTTGCCTTACCATCCCTTCCTCAGCTGATGCCCTACACCTGGCATACTACTCCCTACCCAGCTGGTGCCCTACACCTGTTATACCATCCTCTCCTCATCTGGCATCTTACAGCTGTCATACCACCCCCTCCCCATCTGGCAGCCTATGTATTTGGCAGAAGGGCCAGAATGGTAGTTGCCTTTATTTAAATGTTTCAAATATTTTCAGATTCAAATTTCTCTTCCTCAAACTGAATGTAAAATTAATATATAATTACCGTTATAAATAGCCAAACAGCAGAGAAACTATAAAATGGTCTTTGCCTTTCCCTTAAGAAGCACAGCTAAAAATTCAGACTGGGCCACAAGTCAAGCTCACAAAGAAAATAGGTTGGGAATGGGGTAAAGTTAAGATGTTGGGGTGAGTTAACATTGACTTGTACTGTCCACAGGGGGCTCTGAGTCTGAATTAATACAACAATGAAAGTTCAAAGCAGATTGCCTTTTAGCCTAGTTTTCCTCCCCCCTCAGTCTGTTCTCTGGAGAGGTTCTTGGAGAAGGGGAGATGGGAAGTGTGTATGTCTCCAGTTCCCTCCCATTTTCACCCACACATACACTTTTCCCTCCCTCCTACAGAGCCCTTCTCTCCCACTCACTCAGTGATTCTCTCACTCATAACCACTCACTCTCACACACAGTCGCTCACATGTGGGGACACACACTCACTCACAAACAGATTGACTCTTTCACTCACTCACTCATGGAAGTACACTCACTCACACATAGATTCACTTTCTCACACAGACTCTCACACAAAAGGACATATGCATACATACCCCCTTCCAAAGTCACAGCCAGTTAGTCACTCACACTGAGACACACTCACACAGTAATACTCCCTCACATTCATACACATCATTCTCACTCAAACTCACTCATTCACACATACCTCCATGCACTCAAATTCACGCACAGACCACAGACTCTCTCTTTCTCACACACACAGACTGATTCTCTCACTCACACACATTCACATTTCTTCCTCATACACACACACGCAGATGTACACATGCAAACACAGTCAGTCACAAACAGATCCACTCACTCACACATACACATAAACACACATTCATTCACTCACACAGACACATACACAGATTCACTCACTCACATATACACACATATACACAGATTCATTCACTCACACATAGACACAGACACATTCACTCTCACACACATACACACAGACATATACACAGATTCACTCACTCACACATAGACAGACACATACACAGCATCATTCACAAACATGTACACACACATCCACGCACTCACACTAAGATACACACTGACAAACACAGACTCACACGCAATCATATACAGGCTCACGCACTCATTTACATTCACTCATACACAGGTTCACACACTCACTCACGCTCACTCAAGCAGTTTCAAATGAAATTTGGTGTGACCAACTGAGGGGGTGGGTGAACAAAGAAGGAAAGCCAGTTCATTCCTTCTCACCCGAAAGCTCAATGGTGTGCTCTATCCCATTTTGGGAACTACTGGGGTTCTTGCCCAGACCTGGTGCTAAAGAATTCAGAGGTCTGCATATTTGATTGTGGACTGAAATATGAAAAGGACTGGTTTAATAAACAATGTGTGTGGAATGGAGTGCTATACTTTTTAAATGCAACTCATTATAAGTTGCTTTTGCACCACTGCTTTGTTCAAGCTGATGGGCTGACACTAAGGAGTATGTTCAAAGTAAGATTCAGTGAGGTGTCAGTGAACTCTGTGTGGGACCCCTGCCCAAGACAAAAGGGGCCGATTTGTACATCCTTACCATCACGGATGTGGTTTTCCATTTCTCAGAGGCTTTTCCCCTGAGAAACATTTTTGTCAAAGTTGTTGTGAAGGAATTGATGCACTTCTTCACTCAGTGTGGTCTTCCCAATCAGAGTATGGTTTAGTTTCATGCTCAATAGAACCCAGGGACATATGGGTAACCTGAAGTGACCCAGCTGAGGTTTTCAGTATATTGTCATGGGTATCACCAATGACTGGGATAAAGGGCAAGGTCTTCTTCACTATTTAAGTTAGTTCATCAAGTGCAAGGGGGCTGAAACTGCTCAAGAGAGCCTTTTAGAACAAAATGAGTAAGTCTCCACATTAGGCCAGATAGCAAGAGTTCAAAAATTATTTTTTTCATGAGTCTGTGAAGCTCAGAACACTTGTGAACACTTGAGAATCTCACGTGGAGTGATGAAGTGCAAAGTAGACAAATATGCCAAGGCCTAACGCTTTCAGCCAGGGGAGTCCGTGTTAGTGCTCATACTAACAGCAGGTGAACTCTTAACGGTCCGGTTCAATGGCCTGGATGGAGTAACTAAGAAGCTCCGGAAAGTCAATTACCTGATCGAGACCCCAGTTCAGAAAAAAAATTGAGAGACTCCATCATGTCAACATGGCAAAGCAATACTACCTGGTTTGTGAAGAGGACAAGTATTTAACAGGCAATCCCATTACCACCAACTTCAATGAGGGATAACATATGGCCTGGACAACATATACCAAGTAGAGAATCAGAAAGTTTGAACAGTTCCATGTTCGCTCTATCTAGTGTATCCTAGGCATCTCTTAGCAGGACAAGGTGACCAACTGATAGCTTCTGGAGCAAGCTAATTCTTTTGCTTCCATTGCTAAGCCATTGATGCCCATTCTGGCTTGGAAATGCTCTTCAAATGGATGACTGTCATATACTCCAAAACCTTCTTCAAATGGTCATTGGGTTACAACCTCCTGGATGTTCATACCTTCACTACAAGTGAGATATGAAGATGACAGTCATTGACAGTGACAGCTGGGAGACAGCCATTTATGGCTCTGATCTCTGGAGGTTGACTGTTTCTAAGAAGAGTTGAGCAGAAACAAAAACTTCAGCCAGCTAAGAAAAAAACCGAGAGAGCTTAGAGGCCAGTGGATCATGCAAGCTCTGAACCCATTGTTCTCCTCTGCAACAGAGACTGCCATGCCAGAGTGGGGCTTCTGAGCCATAACAAGCAATGCACCAAAGACTTGGCCATTGGAATGCAAACCATTATCCCATGAGAGAGAAAGAAGTCATTGAGTCATAGAATCATAGAGATGTACAGCACATAAACAGACCCTTTGGTCCAACTCACCTATGCCAATCAGCTATTCTACATTAATCTAGTCCCATTTGCCAGCACTTGCCTATAAACCTCCAAATCCTTCCTATTCATACACCCATCCCCAAGACCTTTAAATATTGTAATTGTACCAGCCTCCACTACTTCCACTGGCAACTCATTCCATACATGCATCACCCTCTGTGTGAAAATGTTGCTCCTGAGGTCCCTTTTAAATCTTTTCCCTCTCACCTTAAAGCTATGGCCTCTAGTTTTGGACGCCCACATCCTGGGGAAAAGACCTTGACTATTTACTCTATCCATGCCCCTCATGATTTCATAAACATCTATGAGGTCATCCTTCAGCCCCTGATGTTTCAGGGAAAATAGCCCCAGCCTATTCAGCCTCTCCTTGTAGCTCAAACCCTCCAACCCTGGCAACATCTTTGTAAATCTTTTCTGAACCCTTTCAAGTTTCACAACATCTTTACTATAGCAGGGAGACTAGAATTGAATGCAGTGTTCCAAAAATGGCCTAACCAATATCCATATTGAATGTTCAGAGAAATAATATTTAATACTCTTTTATATATTTGTCAGAACTATAATATGGATCTAAAAACAGGTGTAATTTTAACTTATAAAGGAACTTGTTTAGTATATGTTGACCTACAAATTCTCTATTACTTTGAAAAGAATGTATAACAATGAAATAATGTAAGACAGAAATGCTTTCGATTTTGACATGATAGGAAAGCTTACCTCCTAATTTATTACAACCATTCATCTCATATTTATGGATCCACCCAACCTGTAGCTGAAAGCTTTCAGAATCTAGTTAATTGCTGGTTGTCCTCAGGTCTTACGAAAGGTTTCATGCAGTTTGTGTTGCAAAGAAATCTGTCATTATTTGTCATCTTTAGATCAAGATAACAGCTAATTTCTCTGACACCATAATCAAAAGATTATTTAAAATATATAAGTCAAAGGTCTTGACTGGATTACAATACATGAAACATAGTGTTTTGCAAGATGGATGGTTTTAAATGTCAACTTAAGAGAACCAATAAAAATGATAATGTCTCTCTAATGCAATTCTAACATGCCTATGCCATTCGACATTAATTTTTAAAACAGGTTTGATCTTGAGAAATGCTGAACAAAGGCATTGAAGAAAAGACAAACAAATGAATAATGAAATGTTAATATGGATTTGGGGATATTTTAGCTACTCTGTTTTTTTTCCAACTTATGGTTTACACTGTGAAAACAGGCCAAATCATTTGATTGCAAGCAGGCTCTTGATTGTACTTTCCATTAGTGAGGTTGTAATTCATAGTTGTGTCACAGGTACCTAAGGCAATTTACCCAGCTTCTCTGGGCCATAAAAACTGTCTCTTGTACATTTTGGCTCCAGTAATAAGGTGTGATTTACCAAACCCTACTTTGTGATGAGCTTTGATATTATCTCAGGTATGTCTGCTTTCCAGATTCCAGAACGTAGAGACAAAAACGTGAGAAAAAATGCACAGTAGGATTTATTTGGTGAGTTTTGGTTTTACATGAAATGAAATGATCCATTGCAACACAGAATTGCTACTTGCACATCTTTAAATTCAAGTAAAGCTTTAGGTTTTATTCTTAAATTAACAAAATAGATGATTGATGAACACCCTCAACTCATTTAAATGAAACGTAAGTCTTTACCTGAAGTACTGTTACCAGAAAGGATACAGACCAGGTACTGATAAGTGGGATTAGAATGGTGATTAGTTTATTCAGCTGGCAGAGAGATGTTGGGTGGTAGAGCCACTTTCTGTGCTGTAGCTTTGCTATGGTCTGTGCTGATACTACTGTGGAATGATTGTATTAATATGAGTATGAGTCATTTTTAGATAACAGTCTCTGTGCAGTTGGAGTAACTGGCCTTATTTTTATGGTAACAGACAAAGTGACTGTGTTCATTGCTGATCTTGTGGGTAGGAATTCTACTCACAGAGATTTAGGGAGGTCTGCAGTTTGAATTTCACCTTTTCCAACTTTAATTTCACTCTGGTGTCTGCTGTAAAGGGATTCCAGCATTCAACGACATTGATATCATCAATCAAGTTCAGCACCAATCACATTGTTGGATTCTAACTGACAGCAAATGTCATTTTAGCATTCAATTTTTATAATTTTGCAATAAGTCAAATAAAGATTGGTATTTATATAGAGATTTAAGTGAGAAACATTAAAATGCCAAAAATGTTATTTAAAAGTTATCCTTTTTAAAAAAAAACTGTGCGCTTTTTAGTATGGGATTGATAAATTTGATATTCCACACATATAAAATAAGTTTCTCAAGTCCAGGAAGAATATCCAACCGTCTGTTTCCATGCTGTACATCTCTATGACTCTTTACAGCAAGATAACAGCATAACTTGAAGAAGTTCACTTCAAATTAATAATTTTTACTTGATTTACAATTGCAAGGCCTTAAACAGCATAACCTACACAGAAGTGAGAGATCACCGGTTGCAACCTCTGGATTTAGCCTTTAATTGACAGAGGTCTGTCAGTTTCACACAGTAATGATGGTAAACACTTGTTGTTATATTAATATAACTACTGCAAATTTTGGGTCAATATTTTGCTCAAAGTTGGCATGCTTGTATGACTTCTAGATGCCACGAGGATTGACTTGCACAACCATTTACCTCCATGAGATTAGTAACAGAATCGTAACTAATTAATATAAATACTTTTAGTTTTAGTGAGTCATTTCAGTCTCAGACAATAGCATAAAATGGATGTCAGTGAATCGGTAGCCTACTCTACATAACTATGAATTTTCTATTCAAGGATGTGGTACACAGACTGTCAAATCACTATTGATGCTGAAGTCCAATTATACCCCAATGGTACTGAATATTTCTTTTTCTTATGATGACCTATGTTCAGGATATTTTAGAATTTGTAGGATTGAACATTAACTCTGAATATTTTTAAGAAGTAATTTCCTTAAAAAGCCATGCCAGTTTTACAAATCATACTTCACTTTACCCTCTCTAGCTGTAATTGAATTACTGTTTTGAAAAACAAGCCTATTTGGTGGGGTGGCCAATAACATACATCATCTGATGTTATGAGAACACTGTAACTCCTGCAACGAAGAAGAATATGAACATGGCTCCCACTCTATCTGAAGGTGCAGGAAAGAATTTCCTCTCTCCACTCACCTTACTATTGTGTTTCAAGAAGGACATCACGATCAATGACGCGTGAAGCACTGACACTACATGTATGCCCTCTGCAGTTCAGTGTTAGCCAAAGCAGCATTGTCAGAAAGTCCAGACTGATTCCAATGGTCATTCCCAAAAAAAATTCCATATCCTTTATAGATATCATATAATCTCCTACTACATTAATTGCATACTGTATTCCTCTGAAAATCAATATTTTGATATTACTCAATGCGATGAGTTCAAAAACAAATATTAAGATACAAACTTGATGGAAAAATACTGCTGAGGCTAATGGCAGTTACTGTTTTTGTGCAAAAGTGCTGGAGGCAGTTGAGGAGGTAGTTGACCTGTTAAATGCCAGGATCTAAAATTTGCAGTCTGAGTTTTACAGCTCCACAGTAACTTTACAAAGGTGCCATTCCACTGTTCATGTCACAATTGACATGGTTACTTGGGATAAAGTTGATGCACTGTATTGCACAATAAGTACATATTAAGCCTATATAGAGAGCTAGAAATGCAAGTGTAACTATCCTTGTAACAATATGATAGATGTTAATGATGGCCAATAAATCTCTAGCATTGAAATTAACCATTAAAATGATAGAGTCTAGTTCCTTCAGTTTGTAAAATGTTTTTGAAATCTAAGTAAGTGTCATGTTTTTCTTACTTTTGCACTCCATCTCTGCCTCTTTCAATCTAACATTTCTTTCCTTTTCAAAATTTCTCTCTCTGTACCCCCTTTAATTCAGCCGCTTTTTGGACCTTATACTTGTCTTTTCTCAATCCTTTAAGCTGATTGGTTAAGAAGGTGCCCTGTTTGTTGCTCTGTTTACCCAACTCCCAGAATCCTTGTTTTCTTTCCAATGCCATAATCAGCTCAAGCACTCAATGGACACAATTTTTATTTCTAACTAAAGTATGCAGGGGCAAGTCTAACTAACAACAGATGCCATTATGCGCCCTGCTGCAGCAAAATCTGGCACTTTGTTAAAAGGTCGCATCAGTGCTATGTTTTATTATACACTATAACAATGATAAAGCACATGTAGAGACAACTGTACAATTTATGTGCATGTAGCATCGTAAGAGCAAATTACCTTGCAAAATTCTGAGATATGCAAATTGATCCTGGCAAATCATAATTTGCAAATTGTTACAAACTCCCAATTTTGCTTCTCATATAATTGGTCATCATGGTCAATGGCACAGTCATTCCTGTTGTGTGCAATTCTTGTTACATGCAACGTTTTTATCTCCCTCATCTATTGAACAAAATACAATGCTACTGCATTTAGTATAAAAGTTTCATTCACTTCAGACTTTTTAGAGACATGAAAGACATATATTGCAACAAATGCTGAATCACTTCTAAATCACAAAGTCTTAAAACGTGTAATCTGGAATACAATAGTTTTCACTTTGTCAGCTTTTGAAAGAAATACTGATAATGCTTATATTATATTCCTGTCCAACAGCACAATAACCCAAGTGTTCAATCAATGCTTGTGTTTTCAGAATAGAACAGCTGGAACATATTCAAGAATACTATTTACTTAGGACTTACAAAGATCAATATATAGACTCTCTGCCCTATTTAACTAATTCCACTGATAATCAATAACTGCATATGGTTACAGACTAAAATATATTTTCCATGTTAAATGATAAGTTTTCATATTTAGCCTAAATCATTGAATAAAATATTTAACATTGTATAAAGGTATAAATGTCTGAGTTCAGTAGCAGATGTCAGTATATTATAAAAACGCTTTTAACATATCCTAGATCAAAAAATTGTAATGAAAGCAGCTTCTAGTGTATTGAGTTTAGTATGTTGTGTCTTAGGGTACTGGAATATTTACATAAAGACAAAACATGTTCATTAACCACAATAATATCCATCCCATTTTATATACAGATAAACTCTATAATTTTATTTGCCAAATGGGTCATACAAGAGTTTAGGCTGCAATTATACTTATATTAAGTAATTCTAATGTCCCTTTTAGCAAGAATCATCGTACCATGTAAATGATCTAATCTGTGGTAAATGTATACTGTTTTCTTTACTTGCAATGAGTACCTTGTAAGCAGTTTCATTAGATCCTAAACAAGCAGCCTGCAGACAATAGAAGCATACTAATGGTGCTGGTACCTACCATCTGTATCAGCAGCTGCTCTCCAGCATCTGTACAATATGTTTGAACTGAGAGAGCCACTAATCTGCATAATAAGAAGAGGGCTTATCCCTGTATGGCTAATCATTGCAAGGAATCGATGCATTCCATTCCCTCACTGAAGCCACAACAAAGTTGCTGCCTGTTTACTTTATCCTCCAGATACACAGAGGTCAAGTGTAATAGTCGGTCTTTGATTCTGCCTCTAGCTACATTTTAATACTCCTGATAATTGTATCTTTTTCATGAACACTTCAACTACCTGTATAGATGCTAAATTGCTGTGATTTTCTTCATGGATCTGATCATTTATTTAGGTGATACTGCCATATTAAATTTTTAGATTGTATGGTTATATTTTTAAGTAATTTTCATTGGACAAATATTGTCTTCTTCTGGGTCTGATTTTAAGTACCAGAAAATAGAACCATTTATATAAAAACAAACTAATGTGGATAGCAGAAATTGGAAACAAAGTCAGAAAATGCTGGAAATACTCAGCAGGTCTGCCATCATCAATGACAGGGAGAAACAGTTAATGTTTTGAGTCAAACATGACTAAAGAGTCATATTGTACTCAAATATGTTTCTCTATCTACAGAAGCTGCTGGACCTGCTGGTTATTTTTAACACTTTTATATTCACTATGGTAAAACTTGTTACCAAGCTTGTCTTTTGCGGTAATAAATAAGGAACCATAGCTGTAGTTTGAAAGGTCATAGCACCAAAATGGCACCAATTAGAACTAGAAGCTCTCTTAGAGAAGCTTCAGTGCTGATGCTTAGATAAATTGTTTCTGCTATCTTAGTGAGTGGATAATATGGGCCAAACACGAGGAAGGACTACCTACACTAAAGTAGGTCCAGCTCTTTAAGTAGCCAGCACTCATTAAACCTTTCTGAAAGCCTCCCAGGAGCCTGCATGCCTGCATAAGTATATACCGTAAAAGGTCTCTGAGATTTACGAGGAACCTCTCCATCTTGTACTGAGGCACTATCTGATAAACAAGCAATTTTAGCTGCAGGCTAAATGATGCTCTTTGAGGCTTTGATTTACAATGCCAGGAATGATGTATTTGTAGTTCTGCTCTAAGGCTCTGCTGTGGGCCTGCTGTGATTACTCATCCATGAAAAGAAGCACAGGCTAAAATCTCCCAACTAGGAGGTCAGTGATTTTACAGTTATAAAGGAAATACATGGACAATTTTTAACATTTGAGCTAAACTAATATGATTCAGAGTGTACAGAAAAAAAATAACCTGACCTATACAATAGTGTGAATTTGTTAGTTTTGACCATTGTTGTGACTTTGTCTGGCATGATTACATATAAGCTTCATGCTGTTTAAAATGAAACAAACGTCGCTCTTGAGAGACTAGAGCAGATATCCTGTCCTGCAGGTAGGTGTTGTACTTATTTTTCAGTAATTCGTAATTAGGGAATTCCATGTGTTGTGTTTCTACAAGTGTGAGGGTAGATATCTGTATAGAATTGAGGAACCAACATACACAAAAGAGTGAACCAGAAGCTTTTCCAGCCAATAACTGTTTTCTTTTGCTGTAGTCTAGGGAGCCAATGCCTCAATCTGCACTCCGAAACTATGGCTGTGCTCAAGGTATAAGCCAATTTTTTGTTCACTTCATTAACTTTGTCACTACGTATATTAGCTGTCACTGATAAGTAATTCAATTCACTTTGAACTTTGGTGCAGTACATGTGGAGCTACATAAAATAAACCTGGTGTTAGCCACAATATCCTGACGCAGCTGCTGCGCCATGATTAGCATAGAGCTGCAGACTTTCTATCAGTACTGAGTACAGGTGGCACTGCAGTACAAAATCAATCACACAATAAAACATGTCCCCACTCTCTGAATGTCTATAATTACTGAATCCTGGCTGTTCATGCTTGAAAACTGGAAGATTTTTGATAGCATAAAAAATCCCTTTAAAGTTAATCTGAATGCTAATGATCACTAGTTAGTACATTTAAATTTATAAATTTGACATCAAAATTGAAAATACTTGGCATAAAATGGCAATGGTCTTTTAAGTACCCATGACAGAGCAATTTCTGAAGGGTTAGTTCTCATGTATTGCTTTTGTAATTGTTGTTTATGCATTCTGCGTGTACTTAAAGTTCGGTCTCAGTTGTGGTGCATTTATGTCCTAAATTCTATCTGAAACTGTAATAATTTCTTCATAGTAGATTACAATCTGGATTTTCCTTATTATTTTGAGTCAGATTCCACAGCGTTTTGGGAGAGGTAGGTGGGAATTGTGAGGCTGGGTGTTATTGATAGGCTTTTGGACAGAAACCCACTGCTTTTGAAAGTACTTCTGTATCTGTGACAAATATGGACACTGATCCTGAAGGCCTACGATGGTGTAACCCACCCTGACTGCACAGTCATCCCAGATTTGACCAATTAAGAGGCCGTTTGGGAAGGTCAGAGGCCTCCATAGTCAGGAGGGCTGGTGGGATCATCTAAACCACTGGCTGGCTTATAGCCCCACTTTGAAGTTCGGTGGCTCTTCTGAAGATGTTAGAAATGCTTTAAAAGAAATGTAACCGCAGCTATAAGGGAAACACCTGCAAAGGGGAATCTGTGGTTGGAGGGACAGGTTGGACAGAAGGCCTCCCTCCAGCAATTAGCCAGGGTTCAGGCTTAGCAGGACACATCTCCTATCTGTGCAAATCCCCATCTAGTCAGGGTGCCAATGGATTGCCAGTGATTTGCTACCCACCATTTTCATGGTAACTGCTGCTGGTATGACCCCACCAACAGCAGGATCACCCGGAGGCAAGAACGTGTTGGGCCACCAACCGAGGGAACCCTTTCCATTGCCTTCTGACTCCCACCTCCAACTCTGTAAGGTCCATAGGATTCAGGCAGATTCCCCTTTCTTTTCAAAAATTATTTCTGCAACTTTTCTTCAAATGTGACAATCGTGGATAAAACAGAGGAATTTTAATGAAATGTAAATGAAGTGATGACATCAGATGCCCCATCCTGAACTGTGTTTGATAAATGTTTAGTGAGTTCTTACAAATCTGGCATTTGGCAATGCTGGACAGTCATTTCTTTTTAGATTAGATTAGATTACTTACAGTGTGGAAACAGGCCCTTCAGCCCAACAAGTCCACACTGACCCGCCGAAGCGCAACCCACCCAGACCCATTCCCCTACATTTATCCCTGCACCTAACACTACGGGCAATTTAGCATGGCCTATTCACCTGACCTGCACATTTTTGGACTGTGGGAGGAAACCGGAGCACCCGGAGGAAACCCACGCAGACACGGGGAGAATGTGCAAACTCCAGACAGTCAGTCGCCTGAGGCGGGAATTGAACCTGGGTCTCTGGCGCTGTGAGGTAACAGTACCACCGTGCCGCCCACTAAGTTCCATTGAAAAGACTATGATAGAAACTTAATTTGTGCACCATTTCTCTTCTCTTTTATGTTTGACTTACTAAATATACCTTTTATGGTGGGCATTTTGGGGAGCTCTTTCATCTGTGAGGCATGTATCAGAAAGAAGTGTTGTATTTCCTTTGTTAATTGAAGGAGGATGAAGGGGAGTAATTGAGGAACGACTATATTAATGTTCAAATCTTGTATTAATGAGTTTATTTGGTACATGCTGTAGTTGAGATTCAGAGCACCGAATAATATTTAGGACACAATTCAAATCCTGCTCCTACTCCAAATTAAGTTGATTAGGTAACCTTCTTAGTGCAGTAGGCAGCACGTTAGTCTCATAATCTGAAGGTCCTGAGTGCAATCCTCAGCAAAGGCAAGTTGAACCAGTAAGAACCAGTTTCCAATGGGATAGGTTGGCATCTCATGGATTGGGGTACATTTTCTCCTGGTCTAATGACATTTTGATTCAGTTTTTATCCCTAATTTTCCACTTGTTTTTTGGTTCTTGTCATGATGCCCCTGGAGGGCAATTTTTGTTTTTCATAATTCAGTTTATACAAAAGAAAATAACCAATTTCTGCCTGATTGATGGGTTAGTCTGGAAAAGGGAAAAGTATGCTGTACTGGTTTTTATAAATAAATTGATGTAGAAGACAGACTTCTGCTTCTTCCTTTACCAGATTGATGCTTCCTAAATTAACAGACTAGTCAGACGGCAATGAAGGTTGGCCTGTAATCTTGCACAGGGATCTACAGACCAAAGGGCTTGCATTCCTTGATGTTCTGGGAACAATCCCGTTAAAGGTTAAATTTCAGTAGAGAAACCAGACTTATTCTGCATGTTAAAGCCATGTAGCAATGTATAGTCTGCTACACTAGTCAATGGGCATACCAATTTTCCAGAGTGGTAAGTTCCTAAAATTACTGTCATTGATTTTTAAACATAGGCTCATTTATACTCCAATGTCAAATATAGGAAAAAGTTCTACTGTCTCGGTCTGCATTTAATTTCTGACCAAAGCACCAAAGAAGTGAGTTGATGCTTTTATTTTGAAGCATTCACCACTCTCTCCATCTTCAAATGTATTAGCTGGGTGGATCCTTGGAGGGCACAGATACATTTTGCAATCATATTTTATGGCACCAAAAGAGAAACTGCTGGAAATTCTCAGCAGGTCTGGCAGCATCTGTAAGGAGAGAAAAGAGCTGACGTTTCGAGTCTAACTGACCCGCTTTGACAAAGAGTCAATTAGACTTGAAACATCAGTTCTTTTCTCTCCTTACAGTTGCTGCCAGACCTGCCGAGGTTTTCCAGCATTTTCTCTTTTGGTTTCAGATTCCAGCATCTGCAGTAATTTGCTTATATCTTATGGCAAGTGTGCACTTTTCCTAAAGCCCACCTAAGCAGTAGCATAGTAAGGTTTCTGTCAACAAACTCAAACTCAACAGCAGGAAGCTTTAATTCAGGTACCTAGATCAGTCAGAGAAGAGGACTTTCCAAAATAGCTAGTGGCTGGAGGATTTTTTGTTAACTTCATGAATTATATATTTGCCTTAGGAAGGGTATTACATACAGAAATACGATAGGAAAGTACTTAGAAGAAGCAGGATAAGCAGGACGACCCTTACGTGGCTTAAATAGGTCACAGAGGATAACCTTTTGTTTTGCAAGCCGGGCAAATTGATGCCAATCTAATATAGGTCATCACTTTAGACACCAGTGCAGATGGATAGTAAATACACCATGCTATTAATATAACTACAGCATCCAAATTCTCCAACTTTTGTAGTCAACACTTATTTTTTAAAAAAAAATCAAAAACAGATTAGCTATTCATTTATCTCACTCACTGCTTCTGGCACATTGTTGTGCACAAATTGCTGCTAGACTCCTTTACAAAGTAGCTTCAAAAGTAATTAATTGTCTGTGAAGTATTTTAGATGCTCTGAAGAAGTGCAGTAAGCTACACAATGCATGTTTATCTTTTCTTTAGTGCATGCATCCCAATTACAGTTCTGACAGGACCCTTCCATTTCCCAGGACAAAAATGCACTCACTAGTCTAAGAGTATCAATCTGACAGAACCCCATTCTCATAACTGCATCAAAACCCTTCCCATAATAAGCAAAACTAATACTTGCAGAGGCTTCAGATATTTGAACCTTGGTCACCAAAGTATAAAGATTTATATTGTTGCTAGCATTATCATCTCAGCTGATGGGGCTACTGTATTATTCAGATTGCAGAACGAAACCTGATATGGGGTTTTTTCAGTTAACATAGAGATTATTTACTGAATTATAGGGCTGAATCTTAATATATTTTGACAAAATGTCACTTTTGCAAGTTTCACAGAGAGCTTTTCTCCACAATGCATTTACTTGTAACATTGTCCCAAACTCGTCTCATTAACCTATATTCCCCTTTCATTTGATGTTAATTCTATTCTCCTACTCACTGTAGCTGGAAGCATTTCCTACTTCTGGGATGTTCCGAGATATACTGGCACTTCTGGCATTGGTGGCATCTTGGAACACCAGTCATACACCTAATCAAACATTGGCAGTTTGGAATTGTCCTATACTATCAGTGCAACCCCAAACCAATGCTTCTCATGGGGGCACAACTGACATTACTTTGCACATTCAATAGTACATTCATACACCTATCATTGTTTTACCACCAGGCCGCACAACTCACCAGACCTTAGAAACATCCCATCATATGAGCCTCGCTAAGTCACTGCAACTCATTTTTCAATGCCCACTGTAATCCAGCAGCTTATCAGTGATGAATGTGGGGTCACCATATACAGGAAAGCCTTCAAACACATCAACATATTTTTTTTTTGCAGTCACCAAAAATGAACAGATATCAAAAAAATAGAAGCTGCATTTAACTCTTGGACCACAAATGAACTGCTTGCATGTTGAGCACCAACAATTTTACAGTCAGTGATTGATCACTTCACTCAGCTCTCATCCAGTGGAACTGTTTCTCAATTAAATCCTGTCTGACTTGTAGCGCCTGATGCTGCTGTGTTCTATCATGCACAAGGTGCTGTACCTCCTGTGCAATGTCCTTATCCTCCTCCTCCTCAGAAGACAGGTCCTGCTTTCCCAGTTCCTCTGCATCCATCACATCCCCTCATTGCCTGCTCCGGTTATGCAGAGGTAGACATGCGAGGATTATGATACACATTCTGTCTAGAATGTACTGTAAAGCCTAAACAGACTGCTCCAAGTAGTAGAACTTCCTCTTCAGGAGGCTTCTAGTCTGCTCCTCATGGGCCTGGTGGAAGAATGTGCTGCATTTTGTCTGCACTCTGCCTCAGTCAGGGAGTCATCAGCCGTAGTTGCAGTGAATAACTCTTGTCACCTCATAACCATCAGGTATTGTCAGGTATCTGGACCCTCAGATGCAGCAGGAACATGAGAGTTCTGTCTCTGTGACTTTATGGAGGGATCATGGCAGCTCCCAGGCTTCCTATGATAAATCGATGATCACACATTGCTCACACGTTGACAGAGTGAGTCCTTTTCTGTTGATGAACTCAGTGATGTTATAACAGGGTCTCTCAGTGTGATGTGTGTCCAGTTCATCGTAGCCCATACCTGGGGGAAGCTGGCGATGTTTCCGAATCTTACTGCCTGGGCTACAGCACTCACCTCATCACAAGAGAATGCGATGGTGCTTTACGATAGGCATGAGTGGCATTGGTCAACCTTGATACATTTGTGGGAGGATGGTCTAAGGATTCCACATGTCTCCTGTATCTGCCTGGAAGAAGCCAGTTCCATAAGAGGCCAATGCAGCTGTCACTATGATGGCCACTGGGGTAGGATGGCCACTCAGCCCTTCAGTTTGCAGGTCCTGCTCCAGCAGCTGGCATCTCTTTTAAGGTCATCTGTAATTATTCCTACTTCACACAGATGTCAAATTGCAATTTGAAAGAATCAATGACATGGTTAACATAGCTTGGGAGCAGCACTTATGTTCTACTAATACACTGCACGTATTTCACATTTGATAATGATTTCAACCTGCTTTCTGTAATTGCGTGTTTGGTGTAATTGCCCCTTGAAGGGCCTCATGTCACTCAGACATGCAGCCTGAGGTTTTAGCTATCAAACAGACACTGACCGTTCCCACTCTGAGTATGGTTGCTGCCATTTTCCATTCTAGGCCACATTTAATGCTCGGCATATCATGGAAGAGAGTGCAGGTTCGTGGTGGACATGGTAAGTCCTAGATCTGGGGTCTGATCGTCAGGGCCACCAAACAAATCACCATGTTCCTTTCTACCTGGCACTCCCTGGATAGCTACCTCTACTGAGCCCTCACATTTTCTTACCCACCTCCAACTTTCATCTTTGCCTCTTGCGTCCTGTAAGTATTGATTGGTCATCCTGCATGGTCCCCAGTCAGGGCTTTGGTGATGGACAACATTCTCCTGCAACCTCACATGTCTTCATATGCAGCACCATTCACCCCCCACCCCCACCCCCACCTTTACTCTCGAATCTGCCCTTTTCTCCATCCTTGTACTCTCTGCATTCCCGGTTCCTGCCCCCAGCCTATCATATTGAGTCTCCCCACCTGCAATAGTGACCTCTGAAACTCATCCATGCCAGTCACTCCACTGACCCCAGGACTGGCCATACTTCACCAGCCTGTCAGCCCTGGATGGACAGTTTTGACTGATTACTGATCAGACCATGGACCACTCTTTGTTCACATCCCCATTGATAAGTGCCAATTGCTTACACTTGTTTGCAGCACTGACTGTGGCCCCTCCCCAGATTATAGTGAGACAGAGCCCCAGTTCTGACCATGCCAAATGATGACTGACTATGATCAAGCCCTGACCTTTTGCAGATATTCCCCTTGCCTGACTGTACTGGGACCCCTTGACTTGACTGAGGATTGCTCCCCTTCGACTTTGACACATGGCCTTTTGGTTGAGTCACATCCATTGTGTGCTCTGGGCAGGCAGCTGCCACATGCCATTGATGTGAGATTGATTAGATTACCTATAGTGTGGAAACAGGCCCTTCGGCCTAACAAGTCCACACCGACCCTCTGAAGAGTAACCCACCCAGACCCATTTCCCTCTGACTAAAGCATCTAACACTATGGGCAATTTAGCATGGCCAATTCACCTGACCAGCACATCTTTGGACTGTGGGAGGAAACCAGAACACCCAGAGGGAACCCAAGCAGACAAGGGGAGAATGTGTAAACTCCACACAGACAGTCACCCAAGGCTGGAATCGAACCTGGGTCCCTAGTGCTGTGAGGCAGCAGTGCTAACCACTGAGCCACTGTGCTGCCACAGCACTGTGTGGAACAAAATCATATCCACCCCGGGACTGATGTCTGCTATCAAGCATGGAATGCTGCCTGGCCTTGTAGTTGTGATCAATGTCAAGGCATGTCCAAGGTACTGTGAGCCTTTCAAGTGCGGCTGAAGTGATAAAATAATAAGAGATAAGGCAAGGCAGGGATGCTGCAAAGTGAGTGATCATTAAGAGAATAAATAAGTCGGGACTTGGCAAGATGGCGGTGATTCTGTAGAACTGCTGTGGACAGCTCTGCCTAACAGCCAAGGAATACTGGTATTTTTTGCCATCCCTGGCCAACTTGTGTGGTGGAATTATCATTTTAAAACCTTACAGAACACATACTTGTTAATATTTGGGAGTGGGAAGGATGCCAAAGGGAAAAAGATTGAGCAAACAGCAACAGGAAGGACACTCCCCTGCAGCACCTACCACACCAGAGGCTGCAGCAGCGGCAGCAGAAGCCTCTCCTGAACCCCTTGGTGACCTGACAAACTCACAGGAATTGGCTGCAGCGATGGAGAGATTTTCCTTGAAAGTTGGGACTGCAATTGAGGAGATCCGTGGGGAGATTCGTGCCCTGGTCCAACCTATCGCGTCCATGCTGCAGAAACATGAGCAGAAGATTCAGGACCTCGGGGAGAGCCTGGAGGAGGTGGAAGGTTGAACAAAGGCCTCGAAAGCTGCGATGGAGTCCTCATCCAATTGGATCCAGGTGCTGGAGCGAGAGGTGCGGGCCTTGTGAGAAAATATCGATGACCTCGAAAATTGAGGTCAGAGGATAAATCTCTGAATTGTTGGGCTCCCTGAAGGTGAGGAAGGTGAGCAGCCAGTCAGCTTCTTTGAAAGCTGGCTGCCAAAGTTTTTGGGCCTTCATGTCGAGTCCAGCAGGCTGCAGATTGAAAGGGCTTATCACGTTACAGTGCACAGGTCAGGCCCAGTGCAGCGCCCTCGCCCAGTCTAAGTGCACTTCCACTCATATAAGGACAAGCAAAAAGTGATGGAAGCTTCTAGATTACTGGGAAATGATCTGCAGGTACTGTTGTACAAGGAGTCAAAAATCATTTTTTTCCAGGATTTCTCAGCAGCTTTACTTCGAAAGAGGAAGTCCTTCGATGAAGTTAAAAAGAGGCTGAGGAACCTGGGGCATCCAGTACTCCATGAGATACCCCTTAGTGCCCCATTTCAGCCACGAGGACTCAGTTTATACATTTGACTCAGTGGATAAAGCTAAAAACGTTGCAGACACTTTAAAATAGATGGACTGGCCTGAAGAATACGATTAATGTTTGTTCTCTTTTCCTTCTTTGCCCATGTTTTCCCTTCCTTTTTTTATTCCTTTCTTTCTCTCTAATAATTTTTTTTTGGAAAAGGGGGAAAAAAACTTGGAATAAATTGTTCCTTTGTTTTAAATAACTGGATTTTCTGATGTGAAATTTTGTGGATGTTCTTTGTTGTCTCCCTTTTTTTTGTTTGTTCTGTTTCTCTTTTAGTCACACGTAGGGGTGACATGAAGCCAGGGATGGGTGGAGTACTCATCCTGACTTTGTGTTTTTTCTGTTGATTTAAGGATCATCTCCTTGTTTTTTTTCTGACCTAAGGCTGGGGCACAGTCCGGGTTTGAAGGAGCTGTGAAGGGGGGGATGGGTAGGGTGAGTGCACCCTATGGGCAGGGGCAAGAGTCTTCCATTCAAGGTTTTATAGTTGGTTTTCTTTGTAGTTTTTTGGTAGTAATAGTTGGTTATAGTTATGATAGAGTAGTTTGTGTATATATAATTCTTTGACTCTTTATTTACCTGTGCTCGGTGCTTTGTAAGCAGGGTTCTCCCTCCAAGAGTTCAAGGGTCTCTGAAAGGGGATATGGCTAAGTGTCTTATTAAATATTCATCAGGAACATCAAGGGAAGTCATTCGCCTGTTAAAAGGAAAAAAAGTTCTTTCTCGCCTCAGAAGGGAAAGGGTTGATATTGCTTTGTTGCGGGAAACCCATCTTGATGATGGGGAACACCTGAAATTACAACAGGGGTTCTTTTCATCCTTTATTACTAAAAGTAGGGGAGTAGCGGTACTTATCCAGAAAAATCTTCCGTTCAGATTATTAGAGCAGGTGAAAGATGAGCAGGGATGGTTTGTGATACTTAAAGCCCTGATACATGGAGAGGAATATGGCAGTTCAAATGTCTACTGTTCTGCAGTGCATTCCCTCAAATGTTTGATTAATGCTTTCTCTAAGCTGAGTGCTTTTGGAACACGGCACATTATTATAGGGGGGATTTTAATTGTCTTTTGGATCCGACAGTGGACAGGATGCCTTGTGGGCCCCCAACTATTTCTTCGCAGGCCAAGCAGGTGGTTGACTTATGCGAGGAGTTGGGGCTGGAGCTTATTTGGAGATGTCTTCACCCTACCAGCAGGGACTTCACCTTTTTTTCAAACCCACATAAATGTCACATGAGGATTGATCTTTTTCTGGCTCCCTCAGCCCTTTTGGATTCGATTACGGGTTTTAAAATTGGGAATATGGCTATCTCTGATCCCACGGCGGTAGATTTGGAGGTTAAGGCCAAGAGTGAAGGCCTGGGTTTGCAGCACTGGCATTTGGACCCCTTTCTCCTTAAGGATTCCAAATTTGTGGGATACTTTTTGAAAGAGTTTCATGAATTCTTGACTATCAACTCAGGCACGGCTAGTAGTCCATCTATGCTATGGGAGATTGCTAAGGCCTTTCTAGGGGATTAGCTATTTCCTGTTTGGCTAGCTGGAAACGATAGAAGGAGGAACAGCAGCGTCTACTTGAGACGCGGTTGAAAGCCGCTGAAGCGGCACAATTTGCACGGCCTTCGGTGACTAAGTTACAGCGGATCACAGCCCTCTGGGCTGCCTTGAATTCAATACTGACACAAACGCAAAGAAAGAACTTGCTTTTGATAGACAAAGGTTGTTCGAATATGGGGATAGGCCAGGGAAGTATTTAGCGTACCTGACTAGGAAAAAGCGTGCTCCCCAATCCATTACTGCAATCAGAGACAGCGCCGGGGTCCTTACATACGATGCTAAAAAAGGATAATGAGGCTTTTCGGAGCTTTTACTCTGAATTGTATCGGTCTGAAAGTTGCGAGGACAGGAGGGCTAAGATGGAGGCCTTTTTTAAGAACCTAGACCTCCCAGGGGTAACTTTGGAACAGGCCTCTCTCCTTAATGTCCCCTTGACAGTTCAGGAAATACAGGAGGCAACTAAGCAACTTCAGAGTGGGAAAGCACCTGGCCCTGATGGTCTCCCAGGTGAGTTTTATAAGGATTTTATAAGGATTCTGTCAGGGCCGATGTTGAAGATGTACAATCACTCCTATATGCATGAATGCCTACCATCATCTTTGAGAGAAGCACATATTTCTTTAATTCTTAAGAAGGGGAAGGTTCGAGAGGATTGTGCCTCATGCAGGCCAATCTCTATTAAGTTCAGACTTCAAGATTCTGTCCAAGATCCTGACTCTGAGACTGGAAGGGTGTTGCCCCATATTATTAAAGAGGATCTGACAGGCTTTATAAGGGGCCGTAGGTCCTCTAATAATATTAGAAGGTTGCTGAATATGGTCCACGTTTGTCAGCAATGATGGATTCAGGGGTTGGTAGTTTCTTTAGATGCAGAGAAAGCATTTGACCGGGTGGAATGGCCATATCTTTTTTATGTCTTTGAGCAGTTTGGGTTGGGTAGGGTCTTTGCTAGGTGGGTGGAAGTTTTATATCACCACCCTCTGGCGGCGGTTCATCACCAACGGGATGAAGTCTGGGTGGCAGGGCCTGGCAGGATATTAACCAGTTATGTGAGATCTGGGAGCAAGAGCTAGGAGTGGAGATCTCTTCTGAAACATAGGAGAACATATGGGGAATGCTCAAAAGATCTCAATCTGTAAAGGACATGCGCTACGCAGTGAAAAGTTATGCACAGGGTTCACCTTGCACCAGACCGTCTGGCGAAGTTGAAAAAAAGGGGCATCTTCAGTGTGCCCCAAATGTAAAAGAAGTGTAGGTACTCTTGTCCATTGCTTCTGGACATGCCACAGGCTCCGTGTTTATTGGAGCGCTGTGGCGGGAGATTTTGGGAGGGTATTGAGGACTGAAGTCAAAGTAGACCCAATATCCCTCCTCTTAGGTATACTAAATTTGCCATCTTTAGACAGACATGGGAAGAAACTATTTAATATTCTTGCATACTGAGCACGGAAGAATATTCTGATGAACTGGGTGTTTGAGAACCCGCCGGGCTTGCTGGGATGGCAGAAATTAATTATGGAACACATTCCCTTGGACTTTTTTACAAACATGGTGCACCACACAACAGACCATTTTTATAAGACATGGCAGCCCTACTTGAGTTATCTGGATATAGATTTGTCAGTTATCTTAACTAGGGCGTTTGTTTAACCAGGATGGTTAGGCTTGTTAAGCCCTGGGCCCTGGAGGAGGGGTCTCCTGAGTTAATAGGAGTATATATACAATGCTCCTGTTCTTTGTTTGGGAAATTTGCGCCGATCATAGCTGTTCTGTATTCTGTAATTTTTTTTTTACTTTTCTTTCTTTTTTTAATCTATTAGTTATTTAATTATTTATTGGTGTTGCTTTGCACAGTGTTAGGGTTTGTTTTGTATTAAAGGATAGGTTAGTAGTTAGTAGACAGTAGTTGCATTGTAATTTGTGTTTTTTTCTTTTTATTATACTGATATTTGTTATTGATTGTATTTTTCAATAATTTTATATGCTTGTAAAGTTAAAAAAAAATTGCTAATAAATATATTTACAAAAAAAAGAGAGCAAACGAGTTGCAGGCTGGACCTGGATCCCTGTCACTCTACACAATGTCTCATGGCAGCAGCCTTTCAAAGGTAGGTGTGGGTGCACTCCAAGTGTAGCATTGATTTGTGGAACCATATTGTAAGTGGATTGGAGATGGGCTGTGATGGTGCACAGAGGCATCTGTAGATGTAGGATGTATGTAAGACAACAATATCTGATATCCAAGATGGAGGTCCAGAATATTGCATGCAATTCTGGTCTCCTTCCTATTGGAAAGAAACTTGAAAGGGTTTAGAAAAAATTTACAGGGATGTTGCCAGGGTTGGAGGATTTGAATAGGGAGAGGTTGAATAGGTTAGGGCTGTTTTCCCTGGAGCATCGGAGGCTGAGGGATGACCTTATAGAGGTTTATGAAATTATGAGGGTCATGGATGGGATGAATAGACAAAGTCTTTTCCCTGGGGTGGGGGAGTCCAGAACTAGAGGGCATAGTAGGGTGAGAGGGGAAAGATATAAAAGAGACTTAAGAGGCAACTTTTTCACACAGAGGATGGTACGTGTATGGAATGAGCTGCCAGAGAAATGGTGAAGGCTCGTACAGTTGCAACATTTAAAAGGCATCTGGATGGGTATATGAATAGGAAGGGTTTGGAGGGATATGGGCCAGGTGCTGGCAGGTGGGACTAGATTGGGTTGGGATATCTGGTTGGCATGGATGGGTTGGACCGAAGGATTTGTTTCCGTGCTGTACATCTCTATGACTCTATGACTCTATAAGAGCAGTGGTGAGCTGAAATCTCCAAATAGTTGCTCTGACTTTCATGTCAGGAATTCTTGACACCTAATTTCTATCTAGCCAATGGTAGAATAAGAGCATGCGAATTAATAAGGCAAGGTTAAGCAATAATGTGGGTGATAATGGGTGATAATCTCCATTAATCTCCCTTGCTGTTCACTAGTGAGAATCTCATTTTGATGCTCAGACTTTGTTGAGAGTGTGCAATTGAAATTAGATTGGGCAGAGGAAGTGTTTTCAATCTCTGAGGAAATGGCCTCTACTATTGTGAGATGCAAGGTCCTTCAAAGGGCAATAGAACTGAGCAGACAGTAGCACACAATACAGGTTCAAGATAGTTGTTATCATATAATTCTGTATGTGGATCTCATGTATTGCCCTGGTGTGCCAACTAAAAATCTTGGCTACAAGCAATCTTGACCACATGGTTCAATGTTCAACATTACAACTTAATTTTACTAATGGCCGTGAGACACAAGGAATGGCAGGCACATATTAAGATCCATCTTAGTTGAAAAGTTATAATCACCTTCCAAGTTCCCAAAGCCTACCTAAGGTGTAAGAGCTGCTCACTTCACACCTTGGACAATAAATGTCCACATCATTACCCAATATGCAGATGCTGCTTTTCTTTGATAATGTGAGGGTTAGGGGAGAAATTATCATTATTTGCTACCTCAAATACAAACTCCAATTGTATTTGAATCTGTATTTTAAAAAAATTGTGCCAAAAGGTTTGAGCACCGGATTCAGGTCAACCGTGTGAAAGATCCATGCTAAGGCATTGCATTGCTCTCCTTGTCAGATGTGTCCCTGTCCCAATGTTTAGTGGATGCTGTTCAAACATTACTTGTGTGTGCTGTGATGGTGGAATGGTCACATGACTGAGGAGCTGCTTTGTTTCTGAGTTTGCCCACATTGGTTCTTTGGGACTGTCCCCAGTGGGTCCGAGCACAGAAGCTGTGGTTATCCCTGTGCCCACTGCACCAAGGGCTGCTCCACAAATGGTTGAGGGACACATGTCTGGAAGCCCATGACCAGCATCGACCTTCAGGATGTGAACCTACCCCCTATTGTGGAACTTCCAGCCACAGAGGCCCTCATGATGCTGTGAAGATTCAGCAGAATAAGATTTGCTCACCTTACACAGAATGTGTAGATGAGAGAGGGACAGTGGAGCCATATTGTGTTTGGATGTGGTGGTTAGAACACCATGTCATGATGTCCAGAATGTCTGCAATGGAACATTGTGTTCACCTGGAGCCAAGAAGTGCCATAAGTTGGCTGTTCTACATCATCTTCACATGTGGTTTACGTCTGGAGCTTTGTTACAGTCCTGATAGACGTCACTGTTTATCTTTCAGTTCTTTACTCCGGATAACTGAGGAATCGAAAAGACCACATAATGGACAATGGGAATCTTTGAAAGCTGCAGTATAATATGGAAATAGAAAATGGGGACATTCTTCAGAAGGAACATTGTGACCATATTTCACTGGCTGTAAATGTTTGGTTTTCGTCCTCCTAACATTTGTAAATGTGAGGCCATGCAAATCCCTGCTGTATGAGACTTGGTTCTCACCCTGTCCCTCTATCATCCCGAGCTCACTCAATTCATTGGCTCCTAATCAAGTCAAACATTTTAACATTCACATCCTTATTTTAAAATCTCTCCAAGGCTTCACTTTCCTTACCCCTGCAACCTCCATCAGCTCCACAACCCTCTGGAAATAATGCACTAATTCAATTCTGACTTCTTCAGCTTCCCTGATTTCAATTGCTTTGCTATTTGCTGAGACCAAAACTCTTGAATTGTACCTCTCTCCCTCACTTTCATCCTTGAAGATACACCTTAAACTGTAACTCTTTGACAAAATTTTTCATCATCTGATCTAATATTTCCTCATGTGATTTGGTGTCATGTTATGTTTTCTAATGCTCCTGTGAAGTACATTGGGATATGTTATCACACCAAAGGATCTATATTAATATAAATGTAAATATAATGTTGTTTCTTTTTCTTGAGCAAATGAAGCTGCCCTGCAAAAAAGGATGTTAAAATTATGAAAAGATTTGAACAAGTAATTCAAAAAGGACTGTTTCTCTTGATTAGCAAGGACCAGTGTGGCATCACTGAGGAATGATCATCATGAGAAAAATGAAGGAGAAAGTTAAGGGAAGCCAAAAAAGAGTTGGAGAATGAAATTGAGCACATAGTCAGTAAATGCCCTCCTTTCATTCAGCATATTTAAAGCTACAATTCCTTATATTACAACATTTCAATAAAAGTATTATTTTATTGACTGTTAAAAACTTTGAGATGTCCGGTGATTGTGAGAATAGCAAATAAAAGATGCTTTTTTAAAATCATAAACCTGCAGTGAAGGAACTATGCTGACATAGTACAAGATGATTAGGGGTTTAGATAGAGTTGACCATGAGAACCTTTTTCCACGTATGGAGTCAGCTATTACGAGGGGGCATAGCTTTAAACTAAGGGGTGGTAGGTATAGGACAGATGTTAGGGGTAGATTCTTTACTCAGCGAGTCGTGAGTTCATGGAATGCCCTAATGCCCTGCCAGTAGCAGTGGTGGACTCTCCCTCTTTATGGGCATTTAAACGGGCATTGGATAGGCATATGGAGTATAGTGGGCTAGTGTAGGTTAGGTGGGCTTGGATCGGCGCAACATCGAGGGCCAAAGGGCCTGTACTGCGCTGTATTTTTCTATGTTCTATGTTCTATGACATCATTTCTCTCATTTCTACATCTTGTCAATATCCTTTAGCAGGACATATACACTCAATGTAAGGGCCAAGGGAGTGTTGCTGAACAAAGAGACCTTGGAGTGCAGGTTCATAGCTCCTTGAAAGTGGAGTTGCTGGTAGATAGCATAGTGAAGAAGGCATTTGGTATGCTTTCCTTAATTGGTCAGAGTATTGAGTACATGATTTGGGAGGTCATGTTGCAGCTGTACAGGATATTGGTTAGGCCACTGTTGGAATATTGCGTGCAATTCTGGTCTTCTTCCTATCAGAAAGATGTTGTGAAACTTGAAAGGGTTCAGAAAAGATTTACAAGAATGTTGCCAAGGTTGGAGAATTTGAGTTATAAGGAGAGGCTGGGGCTGTTTTCCTTGCAGCATTGGAGGCTGAGGGGTGACCTTATAAAATCATGAGGGGCATGGATAGGATAAATAGACGAGGTCTTTTCCCTGGACTGGGGGAGTCCAGAGCTAGAGGGCATAGGTTTAGGGTGAGAGGGGAAAGATATAGAACAGACCTAAGAGGCAACCTTTTCATGCAGAGGGTGGTACGTGTATGGAATGAGCTGTCAGTGGAAATGGTGGAGGCTAGTACAATTGCAACACTTAAAAGGCATTTGAATGGGTATATGAATAGGAAGGGTTTGGAGGGATATGGACCGGGTGCGAGCAGGTGGGACTAAATTTGTTTGGGATATCTGGTCGGCATGGACAGGTTGGACCGAAGGGTCTGTTTCTATGCTGTATATCTCTGTGATGCTATGACCTATCACATTCCCTGGAAAACACTGGAAATAGTGATGGGTGGTAAAACATTAGCTAAATTATTTCTTGCCCAGGTTTTTCACCCTGCCTGCTGGGGAGGAAGAGCACTTCTAGGCATCTATTTAAAATCTATGTTCTCAGCCAAATTGATACCAAATTCTGTGAGTTATTATTCAGTTGTCTATATCTATATAGATAAGAGATTATCAAGTCACAACGTTCCGATATGAAGAATGCTTTGTAATTGACCCTGTTATGAACGCAACTGATACCTTCTTTTAGATTTGCATTTGTAGCTGTTTACATCAGATCAACTTTTCTTTTGAGTGAAGAGGGCCTCTGATCTGCCTGTCAACCTCCAAATCTTCCTCTTACCCACCAAAAGCCTAGATGTTGGAACATTTTAATGCACAATATCCACTAGGATGAATTTTCCCAGCTTCTGGGTGACATGGTCGTTATGACCCAGTAGGAATAATGTTCCAAGAATGAAAAAATTGTGATTCTCAATGTCGAAAGAAAAGATCCTGACTTTCCACATAGATTTTAAACAGGATTTTGTTAGCAAGTGGCGAGTGGCCTATTCGCATGCATTTACATCTGTGGGAATTAGACACGTAGCAGCCTCACTGCATCATCAAAGCATATCTTTGAGCCACTGAAAATACCATTCTCCACCTAGATTCCCTCTCAGTTTACTGCTGCAGCATGGAGCTCTGAGGCTCCTGAATAGCAGCAGCTTCTGGAACTGGAAGGCAATGTGACCACACACTGACCAGTGCACAGAGAGTCTCTGAGCAGCTGTGCAGCCACATGGTTTGTACTTTAGAGGGCTGCTGTCCGGTGGCTCTGCACTCAGGGACAGACACCTGCCTGTACCTCAGGGCTCCTGGTTAATTCTCTTAGAGCACACTCACTTCAAATCTGCTTGAATGTTCACAGCTGTCTTCCACTTTTCCACGTTGGTACCCCATTCATCCTGCTCTGCTGCTTCATGGAAATACAAAGCCAGGCAGCTTGTCGTTTTTACCAGCAATGATGTGTCAATGATACATTAATGTCAGTACAGTATGTACCAGCAGCATGCACAGTAAACACACAGCATAGGTTTCAGTCAAATGGCCATGTCTCAAAGTCTAAGGGATATAGTCCCCAACCATGTTAATGATACTGTCATTGGTCAGGGCAATATCTGAATTCAATCCAGGGGCTTGGCCATGGTCATTCAGCTTTTTGGGACGGTCATGTTCCAGGGTTCTACATTAGAGTGGTGCTGAAGGGTTTTTGCCCGAAATGTCGATTTTCCTGCTCCTCGGATGCTGCCTGAATTGCTGTGCTTTTCCAGCACCACTGCAACCTAGAATCTGGTTTCCAACATCTGCAGTCCTTGTTTTTATCCAGGGTCCTACATCCTAGGAGTCCAGGGAGTTGGCCATGGTTAGTCTAGCAAGTCCAATGCAACCAGTCTGGGGATTTAGAACATAAGAACTAGGAACAGGAGTAGGCTGTATGGCCCTTCCAGCTTGCTTCACTAAGATCATGGCTGGTCTTTTTGTGACCTCAGCTCCACTTACCTGCCCTCTCAGAGTAACCCTTAATTCCTTCATTGTTCAAAACAATCTAGCTTAGCTTTAAAAACATTTAGTAAAATAGCGTCAACTACATCACTGGGCAGGGAATTTCATAGATTCACAACCCTCTGGATGAAGAAGTTCCTTCTCAATTCAATCCTTCTCAATTGTGGTATATTACTTGTGGAGCGAGAAACAATCACTCAGGTGTCCTGTCACTTGTTGGTCAGGACTGTCCTTCCAAGTCAAGCCTACACACTGGAAGCCTGTTCACTGAAAGACAAGGGGATTATTGGGGCCATCACCATGGTAAGGGATTTGGAAAAGTCAGTTATGGAGATGGAGGCAAATGTTGTGTTGCAGAGGCAACAATAACTATGAAGGGAGGCAATTCAACATAGAAGGGTGTGGCACAACAGAAAATTGGAGGACATGGATTACTGCAGAAGTGTGATGAAGTGTCATTAAGGGTCACTATCACCTTGGCTTCAGTGGGGTGACAGTGTAGCATGATAGTTATCATGGCTAAGCTGTAGGGCAGTGGCGCAAATCTTGAGAGGTTCAGATATAAATGAAAGTATTGGGTGTAGAAGCATGTAGAAACATGCAGCAGCTTATAACTGCTTGCAATGACAGTGAGTGTAAGGATGAAAGGAACATAGAAGTTAATGTGTGGGATACTTGCAACATATTCCAAATAGAACAGGCTGCATTATTGTAGCATTCTGTGATCTGCTCAACTGGAGCAGGCAGGGAGGGGAATGATGAAGCCTGAAGAGCTGGGAGAGCAGGTGCACCCTTCCAAGGAGGAAGAAAGAGGACATTGCCCAGGAGGGATATCACTTTCTGTATAATAGAGAGTGCAGCATTGGGACTAATAACCAGGCAGGACTGACATGACACCCGGTTCCAACAGATGTGATCTGGGTGCAGTGATCACTTAATGATTGTAAGTAAGTGATCAAAAGGCATGCAGTCCCTATTCGTGTTTTATTTTGCTTTTTCTGTTGTTCAATAAAAGTTAACATTTTCAACTGTTTAAAGGCTTTTCAGGGTGTGGTGATCCCAAGTTAAACATTGAGACAATGTTATTCTATCGTGGGTGTGAAGGAAAGAGTAGTATTCCCTTAGACAGAGTCTTAACAAGTTATAGCACAAAGGATGGGGTAACCTGCGTGGCTACAGTTCCAATGGCTGTTGATCAGAACCAGGAGGATATAAAGAGGCAATATATTTACGAGTGTAAGCCTGTATTTCTAATGAAGAATCACCTATGGTTTTATTTGCCGTCAGAAGCTTTTGATTTTCATTTTCCTCCATGACATGTACTATGCTGAGTGATTCCCGGTTAGCAGTATTTAACCTGCTACACAGTGAGCTTTAAGTATGCTCAGTGTGAACTTTAGGGACAAGTTCACCCCTACCTGATAGGTTCATCCCACTTTCATTATGTGGGTGATGATTCTTTAATTAGCATACAGCAGGACCTCTGTCTGTCTTCGACTGGAGGCCAGCAGGTCTACGCCCCCTCAGGATTCGTGGTCACTGCCAGTATTGCAGGTGGGCCATCAGGGAGGGGAACAATGGATGCCCCAAACCCAGCTATGCCGAGCTCTCTCTGGAGTTGGCTGGCAGACTCTGGCAGAATGTTCGGAGTGGGGTGGGAAAGGGAGGGGGGGTGGGTGGGGTGGGTGTATGTTGGAGATAATGGGGAGGTTAAATGTAGGAAAACAAGACTGTGAGTGGGAGGAGATTTCAATATACAGGTGAACTGTGAAAACCAGGTTGGTAGTGGATTGCAAGAAAATGAATTTGTGGAATGTCTTTGAGATGGCTTTTTGGAGAAGCTTGTGGTGGAACCCACTAGGGAACACACAATACTGGTATTTAGTGTTGTGCAACGAGGCAGACTTGATGAGGGAGCTTAAGGTGAAGGAACACTTAGGAGGCAGTGATCATAATATGATTGAATTTACTTTGCAATTTGAGAGGGAGAAGATAGAATCAGAGGTAACGGTTTTACAGCTAAATAAAGGCAACTGTAGAGGTATGAGGGGGGAGCTGGGTAGAACTGACTGGGAGATGAGCCTAGCAGGAAAGACAGTGGAACAGCACTGGCTGGAGTTTCTGGGAGTAATTCAGGAGACACAGCAATGATTCATCCTGAGGAAAAAGAAGCATGGACAGAGAGGATGAAGCAATCATGGCTGACCAGGGAAGTCAAGGATAGCATAAAGAGAAAGCACATAATGTGGCGAAGGACAGTGGGAAACCAGAGGGTTGGGAAGCTTACAAAGACCAACAGAGGGCAACCAAAAAAGAAATAAGGAGGGAGAAGATTAAATATGAGGGTAAGCTAGCCAGTAATATAAAGGAAGACTGTAAGGGTTTCTTTAGGTATATGAAGGGCAAAGGAGAGACAAAAGTAGACATTGGACCTCTGGAAAATAATGCTGTAGAGATAGTAGTGGGAACAAGGAAATGGCTGATGAACTGAATAATTATTTCACGTCAGTCTTCAATATGGAAGACTTTGTAATATCCCAAAAATTCTAGAGAGTGTTGGGGCAGAGCTGAGAATGGTGGCTATCACCAAGGAGAAGTTGCTAGAAAAACTCAATGGCCTGAAGGTGGATAAATCACCTGGACCAGATGGATTCCATCTCAGTGTTCTAAAGGAGATAGTTGAAGAGATAGTAGAGACATTAGGATCTTTCAGGAATCGCTAGAATCAGGGAGTCCCAGAGGACTGGAAAATCGCTAACATGACACCCCTGTTTAAAAAGAGAGTAAGGAAAAAAATGGAAAATTACAGACCGATTAGCCTGACCTTGGTCATAGGTAAGATGCTGGAATCTATTGTGAAGGATGAGATTTTTGAATGCTTGGAAGTGTATGATAAGGTAGGGCAAGGTAGGCACGGTGTCATCAAGGGAGATCATGCCTGACAAATCTGCTAGAATTCTTTGAGGAAGTAATGAGCAGGTTTGACCAGGGAGAACCAATAGATGTTATCTACCTGGACTTCAAGAAGGCCTTTGACAAAGTGCCACGCAGGAGGAAACTGAGTAAAATAAGGGCCCATGGTGTTCGAGGCAAGGTGCTAGCATGTATAGAAAGCAGAGAGTGGAGATAAAAGGGTCCTTCTCAGAATGGCAAACGGTGACAAGGAGAGTGGGCAAAGAAGTGGCAGATGGAGTACAATGTGGGAAAATGTGAGGTCATGCTCTTTGGTAGGAAGAATAGCGGCATGGACTATTTTCTAAATGGGGATAAAATTCAGAGTCTGAAGTGCAAAGAGACTTGGGAATTCTAGTCCAGTCTCTCAACATAAACTTGCAGGTTGACTCAGTAGTTAGGAAGGCAAATGAAATGATGGCATTTATTTTGAGAGGACTATAAAAGCAGGGATGTACTTCTGAGTCTCTATAGGGCTCTGGTTAGACCATGTTTGGAGAAGTGTGTGCAGATTTGAGCCCCATGTGAGTGGGTTTCCTCCGGGTGCTCCGGTTTCCTCCCACACTCCAAAGATGTGCAGGTCAGGTGAATTGGCCATGCTAAATTGCCCATAGTGTTAGGTGAAGGGGTAAATGTAGGGGTATGGGTGGGTTGCGCTTCAGTGTGGACTTGTTGGGCCGAAGGGCCTGTTTCCACACTGTAAGTAATGTAAAATGTAATGTAATATCAGGAAGGACTTACTAGCTCTGGAGTGTGTTCAGAGGAGGTTCATGAGAATGGTCCCAGGGATGAAAAGCTTAACATATGAGGATCATTTAAGAACTCAGGGTGAATATTCGATGGAGTTTAGAAGGATGAGGGGTGATCAAATTGAAACTTACAGAATACTGAAAGGCCTGGACAGAGTAGATATTGGGAAGATGTTTCCATTGTTAGGAAAGACCAGAAGCCGAGTGCATCACCCTAGAGTATAGGGAAGACCTTTTAGAATGGAGATAAGGGGAAACTTCTTCAAACAGAGAGTGGTGAATCTATGGAAGTCACTGCCACAGAAGGCTGTGGAAGCCAAGTCATTGAGTGTATTTAAGACCGAGATAGATAGACTCTTGAGTATCAAAGGGATCAAGGGTTATGGGGAGAAAGCGTGAGAATCGGTGTGAGAAACATTTTAGTCATGACTGAATGGTGGAGGAGACTTGATGCACTGAATGGCCTAATTTCTGCTCTTATATCTTGTGGTCTTATGGGACGGGAGTACAGGTTCTCTAATTATCACAAGGGGTCCAAGGAGTGAGGCATCACTGACCAACAGCATGCAAGGTTAAAGCTGCTGGGCTACACACTCAGTACAGGCTTCTCCACCATTTGCTACAAAATGACAACAGCAGAATGAGGTCCACACCTGGGTATTATATTGCCCACTGAATAGCTTCAGATGGAACAAGTAAAGTCATGACACTGAGGTGGTAGACAGGCCAGTGGAAGGCATGCCATCCCGTTTACAGATCACTCAGTCTGCTTCCCTATCAATGGTGGCTTGTATAATTCAGCTCTTAGTGTCAAATGTTCTATTCCTACGTTCAATAAATCAGACTATCTTTCCTTTTCTTTGCTAAAGTTTCCTTTCTCCCTCTGCTAACAACTAAAAATGGGAAGACTAGCCAATTGACACTTCTCCAACTGGTAGACTAATTAAAGTCAACTAACTCAACTCAAACTGGGAACAAGGCAGAGATATCTCTGGATTGTACAGTTTAGAGATATGGCCTTAAATTTTCTTAATTGGTGACTGCATAGACACTATTAGTATGGACTTCGACCCACCAAACAGATGCTCCATTTACCCTAATGAATTTTCTGGGTTCAGCCTAAATCAAGGGTTCTGGCAAACTCCGTTCTGTTGAGACCACCAGGAGAGTTGAGAGGAATATTTTCACTACTGCAGACTCTTAACACCTGCAGGAGCTTAAAGAAGCTGTTTACCTCCAGGCCAGGAAATAGCACTTGCTTCTGCTGGTAAGGGAATGCAAACTAATCACCCCACAGTAGATTACACTCCATGTGGTGAGCCTATTAATTTTATAGCAGTTATTACCAGCTCTAGCTAGATTTCTTTTGAATTTGAGGATTCCTTTGTCATCCTAATGTTGCTAGAGCAGTGGATGGGAAATGTGGTGTAAAATGGTACTGTGACACAGCTCACTCCTTCTCAGCATGTTTCTTTGGTTTCTGGAATGTTTGTATGTGCTTGTTAATGGATAAGGATTCCAAAGTTTTGCAGGTCAAAGGAAAATTCTCCTTGTTGGTTATGGCTTGGAAGTTCCCCTGGGATACTTCAAATTAGACAAGTTAGCTGAAAAGATCGAGAAATTTTAAGTTAACTTCAGTGCAACATGAATTGAGTTTGCACAGTCTTTTGCAGGTTTAATATAATAATTTGGAATCTGATCATCACTCTCCCAGATCAATTTACTCATGCTGGGAGTTGAGTCTTGTAGGACTTTAACTGAATTGTCTAAGGTGAGAACAGAGGCAATCGGCTGTAGATGAATTTGGATTTATCTAGAGATGCTGCTATTGGACTGGGGTGTACAAAGTTAAAAATCACACTACACCAGGTTATAGTCCAACAGGGTTAGTTGGAAGCACTAGTTTTCGGAGCACTGCTCCCTGATCAGGTGGTTCATCAGGCAACCAGCTGATGAAGGAGCGGCGTGCTGAAAGCTAGTGCTTCCAACTAAACCTGTTGGACTATAACGTGGTGTAGTGTGATTTTTAACTTTGGATTTATCTGGATTTTCAAAGACCTTTGGTTAGGAGTCCCAAAAGATCAGGAAATGTGTAGTCAGGAAACAAAGTCTGGTATTAAGACAAAAAGCAGAGACCAGGATTGAAGGGCAGTTATTTAGAGTGACAGACTATCCAAAGCAGTCTTCTACAGAGATCAATGCTGGAACTGCTGCTGCTAACAACTTACATAAATGGTTTGGATTTTGCAATCAAAAGCAGTTCTAAATTTGTGGATAAATAGCTAATTGGATAAGTTGGTTTGTATGTGATTTTCTGGCAGCAACAAAATACTTTAATAAACTTGCAAACGGACAAATAATTATGTAACGGAGTTCAACACAGATCAATTCGAGGCATTGTATTTTGGAAGGCAGGTTAAGAAGATCACTCAATACCTGGAAATTTCAAGTCAAGATGGGGTGTGGGAACAAGGCGATTTCCAAAGCAATACACACCACTGAAAGTTATGCCATAGATAGAAAAGGTTAAATAAAAGCGAACTGATTACTAGATTTTATTTCTAAAGGAATAGCATTTAGATGTGTTAAACCTTTGTTAAAGCTAAGTTAAACCTTTATTAAATCTTGATTAGACCATGAGTATGTCTGTTGTTTTGCTTGCACTGTTATCACAAGGCTAGAGGGGTTCCATAAATGGTTTATACAGATGAAACCAGAAAGACATGGGTAAACATATCAGCAGAGTCTTGATGGTTTTGATCTCATCTTGGTAGAAGGAGGCTGAGGGATGACCTAAATTATGAAAGGTTTTGATAGGATGGATGTTTCTTCTTGGCAGGGAAGAGCATAACTGAAGTTATCAATATAAAAGAGTTAGCAAGGAAACCAATAAGGAATTCAGAGGAAACTTTTTAACCCAAAGAGTGATGAGAATGTGGAACTTGCTACCACAGGGAATGGTTGAAGTGAATAGAATGAATGGTGTTAAGGAGCTACTAGATGGTTTGGTTGGAAATGGGGATACAAGGTTTTGATAGTAGTTTTAGATGTGAAAAGATGTGGCTCAAATGGAGCATTAACAGCAACATGAATTGTGCTACATTCTATATGTAGGTTTCAAAGGGGTTGTTAAAATTAAGCTAGTTATATTGGGTGCAAAAACATTTGCAAAACTTGTTAAGATGTGCTGCAAAACCCTTTCTGAAGAAAATACTGACTGACTACTAAACATCAATACAATTAGTAAATGCTTCAAAATAGTCATTTTCATCAAATTAAAATCTAGTTCCTTACAGATGGTGGAATAAACACTGCTTAAAAATTCTTACTCTTTGTGATAAACTTATTTTTGTGGCATTCTTAAAGCTGCATCAGGTTACCATTTATTAAAATCATTCTTCAGGATGTGGATATTACTGGCTAGGCCAGCATTTATTGCCCATCACTAACTGCCCATGGGGGGACTTAAGAGTCAACCACATTGGTGTGGGTCTGCCATCACATTTAGGCCAGACCAAGTAATGGCAGCAGTTGCCTTCCCTCAAGGACATTAATGAGCCAGGTGGGTTCTTATGACAATCAGCAGTGGGTATATGGTCACTACTTATTTTGTTTATTGCAAATTTTTATTGAGCTCAAATTTCACCATCTGTCATGGTGAGATTCAAACCCATGTTTTCAGAACATTATTCTGGGGTTGTGAGTTACTGGTCCAGTGAGATTATCACTACTCCACCACATCCCCACAGATCAAGTATTCTTTTACAAAACAACTTGTTCTAAAATGTTGCCCGAATAAATTAGTTAATGGCAGATTTTATGTTTATCAATTTTTAAATAAGTTTGAGCAAAATAAATAAAAGTGCCCAAAACTGATGCTAATGTTGGGATAATTTGAACCTGAATTGCTGACTGAGCTCGAGTAAAAACGTTACTCCTTTACTGCTAAGCCTGTAGGCAACTGAACAGCATATATTCAATTCTTCCAGTTCTGATCAAATGTTATGTGTGAACCATTAAATTTTTAGTTCTGCTTACGAATGCTGATAAACCTGGGTTTCACTTCCAGCAGTTCCTGTTTTAATTCCATTGTATTTACAGTATGAAGTGCTGTTACTTTCCAAAACTCAACTAAAATCTCATATTATAAATTGAAGTTGTAAATACTGGTGATGCGTGCATGCATGCAATATACCCATAATTACCTTTCTGAGCTTTCATTACACTGGGTATGTAATTTAGTTCTGATTAAATGCCTTGCTTTATGGGCTACATTATTACCCACTATGTAATGCATTCTGAGTTCTCTTTTAGTCTTTCTTATTGAATTTAATCTTCTCAGTCCTCACTTCAGCAGTCTAATATTTTTTGAATCTCCTGCCAGTCAGTTCTTTGGATTACTTTCCAGCCTGCAGCATGTCCTTTGCTCTTCCATGGGAATTTATCAATTATATTCTCTGCTTTAAAACATATAGTATTTTGGTGATAACAATACCCTTCAGATCTAAATAGACAATTGTCAATAGTTTGCAAAGTTAATAATTTAGTTGTCTGGACAAATATAACAATTTTTGTCATTGTCTAAGCTAGACTGTTTTCAAACCTCTTTGAATGTGCCTTGGAGTTTCCTGAGTTAGAACATTCCTCTAAATGACCACCTCGACCCGTTGATAGGTTTTTTTCCTTAATTCTTTCATGGGATTTGGGTGTCACTGGTTGGGCATCATTTATTGCTCATCCTCATTGGCCTTGAGAAGGTGCATGTGAGCTGCCTTCTCGAACAAGGACTGGCTGGGAGGGAGTTCCAGAAATGTGATTCAGTGGACTGAAGGAACAATGATATATTTCCAAGTCAGGCTGTTAGGTGACTTGGAGGGGAACTTGCAGATGATGTTATTCCCATGTATCTGCTGCTTGTCCTTCTGGTGGTTGTCAATGGTTTAAATGTATTGGCCAAGGAGGCTTGGTGAATTTCTGCAATGCATCTCACAGCTAGCACACATTGCTGCTACTGAGTGGTGATGGTTCAGGGAGTGAATGTTTGTGTGGTACCATTGCTGCTTTGTCCTGGATGGTGTCAAGTTTCTTGAGTATTGTTGGACCTGCACCCATTCAGGCAAGTGGAGTATATTCCATCACACTCTTGACTGGTGCTTTGAAGATGATGGGCAGGTTTTGGACAGTCAGGAGATGGGCTGCTTGCTGCATAATTCCTAACCTTTGACCTGTATTTATATGACTAGTCCAGTTCAGTTTCTGGTCAATAATAACCTCCAAGTTGTTGCTATGGTGGATTCGGCAATGGTAATATCATTGAATGTTAAAGGCCAATGCTTAGAAATTCTCTTTTTTTTTGGAAAGGGTCATTGCCCAGCCCTTGTGCGACACAAATATTATTGGTTACATGTAAGTCCAAACTTGGTTCTTTTTCAAGTCTTGCAGCATTAGACATAGATTGCTTTACAATCTGAGGAGTTGTGAATGTATTAAACATTGTGCAATCATCAGAGAACATCCTCTCTAACCTCATGATGGAGGGAATATCATTGATGAAGCAGCTGAAGACACTGGGCCTAGGACACTGCCCTGAGAAATTCCTGTAGAGATGTTCTGGGACTAAGATAACTGACCTCCAACATACACAATCATCTTTCCTCGTCTCAGTCCACAGAATTTAAACAGTGGAAAGTATTTCCCATTGATTAAAGTTTTGCTAGGGCTCCTTGATTTGAACTTGGTCTAATGCTGTCACTCTCTCCTCACCTCTAAAGTTCTGCTGTTTTTGTACCAAGGCTGTAATGAGGTCAGAAGCTGAGTTGCCCTGGCAGAACGCAAACTGGGCGTCACTGAGCAGATTATTGCTGAGCAGGTGCTGCTTGATAGCATTATTGATGACACCTTCCACCACTTTACTGATGATCAGGCTGAGAGGGCTGTAATTAGCCAGATTAGATTTGTCCTGCTGTTTTTTTCAACACATAATTAGGCAGTTTTCCTCTGGACCTTGGCTATGGTATTTGCAAATTCTGGAGGACAAGTCTTCAGATGACTCTGACTCTACTCTTGCTAGAATGTTACCAGGGACTATGGGCTTTGCAGCATTCAGTGCTTTTTAACTGTTTTCTGATATCGGGTAGAGTGGACTGAATTGGCAATAGGCTAGCATTTGTGATTCTGTGTCCTCTGAGAAAGGTCAGATTATCCACTTAGCACATCTGGCTGAGGATTGCTGTGAAAGCTTCAGCCTTATCTTTTGCACTGATGTGCTGGGCTTTCCCATCATTAAGAATGGGGATATTTGTGGAGCCTCTTCCTCCAGTGAGTTGTTTAATTGCCCACCACCATTTACAACTGGAAGTGATAGGATTACAGAACTTTGGTCTAATCTGTTGTTTGTGGAACCTCTTAGCCCAGTCTATCACTTGCTGTCTGATAGCATGTAGTCCTGTTTTGTGGTTTTACCAGGTTGACACCTCAATTTTAATTTGCTGGTGCTCCTCCTGGCATTCCTTCATACACTCTTAATTATGCCAAATGTGATCCCCTGGCTTGATGGTAATGGTAGAGAGGGGAATATGCTGGTTCATTAGGTTATATTGGAATGTGAGTGTGCTGTTGTTGATTGTCCACAGTGCCTCAAGAATGCCTGGCCTTTGAGTTGCTTGATCTGTTTCAAGTCTATTCCATAGTTCCTCACAACACAATGGACAGTATGCTCAATATAAGATGGGGCTTCATCTCTTCAAAGACGGTGGCATGGTCACTCATGCTGATACTATATCGACAGATGCATCTGTGGCATTGGTAAGGATTAGGTCCAGTATGTATTTCCCTCTTTTTGTTTTCCTCACCACCTGCCACAGTCTAGCAGCTAAGTTCTTTAAGACCTGACCAACTTGATCAGTAGTACTGCTGTCGAGCCATTCTTGGTGGTAGATATTGAAGTTCCCTGCCCTGAGTGCACTCTGTCCAGTGCCACTCTTAGTGATTCCTCCAAGTGGTGTTTAACATGAGGAGCATAGATTCAACAGTCAAGGGGTGAGGTAGGTGGCAATCAGCAAGAGGTTTCCTTGAACATCAGGTTGTAAATCTGCTTGCTGAGCTGGTAGATTTGTTCTCAGATGTTTCATCACCATACTAGGTAACATCATCAGTGAGCATCTGATGAAGCACTGGTGTTCTGTCTAGCTTGCTATTTACCTGCATTGGTCTGTTGTGGTGGGTGATATCACTTTTGCTTTTTATTCTGAGAGGTTCGCAAATGGGATCCAAATTGATATGTTTGTTAATGGAGTTCCAATTTGAATGCTAGGCTTCTAGGAATTCCCATGCAGCTCTTTATTAAGCCTGTCCTGAGATGGATGTATTGTCCCAATCAAACTGGTGTCCCTCTTCATCTATGTGTATGAATACCAATGATAGTTGGTTATGTCTTTTGGTGGCTAGTTGGTGCTCATATAGCCTGGTGGCTAATTTCCTGTCTGTCTGTCCAATGTATTGTTTGTTGCAGTCCTTCCAGGGTATGAACAGTCCTTGAACATGCCTAATCAGATGCCATGTGACTTCACAAAGGCTGATGTCAAAGTGGAGCATCTCCTGGCTGTAAACTATAGTGCCGTTACCTCTGGTGAGTGGGTCCTGCTGATGGGACAGATCAGAGCTCGGGGTGGTGCTGTCTGGGGCATTCACTCTAAGCTATGATTCCATGTCCATTGCTATATGGACTGTTGCTTGACTTGTGTGTCAGACCGCTTTGCCTTAAAATGAAGACAGTTAGTTTGTTTTCACTTGCTCCTCAAATGCTTCTCCTTAAATACATTGATGTTATTTGCTTCAACTAGTCTCTGTTTAAGCTTGTCTGTGCTACCCAACAAGATCAAGTCATTATTACACTTACACACGTGGTATAACACCAAAGTTTGAGTCAACATCTTAAAATGGTATGAGTCGATTGGCAAGATGCTATAGGCTGAACTTTGCCAGAAATTGGCCAAATGCCATTTTCACTGAGTCTTATGGAATGCTTCTCCCTTTGAGGCCTATCAAATTTACTCGTGTTATCATCCCAAAATCACATAATAAGTGGCATACCATGTCCTTATGATATCGCATTTGTTTGATGTTAGTGCAATTCTCTCATTCAACACAGACGAAGTACATATCACTCACTGCCATGACATCCTACGATCCCTCAAGCCCGTGTCATTTCCAGCAACACCCTCATCCCATGAATGAATAATAAAAAGACCACGGTGTATTTGGTCAAACCCTGGAAGTACAGAGGTGTCCTGCACACTTCAATTAATTTGCCCCAGATATGTCAGATATGGGAAAATTGCTACCCCTCTTTGTGGCCAGGACCCTGGAAGCCTAGATGGATGGGCTGGTGCAGATGAGGGATGTCTCAGGACTGGCAGTGGAGGCTATGACAGCACAGTCAAAAGTCTCTCCTTTTAAATTTTTTCTCACAATAATTTTGTTTCTTTTTATGTTCTCTTTATCCTCATTTAAATATCCAATCTCTATTTTAAAATCGCTGACTTCCTGGGTTTGGCTCCACATCATTGTGCCTGACACACTAGCACATCACCAGTGATGCTCCTGACTGTGCTGTTAAAGTTGGCACCATTGTCTCTGCACCCTGCAATCAAAGATCATTGCTTTTAAACTCTTCTCTGCTCAGGTACTGAAGTAAATTTTGTTTCTAATATTTTTTCAATATCTGTAGCTTTATTGGTAGAGAAATGGCTACTGATTTGATTTGGTTTTTTAACAGAATTCTCTCACTGTATTACACCCTACAGTTCTTTATCTGTATAAGTGCAATAGTAAGCAAAGTGTATTATATCTGCCCTGAACTGTACATTTCTTTAAATACTTGTCTCCGAGCAGGAAGCCTGCTGAAGTCACAAAAGTCTTCCTTATTTTATTTTGTGTTTTGTTTCTGTAATAAATCCAATGTGTTGCAAATTAATGGCACAGCTTTCAAACTTTTACATTTTTTCTTCTGGACAAAGATTATCCTTACGTTCCTTACTCTGGTTTAACATTGATTGCTGCAGGAAACTACTTTTCAACTAAAATCATTTCCTTTCAAGTTGCAATTTTCAGGAATGTAATCTTTTTTTTAACGTAAAGAAACCCTGTAAATGGTTCTAATGGTTGACTTAGAAAGGAAAAAAAATGGAAGAAAGTTGAGTGGAGTACAAATATTGGCATGAGCTGGGCAGGCAGAATGGCCTGTTTCTGTTCTGTATGTCCTATGTAAATGGTTGGAGTCGTACATCTTGGTTCTTAAATCCATAACTGCAATGTTTAAGAATGACGATCTTCAAAATATTTCAGGAACAGATTACAGCTTACTATTAGTTAATATGTGCTTTGTCATTGTGTTCAAGTTGGAATGTGTACATTTCTTCCTGCTACTGCACGTCATGTAGTACAAATGTGGCACTTTTCCAACCATTAGCACAACTGTCAAGACTAAATTTAATTATTTCAGATATATTAAGCTGGTAAAGGTCTGGTGGAAATATTTCTCCATTTATAAAACTTTGCAGTTAAATTGATATATGTCCCAAAAAGAGGAATGGCAGGAGAAAGCAGTCAGTTTGTTTACCCAATGTTTGGGCATTCCCACTTCTCAAAATAGGTGTTAGAAATCGCTTGCCGAACCTTCTAACTGAAACAGACTTCTTGATGGTGTCACTGAGCCATTTTCTGCTGCGAGTCCACATTTCACTGTTGGATTCTCAATCTTTTTGAAATTTATAGGAGTCAAGTGGCTTGTTAGCTACTTTGTAAGTGTGAAAGGGTCATTAATGCAGACATGGCATGAATGGGTGCTTCTCTTTCAGCACCACATATCAGACCACATTTTTCATAGTTAAGAATGTGTTACATTTTAGTAATTTAATTAAAAGTTACACAAAAACTTGTATTAACTGTTCATTATAAACTGATGAATGTCAGCATTGAGAATTGTAACATTTTGCCATGTATTTAACTGTTTCAAATATAGCAGAAATACTATATATTTGGAAAGCATTTTTAAACAATTGTTATGATCTTGAGGGAGCCCATTAACTTTTAAAAAGAAATTCAATCTCTCAGTTGTTAAGTGAAAGAATTATGCCGTTTCTGGTTACAAACAAAAGCTCCTACTGTATAAGAAGTTTAAAAACTGTATGTGAATGCACGTAGCATCTATAACAAAGTAAACAACTTTGTTAGCACATATTGAGGTAAGTAAATATGACACTGGTAGCCATTACAGGGACATGACTGCAGAATGACAAGGGTTGGATACTGAATATTCAGGAAGACATGATATTCATGAAGAGAAGGAAGCAAGGTAAAGGTGGAGGAGGAGCACTTTGCATCAAGGATGGTTAGGAATGACGTTTGTTCTGGAGACTGGGACGTAAGACCAGTTTGAGTGCAGATGTGGGAATAGGGGAAAATAATAACTAATGGGAATGGCCTTCGGGCCTGTAACAGTAACTACAATTTGGGATAAATTATACAAAAAGAAATATTGGAGATGTTTGATAAAGAGATGGCAATAATCATGGATGATATAAATCTACAATTAAATTGGGAAAATCAGATTAGCGGTGATAGTGTAGATGAAGAGTTCACGGAATGCCTTTTGTAATAGTTTCTTCATAGAGAACATTCTGGAACCAACCAGAGAGGAGGCCAAAACAAACCTGGCATTGTGCAATGAGATAAGATTAATTAATGGCCTCAGAGAAAAACAATGACCACATTTAAATAGCAGTGACCACAGTATGATTGAATTTTTCATCTTGATTGAAAAGGAGAAGGGTGGGCCTAAGATTGACATGTTAATCTTTAATAAGGATAATTCTGCAGGCATGGAAGATGAGCTCACTGAAGTGAATTGGGAAACTAGTCGAGGAATAGATCAATAGGTATGTGGAGGCAGACATTTAAGAGGATACTTCAGAATAATCAGATTCACAATATATTGATCGTAAAGAAAAATTCAAATGTGAAGAGGGGGAATAAACTCCTCTCTTAAATGCTCTCACTCAGTTGCAACAAATATTTGTACTTATTGTTTAGCATCAGCTATCATGCATCAATTAAAATATGGTTTGCTAATAACCAATAAATGTGCAAATAACCAAGGTTTTCTAGAGTGAAAGGAGGAATTTTTATTATCTATTAACTCATGACAAAGTAATGAAACACACACACACGGACATGTACATACTCACATACATTCATGTACTAACACTCAACACACATGCTCGCTCACACACACACACACACACACACATACGCATACAATCAGTTTTAAAAGATTGGGTGAAAGTGTCTGGTACAACTAGGCAGATAAAAGCAAGTGCAGCTTAAAGTCTTTAAAGTTTTTGAGTTTCTGAACCCTTGGTTGTTTAACTGCAGTCTTATTTCCATGAAGCAATGGAATTTTAAAATTCTGGAGTTCTTGCTGAATGGTTGTTTTCCTAAGTTGCTCTTTCATTAGGTACTGACTGACTTTGGACTTTGGAGAAAGGGGACAATGAAATAGAGAGAAAAAAAACAAGCCTTCCAGATTCCATTGTTATGAATCAATTTTTAATTCTCTCTCTGCTCTGCCAAACAAACTTCTGAAATATGATTCATTTACATATTCCCAGATCTAGCTCTAATGTCTTTTTAAATTGAATATTCTGCAGACAACCTTTCATCTGCCAAGATAGATGCAAGTTTCCTGATAATGACTCAGTTGGCTTCTTTCACTTCTTTTGAATGAAATGGTTATTTCAGTGCAGTTTAATGTATTCCATGTAGGTTTCCTGAATTTGGCTCCATCTGTCTGGTTACGTGATCATAGCAGCCATTTTGGTAAGTATTTGTATCCTTCAAAACTTTCTTTAGTCCATAGAGGCCTCAGAAATTAAAATCATATTGTGGGCTTTGAATAGCCTATGATTTTCACTTGCGACTGCCTTGTGATTAGTGGCCTGAACTGTGTTAACTTTTATTTCCTCCTTGAGGAAATAAACCCCACAAAATCTAGCAATTCCAGGCTACTGAAAGATCAAGTAGGATTTTTCACTTGGTGATATTTCACTTCACCATTGAAGAATCCGCAAGAAACACCTAATATTTAAATGGTGCATTCATTGGCTGAGGACAAGACTTCTCCCCTTCACCAGAGTAGATATTCCACAACAGAGCTGCCAAAACTGATTGCCCAGCAGTTGCTTAGTGCCAGCAGGACCGGTGGTAGTAATGGCCAGTTACGGATCTACAAGCAGCTCATTGATTCTAAGCACTGGGGTACCGAAACAATTAACAAGGTCATAACTGTTACTGGGAGTAACAGCCACAATCAGATCAGTCATGATGTTATTGAAGGGTGGATGATGTTCAAGGAACCAAAAGGTTTATTCCTGTTCCTGATTTGCATGTTCATGTTTGTAAGTGTGGAGAATCTCATGACAGGGAGGGGGCTGGAGTGCTGGGAGATTGGATTGCAGTCTTTATGGAGAGGCCAGTGGTGACCGAGCACTAGGCGGGGCCAGTCCCGGTATCTGGTGTGAGGGAGGAGCTGTCTATCCAAGACCAGAACTGTGTGATCTGCCAGCTTTCCCCCTGCTCCCTGAACTCCACCAAGCAGCCTCAAAATTGAGGCCAAGGTGGGAAATGACCTTGAAGTAGCCAATAACTAGACATCTGAATATATCATCTGGGGTGAGCGCGGGGTGGGATGTTGTAGGTCTTGCCCACCTTGGATTAAGTTGTGGACAGACCAACTTAAAAGCATCAGAGTGCTATAAAGAGATGGTAGTCCTGGGTCCTCTCTGTCTTAATCAAGGTGTTGCAGGAAGATGGTAGTGTTCCCACCCTCTTCTCTGTCATGAAACTCACCTCTGGGAGATGCCACAAGATTCTGTCCAATATCATGCACCAAAGTATCAGGCTGATGACCTTTCATCAGAATGAGAAGAAGTTAGATGTTGTACAGTTTCCATGTAGGTTCAGAGCCAGGAAAAGTGGAGTGGAAAGGAAAAGGAAGAACTGCAAGAAAGGTTGGTGAAATTGGTAGAAGTGATTCAGTGACAGATGATGGTGGATGATGATGCAAAACAACAGGGAGTGGTAATTGATCAAGAACGAATTAAAGATGGATCCATTAGTGGAGTTGTCAACAGCTGAGCCATAATGGGTGTCTGTAATTTGAGTAACTTGGAGTTGTGATTTGTAGAGACTTGTTGTTTTGAACTCAGTGTTAAGGCTGGACAGTTGAAACCCATCATACTTTTAAGGTGAATTACTGTTCCTGAGGTTTGCACTGCACTCTCAATGAAGTTATTCCTTCCATATCCTGCTTCAAATCAGATTTCTGGCCATCCACAGGATATCACTTTTGACACAAAAGAAATTGCATTACATAGATAATAGAGATCATTTGACTGAACTATTCTATGAGCTTGCAGTTATTTATCACTCAAATTTTTTCCATGTTTCTCCATCTAACTTCAGCAGAATTGCCTTCTGTTCCCTTCTCTGTCATACACTAATCCATCTTCCCCTTCAATATATCTATACTGTTCAATTTATCCATTCTCTATGATCGAAATATCAACTGACTGGGGAGCAGAGAGGAGGGAGGTATTTCTTCTGAATCCCCTGAATTTTGGTAACAATTGCAATCCTGTTGGAGGCTCATAATGTTTAAAGAAGAAATACAAATACCCAGTAATTAACACACAGAACTATGCAACAAGACCTCATATGTTTAAACACAAATAAGTTTTATTGTTTCCAAAAAGAAATTAAACAAAACAAGCACTACTGCCTCAACACAATAGTTTATAAAGACTTGTGCTATAAACTTTGTTCTTATTAATTTTCCCTCAATCTTATCTTGAAAATTCCTGGCACCAATCTAAAAAATGTTGTAACCTTCCAGGAGTCACTTTGATTTCCCTTCAGTGTTCCAGCAATTCCCTGAGGCAAGATTCTGTAGAGGTTCCTCCATTATATTTTTGGCTATGTGACCCTCTACCTTTTTGTGACTGATCTCACAACCATGCATGCCTCAGTTCCTTACCTGGTTGCTAATAGATAACCAAGTGCCTTTCCAAGCTAACTTAGCTGGTTCACTATCTTCATGGTAATGTGACATGCTTTGGGATGGTTCATACAGAAATGCAAACAATTTATTTCACCTTCAGTACAACTCTTTAACTTTGTAACCCAAATGAATATCTTTTTATCTCTAATTGTATGCTACGACCTTCTTTCCAAAAATTGCTTGCTTTTAGCTTCTTCTATGCTAACGGTAGATATCCTGTTCTACCAAAAGAACCAGAAACAGATCATCAGTTGGTTGTCAGTTGATCAGTGTTTACAATTCCAAGTCTGACACTGAGGATACAACACAAGTTACTTTCTAACTTTAATTAATTCCAAGCTTGTTCAGCATTACTTATCAGCTTCTTACTCAGATGCTACCACTTATTCAGAGTTCGATTTTAATTCCTAAAGATTATAATCTCTAACATAGTAATTATGAGCCAGCTTTCTTGCAGTATCTTATATTGCAGCTTCTGCATATTTGTTCCTGACAAATGGAAATAATCCTTTTGCCTCTATTAAAACCTTAGAAATTTTGAAGACTAATGTTAAGAACCTGTTAGGCTTCTCTGCAAGAGAAAAGAAACTCAGTGTGTTCATTTGTTCATGATACATATGACATCTCACCTAACATTATCTCAGGTGGTGACGAAACAGACTACAGGGGGAGGTGAAAAACCTGGAAACATGGTGCAGTAAGATCAACCTAGCTCTCAATGCCAGCAAAACCAAGGAACTCATTATTGACTTTCACCACCACCAACCCCCTGCCACCCTCCCCCCACCCACATTAACACCACAGAGGTGGAACAAGTGGAGAGTGTCAAGCTCCTGTGAGTGGTCGTCAACAACAAGCTTTCTTGATCTCTTCATGTGGACGCATGAGTGACAAAGGCCCAACAATGTCTCTTCTTCCTCAGGCAGCTGAGAAAATTTGGCATGACGGCGAATACCCTTGCCAACTTTTATAGGTGTGCCATCAAGAGCATTCTGTCTGGATGTATCACTACCTGATACCTGATATGGCAACTGTACCATTCAAGATCGGAGATGGTTACAGCGAGTAGTGAACTCGGCCCAGACAATCACAAAGGACAACCTCCCATCTATAGAATCCATGTGCCAGGAGCCAGCATTCTCCAAGATCCATCCCACCCTGGCAATGCTTTTCTACAACCTCTACCATGCGGGAGAAGGTACAGAAGTCTGAACACACGCACCAGCCAGTTTCAAAACAGTTTCTACTCTACTGTTTTTAGAATACTGAAAGGACTCTCAAACTCTTAGCATTCGCCTGTACCTGTGTTTTTGTTTTGATGCTTTTTAACCTATTATTTACTTATCTATGCTATTTAACTATGTGATCTGCCTGTATTGCTCGCAAGACAAAGCTTTTCACTGCGCCTCTGTGCAGGTGACAATAAATTCAATTTGTTGCAGCCTTCCTTAACATTGACCATTTCCTCCACAAATTTAGAAATTAAGTTCAAAGTCAAAATCTGTGATCCTTGTGGAATGCCACTTTCTGCCTTCTCCTACTCTGAATAGCTATCTATTGTTTTGTTTTGATTTGATTTGTTATTGTCACATCCTAGATACAGTGAAAAATATTATTTTGTGTGCAGTACAGGCAGATCATAATATACAAACAACATTAGAGTAATAGAACAGAGTTGAGAATATAATGTTACGGCTGCAGAGAAGGTGCACAAAGAGTGAGATCAACACTGAATTTAAAATTTGCGAGGTCCCTTCAGAAATCTAATAACAACAGGAAAGAAGCTGTGCATTTAAGGTTTCGTATCTTCTGCCTGACATAAACAGGGTGGGAGGGGGCTTTGATGATGTTGCCTTCCTGAGGCAACGAAAAGTACAAATGGAGTCAATGGATGGAAGGTTGGCTTGCATGAGGGGCTGGGCTATGTTCACAACTCTCTCTAATTGCCTGGGCAGAGCAATTTATATGCCAAGCCATGATGCATCCAAATATTATGGTTTCTATGGTGCATTTATAAAAATTGGTAAGATCCTTTAAGTCAGCTAGTTATCAATTCTGCTACTTGTCCCAAGTCTTCATATACTCTGACCTTATTCACTAGTCTATAATGTGGCACCTCAGCCACAAAAGTCTTTGGAAATTTAGATGTATTCTATTTACTGAATCTTTCTTGTCTACTCTCTCTATTATCTCTTCAAAGAATTCAAAGAGGTTGGCCAGGTAAGAGAAGGTCTTGTGGTGTAATGTTAGCATCCCTATCTCAGGGTCACAAACTTTGGGTTTAAGTCTCACTCCAGGACATGTTAACCATGGTAAATGCATTCATAATGTGGCTTGTGAGCCTGTAAATCTTATCATATGTTTGATGACAGGCAGTAGAGTGGAACAGTTTCTTAGTCAACTGTTCTGCAGAAAGCAATGGCAAACTGCTGCAGTCCTTTTCCCATTAGCATGACATAACCCTTGGAAATAACGGCAGGAGAAAACTAAGCCAGGACCTTACTTTTTGACAGTTTTGTGATCTTGCACATCACATTACAAATAGACTCAAAACATCAAGACTAATTGTTAATTTCTTAATTATTGACCTGGCTAACTCTACATATCCCAAAAATATGACCAAGACAATCCTGCCTGTGTGGTTCAGTATCACACTGGGAATTATGCTTTCCACAAAGTAAGAAAGTTGTCAAATTGTCTTCCTTTTGAGCTACATTAATTTCCCACCTTCCATTTCCCCATTCCAGGCCTCCTAACTCCTGGTCTCAGTTTCAGTAACGTTTCATTCCACGTAATCAAGTAGCTTCGGAAAAATTGGGTAGCCAAAACAGAATTGGTGATTAAGTTTTTCTTTAATCTGATTTTATTCTTTTGAATAAACAGAATGCGAGTATAACAAATGGTGTGACTGATTGAAGCTTTAAGAACTTGTTGCTTTCCTCACTGAAATGCATCATGTTCCTGTATTGACAATAATCTGAGACTGGATGATACGGTTGTTGTCACGTGTTCACTTACTGAATGTAAGTTCAAATCAAGTCCACTTCAACAGGGCTCCTGCCTGCTGGTTGTAATGGTCAAACATCTTCACCCAACTTGCACAAAGCTACTTTGATTTTAGAACAAATTGACGAACAATTGTCCGTCTTCTCTGAAAGAACTGAATGGCTTGCTAGACTACTTCAAAACCATTTAATGAAAACAGAAATTGTTGGAGAAACTCAGCCAATCTGGCAGCATCAGTAGAGAAAAGGCAGAGTTTCGGGTCCAGGTGATCTTTCTTCAGAACTCTGAAGGGTGGCAGAACAAATTGATTAGCTAACAGAGAAAGGCTCATGCAGGAAACAGATATGCCAAATGAATGCAGTATGAACTGACAACTGCTCTGAAGTCCAAGCTGAAGAATTTATTGAGGTAGCAAATATTGAGGTAGCAATTTATTGAGGCAGCAACTTCACACTGCAGCCAGTCGCACTGTATTCTACCTCCAGGTAGAATACCTTCAGGATCACTGATAAGAGAAAAGAAAAACATTCCACTTGCCAGTACTACTAAGTCACAACACAATAAAGTGTAGTGTTTCTTCTTAACCTCGATTATAGTAGGACTTGGATAACATAAGGAACTGTAAGATGGTCCCCAGTGGATGTGCACTCTGAAGAACTGAGCATTTTTATCTTTTCAGCAGCTGTCCATGTGCTGCACATTATTAACACAATCTTCACAACTGACAAAAGCCAGCAACGTAGCCCACAATTCATCATTTCATTACAGTGTGCATTATATTCTCCCTGATTTTTGTGTTTTTCCAGTTATTTTGGCATTTAGGAGACTACAACATATGTAAAATGGAAAACTTGTTTAACTTACTTTTTATTGTTTCTCCTTTTAGCTTCAACCTATATAAACCTGAGAATCTTTTACCTTTTTATTAATGATTTTCTTCAGGGAAATAAGTTAGATAAATTGTCAAGTATATTTTCAATATAAATTTGTGTAAATCAGAGTTGTTACGAATGGGCAATGAATAGCTTTCTATTCATGGCGGCAATTTTTAAAGTTACCCTCAGCTTTTGCTGATAAGGCATTTATTGTCCGTCTTCTCTGAAAGAACTGAATGGCTTGCTAGACTACTTCAAAACCATTTAATGAAAACAGAAATTGTTGGAGAAACTCAGCCAATCTGGCAGCATCAGTAGAGAAAAGGCAGAGTTTCGGGTCCAGGTGATCTTTCTTCAGAACTCTGAAGGGTGGCAGCTTCAGAGCAATGAAGGAGGGTCACTGGATCTGAAACAATGATTCTGTTCTCTCTTCACTGATGCTGCCATACCAGCTGAGTTTCTCCAACAATATCAGTTTTTGTTTTATTTAAGAGACATATAGCGCTGGTATGGGCCTGTTGTTTCACCAAGCCACCTATGTTCTATTTCTTTCTAAAGGACACTAGTGAACTAATTAGGTTTTAATGATAATCTAAATAGTTTTTTGAATTTTATTTCCATATTACTCCCAATTAAATATGAATTAAAACCACTGTGGTGGGTTTTGAGCTCATGGGATTAAAGCTCACCAGAGCCTGGAATAGAAGGAAGAAAATGGGTCTGGAATTTCATATCACTGAACAGTACATTGGATTGCCAACACAGTCCCATTTACATGGGGGCTGAGTCGGGGCGAGACAATTACTCATTGCCAATCAAAGCCATTAAAGGCCCTACTGAGGCCTGTGTCTTGCCCAACTGAAATTTTTCAATATGTGGTTTGGACCCCTGCAATGACTGGAAAAGAACCAGGGAAGTGGCAGCTTCAGGGTGGGGTAGTATTCTGTTCCATTAGTACTCCATCTCTGCAATGAATGTACAAATGGTTGCAGGCTCCCTGCCTGTAGAAGTCCCAATTAACAAAAGTGGTTTGGCAGCTTTAGCTATCTGTATTCTTAAAAATTTTAAATGCTCCGAGAGGAAGCCTCCATTCAAAAGTGTCCTTTGTTTTTCTTACGTGCATTGGCCAGGGTGTGGTTTTCTCACTACTGGAAAGCATCCTTCAGCCCTGTAGTTTTGAGAAACTACCTGTCCTCTTGCCACTAACTGCTGATTCCAACAATAGACATGTTGGACTTATCTGCTGCCTAGTTTGGGATCTAGAAATGATCATGACCCAAAAACAAACTTCTTGCCTATGTTCTCTGGGTTATTAATCTAATAACATTTAATGCTTCCATAGAACCAACCCTAATGCTGCCAGCATAAAGCACCACCAACTCTGACTACATTGCCTTGTGATGTGTCTTAATCCCCACTTCCGGAAAGCATTGAATATTATCATTACAGGTACACAATCCTTTGTCTGAAATTCCGAAATCCGAAAAGCTTTGAAGTTTAAAACATTTTTCATGAAGTGTGGAGCGTCATTTTGGCATACAAACAAGTGACCCAAATCCACACCCACTTGAATCATGTCACTCAGATGTGATGTGGCAGCATTGCCCAGCACTGTCAGGCATCAATTGTGTCTCAGCACTCATACTATTCACACGTGCGTCTGCTGTGAGGTAATTTTAATTTCACTGTGAAAATGTCATTTATTCAGAAATCCAAAAAATTACGAATTCTGAAAAACAACTGGCCTCAAGGATTTCAGATAAAGGGTTGTGTACCTGTATTACCTGCCATTCTAGGATCTTGTTATTAATGAGATTGCCAGGCTAATGTAATTTATGGTCTTTGTTTTGCTGTTGTCCCACACATGTATAAATTGGTTTGGGTTGCAGTTTCGTGATGGACTCACATCCATACTTAAAATAATAGCTGGTCTATACTGATGTCTACAGCCTCAATTTAACACCTCAATTGAACATTCCACCCACAGCTGATAGAAACCAGGTAGAGGAAAGTTAAAATGGAGAAATAGTAAGAATGACAATTGCTTTTATAGAGCACCTTTAAAAGATTAAAACATTCCAAGGTGCGTCACAGGAGAATTAGAAAGTCAAATTTAACACAAAAATCACACAAGGTGATAATTGGGCAGATGGTCCCTAGCTTTAAATAAATGGGTTTTAAGCTGTATTAAAGGAAGAAAGAAGCAGAAACAGATGATAGGGAAAGAAATTGTTTAGAGAGGGAATTCTAAAGTTTATGGTGTAAGGTAACTGAAATCATCAGCTGCCAATGCCAGAATTAGAGAAGCTTGGATATCTCAGCATGTTCCAAGGCCAGAGGAAATTACAGAGACACAGAGGGAGGTCAGGTCAGAAGGTACTTTTAAACAGCGTTCACTCTAAGCCACATGGCTCCAAGGTTCCACACACCGAGATCGGCATTGGAATGCTGATGCTGCATTGGCTTCTGATTTCAGACGTTGTTGCCACATATGAACCTCAGGGGCCCATGGAGCCAGAAAGAAAACTAAAGGGAATGAATTAAAATCTTGGCACTGCTTTGACTGGCAGCCAATGTTGGTCACCAAGTACAGAGGTATTAAGTGAACAGGACTTGAAGTGAGTTAGGATGTAGGCAGCAGCACTTTGAATGACTTCGCATTTATAGAAGGTAGACAATAGAAGGCCAGGCCAGGAGTGTAATGTAGAAATAAAGTCCAAAGAGAAAAAAAACATGAATGAGAGTTTCAGCTCCAATAAACTGAGGCAGAAGTGGAACAAGGCGTATGAAGGTGGAAATAGGTGATTGAGTGGATATGGGTTAAAAGCTCAACTTGCTGTAAAATATAAAATCAACGTAGTGAACAGTGTGGTTCAGCCTCAGACTGCTGTCAGAGAGTGAGGCAGTAATGATAGCTTAAAAAAAAGAGCTTGTAGCAGGGATGGAAGACAATAATAGAACATAGAACATACAACAATTACAGCACAAAAACAGACCTTTTGGCCCATAATGTTGTGCCGAACATGAGGCCAAATTTAACTAATCCCTTCTGCATGATCTTGGTCCATGTCCCTCCATTCCTTGCATATTCATGTGCTTATCTAAAAGTCTCTTAAACGCCCTTGTCATATTTGCCTTCACCATCACTCTGGCACCATTTTCCAGACTCCGACCACTCTGTGTAAAAAAAACTTGCCCCTCACATCTCGTTTGAACTTCACCCCTCTCACCTTAAACACATGGCCCCTAGTTTTAGACATTTCAGGTTTGGGAAAAAATTCTGACTATTAACCCTACCTAGGCATCTCAATTTTTTTTAGATTTCTATCAAGTCTCCCCTCAGCCTCCGCCGCCTTAGGGAAAACAATCTGAGGTTTTCTAGCCTCTCCTTATAGCTCATATCTTCTAATCCAGGCCACATTCTGGGTAAACCTCTTCTGCACCATTTCCAAAGCCTCCACATACTTCCTGTAATGTGGCAACCAGAATTGACCGCAATACTTTGAGTGTGGCCGAAACAAAATCTTATTAAACGGCAACATGACATCCTGACTTGTAGTCAATTCCCTGACCAATAATAGCTTTGGTTTCCCAATTTTTGCTTAACGTAATTTCTACTCATGATGTTCTGGATGTCAAAAAGCAATCTTTGATAATGTAGCAAACCTTAAAAAGCCAAGAGGTAAAGCTGATTTTTGTAAGCATATCCGTGAAATCAAATTAATGTTGTATTTGCGGATAATGTCACTGAAAGGCAGCATGCAGATGAGAAATAGGAGGAAAGCAAGAATAGATTCTCTAAGATATCAGAGTTAACATTAATTGCATGGGAAGAGAAGTCATTACAAGTGTTAATAAGGCTTGATTGGATAGATACAAATGGAATTAGGTCAGAATAGTCCCAAATAACTGGGTACTATGGAGAAGCTTTAGAGGTGGCCTATGTGGTCAACTGTTTTAAAGCTTGCATACAAGTGGCAATATTTATTAACAAGTGAGTGATGAAATCATGAGGGATTTTTCAAGACGACCTTCACATTGAAACCATTTCCTATATTCTTATTGTTTTGTTTTCTTCAATTTTCAAATGGTTAGCCATATATGCGTGAAGTAAAAGTCTTCCAGCTTTCATATCTATAATACTTGCAAGTACCACACATGCAAATCATTTTCATCCATTTCATATAATAACAACGAGCAACCAATGAAAAATCTTCCAAATGCTATCACAAAACAGAAAGAAAAATGTATAGGAGTAACTTTAATCTCCCCAAAATGGGTGGATTTAAGTTAACTAGAAAATGAAAGGTAAAAAAAATTCAAAACTAAACCTAACACATCTCCAATGATGTTCTTCCAATTTTAGTGGAGCCAGGATTTGGGCAGGTGACTAACCTCCTCGGATATGACCATTGGATGTAGGAGTAGAAGAAAGCTATTCAGACCATCGAGTCCACTCGCCATTCAATGAGATCACGGCTGATCTGATTATCCTCAACTCCACTTTCCTAGCTTTCTTCCCATGACCCTTGATTTCCTTTTAAATGTGAGATCCCTTGTTCTAAGATTATGCTCAATCTGGATGATTCCATTGCTGAAAATACTCATGGGAATATGCAGCTGGGATCATAGAAGGAATTGCTAAATTTTTAAAAGCAACTTACTGAAACTCATTGTATGTCGTGTTCAAATTGCTGCTTTGTTCAAGCAGTCGGACAAACTGTTTATAGACGGGTCTGTTTGACAGGCTGTATGGAGAGTGAGATTCAACTGGTGACAAGTAACTGACTGATTTGTGTATCTGTGACAAGTCATGGACAACTCCCTGACTGGTTCCTGCTTGTGGCTGTGATCAAATGGGAAGATGATGAGAACATCAGGCATCAAGATATGAGAAGAAGGTACCGTGAGATAATATCTGTTGCATCTCATCCCTCTGGATAACTATTGGTACCACCTGTCAACCTGAGAGGAAATGGAAGCTGGAGTGGGGTCAAATCCTTCTAACCCCTCTTATTTTGCCATCGATGCTGAGCACCTATGGCGAGAGCACTAGTCAGAGCACATATCCAGTAGACACTGAGAACGGGTGTCCATGGCCATCATCATCTGCTCCACAGAGTCAGCTCATTGTATCCTTGCTGGAACCAGCATGGTAGTGGTAACATTAATGGACATCCCCATCCTTCAAGACAGCTGACTGATTACCTTTGACAAATTTGCCTGATGTTGCCTGCTGTACATGGCCTTGGTGAGCCCACATCTACAGTTTTATTTGTAGGTTGGTCTCTTTACCTACAAAAAGTGTAGAGCAGGTTCACCTGACTAAATCCTGGGATGACAGGCTTGTTGTATGAGGAGAGGTTGGGTCAACTGGGCTTGTAATGACTGATGTTTATAGAAGAATGAGAAGGTATCTCATTGAAACATAAAATTCTGATAGAGCTGGAATGACTGGATGCAAGGATGATGTTTCCCCTGGTTGGTGGGTCTATACCAAGGGCTCACAGTCTCAGGAAATGTGGTCGGCCATTTAAGACTGAGATAAGGAGAAATTTCTTCACTCAGAGGATGGTAAACCTGTGGAATTCTCTACAACAGCGAGTTGTGGAGGCAAAGTCACTGAATATATTTAAGAAAGAGATAGATTGATTTCTAGAGACTAAAGGTGTCAAGGAGTTATGGTCCGAGATGCAGGACCATTCATAATCATGTTGAATGACAGAGTGGGATCATTGGTTCAAATGGCCTACTCCTGCACCCAATTTCTATGTTTCTATGATATTGTGTCAATCTTTTCAGTTTGATGCAGTCATTAATGGCTGAGAATGTTATTTTCTGTCTAGAGCTGAGCAGGTGCCTACTCTGCAGAAGTCCTCTGAGCCCCAGAAACCTTCTGGAGGCCAACCTCAGGGCAGTACGCACTAGGTTGAAAGTCTCTGAGCTGCATATAATGCAGCTGCAAGCCCTGCCTGTACAGATTAAGTGTGAAAATAAGGATTGCAGATGCAGGAAACCAGAGTCTAGATTACAGTGGTGCTGGAAAAGCACAGCAGGTCAGGCAGCATCCGAGGAGCAGGAAAATCGACGTTTCGGGCAGGAGCCCTTCATCAGGATTTAGTGTGAATTAACACTGGTGAAGGGCAATGTACTACAGTGCAATGAAACTTGGCCAAAAAATGTAAGATTCAGCCCAGTATGCTGATTTGTCCCCCTGAGGAGTACCTCAGTCTCCACATGAATGCAGTGACTGCAGCTGAAGGTAAGACGACACACAAAATCTGTCAAATCCTCTTAGCCCAGGTGTCATCTCCTTCATCTGCATGTAGCTCATTTTCTGTCTGTAAAGCCTGGCCATAAGTTGCCTACTTCTCCATGGCAACACCTCGTCATGGTTCCCTCTGTGACCTTAGAGCAAAGAACAAAAATAAAAAACAAAGAACAATACAGCACAAATACAGCACAATCCAAAGATTGACTGTGTGCTGACCAGGAGGATGCTGCTGCCTTGATCTGTGTGTCTGAAACTTCCCTTCCCCAGGTTGATCTCCTGACGGGATGAGCCATCTCCTGAGTGACCGATGCCAGTTAGGCTAAAAAGCTATTCTGCCACTTCCCACTTCACTCATCTCTTAGGACTCTCTCAACAAATTCCAATACCAGCACCTTAATGGCACAATGGGAGCTTGTGGTCAGATCAAGTCTCCTTGCTTCATGTTAACCAATCTGACCATGCAGAGCCAGCCTTTCTATAATACTAACAAACTCACTTTGTGTCATCTAATTGCAACAACAGCCTCAGTTGCAATCTCATGGCCACTGTTGAGTAGCTGCTAACTTTCCAGTACCTATGTCCTCCTGTATTATTCATAAAATTTGGAGTGCCCCATAAATTGCATTCAGTTGGTCCCCCAATGATATTAGTCACATGTCAATTGCCTGTTTTGAGAAAGTAAATTCCATGATTACACAGATTATCATCTGCAACTGATAAAATGTGAACCAGGCACGATGATGTTGGAGGTCTTCTCTGATGCTACCCCAAATGATTTTAAGTCCTGTACCACATATTATTTGTTTCAGCGAAATATAATTACATGCAACATCAGTTTATGTAGTTTGATATCATATTTTGTTTCATTATACTTCTGTCCAGTGCCTTGAGGTGTTTTATAAAATGTGCTATATAAATAAAAAACGTGTTATTGCAAGCTGATTATCCCTTTCTGGCTCCAATCTAGAAATGTACTGGCATGGATGGCGGATTGGCTGACTGACAGAACGCAAGAATGGAGATAAAGAGGTCTTTATCAGGATGGCAGCCAGTGGCTAGTGGAGTTCCACAGGCATCTGTGTTGGGACCATAACTATTCACATTATTCATCAGTGATCTGGACGAAGGAACTGAGGGCATTGTTGTTAAGTTTGCAGGTGACACCATAATATTTGGAGGGACAGGTAATGTCGAGAAAGCAGGGAGGCTGCAGAGGACTTGGACAGGGCAGAAGAGTAGGCAAAGAATTGGCAGATTGAGTACAATATGGGAAAGTGTGAAGTTATACACTTTGGCAGGAAGAGGCTATTTTCTGAATGGTGAAAGGCTTTGAAAATCTGAAGCACGAAGGAACTTGGCAGTCATACATCACTCCTTCTTTTAAGGTTAACATGCAGGTTCAGTTGGCAGTTAGGAAGGCAAATGCAATGTTAACGCTGTGTTTGAGAAGAACAGAAATGTACTACTGAGGCTATGTATGGCTCTAGTCAGACCACATTTGAAATATTGTGAGTAGGTTCAGGCCCCGTAACTAAGGAAGGATTTGCTGGCTTTGAAGAGGGTCCAAAAGGGGTTTGCAAGAATGATCCTGGGAATGAAGGACTTGTCATATGAGGAGTGATTGAGAATTCTTGGTCTTGACTTGATGGAGTTTAGAAAAATAAGAGGAGATCTGATTGAGAGGCCTAGATAAAGGGAACATGGAGAAAATGTTCTACTAGTAGGAGAGACTTGGGCCTAAGGACATAGCCTGAGAGTCAAGGGACAACCTTTTAGAACTGAGGTGAGGAGGAATTTCTTCAGCCACTCAGAGAGTGGTGTATTTGTGGAACTCATTGCCACAGAAGACTGAGGAAGCTAAGTCACTGAGTGTATGTAAGACAGAGATAGGTTCTTGATTAGTAAGGGGATCAAGGACTGCGGGGAGAAGGCAGGAGAATGGGATTGAGAAACATATCATCCATGATTGAATGGCAAAGCACAGTTGATGTGCCAAATGGCCTAATTCTGCTCCTTTAACTTATGGTCTAAACCTGATCCTTCTTCATATGTTTACATGCAATATACATGCTTGGACTCTGATGTGTAAAGCATTTTTGCAAAGATTTATAAAGGTTGGTAAAATAAAGAATGTATAAATTATGTTTTAAAACCAGATGGTAACCATTGTGCTGTAAGTTGGTAGTGTTTGGGTCCTACTTCTGATCCTTCATGTATTAAATGTAATTCTGAATCAGCACATTGCTGGTAAATGCAGTGTATGCATTTACACACACAGAGGGAGAATGAAGAATTTCTCGCTGGAATCTAGCCCGTGCCACGTTGTAACACTTGTACTGGTAAAGGGTTTCCCCCACAGATAAATAATCAGTATTTTAAAGGCAAACAGAGCAGCAGAGATAAACCCAGCTAGCTCTCCACAGACAGAAGGGGCAAATCAATGGGATGCCTGAGCTTTCACTGTACACTTTTTAAAAATATTGGCCAAGGCTGGAGAGCAAGTTATCCACCCACAGGATGACTGTCGTTCATACTTGATATGGAGAAATCAGAAATAAAATGTTGAAAGGATGTCAAAAAAGATAAAGTTTTGAAACCACAAAGATTTTGAAAATCAGAACAAATTTGTTGTGTGCAGTTCATATGTATGCTTATCACGTCAGTCTTGTAAATGGTGCAGCTCTGATTTAAAAAAACTGTTCGACATTTTCTTCGCTTAATGTGAAAGTCACAAATCTCTAACACTATTCTAACTTTATGACGCATGCTGCAATAGATTTTAGTTGGGTAATTTGGGACTGTCAGTTGAATTCTTTATTGCAAATGAAAGGATTTTAATAATAATGAGTGAAATGCTGTCAGTTATTGTGTTATGCAGGTACTGTGCTTGGATAAGGCTAAGAGTGAGTATAAGATTAACTGATCATAGAAAACACTTTAATACTGTTAACTCTTGGTAGCTCAACATCAAATTGTTGCATATAAACTGTATAATTAGCATGTGTAATACTTCACTATTCCAAGATTATTTTGGCTTTATTACTAGTATGAATTAATGAAACTGCCTCTCTGTTAGAATGAACACCCAGGCAAGCCCAAAGCAGGGAATAATAAGCTGTGAGTCAAAGGCGGTCTTGAGACAAAAATCTCACTTTGTTTAAACAAGGCTATTTATAATTTATAATAACAAAAGCTCAATGTGTAATTACACTTTTTGCAGACATAGCAAATCATACATTTTGTATGACTTGTGCCCATTTGCAGGCCCTAGCCCTGTACCATGTGACACAAGGGTGTTGTAAGCATTTAGGTAACTCTACTGTTCTACAATCGTGAAATATTTGTAATCTATACTAAAACTAAATAGCTCAGGATTCTTTTGAATTCTATATATATCAAATAGTTCGTTGGTTTAAAAACAGTCTTGTATTATCATCAGAGTATTCTATTGTATAATGGATTTCTTTTGCAAACTATTCTGCTTTGAGTCTAAAATAAATCATTGTTTTCTGTCTCTAAAAAAATTGTCACAGCTATACAGAAAACATCCATATATAACACAGCATGGGACTAAAAAGGCTGTCTCTTGATTGCCCTCATTGGTCCCCTTATGGAACATTAAGTTCTCCTGCAGTACATTAGATCCACATCATATCTGAGTGATGGTGACTCTTGCATTTAAGGTGAAATAGAACTCAACATTTTTTTTTGCCTGTACAACTGCAAAACTCCCGAGTCTCTGTTATCATCAACTGGACCCAAGTGCCTGTTTAACTATAAAAAAGGCTTAACAGTTCCTGGAAGTGTTGCACCCACCTAGAGAAATGTGTTCAGAACACCATTACCTTCTGACCCTGCTCAAATCCCCTATTGCATTTCAGAGGTGTTAATGAGAGTAGTTGACCCTATATAGTTCATGTTTCAGCACTCCTGAGCATTTTGTTGCTCCTATGTTCTGTATCTCTCTATGTATTACTGCCACAACCATTTATTTGAATAAAAATGTTGGAGAACCACCCTTAACCCAGTTACACTGAAGAACAGCAGCATCATCAATCTGACATATGGTTAAATGAATATTCATATCAACCTGTTTGAGGTACAATTTGACAACATTCTCCTCAGTAAATTATTACAAACTACAAACCACATTACCCAGCTACAGCCTCATGTGGTCTAGTCCTACCATATGATGGTTTCAAAGTTTCACCAGATAAGTTAGCTCAAGTCAAAATGTAGCTCTAAAGAAAACACTAAGGTGTCAGACCTTGATAGTGGAGCAACTTTATCTCAGATAAAGTTTAAGTAAAGCAGAAGAAATTTTCTTGGGCAGTGATCATGAAAGTCACTCAATATTTTGTTACATTAACATCAACCTAACCGATTGTTAAGCTAAATGTTCAATGGCATTAGCATTGCTGATTCCCCAATGAACAACATTTTGGAGGTTACTATTTAACCAGAAACTGAACTGGACCAGCCACATGAATGCAGTGCCTACATGAACAGGTCAGAGACTACGAATCATGTGGCAAGAAACTCACCTCCTGTTTTAACCAAAAGTTTTTTACTATCTACAAGGCACTGGTCATGAGTGTATCCAAAAAACTCAAGAATGTTGACACCATCTAGACAAAGCAGTCAGCTTGATTGGTATCTAATCCACCATCTTCAACATTCACTCTTTTTATCACACAGTGGCAGCGGAATGGACGAGGTGCACTACAATAAACCACCAGGATCCTTCAGCAACACCTTTCATACTCTTGAACTCTGCCATTTAGAAGGACAAGGGCACCTAGTACATGGGAACCCTTCCACCTTCAAGTGCCCCTCCAAACCACACACCATCTTTGATTGTAACTATTGCTGTTTCTTCACTGACATTTGGTCAAAATCCTGGAGTTCCCCTCCTAACATCCTAACAACTACAATAGTTCAAAAAGACAGCTCGCTACTACCTTCTCAAGGGCAATTGAGATGGACAATAAATGCTGACCTAGTCAGTACCACCTATATACTGTGTATAAATAAGAAAGAGGAAGGTATACTGTCCTCTGGACCAGGAGAGGAGAAAGTGAGGGCTGCAGATGCTGGAGATCAGAGCTGAAAATGGGTTGCTGGAAAAGCGCAGCAGGTCAGACAGCATCCAAGGAACAGGAGAATCGACGTTTCGGGCATAAGCCCTTCTTCAGGAATTCCTGAAGAAGGGCTTATGCCCGAAACATCGATTCTCCTGTTCCTTGGATGCTGCCTAGACCTGCTGCGCTTTTCCAGCAACATATTTTCAGCTCTGGACCAGGAGACACAGGTTCAAGTCCCATTTGCTCCACATGTATGTAATAGCATCTCTAAACAGATTGATTAGAATATTGTAGTAAAGGTATCGCCCATACAATCTTGCCTGCTTTGTGCAAATGATCAAGACAAGTTTTATTATCCAAATATTTAAATAAATTTACATGTTACAAATGCATTATGAATGAAGTGGCTGGTATGACCACTGTTTGATGTAGAATAACCAGTGAACACAAACTGTGTGAGGATGCTGTGAATACAAGCCTCAAACCATTTAGATTTTCATCATACTTATTATTGCCCAAAAATCAAACACAATGCTCTATGACCAGATCGTACAAGTGGGCTGGATTTTGCATGGACTGCTTGTAAGAACAACAACTGAATGGAATCATGTCCTTTTAAAACGCGTCATGTTATAGAGTCATAGAGATGTACAGCATGGAAACAAACCCTTTGGTCAAACCCGTCCATGCCGACCAGATATTCCAACCCAATCTAGTCCCAACTGCCAGCACCAGCCCATATCCCTCCAAACCCTTCCTATTCATATACCCATCCAAATGCCTCTTAAATGTTGCAATTGTACCAGCCTCCACCACTTCCTCTGGCAGCTCATTCCATACACGTACCACCCTTTGTGTGAAAATGTTGCCCCTTAGGTCTCTTTTATATCTGTCCCCTCTCACCCTAAACCTATGCCCTCTAGTTCTGGACTCCCCCAGTCCAGGGAAAAGACCTCGTCTATTTATCCTATCCATGCCCCTCATAATTTTGTATACCTCTATAAGGTCACCCCTCAGCCTCCGACGCTCCAGGGAAAACAGCCCTAGCCTGTTCAGCCTCTCCCTATAGCTCAAATCTTCCAACCTTGGCAACATCCTTGTAAATCTTTTCTGAACCCTTTCAGTTTCACAACATCTCTCTGAAAGGAAGGAGACCAGAATTGCACGCAATATTCCAACAGTGGCCTAACCAATGTCGTGTACAGCCATAACATGATGTCCCAACTCATGTAGTCAATACTCTGACCAATAAAGGAAAGCATACCAAACGCCTTCTTCACTATCCTATCTACCTGCGATTCCACTTTCAAGGAGCTATGAACTTGCACTCTAAGGTCTCTTTGTTCAGCAACACTCCCTAGGACCTTACCACTAAGTGTATAAGTCCTGCTAAGATTTGCTTTCCCAAAATGCAGCACCTAGCAATTATCTGAATCAAACTCCATCTACCACTTCTCAGCCCATTGGCCCATTTGATCAAGATCTTGTTGCAATCTGAGGTAACTTTCTTCTCTGTCCACTACAGTTCCAACTGGTTCCCAGCACCCAGTGAGAGTGGGCAATCAATGTTATCCCATTACCATCATTTGCTGGGCAGAATCTTACCAGCCACATAGAGACAGTTTTGCAGCTGATGGCGTAGGAGGGGGAAGCTGTGTCATGGGATATCCACATTGAGGGGGCAGGTAGCCAATTAGAAGGAATTAACTAATCACCTGGGGTGAAGAATACTCAGGTCACAGAGATCTGGATGGAGGTAGATTGGCTGGCTGCTGACGCAGAATTCTGGAAATGGTTTGTTGGTGTCCACTTAGATTGTCAATATTGTCTCTCACACCACCAAAACTCGTATTTGCCGCAATACTGCACTAGTGCCAACAGGCCAACTTCTGGTGAGTTTCCTCCTTCATAGTGATGGCCTGGCAGCTATAGACACACTTTAGTTAAACATTTAGAAGTCTCCAGAGGGTACCTACATTCTGTCATCTATCATGGTCTCCCATCCACATCCCATCCACTTCTTCTGATTGGACTTTCAGTCACCCAGAAACTTGGGCACTCCCACTGGTGCTCATCCCTACTTACCACTTCCAGTAAGATCACAGGAAAACATAGAAAACATAGAAAACATTTGGATCAGGAAACGGTCCTATCTCTCAATTGAAATCAAACCAATAAGATTGCACCCAGTGAGAGCCCAGGGAAAAACAATTTGCAATCATTGGCACTCAGTGAGTGCACTGTTAGTGACTCGTCTGCATCTAGCTTTTACCAACAAGTTGGTGCCTCGACAGCATAGCAGTTATATTACTTTTATTGTGTTATGTGGACGTACTGCCAAATATTCATATATTCAAATTGTCTGTTTTCTTACTATGATTGTTCCTAATGAAGTGTTTTACCAATATTTTAACATGGGAATCTGTCCAATATAACTTTTCCCAACACAAAAGTATAACAAACACACTTTGTCTAAGGAATCGTATTTCCCCCTTTGGATATCTTGCATGGAGCTGTGTGGCTGAATGAGTTGGGTGCAACTATAGTGCAATTTTAAAGCCAGATGGCGTGTTAAAGCACTTTAAAAGCAAAGGCCCTAAGCTCTGTATCAAATTCCTCCTTTAGAATTCCTGTTGAGGCTAATGATTAAAACAGCTGCATAGGAATGCTGCCTATTTTGTCAATGAATCACGGATGTTTCCTTAGGAGGCAATACGTTTATATTTCAGTATACTAGGCCCAAGGTCTGATCAGATATGAATATCCAGATTCCACACAATTGGAAATGGCAACAAAATGTAGCAGGGACCACGTTCATTTCTAACAATGGAATCACAGCTTCATTGTTTCCAGACATCTTTTGATGTGTTGATATTTGACTATAAGCTGCAAAGTATACAGATAAAAGCAATAAATAAACCAATGGCACGTGACACAAGGAAATCCATGGCCACCATGTTAGCTCGGAACTACTAGCATTAGTAGACAGGCAATTTATCTGTCTTTTTGGTCTGGGAATGAGGTCAAGAGATTTGCAGCTCTTGCTGTATGTGTTGTGTGCTGGAGGAGTTGCCTTTTCACATGAAGTCTCCCTGGGTGATAAATCACAGAAAGCAGCAGGATTGATTGTGCAATCTATACTCATATGATTCTTTCACACCATATTCTGAATCTAACGATTGTAAAACAATTAGGCAATTAAAAAGATCCTTGTCAAAGGTACAATAAAATCTTTGCCGCAATCAACAGCAATAAACAGGCAAAATTGCAAATTCCTGTGGGTACAGTCAGGTAAAGCAAAGGTAATAAATATGGGCTGCAGTATGGCATCATAAGTGTAATCTAGAGGAGCTATTAACAGCGTGGAAATTGCATTAACATTTTCATGGTTGTGTGCAAATAGCTGAATTTTTTTCACGACACAGCTTTAAAAAGGTAATTGCAAGCTTTTCTGTGAAACAGTGAGTCAAGATCTGATGCAGTATTCAACCACAGAGAACAAAAGGTTGCAGGCTTCAATTTCACCTTCATTCTCAGTGTTGGCTCAGTTACTTTGATCTCAAGTGTGGTGGTAATTGAGCTATTTAAAATCTGCCCACTTTCCCTGCATAAAGAATGGCAAAATTCAAACACACTTCCTGTTCCTAATTCCCTGTGGCAAACCTGCGTTCATGTTTGGAAATTGGGGAAGTACACCACTGAGACTGGTTGCTGAACTGCCAGGTTGAACAGCCTCATTTAGAATCACTCAGGTGAGCACCTCTTCCAAGTATTAATGTCACTCACCACCAATGGAAGATCAGCCCCTGTGTACTATCAGGACTATTCCCCACCAGTACCAACTCTGGATGTTAGGAGGACAGGGAAGAATGGAAACAACCTTGTTCTGCATCTTGATACTGTCCAAATGTGGACAAGGGCACCACACCAGCAAGTACGTATGAACCAGGTCAGACTGAGGTGTGATTGGGGGGGCACTTTGTGGCCAGCAACCCTAATTCTATTAGTTTTAAAATAGTGATGGAAAAAGATAGACCAGATCTAAAAGTTGAAGTTCTAAATTGGAGAAAGGCCAATTTTGATGGTATTAGGCAAAAACTTTCAAAAGCTGTCTGGGCGCAGATGTTCGCAGGTAAAGGGACAGCTGGAAAATGGGAAGCCTTCAGAAATGAGATAATGAGAGTCCAGATAAAGTATATTCCTGTTAGGGTGAAAGGGAAGGCTGGTAGGTATAGGGAATGTTGGATGACTAAAGAAATTGAGATTTTGGCTAAGAAAATAAAGGAAGCATATGTCAGGTATAAACAGAATAAATCGAGTGAATCCTTAGTAGTAGAAGTATAGTTCAGAGAGAAATCAGGAGGACAAAAAGGAGACACGAGATAGCTTTGGCAAATAGAATTGAGGAGAATCGAAAGCGTTTTTAGATATACATTAAGGACAAAAGGACAATGGAGAGAATAGGGCCCCTCAAAGATCAACAAGGTGGCCTTTGTGTGGAGCCGCAGGAGATGGGGGAGATACTAAACGAATATTTTACATCGGTATTTACTGTGGAAAAGGACATGGAAGATGTAGTATGTAGGGAAATAGATGGTGACATCTTGAAAAATGTCAACATTACAGAGGAGGAAGTGCTGGATGTCTTGAAATGCATAAAAGTGGATAAATCCCCAAGACCTGGTCAGGTGTACCCTAGAACTCTGTGGGAAGCTAGGGAATTGACTGCTGGGCCTCTTGCTGAGATATTTATGGATAACATGGGTAGTCACAAGTAAGGTGCCAAAGACTGGAAATTGGCTAACGTGGTGCCACTGTTTAAGAAAGGTGGTAAGGACAAGCCAGGGAACTATACACCAGTGAGCCTGACATCAGTGGTGGGCAATTTGTTGGAGGGAATCCTGAGGGACAGGATCTATGCATCTTTGGAAAGGCAGGGACTGATTAGTGATAGTCAACATGGCTTTATGCGTGGGAAATCATGTCTCACAAACTTGATTGAGTTTTTTGAAGAAGTAACAAAGAGGATTGAAGGCAGAGTGGTAGATGTGGACTTAAGTAAGGCATTCGACAAGGTTCCCCATGGGAGATTGGTTAGCAAGGTTAGATTTCACGGAATACAGGGAGAACTAGCCTTCTGGATACAGAACTGGCTCAAAGGTAGATGACAGAGGGTGGTGGTAGTGGAGGGTTGCTTTTCAGTCTGGAGGCCTGTGACCAGTGGAGTACCACAAAGATTGGTGCTGGGTCCACTACTTTTTGATCATTTATATAAATGGTTTGGATGTGAGCATAAGAGGTATAGTTAGTAAGTTTGCAGATTACACCAAAATTGGAGATGTAGTGGACAGCGAAGAAGGTTACATCAGATTACAATGGGGCCAATGGGCTGAAGTGGAAGATGGAGTTTAATTTAAATAATTGTGAGGTGTTGCATTTTGTGAGGTGTTGCATTTTAGTAGGATTTGTAGATTTAACGGTAAAGTCCTAGAGAGTGTGGCTGAACAAAGAGACCTTGGAGTGCGGGTTCATAGTTTCTTGAAAGTGGAGTCGCAGGTAGATAGGATAGTGAAGGTGGCGTTTGGTATGCTTTCCTTCATTGGTCTTTATGAGTATTGAGTACAGGTGTTGGGAGGTCATGTTGTGGCTGTACATGACATTGGTTAGGCCACAGTTGAAATAATGTGTGCAATTCTGGTCTCCTTCCTATTGGAAAGATGTTGTGAAACTTGAAAGGGTTCAGAAAAGATTTATAAGGATGTTGCTAGGATTGAAGAATTTGAGCTATAGGGAGAGGTTGAATAGGCTAGGGCTGTTTTCCCTGGAGCATTGGAGGCTAAGGGGTGACCTTATAGGGGTTTATTAACTCTTGAGGGGCGTGGTTAGGATAAATAGACAAACTCTTTTCCCTGAGGTGGGGGAGTCCAGAACTAGAGGGCATAGGTGTAGGGTGAGAGGGAAAGATATAAAAGAGACCTGAGGGGCAACTTGTTCATGCAGAGGGTGGTACGTGTATGGAATGAGCTGCTAGAGGAAGTGGTGGAGGCTAGTACAATTGCAACATTTTGAAAGGCATCTGGATGGGTATATGAATAGGAAGGGTTTGGAGGAATACGGGCCAGGTGCTAGCAGGTGGGACTAGATTGGGTTGGGATAGCTGGTCAGCGTGGATGGGTTGGACCGAAGGGTCTGTATCCATGCTGTACATCTCTATGACTCTGTGACTCTATAATAGCACATCATTTAATGAGTAATACATTTTTATTAGTTAAAGCTAACAAGTGCAACAACTCAACTCAAAAAATAACAAGAGTTGTTTGCCACTAACAAAAACTCTACATGGATCTGCATCTCACTGACATAACCCCTTCATGTGACTGCCTAGGTGAGGGATCAGGCCTGGCAACATTGATTAGTCTTTTTGCAAACCTTCCCTTATCCTCTTCTCCTACGCATCTGATCCAAAGGTGCTCGATGAATCTAAATGAGATATCTATCACTGGCCCTCCTGGCACAACCTCGGCTACTCATTCAGCACGTGATGGAATTAATGACATTTATTTCTTCACAACCGATGAAGTGAGTCAAGAACTCCTGTCCCTCAGCAGTCTATGCTGTGTGATCATACAGTTGGTGGGAGAACTGCACTTTAGCTACTTGGTGTCAGAAGTGTGTAACTGGTGACTTGCCTTGGACCTATCTGATTGTTTGCCAGTCACATTTTAACATCCCCACTGCATCAATTCCAACATGTGCTGATGTTTTTAGCAGGACTGCATTAGTAAAGTGGTGAAAATTCCTGTGGCCCTCCACACCATGCCATGTATGACATGTGGGGGAAGCTTGGCAGCCACCTATGACATTGGAGCTGGCATTTAACAGGGCATTTGGCCGATACCCTCCCAGTGACTACTGGAAGTGTTTGTTGAGGATACTGGGCAAACAAAGGACTTAGAACCAAGGGTGACTTGTATGCAATAGACCAGAAAACTATTGCCTTTTGGAGAGGTTACATAAAAAGGTATTAAGATCATTGCCATTTTGCAAAGTTCTGATGCCTCACTTTCAAAAATTGTCTTTGGTTCTCCTATTTATTATGTCTCAGGTAACCTTGCTTAAGTCACTACACATTGCATTATTACTTTGAATACATCAAGCTTGCTACCTTTATACAAGAGTAAAATAAATTGCCGAAAGAAGATGCATTTGAATATATATTATGGTTTGGTACTTTAGGGATAATAGCATTTAGGGCCGAATCTTACAGTTGTTTGCTTAAATACAAGTTTGTTTGAGTGATTGTTGGCACAAGGCAGAGTGTGTTTTCTCACTGTGTCTGACTAAACTCACCATATTCACTGAGGAGTTGTGAATTATGTTGAACATTGGGCAATTGTCAACAAACATCTGAACTTATGAGGGAAAATTATTGCTGAAGATGATTGAATTCATTGATATATTTGGTTCCATGTCTTTGCAAATACTTTGTGCGAAGACTTGGGCTTCTTCCAGTGCATGTACCGAACACAAAATGAGACAAAATACAACTATTATACAGCAGAATTGGATTTTGAATTCTTGACATCCCTGGAAGACAGAAACACAAGTTGAATAGATTGCCCCACTGGTCCATTTAGTTACTAACAATTTTTTTGAGATTCATCACATCGTTTGATAATTTTATTGCATCTCAGTTTTGAATTTGCTTGTCATGCTCATCATAATGAACAGGTGAATGAAAACAATAGACAGAAGCTGCCATATCTCTCATCAGCCACGAAGAAACCTGTATTTGAAGACCTCATTCAGAACCACTAACAAAAACACATTGAATTATGTTGGTCATGAAACCAACTTGAGTGAACACTAGTTCACACGTCATTCAGGCCTTAGGAGTTGGAACTGGATCAGACCCAGATAAGGTTGACAAGTCTCAGATTGAAACAGCTAGCCAGAATTCTTCAGAATCTCATTAATCAATTTCTAATTGATAAGACAAGAATTCGTGCATCTAAAATAGTTCAAAGTCATCTGCAATTCCAACAATTAATTAAATCACAAAGAAAATAACATTCTTTCAAAGTGTTCTTCCATTTGTTTAGCTTCAATTCGAAGTATGCTGGAGTGTCAAATCTGGTAAGTGTTTGCTTGAACCTGTTTCATACTGACACCCAGCTAACATCAATTTCTTTCAGATAGCTGTCAATAAACTTATTTCAAATTGTTGCAATCTTTGGTATAGCTATTAAATAAATAGAAAGATAAATACAGGATTTCTTATAAATTGAAATGGAACAAATCCTGGATTCCTGAAAAAAATAGGTTCCCCAAATAATCTTTTATAGGCAATGTTGCATTCATCTTGGAGGTTTATAGATGATTGTCGAACCATAAATCACCAAAGTTATAACATAGTAGGATACATGCACTCATACTGCAGCTATCTTTTCAACAGGAGCTCTTTCCACCAGTCACATTTCTTTTCTGTTCCTTCTTGCATTATTTTATATTCTTCGTTTCTAGACGTATTTTTCTTCTACATGCTGCCTCGTGGTAACATTATACTAAAACAGAAGTCAGATGTTGACTGATGCCATTGAGCTTTACCTGAGCACCATCTCACTCAATCCCTCCACAGTTTCTGATTTGTCACACTGCTTGTCTGACATCCAGCTGTGGATAAGCAAAAGTGGTCTCTAAGTAAATATTTAGAAGACCAAAGACATTATCTTCAGTAACCGTAAGATAATAAGACATGAAAGCAGAACTTGGCCATTCAGCCCATTGAATCTGCTCCACCTTTCAATGAGATTATGGCTGATCTGATAATCCTCAACTCCACTTTCTTGCTTTTCCTCATAACTATAAATTCTGTTATTAGTTAAAAATCTATTTATCCATACTTTGGTTGTTCTAGATGCACATTCCATTACATTTCCTGGCCACTGTTTGAAATGAATCAGACTGTTTGTTATTTAATCCTAACATGAGTACATACCTGCTCTATCACCCAGATCACTGACTTCGTTCTTTGTAACATTACCCATTTCCAACCCTGCCTCAATTTGTCTTCTACTGTAACTCTCATCAGTAATTTATTACTACATGTACTCAAGTGTTCTCCTGGTCAAACTCCCATCCTCTACCCTTCATAATCCTAAGCTAATTTATGATCCTGTGAAGGCACATTAACTAGCATCAAGGCCATTTCACCCCAAATCCTTTGCTCCCCTACCGGCATTTCGGCATTACTCTCCTGTATCTTTATAATTACAGAGGAACCTCGATTATCCGAACGAAATGGGCAGGCATTATTTCATTTGGATAACTGATTATTCAGTTAATTGATTTCCTCTGGGGCTCAGAGTTTTTTGTGAAGTCTGCTCCCCGTTCAGGACATTTGACAAAAACACACTGCGCATGAGACCCCGCCCCCCGCCCTCCCCCAACCCCGTCCAACATTGACCCCCAGTCCACCCCCCAGCCTGCCCTCGGCCCCACAACACCAACCCCGTCTGCTCTCCCCCCATCTCCTCCCGCCCACCCCAAACCCCGTCCAACACCAACCCACCAGTCCACCCCCTGCCCGCCCCCAGCCCCGCAACACCAACCCCGTCTGCTCTCCCCACACCCCCCTTCCCTCCCCCAAGCCCTTCCAACCCTGACCCCAGTCCACTCCCCAGCCTGCCCCTCTTTTAGATTAGATTCCCTACAGTGAGGAAACAGGCCATTTGACCCAATAAGTCCACACTGACCCTTCCATGAGTAACCCACCCAGACTCATTTCCCTCTGACTAATGCACCTGTGATACTATGGGCAATTTAGCATGGCCAATTCACCTGACCTACACATCTTTGGATTGTGGGAGGAAACCAGAGCACCCGAAGGAAACCCACGCAGACACGGGGCAAGCTCCACACAGATAATCGCTGGAATCAAACCCGGGTCCCTGGTGGTGTGAGGCTGCAGTGCTAACCACTGAGCCACCATGCCACCCTTTATATATATATATATATATATATATATATATATAGATATATTTATACACTTACTTTACTGACCTCTTGAATATCCCCAATTTTAATCATTCGCACTACTGGCCATCATACCTTCAGCTGCCAAGTGGCTTAGCTCCTGGATTCTCTTCCTTAACCTTCCACCTATCTCTTCTTTTTGACTGAAGTTCAGGTTATTTGTCCTAATATCTCCTTGTGCAATTTGATGTCAAATTTGTTTGAAAACAATTCTCTAAAGCATTTTAAGATCTCTATTATTTTATAGACACTATGTAACTTAAGTCTGTATGTTGTTGCTTTTCAAATATCTATATTTATTTTTAACTAATGTTATTGGCTCTTTGGTCATTAATAATTCTATGTTTTAATCACTTTCGATATTAAATTATTCTTCCAATCTTCCCCATCACTCCTCTGGTGATAATCCTTGGTGATGCTCTCTAATTGGTATTTCACCATGCAGTATTTAAGATCTAAATCTTGCAGAACTTTAAAAACATCTTTTAAATCTCCTTTTTAACATTTTTGTTTCAGTTTTAAAAAATCCCTAATATGTTCACATTCTTGAACAATTAATAATACTCGTTTCCATGTACCTTTATTGTATCCTTTCTATGACTTTAATAAGTCTCAAAAAATGGGATTTGCAGAATTATGTATGATACCCTGATACAATGTATTTCATAAATTCAACTTGACTCCCTTGCTCTTATATTTAATGAATGAAACCCAGAATTTCAGCTATTTTTGTAATTTCAGCTATTTTATGAGCATCTTTTCTTGCATTTCAACCTTGAAGGTTTATGGATGCAAAATGCTTGATTTTTATTTCTTCACACAATTCAAATTCTTTTCGTTTCAGACATATTTTTCCCACTGATCTTTTCTCTGATATGTACAAATATTTCTGCACATTGAATGGCACTTGTCATGTATCTGCTCACATCACTGCCTTGTCTGTATTGTTTTGGAATAATTTCTATCCTCACAATTTATCATGCCACTAATTTTCTGTCATCAGCAAACTTCAATATCATCTGTCTTGTACCTATGTTCAACACTTATATGTCTAAATAGAAAGCAAAAGAGTTCCAGCTTTGGTTCCTGAGAAAAACCTCATTTCACTGATCTCAAAAGGCAACTCATTTGCCTTTTTCTTTGTTTTCTGTTGCATAACTATTTCAGTGTCAATGTGGCTATTTTACTTTTAATATCCTGTGATTTCATCAAAAAGATATTTGGCAAAAGAAAGAATATTAAGAATACATGACAGGTAGCAAGCCTTAGCCCAAGTATAATTTTCTGTTATTGTTGTTGAAGGTTTAATTTTGTGCCGTTAATGTTTAAAAGCATTTAGTTGTCATTAATTTAGGAACTATTCACTGGGCAGAGTGTTGTGTGAGATTCCACATCATAATTGGTAATAGAATTGACTAAAGGGGCAAAGACCCTCAATGATACATGAGTGTGAAGTTTTTGAACAATTTGCTTGTCAAGAAAACCACCCAGTTGGACTTAAATAATGGCAATTGTATATGTAAAGTTAAGCCAGGATTCTTATTTGTTTGTTGATTGTTAGTTTGGTTTCTGAAATATATATTGTCCAAGGATCATATTTACTGTTAATCTCATTCATTCAGTTTGCACAACTTGCAATCCATCTAATTGTTTTTCTTTAGATTTATAAAAACAAGCTGACATTTTCAAACTTGCCATAGGGATCACATTCATACAGTAAATGAGCAGCCATTGAAATTTATTGTGTGGTGCCATAAGAAACTGGAGCAATTAAGTCTTCAGCACATTATGGGATTAAAAAAATGGTGTTTTAATTTGATGAAAAATGTAACTGTAATCAAGTCAGTAACCATATTCTTGTTTGAATTCATAAATTGCACTGTTGATATTGCATCCACTGTTGTTGATTGCTGTTTATCATAAACACATAAATCGTTGGTGTGTTTAGTGCTTGCTGGCTGATAATTATCAGCTCTCACCAATGTTCTGACTCGTGTCTCTTAAATCCTTACTGTGATAGCAAACAGGACAGGTCTCAGCTGCTGGTTAATTTCTTTTAAATCAAGCAAAGATAATCTGGCTAGTTTGAGATTTTAACAATCATCAACCCTCCAGATATTCAGTGTCTGAATCTACACAGCTGCAGTACAAAAGTGATTATCAGGAGGCTTTGTCCCATGCCCCTATTAAAGGAGGCAAATCACAAAACCACATCCAACTGTCCAACTGAACAACCCCTACATTTTACAATTAGAATAATTTACACACTGCTTTAATCATTATGATTATATTAAGATAGGATCAATCGTGGTGGTAATCTGATTTTGTTACATGTTAATGCAAACTTTATTAAGCTCTCTTCCAGGACACACAACAGCATACACTTTAGTGGAAATCATTCAGGACCCAAATATCATAAAATTAACTATGGAATATTGATACTTGTTGAAAATGTTCTTATATTCATTTTTGTACATTTTGGAATTAATGTAATAATTACTTCTAAATACTCATTGAAGAAATTGACCAGTGTCAAATTAAACATTTATTTGGAGTCCCCATGTGCTACTGGAAAATAGCATTGCTTCCAAAAGCTTAAATTGGTGGCTTGGAGTCCCATTTTGGATGCAAATTCAATTCAAAAGTCTGAATAGTCTGATTTAGTTTATTTGTTTTACATTAATATTACTAAAAAGGTACAAACTAGTGCTATAATTGGCTAATCGAAAGGAAAACATAGGTTTTGTTTTCATCTATTCCCAGTGGACTGCATTGCCCATTAAAATAAAACAAATGATACCCTGTGACATCACGTCTTGACCTAATCCCTGTAGCAGATTTTCTGAAGGAGTGAATGTTGACAATCCCAATCCTTTTTAAAAGGCTGTATCTCAAGTGCATCTCAAGTGTTCTTTACGCAGATGAAAAGCCTCTTGCTACAATTTTCTCCCAGAGGACATGTGTGCATTTCCTGCTTTAAGTGTGAAGTGCCAACAATCATTTGGACTGTCTCTTCATTATCAGCTGACAAGTGATACTCACAAAGTTGGGTGAAATCACTCCTTCACTAATATTGCAAATTCTTTACATTTTATTGTATTTTACATAAAAATTTGCTTTTGCCATTAGAGTACTTTGACTGAATATGATACACACTCTAAGTAAAATAAATGCAGATATTGTAAATCTCAAAAATCAATTCAGAGTAATTTACAATAAGAAAGATTGCACTTCTGGTTAATGCAAAACAGGAAAGAAAAATATTTTATCTAGATTTGGAACATTTACATCAAAAAACACATTCAATAACTTTATAAGTGAAGCAATTGCTTTATTTATTAAATAAGAGTTTTGATCATCACTGTTGTGGTTCTGTTCGCCGAGCTGGAAGTTTTTGTTGCAAACATTTCGTCCCCTGGCTAGGCGACATCATCAGTGCTTGGGAGCCTCCTGCGAAGCGCTTCTTTGATGTTTCCTCCGGTGTTTATAGTGGTCTGTCCCTGCCGCTTCCGGTTGTCAGTTTCAGCTGTCCGCTGTAGTGGTTGGTATATTGGGTCCAGGACAGCTAACAATCCGCATACATGAACATCAACTAGCCACGAAACGATACAACCAGCTATCCTTAGTAGCCACACACACAGACAACAAGCAACATGAATTCGACTGGGACAACACTGCTATCATAGGGCAAGCCAGACAGAGAACAGCCAGGGAATTCCTAGAGGCATGGCATTCATCCACAAACTCCATCAACAAACACATCGACCTGGACCCAATATACCAACCACTACAGCGGACAGCTGAAACTGACAACCGGAAGCGGCAGGGACAGACCACTATAAACACCGGAGGAAACATCAAAGAAGCGCTTCGCAGGAGGCTCCCAAGCACTGATGATGTCGCCTAGCCAGGGGATGAAACGTTTGCAACAAAAACTTACAGCTCGGCGAACAGAACCACAACAACGAGCACCCGAGCTACAAATCTTCGCACAAACTTTGATCATCACTTTTTTCATGTCCAATTCAAACCACTTGAATTTTAGTTGTGAACTGCTATGAATTTCGTAAAGTTGATGCAATAAATATAGGCTACTGTCCAGATATTTGTTGCTATTTTAGAGTGGGAGGTAAAACAGAAAATAATTTTTATTTGCCTTATTTGAATTTACAATAATCAATCAGAAGACCGTAAGACCATAAGAAATAGGAGTGGAAGTAAGGCCATTCAATCATGTCAAGAAATTCTGTCAGTAGTATATTTTCTCTTAATTATTAAATTCAATCACATTATTAATTTAAAGAAAGGCTTTATCCAAGATTGATACCTCTCAATCCTTGAATTGAATGATAGAACCAATTCAGAAGTGACCATTTGGCCTTTCCTAAATAGGCTAACTCTATGCCACACCACTGTTCTTTCCCCATTGTCCCTTTTCTTCTGTTTTCAAAGCACTATTCAGTTTTTGATCTAAACAAAAATTGTTTATGGAGAATGTTTTCAATCAGCTTCATTCTGAACATTATCTACTTCACTGAAAGTCATTTTCATAACGGTTTAAAGGAAATGTGAGCATCATAAACACTAAATCGTTCTTAGGTCTATTCTGCCATTCACAATTCCAAACGCTCAGATGACTGACTTTTCCTTGCCTGAGAGAACCTGGCTATTTGTTTAATAGCAATAGCATTTCACTAATCCTCTGAGAGAGTCACATTTTTTGATGAGAACAAAACACTTGATTATCTTAAGCCTAGTGATTTATTTCTGTTTTGTTTACCTGCCAGTGAATTGCATTTTTCCACAATTGCAAGTAAATACAAAGCCACTTGAGCAAAGGCCTACGATTCTAGATGGCTGACAATGGACATTCTTTAAAGTTATTTTAAGATAATATTCATTGATGAATATTTTATTGAATGTTCAATTGGTTATTCTGATGTTTCATATCTTCTATGATAATTTAATGTTACTTTTCACTGCACATGACTCTACTTAACAATTTCTTCTTAAATTAAACTCATCATTGCACACTGTTCCTAAAATATCCCAAAAGAGTTCTGAGGAAGGGTCACTGAACCCAAAACGTCAACTTTGTAAAGTTCATCCAGCATTATCAATTAAAACTGGCTTTATGTTAGCAGACAGAACATGATGGTGGAGGATTATTGTTTTGGATTGGAAGCCTGTGACTAGCAGTGTACTGGGTTCATTTTTATTTGACATTTATATGAATGATTTGGATGAGAATACAGGAGACAGGGTTAGTGAGTTTGCAGATGACATCAAAATTGGTGGTTTTGTACACAGGGAAGAAGGTTATCAAAAATTACAAAGAGATCCTGATCAATTGGTCAATGGGCTGAGGAGCGGCAGATGGAGTTTAATTTTGATAAATGTGAGGTATTGCAATTTGATAATACAAACAAGGACAGGATTTATACAATTAATGACAGGGTCCTGGGTTGTGTTGTAGAAAAGAGAGTCCTAGAGATTAAGGTATATAATTTTTTGAAATTTGCATTGCAGGTAGACAGAATGGTTAAGAAGGTATTTAACATGCTTGCCTTCATTGCTCAGACTTTTGAGTATAGGAGTTGGAATGTCCTGTTGAAATTGTAAAGGATGTTGGTGAGGCCTCTTCTGGAGTACTGTGGGAAGTTCCTGGTCGCTCTGTTACAGGAAGAATATTATTAAACTGGAGAGAGTTCAGAAAGGTTTTACCAGGGACCTTTATCACTGGAGCATCAAAGGTTGAGTGGTGACCTTTTTGAGGTTTATGAAATCATGAGGTGCATAGATAAGGTAAATGACAAGGGTCTTTTCCCGATTATAGTGGAGTTCAAAACTAGGGGACATATTTTTAAGGTGAGAGGAGAAAGATTTAAAAAGGATATAAGATGCAATTTTTTTACATACAGTGTTTCATGTGTGGAATGAACTGCCAAAGAAAGTGATGGATACAGGTGAAGTTATAATGTTTAAGACATTTAGAAAAGTTCATGAATAGGAAAGTTTTGGAGGAATATGGGCCAAATGCAGGCAGGTGGGATTAGTTCAGTTTGTGAATATGGTCAGCGTGGACTGATTGGACAGAAGGGTCTGTTTCCATGCTATATGAATCTATGACTCTAATATCAAATTTCAAGCTAACTGAAAAGTTAAAAAGACAGCATTGATACACACAGGAGCTTAAATTTGTTAGTGCCTTAAAGCAGTCCTGATGCAAGATCAGTTCACAACGTGGATGCTTGGGGATCGATTTGAGTTTCATCTTCACTTTTTTGGCATATGTGGGTAGGTAGGGTATAATCAATCCTCATATCAAAACACAATGTTTGGGTCCTAACCAATGTTGAGTGGTGCTGAGTCCCATAGGCAGAGCTAGACAGGTAAACACCTCACAGTGCTGATCAGTAGGGGTGCTGCAAAACCTTACATTCATTTATGAATCTGAGTCTGGAATAGGAGACGAAAGCTCATCTCTGCTTAAAAGAAAATCCTTGACTGATTTTGCAGAGGCCCATAGGTAAATCCAGGAATGTGGGAAGTGATGTGGGGGTTGGAGGAAGGGGGACCATAGTAGATGCCACAGTTCAAAGGGCAATCCAGCTTGCAGTTCTTTATGTAGGCAGACGATACATACCTGCCCATTCCGACTCATCCAAAAATGAAACTTTGCGAAGTTTTGATACTTTTTGTTGAGAAGTCTCTAACAGTTCCTTTAAGCAGAGCTAGGCAGCTAAACATCTCACAATGCTGATCAGAAGGGGTGCTGGAAAAACCTTAATTTGACTTATGAATCTGTGTCTGGAAAAGGTGACAAAAGCTCATTTCTGCCAAAACAAAAGCCTCGACTGATTTTGCAGAAGCCCACATTTGTTACTACTGTGCTCATTTGATGCACTAAATGATAGCAGTAATGTTGAATTTGGGCACCAGTATATCTTCGCTTTACTTAGGAGATTTATTATAAATCAAAGTGACAAAGATCTGGATTGAAAAAAAAATGCAGAGTCATTAGGGTACTTCTGCCCAGGCTGTACAATTGCAGTTAAAGTAGATCAGTATTAATTTCCTGTTATCACAAATTACTATAAACAGTTAGAACAAATTAATTTCTCCACAAATGTAGACATCCTATATAATTTCACATTGTTGTCAAGATAATAAATTTAATTAACATTGTTTAAAATTTGAGTAAATTTTGTGAGATAAACAGGTGGAATCATGATAGTTCTTCTGCAGCCGGGAGGTTCCAGTTGTAGATCATTGTTGGGCTCTGAAAAAATCCAATTCTAGCATTCTGTGAGAATGTAATTTTCAGCATATACTCAGTTCCAAGTCTGCTACATATAACAGTTTCAAAATGTTAGCAACATTCAATTCTGTCCAGCAGTAGGAGTGGGATTTACCGTTTAGTTTGGATAGTTCACTTGCTTCATTTGGGGGTCACTGATGAGGAGTTCAAAGGTGACATGCCTTTGGAAAAAAACCATGAGATGGGGAAAGGAAACAGAGACAGAAGCAGACATCATGTTCAGAAGGCTGCAGTTTGATGTCCAGCTGGGAAGTTAACTGAATTACATAGATTTTATGTTGGAGACTCAGAGAGAAACCAAGAGCAGTTAGAATGCTTTATGCTTTTGGAACTCAAGGAAAGACTGTAGGAATTTGAAGGTATGTACATCTGGGGTTTAAGGCTCAGGAAACTCCTGGGGAGCAGATGGAGGGGAAGGTCACAGGTGATGTGTGAGGAGTAGCCAAGAGGAGCTCAGTTGCAGCCTGAGAGCATTACTATTTGAGTGCAACTGAGAGAATGATGGTTGAAAAACTCACAAACAATTTTTGCGCGATGTAACTGAGCAAGGTTGAAACCCAAGAAAAACACAGCGGTCCAACTGGCTCAATGAAGCTAGATGTTGATGAAAAGGTGGAACTTTGCATGTGAATGAGTGCTGGAGTACAGTTTTGGAGTGCAGGGGAGCATAGACCCAGCAACAGAGAGTAACCTACTACAATGGAGCAATCATCAAGGTTGTCCATGATGGAGTGGTTCTTGAGAGAAGGTTTCATGGCCAGATCAGCAGAAGTAAAGAATTGTAATCCCTTGTGAAATTTTACGATGACCCATCATGTCATGATGTCTAGGGGTGTGGAGGGGTGGCATTACTGAGAAATCAGCAGTATCTATCTTCATTACATTTGCTTTTTGACATGCATTGTAGATGTTTGATTGGGGTCTTATCTCTTAATCTGTTATGAGATTAGAGATGTTATCATATATCTCTGTAGCAGGTCAGGCTTGAACCTGGGCCTGCTGGTAGATCACAGTCTATTTCCTGCATTTACCGCATGTTAATCCCAAAGTTTAGAAATAAGTTGTATATGTATTGTAGATTGTATTACTGCTCTAATTTTATTTAGGGTTAATCATTCATTCAAAACTATGGAATCTTGTGGCTTCATTCTTTTAGTAAATCTCCTGGATCTCACGATTCATCTATTTTAAAATAAGGGGTTTACTTGTCCAGAGCCATATATTTTGTGGAGAAAGTGAGGTCTGCAGATGCTGGAGATCAAAGTTGAAACTTTATTGCTGGAACAGCACAGCAGGTCAGGCAGCATCCAGGGAACAGGAGATTCGACGTTTCGGGCACAGGCCCTTCTTCAGGAATGAGCAGAGAGTGTTCAGCAGGAGAAGATAAAAGGTAGGGAGGAGGGACTTGGAGGAGGGGGCGTTGGAAATGTATTTTGTGGTCAGGACTAGGATTGTAACAGCAGCCAGTATTCAGATTACCTGTGGCAATCTAATTAAATGGTTCAGCAGTTGTGTATAACCATGTACGAAATAATAACCATATTTCAAGAGTTAATTTAATGTTTCAGATTAGCGCAACTGAAATGCTTTTTCCCTTTGACATGTCGAGAACAGTCAGGTTTTTAGTTACTGTAAATATTTTCCTTGTACTGATCTTGCTTGTTAATCTGCTTTGCATTCAATAGAGCTATCTATGCAGTAGTCTGTTTAGCTCTCTACTCAGCTGCCTGAGAAAATCACGCGTGGCATTGCAAGGCTGTGGCAAGTGTTCTCAGCTCAACCCCTGGGGTTTTACATATGCCTAGGTTTCAGGACAGGCCTGGATAACTGGGGTCTGAAGCTCTAAGGAGCCCACTGGGTGGGGGTGTGGGTGGGACTGTAGTGCTCGAACTCGGGGATCCAGGACTGCTCCAAGGTTCTGGGTCAGGAGTAGCACCAGGTCCTCAGATTTCTGTCCCTATCCATAATATACCTAAGTTTGGCAGGCAAAGGCACTCTCTGATTCCTCAAGGTGTGGGACATGATGTTCTCTTCACTGGAGGTTGCAAGAGAGATAGTGACAGGGGAAATAATGTGATGAGTAGGTCATGGTGGGAAATTCATCCCTCCTTGCTATCTCAGTGATTAAGTGCTGGGCATGATGATACATGCTGAAAATGTGTTGCTGGAAAAGCGCAGCAGGTCAGGCAGCATCCAAGGAACAGGAGGCTTATGCCCGAAACGTCGATTTTCCTGTTCCTTGGATGCTGCCTGACCTGCTGCGCTTTTCCAGCAACACATTTTCAGCTCTGATCTCCAGCATCTGCAGTCCTCACTTTCTCCTCGAAGATTTTAACCTACTGCGAATCCTCTTACAAGGATGCCTTCCTTGAAGAAGCTCTCTTCCTCCCTCTACAAGGATTTCAGTGAGTCCCTCTCTCACTGCACACCCCAGGTCATCTCCTCTGCACAGAAGCTCTTCAGCCACGTTCTCAATCAGACTCGTTACCACAGCCACATCTCCTTCCTCAGCACCTGCCTACGGAACCGACTGATCCCGCACGGACTCCGGACTACGTTCCGACCAACAAAATTTGGACCCAACCAGTACCTACAACAAATCCGAAGCCTCCAGAAACAGACTTCCCTCTGGATCCTCCGCTCCATGCTTGCAGCCATGTGCTGCTACCTACATTCCCTGCAATTAGACCTACCCCAGCTCAGGACAACACTCTCACAGACCTGCAAAGGACCTCTACTGTTCTTCATCCACAGAAGAATCCATACACTAAACAAACAATTCCTGAAGAAGGGCTTATGCCCGAAACATCGATTCTCCTGTTCCTTGGATGCTGCCTGACCTGCTGCGCTTTTCCAGCAACACATTTTCAGCTCTGATCTCCAGCATCTGTAGTCCTCACTTTCTCCTCCATGATGATACATGGGCAATTTTCTTGACTTGCCTTAAGTGGTCAATTAATGACCAATGAGGGACCCCAGTCTGCTATTTTCCTGATCATCTACCTCCCCACAGTGCAAGGAAAGTGACTAGTTTCCCAACTGGGAGAATCTGTCTGGTGTGTTGGCAGAGGCCTCCAATTGCTTCAATCTGGGGGCAGATAAGGGAGTGGCTTTGAATTCCATCAGCCTGCTCTTGCTTCCAACCCCTCTCTCCTGCTGAGACTGCCCCCCCCCCCTCCCAATTCCCCGAGAAGCCTCTGGCACTCAGGTCGCCAACATTGAGGCCTATTGAGAGTGAGATACTTGCCCTGTCTTACTGAGCTGATTGGTGGGCAATGGAGTTAGTTATTTCACCAGTGTCTGGGATATCTAGAATATCAGGACAAAGTGTCAGCATCAATTTGATGAGATGAGGAAACATTACTATATTCAGGCTTGTGACGTTTCGAAGATCTCTACCCCAAGAGTTATGGGTGTTCAATCATTGAGTATATTTAAGGCTGAAATGGACAGATATTTGGCCTTTCAGGAAATCAAAGGGTATGGAGAACTGGTGGGAGAATGGACTAGAGTTAGATGATTAGCCATGATTGTATGAATGCCTGATGGGCCATAATGTCTTCTGCTGCTTCTATTTCTCATATTTTTGTGCTAATTATGCATTCGCTTGGTACACATTGTGGAAGAATGTTTAGCAGCTAAAACACTATTTTGCCTTTATGTTTAATTACCCAGGTTAAATAAAAATGTATTCATAGACTTGCACTAAAGTACAAATAGGATCAAAAGTACTGAATGACCAAAATTCTTTTGGGAGTTACTATCCATTTTCTCAGTCTCAAAATAGATCAGATTTAAAACTACTGAGTGTTAGAGCAACAGTGCAGAGCATGGGTCAAAGGTTTGAAGGCACGAGTGATGTGATGCTCTGATTGCCTTGAGGAGGTTTTGTCAGTTTCCAGCCAGCCTTTCACCCGAAGAGGAAGGGAAAACTCAAGAGAATGGCAAAACAGAAGAAAAGTTCTTTACTCTTTAAACTGCTGCTGTTCATGCCTTGTTGTAAGTCGGCTACATTGTGGAATTTCACGACAGTTGAATATTTGTATTAGCGATAAACATTGTGCTTTCCTGTACTTCAGATTTGTGCATTTGGGAAAAAAGGCAATATAAATCGTAAGAAGCAAAAATTAATCCATATCAGTCCCCTGTTTAAATAATTCAAGGGTATTTTAAGCTGTACTCACCTAATGTGCATGAACACGGTGAAATTAAACATTGTGGCATTTTATAAAGTATTTCATTGAAAAAGATATGGCAGATACAGTTGCAAGAAACTATTTCGACTTTCGATGGGGGAAAATAATCTCCAGCTCAAAAGTCTCAGTAAATATTTTGATTTTGTATAAATTGGGCATAAAATAATTAACAGCTACCTTGAAGGCCAGGGTGAGTGCTGGTGAGAATGAATAACATATGAGAGTTAACTATCACTCTTATCTATTTACTTTAGCTTTAAAAGGAGGTGTTGGTTTCCCAACCTTGCAAAGGGATTGCCCAGGTGGTGTTGATCTTAGAATCCAAGGCCGGGTAGCAATGAATATACACTCGAGAGACTAGAGGCCTAATACCCAAAGGAAGGAATGTGTAAACTTTTGTCCTGTGTGTAGACAGAAGTGGGTGGGGAAGGATGGTGGCACCAAGAATTACTGGGGAAAAACTGATGGCAAATTAAGACAGCCAATGGAAATACATGACAACCAAGAATAGATAGACCATTGGTGGCACAAGAAGACCATTCTCCCGATGAAAATGGCAAAGGGGGTGGATAACAGCAGCAAGCTTTTGAAACCATAAACCTTAATATAATTTACATCAAAAGGAAAATCCCCAGAACACACCTGGGTGCTTTAAAATCCTTGTTGACTGGAAATGTCAAAACTAAAGATGGTAACTGGGTAATTTACACTGATGACCTGGTGGTGAATATTTTCATTGTTCTAAGAAATACAGAAAATAAGAGCAAGAGCCCATTGAGCCTGTTTTGCCATTCAACATCATCATTGCTGACCCTCCAATTCAATACCATGCCCCTGCACTAAAGCTTTTCTAGAAATCGATATTTATTCTCAATGTATTCAATTACTTTTCCTCTGCAGCCTTCTGTTGTAGAGATTCCACAGGTTCACCAATCTCTGAATGAAGAAATTTCCTTTCATCTCAGTCCAGTGTATGCTGAGACTTTCAGCTCGAGTTGTGGAGCTCCCAGCAGAGGAAACATCATCCCTGCATCCAGTCTGTCCAGCCCTGTCAGAATGTTTCAATGTTTCACTGCGGTACCTTCTCATCCTTCTGAACACCAGTTGATACTTGCACCGTCCATAAGACCATATGACATAGGAGCAGAAGTGGGCCATTCAGCCCATTGATCTGCTCCACCATTCAATGCGATCATGGTTGATTTGACAATCCTCAACTCCACTTTCCTGCCTTTTCCCCATTACCCTTGATTCTCTAATTAATTAAAAACCTGTCTATCAACCCAATCTCTCCTCACACAATAAACATTGCATCACAGGAATCAGTCTGGTGAAAAGCTTGTTACAATAATGATATTAAAACATTTCCCAAAATGTTTTCTGGCAGGAAAATTATGCGGAAGCAATTTCTACCCAATTTCTGCCATTTAATGTTGCTTAAATTAACACCTGCTCAAAAATTGTTCATATTTATTATGAAGGACAGGGTGTCTGAGCACCTAGTAAATTTTCAGATGATCTGAGAAAATCAACATAGATTTGTAATGAGAAGATTATGCCTAACAAACCTGACTGAATTTTACGAAAGAGGTGACTTATATAGTAGATACAAGAATATCTTTCAATGCTATTTATATTGTCTTCCAGAATCAGTTCTGGAGCACAAGTCTTTAGTACTCTTCTTGAATATTGGAAGGATCCATAGCCCTTGCAGTGTCCAGAGTCTTCTTGATATCACATGGAATGAATTCAATTGTTGAAGACTGGCATTTTGGACGATAGCAAGATGGATCATCCACTTGACAGTTCCAAGTGAAGATTCATGTAAATGCTCCAGCCTTTCTCTTTTGCACTGATATGCTAGACATCCCCATTATTGAGGCTGGGAATAATTGCAGATCCTCCTCCTCTATCTCCTGTTCACCACCATTCATGATTGGATGGGTGGCACTCCCTGTGGTCTTTTGGTCTAAGCACTCATCGTGTTCTGCCTTTCTTCCCCTTTTTGTCAACAGCAAATGAACATAATATTGCAACCCCATTGCACTTTCTGCTTTCACTTTTGATCTCTCAGCATCAAGGTAATGTTAGAGGGTGGATATAGTTGGGCCATGCTCTTATGGATTGTGGTGAAGTAAAATTCTGCTGATGGCTCAAGGTGCTGCATGGATACTCAGTTATGAGTTGCTAGAATGTTTCAAAGTCTGTCTTGTTTAGCCAGTGGTTGTGTCACATAAATGATGGAGATTTTTTTCTTTATGAATTCAGAACTTCATCTGCCATGGACAGGTGCATCTGAGGCAGAGGGATTGGTATGGAGAAGATCAGGTATATTTTTCCCCCTTGTTTGTTTCCTCAATACCTATCACATATCCAGTCTATTGGTTTGTCTTTCAGGGCTTGGCCAGCACAATCAGTAATGGTGCTATCAAGCCACTCTTGTCAATGAACATTGAAGTCTTCCACTTAGCATACATTTGGTGCCTTTGTGAGCCTTAACCTCTGCTTATAAGACAATCCCTTCATACCCAAGATTAACCTGGTGAAGATTCTCTGAACTGTCTCCAATATCAATATAGTTTCTGAAACAGTTCACAAGATTCGAGGTGTGGTCTCACACATGCCACGTGTAATTTTGACAACATCTCTATTTTTATACTCCATTCCTTTTGAACTAAAAGAACAGTATCCAATTTGGCTTCCCTTTTATCTGCTAACTTGTTTTATGCCTTTTGTGTTTTATTCTGGGTAATCCAAGATGGAGGACGGGAAAAGTTTCTGGCTGTAACAGCTGCTCCTTTTTTGAGGTATTTTAGGTGCTGACGGTGATTTCCTCGAATTCCAGGAGCAGCAATTACTGTTTTAAACACTGTTGCATTGTTTTGCAACTTTGGAGGGGAAAAATAGTCAAAATAACAGTTTTAAAAGGGAGAAGAACAGACAAAGGAAGCACATAGTGAGGTCAGAGCAGGAGAGAGAGAGACAGAGAGAGAGAGAGAGAAAGAAACCCACACTGCTAACTGACAGAGTTAGCAGTTACTGCTTTGCTGTTGAATTCATGTATTGCTGGATATCGGAGAGTGTCTGGGAAAATTTAAAAGAAGTGAAATTCACAACTGATCTTGGAGGAACTGATCTGGGAGTGGTCACAGCACAGAACAGATAAGTGGATTTTAAGTGTGGCCTTAAAAGAAGTCTGTAGTAGCGAATAGAGTAGGTTGTTTCTTGATTATATGTTTTATTGAGCTATGTCTCTTGATTAAACTTAAAATAAAAGCCATAAGTATTAATTTAACCTAGAGCAGTGTTTTGTAGAGGAATAAGACAGTGCTATTTGCTGGGTCCATAGACTGAAAGAAGCCAAAATGGCCCTCAGTAGAGTGATATGCTCTTCTTGTCGGATGTGGGAGTTTAGGAAGAATTTATGGATTACTGAGGATTATATCTACAATAAATGCTATTGGTTGTGAATCCTATCAGATCGAATGGATCAGTTAGAGAGGCAGTTAGAGGCAATGAGGAATTTACAAGAGCAAGGGAATGTGATGAATGGCAGTTTTAGGAAGGGGGGAAAGTCTCAGATACAGTCACATAGATGGGTTAACTCTAAGAAAGGTAAGACGGTAGGCAGGTCATGCAGGCGTCTTCTATGGCTATCATCATTTCAAACAGGTATGCTGTTTTGGAATATGTAGGGGGTGATGAATTCTCAGGGGAATGTAGCACGAACAGCCAAGTTTCTGGTATTGAGACTGGCTCTAATGTAATGAGAGGTATGTCGGGTTCCAAGAGATCGATTGCGTTAGGGGACTGTCTAGTCAGACAGATGTTTCTGGGCCAGCAGCGAAAAATCAGAATGGTGTATTGCTTCCCTGGTGCCAGGATCAAGCATGTCTCAGAGAGGGTGCAGGAAGTTCTCAAGGGGGAGAGGGGCCAGCAGGAGGTAATTGTACACATTGGAATCAATGACATTGGAAGGGAAAAGGTTGAGATTCTGAAGGGAGATTACAGAGAGTTAGGCAGGAATTTAAAAATGAGGTCCTCCAGAATGGTAATATCTGGATTACTCCCTGGATTACGAGCTAGTGAGGTCAGGAATAGGAGGAAAGAGCAGATGAATGCATGGCTGAGGAGCTGGTGTACGGGAGAAGGATTCACATTTTTGGATCATTGGAAGCTGTTTTGGGGTAGAGGTGACCTGTACAAGAAGGACGGATTGCAGCTAAATTGGAAGGGAACTGATATACTGGCAGGGAGATTTGCTAGAGCTGTTTGGAAGGATTTAAACTAGTAAGGTGGTGGGTGGTAGGTGGTGGGGAGGGTGGTGGGGGTAGGTGTGGCACCCAGGGAGATAGTGAGGAAAGATTTCAATCTGAGACTGGTACAGTTGAGAACAGAAGTGAGTCAAACAGTCAGGGCAGGCAGGGACAGGGTAGGACTAATAAATTAAACTGCATTTATTTCAATGCAAGAGGCCTAACAGGGAAGGCAGATGAACTCAGGGCATAGTTAGGAACATGGGACTGGGATATCACAGCAATTATAGAAACGTGACTCAGGGATGGACAGACAGGCAGCTTAATGTTCCAGGATACAAATGCTATGAGAAGGACAGAAAGGGAGGCAAGAGAGGAGGGAAAGTGGTGTTTTTGATAAGGGATAGCATTACAGCTGAACTGAGGGAGGATATTCCCGGAAATACATCCAGGGAAGTTATTTGAGTGGAACTGAGAAACAAGAAAGGGATGGTCACTTGATTGGGATTGTATTATAGACTCCCTAATAGTCAGAGGGAATTGAGAAACACATTTATAAGGAGATCTCAGTTATCTGTAAGAATAATAGGGTGGTTACGGGAAGGAATTTTAACTTTCCAAACATAGACTGGCACTGCCATACTGTTAAGGGTTTAGATGGAGAGGAATTTGTTAAGTGTGTACAAGAAAATTTTCTGATTCAGTATGTGGATGTACCTACTAGAGAAGGTGCAAAACTTGACCTACTCTTGGGAAATAAGGCAAGGCAGGTGACTGAGGTGTCAGTGGGGGAGCACTTTGGGGCCAGCGACCATAATTCTATTAAATTTAAAATAGTAATGGAAAAAGATAGACCAGATCTAAAAGTTGAAGTTCTAAGTTGGAGGAAGGCCAATTTTCACGGTATTAGGCAAGAACTTTCAAAAGCTGATTGGGCACAGATGTTCGCAGGTAAGGGGACAGCTGAAAAATGAGAAACCTTCAGAAATGAGATAACGAGAATCCAGAGCCAGTATATTCCTGTTAGGGTGAAAGGAAAGGCTGGTAGGTATAGGGAATGCTGGATGACTAAAGAAATTGAGGGTTTGGTTAAGAAAAAGAAGGAAGCATATGTCAGGTATAGACAGGGTAGATAGATCGAGTGAATCCTCAGAAGAGTATAAAGGCAGTAGGAGTATACTTAAGAGAGAAATCAGGACGGCAAAAAGGGGACATGAGATAGCTTTTGCAAATAGAGTGAAGGAGAATCCAAAGGGTTTTTACAAATGCATTAAGAACAAAAGGGAAACGAGGGAGAGATTATGGCCCCTCAAAGATCAGCAAGGTGGCTTTTGTGTGGAGCCGCAGGAGATGGGGCAAATACTAAATGAGTATTTTGCATCAGTATTTACTGTGGAAAAAGGACATGGAAGATATATGAATGTAGGCCAATAGGTAGGCAAATGTCCATATTACAGAGAAGGAAGTGCTGGATGTCTTGAAACACATAAAAGTGGATAAAACCCCAGGACCTCATCAGGTGTACCCTAGAACTCTGTGGGAAGCTAGTGAAGTGACTCCTGGGCCTCTTACTGAGATATTTGCATCATTGACAGTCACAGGTGAGGTGCCGGAAGACTGGAGGTTGGCTAAGGTGGTGCCACTGTTTAAGAAGGGTGGTAAGGACAAGCCAGAGAACTATAGACCAGTGAGCCTAGCGTCGGTGGTGGGCAGGTTGTTGGAGGGTATCCTGAGGGACAGGATGTATGTGTATTTGGAAAGGCAAGGACTAATTAGGGACAGTAAACATGGCTTTATGCATAGGAAATCATGTCTCACAAACTTGATTGAGTTTTTTGAAGAAGTAACAAAGAGGATTGATGAGGGCAGAGTGGTAGATGTGATCTATATGGACCTCAGTAAGGTGTTTGACAAAGTTCACCATGGGAGACTGGTTAGTAAGGTTAGATCTCATGGAATACAGGGAGAACTCACCATTTTGATGCAGAACTGGCTCAAAGGTAGAAAACAGAGGGTGGTGGTTGAGGGTTGTTTTTCAGACTGGAGGCCTGTGACCAGTGGAGTGCCACAAGGATCGGTGCTGGGTCCACTACTTATCGTTATTTATTAAATGATTTGGATGTGAGCATAAGAGGTACAGTTAGTAAGTTTGCTGACAGCACCAAAATTGGAGGTGTGGTGGACAACGAAGAAGGTTACCTCAGATTACAACAGGATCTGGACCAGATGGGCCAATGGGCTGACAAGTTGCAGATGGAGTTTATTTTAGATAAATGCGAGGTGCTGCATTTTGGGAAAGCAAATCTTAGCAAGACATTTTTCAGCTCTGATCTCCAGCATCTGCAGTCCTCACTTTCTCCTAGGACATATACACTTAATGGTAAGGTCCTAGGGAGTGTTGCTGAACAAAGAGACCTTGGAGTGCAGGTTCATAGCTCCTTGAAAGTGGAGTCGCAGGTAGATAGGATAGTGAAGAAGGCATTTGGTATGCTTTCCTTCATTGGTCAGAGTATTGAGTACAGGAGCTGGGAGGTCATCTGCAGCTGTACAGGACATTGGTTAGGCCACTGTTGGAATATAGCGTGCAATTCTGGTCTCCTTCCTCTCAGAAGGATGTTGTGAAACTTGAAAGGGTTCAGAAAAGATTTACAAGGATGTTGCCAGGGTTGGAGGATTTGAGCTGTCGGGAGATGTTGAATAGGCTAGGGCTGTTTTCCCTCCAGCGTCAGAGGCTGAGGGGTGACCTTATAGAGGTTTACAAAATCATGAGGGGCATGAATACCATAAATAGACAAAGCCTTTTCAGTGGAGGGCATAGGTTTAGGGTGAGAGGGGAAGGATATAAAAGAGACCTAAGGGGCAAAGTTTTCACACAGAGGGTAATACGTGCATGGAATGAGCTGCCAGAGGAAGTGGTGGAGGCTGGTACAATTGAAACATTTAAAAGGCATCTGGATGGGTATCTGAATAGGAAGGGTTTGGAGGGATATAGGCCGGGTGCTGGCAGGTGGGACTAGATTGGGTTGGGATATCTGGTCGGCATGGACGAGTTGGACCGAAGGATCTGTTTCCGTGCTGTACATCTCTATGACTCTATGTATGAGAACTCTCAAATTCCTGTATTATTGCTAAGAGTCACAAATTAAGTAACACACATTCAGTTCACTTGAAAATCTCATGCAGATTTATTTAACAGCTAAGCCTACAATGTACAGTAACAGGCAGCCTCCCATGGCAGTTGATCATATGATCCCATTCTGGTCTTTGACTCATTAGTTCTTAAGGAAACACAGATTAACACATTTTTTTCAAGATAACATTACACATCTTAAAAGTGAAAATATGTTTACATTAGAGTACTTGTAAAACTATTTACGTTAAAGGAAGAAGTTAAAATTTAGGAGTTTAAGAATTTGTTTAATGCTTTGATAATCCATCTGAATTTTATGATGGTTTAACATTGTGGAGGTTTAGACTTCATAGATGAGTGTTCTCGACTTGTCGGTGTATTGGGAACTTTCATGTTTTTAGCAAGTTGCTTGTTATCCTGATGGTCTCCTACACCTTTCCTATTCAAGCTTATTATCATCTGTGTTTTGTGCATAATTGAACTATTGCACATGTCTCTGTGTTGGTTTCTGTTCCTTCTTAATGTTGCTTCATTCAGTGTTGTGACCTTATCGGCTCTTGGTTCACTGCACACTTTGGAAAGCTCTGCAGTTAATTACGTTTGCTGCGTATGATTTTGACCTACTGTCCTACTTGGTAGTCATGTAGATCATACTCGATCTTCATTCTCCATCGTTTTTCAAGAAGTTTGTTTCATATCTATTGGGCAGGGACAGGTGACAGCTTAGCAGGGCAACACAACTTGCCTTCCAAAGATGGTGATGCTAATATCCTTTAGGTAAGGAAATTTGACATCTTTACTTGTTCTGGCCTACATGGGACTCCAGAACCACACCAATGTGGTTGACTCTTAACTGCCCTCTGCCTAGCAAGCCAATTGATTGCATCACATGGCTATACAGTGTAAAAAAAGGATCATCTGGCATGGATCTGGTGCTGAAATGACAGTGGCATCCCCAGCCTTGTTGATCCTGGGGGACAAAATTGAGAAAACTGTCTCAAATACCTGTCCAATTAACAGCCTGACATATTGTTCTCATGGACAATGCCCGAGACACCACCATCACCACATGGAGGAAGCACTGAAGGCAGAAAGTGCACTCAATGTATTTTGGGTGAGGGGCATCAATGTGCATCAACAAGATTGGCTCAGTAGCACCACAACAGAGCAGCACCACTGCTGGCCAAGTCCTAAAGGGCATAGTTGCTGGACTGGATCTGCAGGAGGTGATGAGAGAACCAACAAGAGAGACATTATCCACACCAATCTACCTGTCACCAACCTTTCTGTCCATGACAGTATCAGTAGGAGTGATCACTACGCAATCCTTTTGGATACAAAAGACAGTTCATGTTTAGCATACTCTCCTTCATGTTGTGTGGCGCTAGCACCATGTGAAACGGGCCAGATTTTGAACAGCAATTGTAAACTGTGAATTCTTGATGTGTTGTGTGCCATTAGTAGCTGCAGAATTGTATTCAATCACAACCTGTAACCTCATGGCCCAACTATGTCCTCACTCTACCATAACCATCAAGCAAGGAAAGCAATCCTGCTTCAATGAAGTGTGCATGCCAGGAGCTGCATCAAGCAAACCTAAAAATGAGATGTTAACTTGGTGAAGGTACAGCACAGGATTCTGTGCCTCCTGGAGAACTTGGAGCTTAGAGTCGCTAAAGGACTATGCTCTTCTACTTGATGCCATGCTCTGCTGCTTTGTCTGTCTACTTGGTGCTATGCATCAACTTACTATATCCAATGGCTGCTTGATTGAACAAGTAAGTATGCTTAACCAGAAAATTAACATATAGATGCTTCTCTGTATCACTATTGGCATAAAAGCAATGAAACTCACTGCTGAAAATGCACCTGTAAACTATTGTAAGATCTGAAAGAAAAATAACGAAAACTTGTGACACAAGAACATAAGGAAAATAATGGGATAACTGGTGGGACATAAGCATGGCTGTGCTCTGGAAAACATGACTGATAAAAAACATGGCAGGAAATTATGTTACAGGTGTTCTACTGAAACAGGAAGTGCACAAATCTACATTATAGTTATATTATGTAGTTATAACTACATTCTGGTTCACAGTATTTCTGAGTTCCAGGTCATACCTAACTTAACCAAACTGTAGTAGTTATTTTCTGAGGGATCTCTCTCTCTTTACATGTTGTCTCGGATGCTTAACATATTCAAGTCAAGACATGCACTGTTTCTTGTGGCTTCCCAATTCAATGCATCATGAAATAATCATTAATTATCTTTACCACATTGCATTCTGAATCACTTGTTTATTTCCCACTGAAATTAGGTTGACTACAGTCTCCACCAAAATTATTTTGTAATTATCATTCCCCATACCCTCCACTTTACCTGAAATAGTCTATTTTTCTTCTTTTACTGATCTACTACTCTGTAGTTTACTGTTAGTTAACCTTATTATCATCACATTAGGGATCTCTGACTTCATAGCTAATCATGTAATGTATTACCTCAGAGAGAATAACTCTTCTGCTCTTTGATATCCCAGGAATATTGAGTCACATAGTTTTCTTTCCAGTCTGGTCTCCCTTTCCTGAATGCTTTACCTTCTGATATGTTCCATTTGCTGTTACTTTTTAATGTTATACAATTCCATCATATTCTGCAAGTCAGGCAATTTAATACTCATTTCTCTCACATTCATGTTCACTTAAAATACAATTTCCACAAAGTCTACAAGTCAGTAATATGATTTTTCATGATCTGAAATGCTGTTAGTGTTCTTTACTTCCTTCATATTTGCTACTACCAGAGGTAAGTTAGTTCAGTTGGCTGGACGTTTGGTTTGTGATGCAGTATGATGCAAACAGAACAAGGTATAATTCCGACACGGGCCACCGTGAAAGTCCTACCTTCTTGACTTGCCCCTTGTCTGAAGTGTGAAAACCCTCTGGTTAAAGTTACCACCAGTCATCTCTCTCTAATGTGAGAGCGGTCCTCTGGGGCCATTGTATCTGTAACTTTCCACTACCGAATAGATTTTGTCTTCTCCATAAATTCTCTTCACCCACCAGATAAATAACTCTTTACGTGCAGCTCATTATTAAAAATAGGTTTTAATGTTCCTGTTTTGTTGAGAACTCCAGCACCTATTCTATAACCTCCATATTACTTCCACAACAAGCTGTAACTCACTTTATCAGCAACAGAAATATAACAGAAAGAATTAGTTTGTGGCCATTATTATTGAATTGTAAGATATCCTCAAGGTGAGACATTTTATATGATTGAAGAAGCCTTTTCAAACAAACTTTGAAACTTTTCTACTTATATTTCTAATCAATTTGTTTGAACATGTTGTGAGACGCCTTCTAGAGAACTTGGGACTTAGAACTCAGACTGGAAACATGACCACTGTGCCACAAGCTTTTGGTTCTTAAAATTTTCTAAATATTGGCATGCTTCCTCTAACTGATCCTTACATGGCCCTGAACTTCTATTATCTATAAAATTGAGTTGACTCAAAACTCTCTGTGTTGTGATGAAAGAAGTATCATTAATAGCATTTTGGAAGCTGAATTTTATAATACAGGCAGATGAATGTGACTTACTTCTACAGAGGTTTTCGTTAAATAAATACAGCGATAGAGTCCTTGTGAAACATTGGCCTTGATCAGAAAGCAGATAGTTGCAGACCTATATGGTATGTTAAGGAAAAGTTGTTTGTACTGTAGTGGCTTACAACAGGTGAACAGACATTAAAGGCCATTAGCTCGTTTTCTGTTCAGTATAATTAAGGATTGATTTTTGTTTAAAAACCCAGAGATTGAAAGCTTTTAGGGCAGTCTTGTGGAGATCTGACTGGGGTCAGATGAAGGTTTCATTTCTCTCTTTAAAGAAATTTTAGTCATTTCAGAGAAAATACAACCACCTGAGTAAAACAAAAGTGAAGCTTTTGTGAAGTTTCCAAACCAGTCGCGTTCGGTTAGCAATGTGAAGTTTATAGAAGCTGAACAAATGTCGAGAGGTGAGAGTGAGGAGCAGAGGACTGCTGGGAAGGAGAGTAAAACCATTTTAAAAACTTACCTCAAGCGTTGGGGCCTCCATTTGTTGAGAGGTGAGAGTGAGGAGCAGAGGACAGCAGGGAAGGTGAGTAAAACCATTTTAAAAACTTACCTCAGGCGTCGGGGCCTCCATTTGTTGAGAGGTGAGAGTGAGGAGGAGAGGACTGCTGGAAGGTGAGTAAAACCATTTTAAAAACTTACCTCAGGTGTCGGGGCCTCCATTTGTTGAGAGGTGAGAGTGAGGAGCAGAGGACAGCAGAGAAGGTGAGTAAAACCATTTTAATAACTTACCTCAGGCGTTGGGGCCTCCATTTGTTGAGAGGTGAGAGTGAGGAGCAGAGGACAGCAGGGAAAGTGAGTAAAACCATTTTAAAAAAACTTACCTCAGCCGTCGGGGCCTCCATTTGTTGAGAGGTGAGAGTGAGGAGGAGAGGACTGCTGGAAGGTGAGTAAAACCATTTTAAAAACTTACCTCAGGCGTTGGGGCCTCCATTTGTTGAGAGGCACTCTTTTTAAAGGGGCAGCAGAGGAAGAGGCAACAACATGTAGCAGAGGACTGCTGGGTGTATATTTGGGCAGTGGCTGAATCCTGAGACACTACACTTGAAGTATCTCCTACCTGTCCTCCTCCTCTAACCAAATAAAAAGGGAGTCTCGTGTGTTGCTAAGGTAAGGCATTTCAATTTATCGTGTAGATAGATTAAAAGTTTACTATTAGTTGGTTAGTTGAATAACACCACAGAGAAGTACTAGAAATTATTTAACTCATAAATTTGTATAAATTAATTAAATAAGTAGAGATGGCTGGACAGGTGATATGCTCTAGCTGTACGATGTGGGAGCTGGCTGATCCCATTGTGAAAGACAGTGACCACATCTGCAGCATGTGTTGGTTGCTGGGAGAACTCTGGATCAGAATTGATGATCTGGAATCTGAGCTTCAAACACTGCGGCACATCCAGGAGGGGGAGAATTACCTGGATGTTTTGTTTCAGGAGGCAGTCACACCCTGTAGATTAACTAATTGAAACTCAGTTAATGATCAGGGACAACAGGGTGTGACTGTAAGTGAGGCAGGTAGGGGGATTCTGAGATCAGGAGTGGAGGAGCCTCAGTCCTTGACCTTGTCCAACAGGAATGAGATTTTTGCTCCAAGTATGGGATGAGGAAAGGGCCTGTGGACAGAATGAGCCAGCTGAGCACCGCACCATGGTGCTGAAAGCCATTCAAGAGGGGGGAGCAAAAAGACAAATGGTAGTTATAGGGGATTCTATAATTAGGGAGAGCCGGATCGGGAGTCCGGCATGGTGTATTGCCTGCCCAGTGCCAGGGTGCAGGACATCTCTGACCGGCTTGAAAGGATATTGGAGCGAGAGGGAGAAGATCCAGTTGTTGTGGTCTACGTTGGCACAAACAACACAGGCAAGGCTAGGAAGGTGGACCTGTTTGGGGAGTAATAAGCACGAGGAAGGAAATTGAATAACAGGTCCTCAACGGTCATAATCTCTGGATTACTGCCCGAGACACATACTAATTGGCATAGGGATAAGAAAATTAGGGAAGTAAACACGTGGCTAAGAGATTGGTGTGGGAAAGAGGGATTCCATTTCATGGGACATTGGCATCAGTTTTGGAACCGGAGGGATCTATACCAATGGGACGGTCTCCACCTGAGCCAATCTGGAACCAGTGTTCTGGCGAAAAGGATTAGATTACTTACAGTGTGGAAACAGGCCCTTTAGCCCAACAAGTCCACACTGACCCGCCAAAGCGCAACCCACCCATCCATTTACCCTTTCACCTAACACTATGGGCAATTTAGCATGGCCAATTCAGTTGACCTGCACATCTTTGGACTGTGGGAGGAAACCAGAGCACCCAGAGGAAACCCATGCAGACACGGGGAGAATGTGCAAACTCCACACATTCAGTCGCCTGAAGAGGGAATTGGACCCGGGTCTCTGGCGCTTTGAGGCCGTGCCTCACTGTGCCACTGTGCCACCCATAAATAGATAAATAGAGTGGTCACTAGGACTTTAAACTTGTGAGTCGGGGTGAAGAGAAAGGGAAAGCAACAGGGAGAATGGAGTCAAGTAGAAAGATAAGCAGCAGGTTAGCATGTGTGCAAAGTTTAAGTTCAAGGCAGGCTAGGAATGAAGCAAAAAGAAATGATAACTTAGGACATATTACTAGAGATGTTGGAAATCATGAGGATAAGAAAGTTATCATTAAGGCGCTTTATCTAAGTGCTCGTAGTATTCGTAACAAAGCAGATGAATTAACGGCACAAATCAGCGTGAATGATTATAATGTGGTAGGCATCACAGAGACGTGTTTGCAAGTGGTTCAGGACTGGCAGTTAAACATTCAAGGATTTACAACTTATCAAAAAGACAAGGAGATGGGCAGAGGGGTTGGGTTGCCTTGTTAGTTAAGAAATAGATTAAATCTGAATGACATAGGGTCAGATGATGTGGAGTCTGTGTGGGTGGAGTTGAGGAACCACAAAGACAAAAAAAACATAATGGGAGTAATGTAAAGACCTCCCAGCAGTAGTCAGGACCAGGGATGGAAGATGTACCAGGAAATAGATAGGGCATGTCAGAAAGGCAAGGTCATGGGGACTTCAGTATGTAGGAGGACTGGGTGAATACTGTTGCCAGTGGATCCAAAGAAAGGAAATTCGTGGAATGCTTATAGGATGGCTTTTTGGAACAGCTTGTGATGGAGCCCCCAAGGGTGCAGGCTATTCTGGACTTAGTGCTATGTAATGAGCCAGACTTTGTAAAAGATCTTAAAATAAGGGAACACTTAAGAGGCAGCGATCATGATATGGTAGAATTCAGTCTGCAATTTGAAAGGGAGAAGGCAAAATTGGATGTAATAGTATTACAGTTAAATAAAGGTAATTACAGGGGCATGAGAGAGGAACTGACAAAAATCGACTGGAAGCAGAGCCCAGTGGGGAAGACAGTAGAGAACAATGGCAGGAGTTTCTGGGTATAATTGAGGATACAGTACAGAGATTTATTCCAAAGAAAAGAAAAATTATCCGGGGAGGGGTCAGACAGCCATGACTGACAAAGGAAGTCAGGAAATGTATCAAAGAAAAAGAGAGTCTATAAAGTGGCTAAGAGCACTGGGAAATCAGAAGATTGGGAAGACTACAAAAACAAACAGAGGATAACAAACAGAGAAATAAGGAAGGAGAGGATCAAATATGAAGGTAAGCTAGCCAGTAATATTAGAAATGATAGTAAAAGTTTCTTTCAATACATAAGAAACAAACAAGATGCAAAAATAGAAATTGGGCCGCTCCAAATTGATGCAGGAAGGCTAGTGCTGGGAGACAAGGAAATAGCTGAAGAACTTAATAAGTACTTTGTGCCAGTCTTCACAGTGGAAGAAATGAGTAATATCCCAACAATTAAGGAGAGTCAGGGTTGAGTATGGTAGCCATTACAAAAGAAAAAGTGCTAGAAAAGCTAAAAGGTCTAAAAATCGATAAACCTCCTGGCCCCAATGGGCTACATCCTAGAGTTCTGAGGGAGGTGGCTGAGGAAATAGCGGAAGCACTGACTATGATCTTTTAAAAATCACTGGAGTCAGGGAACGTTCCAGATGATTGGAAAATTGCTGTTGTAGCTCCCTTGTTCAAGAAAGGATCAAGACAAAAGATGGAAAATTGTAGGCCGGTTAGCCTAACCTCGATTGTAGGTAAAATTCTAGAATCCATCATTAAGGATGATTTTTCTAAATTCTTTGATGTGGCAGGGTCAGATTAGAAGAAGTCAGCATGGATTTAGTAAGGGGAGGTTGTGCCTGATAAAATGTTAGAATTCTTTGAAGAGGTAACAAGAAGGTTAGACCAGGGAAACCCATTGGATGTTATTTATGTAGACTTCCAAAAGGCCTTTGATAAGGTGCCTCACGGGAGGCTGCTGAGTAAGGTGAGGGCCCATGATGTTCGAGGTGAACTACTGGCATAAATTGGAGATTGGCTGTCTGACAGAAGGCAGAGAGTTGGGGTAAAAGGTTCTTTTTCAGAGTGGCAACTGGTGAAAAGTGGGGTCCCCCAGGGTTCAGTGTTGGGGCCGCAGCTGTTCACTTCATATATTAATGATCTAGATGAAGGGACTGGGGACATTCTTGTGAAGTTTGCTGATGATATGAAGTTAGGTGGACAGGCAGGTAGTACTGAGGAGGTGGGGAGGCTGCAGAAAGATTTACACTGTTTAGGAGAGTGGTCCAGGAAATGGCTGATGAAATTCAACGTGAGCAAGTGCGAGGTCTTGCACTTTGGAAAAAAAGAATACAGGCATGGAATATTTTTTAAAAATGTGAGAAAATTCATAAAGCCAAATTACAAAGGGATCTGGGAGTGCTATTCCAGGATTCTCTAAAGGTTGATTTGCAGGCTGAGTCCATGATTAAGAAAGCAAATGTAATGTTGTCATTTATCTCAAGAGGGTTGGTATATAAAAGCAGCGACGTGCTTCTGCGATTTATAAAGTTCTACTTAGGCCCCATGTGGAATACTGTGTCCAATTTTGGGCCCCACACCTCAGGAAGGACATACAGAACTGGAGCGTGTCCAGCAGAGATTCACACAGATGATCCCAAGAATATGATGAACAGCTGAGGATCCTGGGATTGTATTCATTAGAGTTTAGAAGGTTGAGGCGAGATCTAATAGAAACTTACAACATAATGCATGGATTAGAAAGGGTGGACACTGGGAAGTTGTTTCCGTTAGGTGGAGAGACTAGGAGTCATGGGCACAGCCTTAGAATTAGAGGGGGTCAATTTAGAACAGAAATATGGAGACATTTCTTCAGCCAGAAAGTGGTGGGCCTGTGGAATTCATTGCCATGGAGCACATTAGAAGCTGGGTCATTGGAATGTCTTCAAGGCAGAGATTGATCAATTCTTGTTCTCGCAAAGAATTAAGGGCTACGGGGAGAGTGTGGGTAAGTGTTGTTGAAATGCCCATGAGCCATGATTAAATGGTCGAGTGGACTTAATGGGCCGAATGGCCTTGCTTCCACTCCGATGTCTTATGGCCTTATGGTCTGAAGGTCTCAGCTTTGTGAGTATTCATGTAAGAAGGCTCCACAGTTCCATGGAAGAAACTGGGCAGAATCAGTTAAATAGAACTTAAATTTCAGATACGGAGGGATTATTTCTCTGTACTTAAGTTTTTGTAGATTGGTGTTGAGAAACATGTTGGAAACTTTAGATTGCTTTGTGTTTTACGGTTTTCCTAACTTGTCTTCTATACCTACATAGGTTCTGTTCTATTTCTATCTTCTGTGTAATAAACTTCGGTTCTGTCATTAAAGAAATTCTGCAGCTTGAAGTGACTATGTTTCAGTGAATGACCACCATTCATGAAAATAAAAAAGAGTCTGTCATGTGTGTCTTAATTCTGGGACAAAAACAGAAATTGCTAGAAAAGCTCAGCAGGTCTGACAGCATCTTTGGGGAGAGGCATTTCTGGGATCTGACTTTGCTGTACAATCACATTCACGGATGATAGTAGTGCTCAAACTTGCACCAAGTTCTGAAAACCAATTGCTTCTACGAATGCTGAGCTACATTGGCTCTCAATTAAATGACATGTTTAAAACTGTTATCCTTGTTTTTAAACCCCTCCCTGTTCTCACTCCTCCCCATCACAATAATCTCCCCCAGCTACTTTAGCCTGTTGAGGTATCTAATACTGTCTCCTGGGCATGCCTAATGTGAATAACACAATCATTGGTAGTCTTCAGCTGCCCAGGCTCCAAGACCTGGAATGTCCTCCCTGAGTTTCACTCCCTCTTTATCTCTCATTTTTCCTTTAAGACACTCAGTAAAACCTACATCCTTGACCATCTTTTTCAGATATTTGTCCTGACATCACCTTATATGGCTTAGTGTTACATTTATAATCCTCCTGTGAAGCACTCCATATATTGAATTTGTTACACGATACAGGTTTAGTTGTTTTTTTTGTATTTTAATAGATATCTGTAGTATCATTTGATCATTCACAGAACAATCTTCCACATAACTTGCTGTAGAAATGATGCTGTGTATATAATCAATTGCATTATTAACGTTGCATCATTGTGCCATTTCTGCCTCATGAGAGGAATGTTATATTTTTCCTTTGTACATGCTGTAATATACACCAACCAAGACTTCACCTCTAATGTGGTAATTATACAGGAGGATTATAAGCACTTGGAGCCACTCAGGCTAGTTGTCTCCTATTATTGTAAAAGTAGTGTAGAAACTTCTTTTTATTTTCGTGGTTGGATATTTTATTGGATTTTTAATACACATGTATTTATGGCCTACATGTATACTTATGGCCTGCTGTTTTGGTTTCACTCTCCTTAAAAGAACTAATGATCAAAGTGTACTCTTCACAATAATTGAGTTGGACATTTTATTTACTTTAATTTATATCACGACAAGAATTTAAGAATTCAAAAATGGGGTTTGAACAAATGTTCTCTGCATTATTAGATCAGAAATATAATCATTATGGTGTTGTAATCAGCAGGATTTTCAGATGAACACTAAATATTATGTGAAACCAATTGACATTATTTAACTTCTTAGCATCATAGGGTCTGCTTCTGTGCTGTATATCTCTATGACACTTCGGTCCAACTCATCCATGCCGACCAGATATCTTAAATTAATCTAGTCCCATTTGCCAGCACTTGGCCCATATCCCTCTAAATCCTTCCTATTCATATATCCATCCAGACACCTTTTAAATGTTGTAATTGCATCAGTCTCCACCATGTCCTCTGGTAGCTATGTGAACTGCCCTCTGTGTGAAAAAGTTACCCCTTAGGTCCCTTTTAAATCTTTCCCCTCTCACCCTAAAGCTATGCCCTCTAGTTATGGATTCCCCCAATCCATGGAAAAGATCTTGTCTATTTATCCCATCCATGCCTCTCTTGGTTTTATAAACCTGTAAAAGGTCACCCCTCAGCCTCCATCGCTTCTTAAAAACAAGTAAGCAATAATACACATATTAATCAGATTTTAACCCAGATTTTAATCAAAAATGGAAATAGAAGTCCATTGTTAGGAGCAAGGAATACTAACAGCTGAAGCAATTCCACTCAATTGCATCACACAGGCACAAATGGTCTTGCATCTGAATTGAAGGAGCATGTCAGCACCACAACAAAACATATCTGAATCTAAGAGTGTATCACCTTGCAGGATTTTCTAAAACTATTTTTTATTCATGGAGATAATATTATAAGATTTAATTATACTGAAGTGTGTTTTAAATCTAAAGTGTGTCGCATAGATTTAAGAAATTAACAGAGGGTGCAAACCTCTAAGAGATGTACTAAACTCAGGAAAGCTATGTCCAATAGTTACAATAATCAGGATGATAATCAGGAAGACTAAGTAATTGGTTGGGTTAGAAATTTGACTTTGGTGCTGGTGTAATACGGGCAGTGTTTCATCAACTGCCTGTTATATACCCTTCAAAGGATTTCAATCCATTCAAGTCATTTAGGGAGAATGTTGTGTGATAGTAATGAAGGGAACTCTAAAACTGACAGCAACATCTGTAGAGTGGACATATGCAATTAAACACGAAAACCAAGAAGTTTCTATCAGAGATTCGACACTTCCCTATAAGATGTGCTTTTGAAGAACATGCAGGCTACAATCAAGTATAAATTACTGAACTGATGAGAATTTGTCCTTTTACATCATTGATCTCACTGGAAAAACAATGTAGAAAAAGCTACACTTTGTTAATAAGTGTGATTATGTTCTTAAGAACATCATGTACAGAGAACATAGAATACTATAGCATTCCCTTCAGCCTGCTATGCCTGTGACGACAAAGATGCCTTTCTAAATTAATCCCATCTGCCTGCATATGGTCCGTATCCCTGTATGCTTTGCCTGTTCATGTGTCCATCTAAATACCTCTGAAATGTTGCTTTTGTATTTGCTTCTACCACCTCACCTGGCAGCGTGTTCTAGGCAACTGCCACCCTCTGTGCAAAAAACCTGCTTCACACATTGCCTTTAAACTTCCCCCCTTTCACCTTAAACCTAGGTCTCATAGTGGTTGACATTTCCACTTCGGGAAAAAGACTGACAATCCACCCTATTCATGCCTCTCCTAATCACGCCAGCGGAGGTGGTAGAGGGGGACCCAATAGCGTCATTGAAGATGTATCTAGACAGATATATGAATGGACAGGGAGCAAAAGGATACAGACCCTTATAAATTAGATAGAGGATTTGGATTGGTGCAGGCTTGGAGGGCCGAAAGGCCTGTTCTTGTGCTGTAATTTTCTTTGTTCTTCATATACATTTATCATTGCAACTCAGTCTCTAATGCTCTCATGTAAACAATCCAAGTTTGTTCAATGTCTTCTCATAGCTAATAAACTCCAATCCAGGCAACAGCCTGGTAAACCTCTTTAGCACCCTTTTCCAAAGCTTTCATGTCCTTGTTAGAGTGTGGCAACTAGAATGGGACACAAATGTGGCCAAAGTCTTTTACAGCTGCAAAATGACTTGCCAACTGTTATACTCAATGCCCAACCAATGAAGGCAAGCTTGCTTTCTTTATTAATTCTTTACCATCTCATCCATTTGTATTGCCACTTTCAGAGAGCGATGGACTCGAACCCCAAGATCTCTCTGTATATCAATGCTCCTAAGATTCCTGCCATTTTCTGCATACCTTCCACTTGCATTTGACCTCCCAAAATGCAATACCTCACACTTGTCTGGATTAAACTCCATTTAATATTTCTTCACCCAACTTTTCAACTCATTTACATTCCACTGTTTCCTTTGACAATCTCCTCACTATCCACAACTCCATCAATTTTCAAGTCATCTGCAAACTTACTAAGCAGACCACCTACTTCTCCTCCAAATCATTTTATCCATTACAAACGGAGGTCCCAACACTGATCCTTGTAGATCACCACTGCTCACAGACATTCAGTCAGAAAATCACCTCTCCACACCTACCCTCTTCCCTCTATGACCTAGCTAATTTTGTATCCAACTTGCCAACTCACCATGGATCCCATGTGGCTTAATCTTCTGGACCAGCCTTCCATGATGGATCTTGTCAAATCCATTTGGACAACATCCACAGCCCTATCCTCAATTGTCTTCATTACTTCCTAAAAACTTTTAATCAGGTTTGTGAGACAAGACTTCCTGTGCATAAAGCCATGCTGACTATTCCTAATAAGTCCACTGGTTTCCAAATTCAAGTAAATCATGTCCCTTAGAATCTTCTCCAATAATTCTCCTCTCTCTGATGTAAGGCTCATCAGCCTATAATTTCCTGAATTATCCCTGTGGTCTTTCTTAAACAAAGGAACAACTTTGGCTATTCGCCAGTCTTCTGGGATACTGCCTATGGGTAAATATGAGACAAAGATTTCTGTCAAGGCTCCAGCAATCCCCTCCCTCACCTCCTTCAGTATCCTCAGGCCCCTATCTATCTTAATGTCTTTCAGGTTACCCCATACCTCCTGTTTCTTAATATTTTACATGCCCCTGAATATCGACATATTAATCTAACCATCCTTGGTGAATACTGATGCTAAGTGTACTATTATCATCTCCAAGCCTGTTCAAACCCACAAAATGGGAACAATAGGGCAACTGACAAATACATGAAGTTAGTGGAAAGTTCATAAATAGCATAAACAAAAACATTTTAAAGGACGCCTCAAAATCAGTGCTTTCCAAATTTAGTTCTTCTGTGACCCCATTTTGAGGCTTCAAAATTGTCACAATCCTTCACTGAGAATTGTTAGAATGGGAGGTCCCATGTACATTGTTAGGACTGGGTCAGAACTACATAACAGTATCACTGCCTCAGCTTGCGATCTCACTCAAGGTCACAGTGCCCACTTTGTGAAGTTGTAAACTAATTATTGTAAATGTGATAAACTTGTGAATCTCTTCCAACTTTCCAAAAATGAACAGCATCTCCAATAGGCAAACTCCAGGAAGTACACAGAATACCAAACTAAGGCACAACGTATCTCACTAGGAGATAGTGAGGAGTGCAGATGCTGGAGAAGTCAGAGTCGATTAAGTGTGACACTGGGAAAAGCACAGCAGGTCAGGCAGCATCTGAGGAGCAAGATAATTGATGTTTCGGGCCTGACCCTTTGTCAGGACTGGGGAGGGAAAAGGGGGCTGAGAAATAAACATCCCCCTTCCCCCTCCCCAGTCCTGGTGAAGTGTTATGCCTGAAACATTGACTCTCTTGCTGTTCAGATGCTGCCTGACCTGTCTTTTTCCAGCGCCATACTTTATCAACTACAACTTACTCCACTGCAACTAGTGATGCTACTGCAGAAACATATTCATTATTTTTCAAGAGTCGTAAGCCCAAAATATGTAGGTGAAGTAGACCTTTTGGCTTATCGGGTCTGCAGCGTCATTTAATGAGGTTATAGCTGATTTGATAATTGTCCACTCTAATTTTCTGCCTTTTTCCTTCATCCTTGTTTTCCTTATATTAGAGTCTATCAAATTGTATCAGACTTGAATCGTTAACTCTGTTTCTCTCTCCACAGATGCTGCCAAACTGGATGAGGGCCCCCTCCATTTTCTGTTTTTGTTTCAGATTCCTGGGATCTGCAGTATTTTGCTTTCCTAGTCATTATCATTTAAAAATATTTTTTCTCCAAAACAACATCTAAATTGGAGGAAATGCCAGAGTAAATCATTAAAGCTATCATGCATCTGTTAGAATAAAATAATTACATTTCTCTCAGCATAAAAGAATGAAAAGTACCAATATCTTACAGAACGGCAATAGCACAATGATCTCAGTTGAAGAAATGTTTCTACATTTAGAAACAATAGAGATACTCTCCTAATTCCAATCAATAGTTCTGGAGCCATCCACATTAGGGCACATTTTTTTTAACTTTCCTTCCACTTCAACATGACTGCTCTTCTGCAAGCAGTTCTGCTATGGTGAGAAATAAAAAAAAAACAAACATTACGTATTCATATGTGGATGTGGATTTTCCTGTAAAATGGAATGGCAATCCAATACAGGTCATTCTGTTATAACATGCTTTTCATCAATGTGAATTCACAGAAATACGATAGACAAGTTGGGGTCGCTGTTTCTACAGTGCGAATGTTTAAACCATGTGTTGTCTGTAATGCGATTACAGCAAGAACACTTTCAGTGCTGTTTCTAAAGCACCATTTTTCTATAATGTGGGGTTGCACAAAAACATTATCATCACATTATCGAAGACTCTATAAGAACTGTCTTTACTCTGACAATGTGCTAAATTCATAATTATTGCTGAACAATCTCACTACCCTTGAGAAACTATTTTTTTATAGGTGGATTCCCAAATTTCACTATTATGATAAAAGATTCATATTTTTAAAAATATTTTTTGTTAATAGTTTATTGTTTGATATTTCAGATTCTGTCTTAATTCCTATTTAGGTCCAATTATCTATTTCACTTGTGGTGAAAGTTTAATTAAAAGTGAAACCAACATTATGTTTTTTGTTTGATTTGTGGTCTATGAGAATACATTAACGCGACTAATTGCTTAACTTACAGTATGACATCACTATTGCTGGAGGCCTGGAGATTCCTGTGACTTGAGCCAGATTCAAACTGATATCAAGAAAGGAGAAATCCACACCACAGAAATCACTAAGCCATTCCTTTAAGCAGTAAATGCCATTTTTTCTCTGCTGGCCATTAACACTGGGCCATTATGTTTACCCATTTGAAGTGATACATACTGAAGCAAGTTTGTGTATTACTTACTATTGGTGAAATAAAGCAACTTAACAATTACAACCTGATCATCCCTCACCAATTGTTTTCCAGTGTACCTTTGCCAAGACTGGAGAAGCACAACATGTGAAAAAGTGATATCCAGTTCAGATCAGGAGGAGTATGGCTGTTACTCATTAGCTTATGCCATTAAGTATTTAGATATTAGCCTATTCTCCTAAACATACGATATTTGACGTGCTTCTGTAGGTACCCACACCTTTGTACAATAGCAAATATCTAAGCCAATCCTGAATCGTCTATCAGGAAGACATTGATCATTGTAAGTGCTATTATGGACACTTAATGGTTTAGGGAAAGTATTATACAAAAAAGAACAGTCTTTAACAAAGTTTTAGAAAAAAATGGAATTGTTAAAATTAAATTTCAAGAAGTAAAACATCATAGCTTAAAAGCTATTTAAAGTTTGTATTATCAATAACTTCAAGTAAATAAATCATCATATTGTCAAACTTATGTTTTATCATTTAGTGTAATTATGTTTTGGTAGATCACAGAGGAATGGGCTGTAAATTCAGATTAATTTATAAAAGTGATTTAGAAATCATTGTGGTTCACCTAATTTTATGAGAATAATATTACAATCTACTCTAATGTGTTCTTCTATAATTCTTCAGAGGTATAACCATATCTTAAATTGCCAAATTGTTGATCATTTATCTTTCTCTTAAATGGAAAAGTTTCATATTTGTAAATTTTAGACCTTAATTTAAATAATACTAGTTTTTCTAAACTTCTGTTAAAACAAAAGAGCATTATTTTCACACAACTGTTACTGATTTATGATATTTTGCAAGAAACAAAATTGTTGATCACACGGAAATAGTCCATCAAAGTTCCTTTCTGTGACAAGTGATTGGATTGTACCACAAGAAATGGTGAGTCAAGCAGAGCTAAAGTTGTTCTATTAGATTACAGAATTTTAAATGATTTAACAGAGATTGTCAGAATTTTGATACATTAAAGCAAGACTCGCAAATATCTAAGAATCTTACATGACATCACGAACTACTTTACAGCGATTATCATATAGTTATCACCGAAATGTATAAAATGCACAAATCATTTACACAGTTAATTTCCACAAAAGGCAATGAGTAATTAGTAGCCAATATTCTCTCTAATTTCTTGGAGTTCAGGAGTGATTTATTTAAGTATGCATCCCTTATATTCATTTTAGTTCAGCAACATAAAATAGCCAATTTGAGTACATCCAATATGGAGATTTTGAAGTTGCTGTGTGGCACCTTAAAGGGAACATTGACCATTAAAACAGGGGAAGCTCTCCTTTGAAACTGTACCTATATATCTATCTAACAGGGAAGATGGGATTCCAGTTTAACACTTGCACAAACAATGCCAGCACTAGATTCCATCTATACTGCCTCTGGAGTGTCAACCTAGATTTTGTGTTTAGCTCTCCAGACTGGGACTTGAACCCACAGCCTTGCAACTCTGAATCAAGTGTGTTATGAACAGCTGACAGATACACAAGGTGAAACTGTTTCACTAGCTGGTAGATCAGTAACCTGCGAATTCAGACTGAAGTCAGTTGATGAGGGGAAATTAGAGATAGTTTTAACATAACAAGTTGTCACATTGTGAAATGCACTGTCTGCAAGTGTGGTAAATACAAGTACAATTTCTAATGGAAATTAGATATTTGATTGAATAAGGAAAATTTGCATAGCTATGGGAAATGAACTGAGGAGTGGAATTAGTTGCATATGTCTTTCAAAGAACCAACAGAGACATATTAGACAGAATTGCCTCCTCTGTGTTGTATGCTGTTAGGAAAGTACTCAAGAAGGAGCCTATTCATAAAGTTAAGCTATTGATATAAAACAAAATGCTATTATGGACTATCCCATATTTATTTTCACATTTAGAGGAAATGATTAGTCTATCTGCAACATAGCTATCGCCAATAGACTAGCGCTCTTTGGGAACAGTGCTATTGGACTTTAGCTCACAGGGAATTTATTAAAGAATCTAGAATCTTTATTAGTCGCTTTTGATCACTGATCATGAATGGAGAGGAAAAGTGGGCTATAAATCATGGGATTAAGAAAATCAGATAGCATGTGACCTATTTTGATGTAAGCATTAACCAATTTTGTGACTATTTAGGTAAGGATTTTTTTCAATTAACAGATGTAGCACTGAAACTGGTAGAACAAATGCCAAGTAAATAATAATCTGCATTATGCAGTGACTGCTATTTAATAGACTCGTTAATATATTTCTCAGAAAATAGTTTTCTTTGATTTACTTATTCAGTCTGCTTGTAACAAATGTCTTCATATTTTGCCCAACGATAATGTAAATTCTGTGAATAACCGTAGGGTGGGGGTATAGAAAGAAGCCAGGCTTGGATTAAGTTTATTTGGAAAGACACATGCCTAAACAAGAAGTAAAAAAATGAATATACTATAGGGGAACTGCCTAATATTTGGCTTTTATGTTGAATGTAATCACTCCAGCAGTTCGCGGGAGCATTCTTCAGCCTTGAAAAGAAATCAGTGATGGGCCTAAGAATACTGCAGAGCCACCTAGTGTTCATATTTTATAAGTTGCTACTTGCATTTGCTTTTGTTTCTCTGGTGAATACTGAGAATTAAAAATATACACCAAATAATCGACTCCCCCAACTAAATTTATTATTTTAGATATATTTATATATCTTTATAATACATTTATACGTTAACCATTTAATACTTTAAAACCTCATAATGTGAATTAATATTTTGGCTATTCATTTTAATACCGTTATTTGTAACTTCTGATGTTAATAATTATGAATATTAAAAACTAATTAATTTTAAAGAAAAACGCACAATAGATTAACCATTGGTGTAGTTACGAACTACGTCAAACCCTGATGAGAAATGGGGAAAATAGTTTAAGATGTGTGGAGGGAAATTCAATAAATAAACTGTTTTTAATTTAAAAATCGCACCATCAACCCGTAAACATACGGAACTAGTATGCCCAGGACGCACAGTTAATGGAGGAAGGAGCCTGAAATATACGAGAATTCACGTAAATCCATTTTAATAGCATTTCAAGGCAAGTTGTACACTATTAGAAGAGAAACTATGTTCCGCTCCTGGCACTGTAAGATGGATATGAGCAAATGACAATGTCTTTATTCAATTTGTTGTTTATCTTTCTCGTGTTGCTTGAAGTTTTTAGAATTATTAATATTTGGTGTCAATGCCAGTTGCAGGAAAGGTTTATTCCTGCAGTCTGCGGAGATTATTCATTGTTGTCGGACAGAGTTGTCAGGCAGTATTGGTATCGCTACTACTGCCGTTTTCAAGAAAACCTAATCAAATTTCGAGCAGAAGTAACCTAAATGGTGAAGTTATTTGATTACACTGTTTTCTTTTTAGAAAAGTTCCTCCAACACAACAGTAAGTAAGTTTGTTTTGAAAAGCGTACTTCATTCGATGTTATGCTTTTTGAGTTGACGCGCAATAGCAATGCAATCTTTCATGGTCAGCTAGAATTAAAAGTCGCCAGGATTCCTCGAATGATTTTCTGTTTTATTCTCTTTGCCTGAGACGTTCACCGTTCCTAAATTGCCTCAAATAAAGGAAAGGCTTACTGGCGGGTTGATGAATCTGAGACACTGAATTAAATTGACATGCTCATTATTCAAATTTCGTTTTACTCCATTATTCTTTCAAGCTTTCTTTCCACACTTTGAAGGTGCCTGTTTTATTTGTTGGGTTACAATTCCACGAGGACTAGGCAATCTACAATTCCTCGCCCAGCGATCAGTATTCATGAAGAAATCCTTGCTAACATCTGAGTGCGTTCGACATTCTGTAACAGGATGTTATACAGGTGACCTTGAGACTCCGCGCAGTCCCTATCTGCACACTATTCGGGTGGTCACTGGACAGTAAGCCTGATCCGGGCTGATGTTCCCCTTCCTCCTCCACCACCAATGCTGGTGAGGACAACTGTCTGTCTCCTTGTTAGCAGCACTCCGCTGAGATCAACCAATAACGCCCAGAGCATCAGCCTGTGGCGCTTCTGTCAGCTTGTGCGTGGTTAAGTCAGCGCAAACCATCCAGGAATTTCGAGCGCGTTAAAAATCACACAACACCAGATTACAGTCCAACAGGTTTACTTGGAAGCACAAGTTATGTCGAGGATAATCTTTGGCGAGGGCTTCTTAAAGACAAAAAAAATCTGCCCTCATCCACAACTCCCAGCTTGTCGCCAAATTGATCGTGACTTCAGGCGGATTGTGTTTTGTGGGCTTATTAGGGGGTTCTTCGAGTTAAAGTTTTTAAATATTAACTCACATGAATCTAGATTAAACTAAACTAACTTAGACTAGCTGAGTTAATTATCTGAAATCATTGTTCAGATTTACTGAATTTTTTGGGCTCTACTTAGTATATCAAGTTTTGAAATGTTATAAAGGTCATGATGACGACTTCCGCTTATGCCGAAATTCCAACTGGGAATGCTGACTGTTTTAGTGTTAACATTAAGAGCTAGCTTTGGTTTTGCTTCTTCTGTTTATCAAAACCATTTGCTTTAGTAAAACCACACAGGATTGTTCCCAACCCTTCGGTCATGCATTAAAATGATCAATAACGTCATTGAAGTAAACAAGAAAAATTGAATTTTCATTTGTGACACATTTAGTATTTTGAACTCCTGAGACATTTTCTATAATTTTAAAATAATAAAAACATACATTTAAAATCATATCATAATATTGTTACATAAACAATACAGGCACAATAAAGGCTGCTGACCACACGGCCCATCATGCATTGCTGGAAATTGGGTGCCCAGCCTTTATCCGGGGAGGAAACTTACCTGAATTCTTTGCTCGCCCACTTCCTCCTTTTCAACGGCAAAACTTATAACAATCTCTCAACTTATAACAGGTCCAATGTGGGTCAGGAAAGAGGGAATCAAGCATGGAACTTGCTGCTCCAGCCCTCACCTACCACCAGTTTCTAGCCAGGTAAGAAATCTATGTAATGGAGCCTGTTCTACCCAGGTCCTGGCCTACTTTCTAACTTCTCAGACTGCCATTGGAGTTACAAAAGGGGTGACCTGAATGCTCAAAGAAATCTGGCCTTGTGCTGTACAATATGCTAAGTATTTGATACTGAGTAATGTGTGATTTTTGCTCATAATTACGGAAAGAACATAGAACGTAGAAAAGTACTGCATAGAACATGTCCTTCAGCCATGATGTTGTGTAGAGGATTGATCCTAATCTAAAATGAAATAACCTAACCTACGCACTCCTCAATTCTCTGCTATCCACATGCATGTCCAGCAGTCACTTAAGTGTCCCTAATGACTCTACTTCCACCACCACCACCGTTGGCAACGCATTCCATGCGTTCACAACTCTCTGTGTAAAGAACTTATCTCTGACATCTCCTCTATCCTTTCCTCCTAATACCTTAAAGTTATGACCCCTTGTGGTAGTCAATCCTGTCCTGAGGAAACGTCTCTGGCTATAAAATCATTTCATGCCTCTCATTACCTTGTACACCTCGATCAGGTCACCACTCTTCCTCCATCTCTCTAGAGACAAAACTCCGAGCTTAGTCAATCTCTCTTCATAAGACAAGTTCTGAAGTTCATGCAGCATCCTGGTAAACCTTCTGTGCACCCTCAGCATCTTTTCTATAATAGGGCAACCAGGACTGGACACAATATTCCAAGTGTGGTCTCACCAGGGTTTTGTAGACTGCAACAAAACCTCGCGGATCTTAAACTCGATTCCCCTGTTAATAAAAGCCAAAACACCATATGCTTTCTTAACAACCCTATCCACATGGGTGGTAACTTTGAAGGATCTATGCACTTGAACATCAAGATCCCGCTGTTGCTACACACTGCCAAGAATCCTGTCTTTAATCCTATATTCAGCATTCAAATTTGACCTTGCACAATGCATCACTTGCATTTATCAAGGTTAAGCTCCATCTGCCATTTCTCAACCCAGCTCTGCATCCTGTCAATGTCACGCTGTAGGCTGCAACAGCCCACGAAACTATCAGTGGCACCTCCAACCTTTGTGTCATTAGCAAATTTACTAACCCACCGCTCAATCTTCTCATCCAAGCCATTTATAAAAACTACAAAGAGCAGAGGGTCAAGAACAGAGTCCTGTGGGACACCACTCACCACTGACCTCCAGGCAGAATACCTTCCATCTACAACTGCTCTGCCTTCTGTCAGCCAACCAATTCTGAATCCAGAGAGCCAAATCTCCCTGTGTCCCATACCTGCTGACTTTATGAATGCGCCTACCATGGGGAACCTTATCAAATGCCTTGCTGAGGTCCATATACACCACATCCACTACTTGACCTTTGTCAACCTGTCTTGTCACCTCCTCAAAGAGCTCAATAAGATTTGTGAGGCATGACCTGCCCCTCACAAAACCATGCCTTCTGCTTTTAATCACGCTATGCTTTTCCAAATAGTCATAAATCCTAACCATCAGAATTCTTTCCAAAACCATGTTGACCACAGATGTAAGACTGACTGGTCTGTACTTGCCAGGGATTTCCCTATTTCCCTTCTTGAAAAGAGGGACAGCATTCACCTTCTTCCAGTTCTCCGGTACGACTCCCGTGGAGAGTGAGGAAGCAAAGGTCTTCGCCAGCGGCTTAGCAATCTCCTTCCTCACTTCCTGGAGCAACCTAGGATAAATCCGGTCCGACCCTGGGGACTTATCAATCTTAATTTTGCCAAAATTTCCAGCACATCAACTTCCTCTATCTCGATCTGTTCAAGCCTGTTTCCTCGTTCCTCAAAGTTCTCATTCACAACAAGGTCCCTTTCCTTAGTGAAAACTGAAGCAAAAAACTCATTTAGGGTTTCCCCTATCTGCTTAGATTCCACACACAAGTTCCCTACGCTATCCCTGATCGGCTCTACCTTCTCCCTGATTATTCTTTTATTCCTCATGTAGGAGTAAAATGCCTTTGGCTTCTCCCTAATCCTTCCTGCCAAACCTTTCTTGTGCCCCCTTCTGGCTCTCCTCAGTCCATTTCTGAGCTCCTTTCTAGTAAGCCTGTAATCCTCTAAAGCTGTGTTAGATCCTTGCTTCCTCCATTTTACGTAAGCTACCTTCTTCCTTTTGATGAGAAGCTCCTCTGTTCTCATCATCCTACGTTCCTTAATTTTACCCCTTCTTGCCTGTGTATCACTCGCAACAACTGCTCCTTAAACAGTTTCCACTGAAAGAATCAAAGTGCTTTACTTTCAGCCTCGCATACGGAGATCTTTCATTTCTCACTTTTAGCCCATGAAGTTATAGACTAAATTCTGTAATTCCATGTTTGTAGTGGGATGGAGAATTGGGAATTTGCTCCCTGGAAATGTGGGTCAGTAATTAGGTTCTAACATTGCAGCCCAGAGCCTCTCTATTGACCTTGGCTATTCACACTATCCATGTCCCTCATGATTTATAAACCTTTATAAGGTCACCCCTCAGCCTCCAACACTCCAGGGGAAAAAAGCCCCAGCCTATTCAATCTCCCATCATAACTCAAACCTTCCAGTCCCAGCAACATCCTTGTAAATTATTTCTGCACTCTCTCAAGTTTACCAACATCCTTCCAATTTGCAATAGTACCATTTCAAAATTTAAACCAGGCAGCTTGACTCTGATTGGTCAGGACATTGTCATGAGAAATGAAGAAGTGAATGACTGTCAGTTACTTGGTTGAATTGAAATGTTGGATTTCCCCATTCTTGGGAATTGTCCTAACGAGTGCAAGATGGAACGTATCAACAAAATACTTCTTTTCTCAACACTATTCCCAAAACAATCTTCTTTTATTCATGCACAGGCTATGGGTGTCACGGGCTAAGCCATTTTATTGTCCATTTTTTATTGCTTTGAAGATTAGTGATTTGCTTACTTGAGTTACTGCATTCCATTTGATATCGGTACACTGCAGTACTATTGGGGAGGGAGTACCAGGATTTTGACACATCAACAATACAGGAATGGCAGTATAGTTTTAAGTCAGGATAGTGCATGGTTTGCAGGGGAACTTGCTGTCAGTAGTGTTCTCGTGTGTCTGGTTCTTTTGTCCTTCTAGGTGGTAGAGATTGTGAGTTTAGAATGTACAGTCTGAGGAGCTTTGGTGAGTTGTTGCAGTGCATATTGTACATGGTATACACTGCTGCCACTGTGCATTAACAGTGGACCAAGTGAATGTTTAAGTTGATAGATGGGATGCCTTGTGGTGTCAAGCTTCATGAATATTGTTGAAACTGCACACACATTCAGGCAAGTGGGATTTTCTGTCACACTCCTGATTTGGGCCTTGTAGATGGTAGACCATAAAATATCGGTACAGAATTAAGCTAGTTGGCCCATCAAGTCTGCTCTGCCATTCGATCATGGCTGATATATTTCTCAACCTCATTCTCTTGCCTCCATCAAATAACCGTTGATCCCCTTAATCTCGGTCTTAAGTATACTCAATGACTTGGCCGCCACAACCTTCTGTGGCAATACATTCCACAGATTCACCACCCTGTGGCTGAAGAAATATTACCTTATCTCAGTTTTGAAAAGTCACCCTTCATTCTGAGGCTGTGTCCTCGAGTCTAGTCTCTCCTACTGATGGAAATATCTACATAACCAGTCTATCCAGGTTTCTGAGTGTTCTGTAAATTTCAGTCAGATCACCCATCATTTACTAAACTCATCGAGTACAGAACTAGAGTCCTCAACTGCTCCTCATATGACAAGCCCTCCATCCCAGGTTCATTCTTGTAAAACCTACTGTGGATGCCAACCAATGGCAACACATCCTTCCTTAGATAAGAGACCCAAAACTATTCACAATATTCTGAATGTGGTCTTATACAGCCTCAGCATGGCTCTTGTATTCAAGCTCTCATGAAATTAATGTTAACATGCATTTACCTTCCTATCTGCCAACTGAACCTGCATGTTAACCTTAAGAGAATCTGGAATTAGGACTCTCAAGTCTGTTTTTGCTTCAGATTTCCATGTCTTGCCCCATTTAGAAAATAGTCCATGTCTATATTCTTCCTACCAAAGTGTATAACCTCACACTGTCCCACATTGTACTAGATCTGCAACTTCTTTGGCAGGCTTTAAGCACTCAAAAGGTGATTAGATTACTTACAGTGTGGAAACAGGCCCTTCGGCCCAACAAGTCCACGTTGGACCATTGAAGCGCAACCCACCAATACCCATTCCCTGACATTTACCCCTTGACCTAACACTATGGGCAATTTAGCATGGCCAATTCACCTGGCCTGCACATTTTTGGACTGTGGGAGGACACCGGAGCACCCGGAGGAAACCCACGCAGACACGGGGAGAATGTGCAAACTCCACACAGTCAGTCGCCTGAGGCGGGAATTGAACCCGGGTCTTCTGGCGCTGTGAGGCAGCCGTGCTAACCACTGTGCCACTCACAGATGAGTTACTTGTCATCTTATTCCTGTTTCTGACCTGCTGTTGCAGTCAAGTATTAACTTGGAATGTCATGTTCAGTTTCTGGTGAGTTGTAACCCTCAGGATATTAATAATGATCTTAATGCCATTGAATGTCAAGGAGGAATAGTTAGCTATCAAATGCTGTCTTGATGGCAAGGACAATCACTTTGTGAGTTCTGCATTTTTATTCATGTTTGGACTAAGGAGCAGGTCAAGAGATGGGTGACCTTGATGGAACCCAAATTGAGCATCAGTGAGCAGTTTAACATTGAACAGATGCTGCTTGATGGCATATTAATGACACATTCCAACCCTTTATTGAGATTGAGAATAATACACCGATGTTGGTAGCCCTGTATTTGTCCTTTTTATTGTACATGGGTCATTCTTGGGTATTATGGGTAGATGTCAGTTTTATACTTTTATTGGAACAGCTATGCTTGTGTGCATGGCTAGTTCTGGAGCAGAAGTCTTTGGTTATATTGCATAATGTCAGAAAACATGTAGGAGTACATTGGATTTTCGCTCATGTCATTGCAACCAAGTGGTTATAGGTGGGATGAACAATTAGCCCTATGAGCACTGCACAAAGTAATTGATGCTCTGGAAGGAAAAACATCAGAATTCCTTTTCCCAAATTCATTGTTTGAGCATGTTTCAAGACTTGTTTGTTGTATGAAGGCACTGGCTATTGAATGGCTCTGATTAAATTGGCATCTATGTTGTTACAGGATTGTTACAGGAGTCCTGGGTCAATTAGTGAGAGGATTGGACCCGTCCAGCCATCTGACACCATTGGTCTGGGTGGGACAAAAGGTGAGTTGAGGATCAATGTGGAAGGAAAACATTACTTTTACCTTTAGGAAACTGAGTACCTGATGCACTGCCTGTGGTCTCAGACAAGTCATACATTGAATGAAGGGAAGACTTGTGGAGGAAGAGGCCAGATTTGTGATGGGGATCACTCCGGGCAATGTGCAGTCCTGCACCAGTAGGATCCCAAAGGCAAATTTCACAGGTACTATTTAAAGAGATTCTGAGTTCAATATAGAACAAGAGGGAAAAATTCCCCTTCTCTGGAGTGCATGGTAATCACAAAAAAATTGGAAAACACAGAATGAAAAAATTGGAATCTTGAAGTTGAAAAAGAAATTCTGAATTTCCCCTTAAGCTTTAAATAGTGACTTTAGAATCTCACTACTGAGTTGCAAGTATTTTGTCTCCATGCATTTTTATCTCATTAAACCTCCAACTCATCTCATTATTGTGCCACTTACATTTCTCCTTTACTTTCCCAAGAAACCAGACAGTACTGATTCCTAATTTGTAAATCAGAGCAACTAACTCTGTCTTCACCACAATATCTATCCCTTCATGAAAACCATCCTCCTCTACATTTTTACCACTCTTCACCCATGCAAGTCATCAATAGCAAACCATCAATCATAGAACATAGAACAATACAGCGCAGAACAGGCCCTTTGGCCCTCGATGTTATGCCGACCTGTGAACTAATCTAAGTCCATCCCCCTACACAATTCCATCATCATCCATGTGCCTATCCAAGGATTGTTTAAATCTCCCTAATGTGGCCAAGTTAAACTACAGGCAGGCAGAGCATTCCACACCCTTACCACTCTCTAAGTAAAGAACCTGCCTCTGACATCTGTCATAAATCTATCACCTCTCAATTTGTAGCTATGCCCCCTCGTACAAGCTGACATCATCATCCTAGGAAAAAGACTTTCACTGTCTAACCTATTTAATCCTCTGATCATCTTGTATATCTCTATCAAACCCCCTCTTAGCCTTCTTCTTTCCAATGAGAACAGACCCAAGTCTCTCAGCCTTTCCTCATAAGACCTTCTCTCCAGACCAGACAACATCCTGATAAATCTCCTATGCACCCTTTCCAATGCTTCCACATCATTTCTGTAATGGGGCAACCAGAACTATACACAATATTCCTAGTGTGGCCGCACTAGAGTTTTGTATAGTTGCAGCATGACATTACGTTTCCGGAACTCAATCTCTCTACCCATAAAACCTAACACACCGTATGCCTTCTTAACAGCACTATCAACCGAGGTGGCAACTTTTAGGGATCTATGTACATGGACTCCAAGATCCCTCTGCACGTCCACGCTACCAAGAATCTTTCCATTGACCCAGTATTCTGCCTTCCTGTTATTCTTCCCAAAGTGAAGAATAAATCTATCAGGCGACTGACTGTGTGGAGTTTGCACGTTCTCCCCGTGTCTGCGTGGGTTTCCTCCGGATGCTCCGGTTTCCTCCCACAGTCCAAAGATGTGCAGGTCAGGTGAATTGGCCATGCTAAATTGTCCGTAGTGTTAGGTAAGGGGTAAATGTAGGGGTAGGGGTAGGGGTGGGTTACGCTTCGGCGGGTCGGTGTGGACTTGTTGGGCCGAAGGGCCTGTTTCCACACTGTAAAGTAATCTAATCTATGAATCACCTCACATTTATCTGCATTGAACTCCATTTGCCATCTCTCAGCCCAATTCTGCAGTTTATCCAAGTCCCCCTGCAACCTTCAACACTGTCCACTACTCCACTGACTTTAGTGTCATCGGCAAACTTATTAACCCATCCACTTCTGCCTGCGTCTAAGTCGTTGATAAAAATGACAAACAGTGGTCCGAAAACAGATCCTTGTGGCACACCACTAGCAACTGGACTCCATGCTGAATATTTTCCATCAATCACCACTCGCTGCCTTCTTACAGAAATCCAGTTTCTAATTCAAACTGCTAAATCACCCTCAATCCCATGCCTTTGCATTTTCTCCAACAGCCTACCATGTGGAACCTTATCAAAGGCTTTACTGAAGTCCATGTACACCACGTCAACTACCCTACCTTCATCTACATGCTTGGTCACCTTCTCAAAAAACTCAATGAGGTTTGTGAGACATGACCTGCCCTTGACGAAACCATGTTGACTATCTGCAATAAAATTGTTGCTTGCTAGATGATTATAAATCCTATCTCTTATAATACTTTTCAAAACTTTTCCTTCAACAGACTTAAGGCTCACTGGTCTGTAATTACCTGGGTCATCTCTACTGCCCTTCTTGAACAAAGGCACAACATTTGCAATCATCCAGTTCTCTGGTACATTGTCCTATAGGCAATTATGACTCAAAGATCAAAGCCAAAGGCTCCAACACCTCCTCCCTAACATCTCAGAGAATCCTTGGATAAATCCCATCCAACCCAGAGGACTTGTCTACTTTCACTCCTTCTAGAATTAATATCACCTCTTCCTTCCTAACCTCAATCCTTTCTAGTCTAATATCTCATATCTCATTCTTCTCCTCTACAATATTCTCCTTTCTCTGAGTGAAAACTGATGAGAAATATTCATTTTGCACCTCTCTGATCTCCACAGGTTCCACACACAACTTCCCACTTCTGTCTTTGATTGGCCCTATTCCTACCCTTGTCATCCTTTTATTCTTCACATACCTATAGAAGGCTTTAGGGTTCTCCTTTATTCACACTATGCTTTTGTTTATGTGCCTACTCTCAGTCTAAATCTCACATTAATTCAGCCATTCAACCCTTGGTTTTGGAGGTCAAGGACACCAACTTCTATGGTTCTGTCGGATCCTTTTGTGCATGGAAACACGTATGCATAGCTCACATCTAAATAGGATGCATATGGTGGTCCTTGGCTTGATTTCATAGAGTTCATTTACTTTGCACTAACTTGATGCTGCCAACACTCTAGCATGCACAAAGCTTGCTTTGCTTTTCAAAATAGAGGTAGAGACAGGAAGTGTGTCACTGTGGGGAGCACTGATCAGTCAAGGGGTGAACATGCCACTGTACAGCAACATGAGGCATTAGTGTCATACCTAGAGCTTACTACAAAACATACTGTATGCGGTTCAACCAAATGGCTGTGTTTGAAAGTCAAAAGGGAGTAGTCCTTAGTGGGGTCATGGAGGACTACAGTCAGTCATAGGGTGCCACTACAGTCAGTCAATGGACTTTTCTGATTGCAGCCCAAGTTGTTGGACACAAAACACTAGATGCTGGTTTAACAAACTTCAGGGGTCCATGTTCTTCAGGTTTGGGGATTGGGTTATGATCAGTACTGCAGATCACATGCAAGTCGGGCAGTACAGGTACATCATTCGGGGTCTCTGGAGTCATCAGTTGGGAGTCAGGCCATGTTCACTGAGGAGTGTCCTGCCAAGGGGTGGATCTTGTCAGTCTTGGAGCTTTGCTCAATAATGATAAGGGGCTTATTGGGGAGTGTGGGCAACTCAAACTTGTGATGGGCTTCAATGTGCTGAGTTACTAAGCAAATGATTAAGGTGAAAGGGGACAATGTGAGCTATAGGTGTGGGATTGGGGTGGATGAGCTGGAAGGCATGGCTTTCAAAGGTCACCATCACTTTGGCCATTTCATGGGGAAGGTGTAGGATCAATAAGTGCATGGTAATTTGGAAAGCCATGGGCTCTGGGAGTAAATTGGAAAATCATTACTGATTTTATGAAGGAGCTGAACAGAAAGGAAGTTTTGGGAGAGGATAGTGTAGGAAGCTAGAAGATCAAAGTGGTCCCAGGGACAGTAACAGAAAAGGATACACCGTCTTGTGCTTCAAGCAGAGCCTGCAAGTCACTCGTAGGAACACGAAGTTGAAACATTGCTATCTTTGATCCAAAGCTAACTGCACAATGATGGGACAAAATGACTGCTTCCACATTTCTACTTTTTTCTTCAGGAGTGGAGTAAAACTGTTTGAATTTGAAAACCTTCTAAAGGACAATTGGAGTCATCATGCAGCCACAGTACGTATGTGGCTTGTCTATTTCAGTTTTTAAGGCGGTAAAAACAATGACTGCAGATACTGGAAACCAGATTCTGGATTAGTGGTGCTGGAAGAGCACACCAGTTCAGACAGTATCCAAGGAGCAGCGAAATCGACGTTTCAGGCAAAAGCCCTATTTCAGTTTTTAGTTAATGGTAACTCGCAGGATGTTGATATTGGAACTTTCAGTGATGGTAATGCAATTGAATGTCGAGGAAAATGTTTTGAGTTCCTCTTGTTGGAGATGAACTTTCCCTGGCACTTGTGTAGCATAGATGTTACTTGCCACTTACCAGGTCAAGCTGGATATTGTCCAGGTCTTTCTCGTATGAACACAGACTGCTTCAGTTTCTGAGGAGTCGTGGATGGTGCTGAATTTTGTACAATTATCAGCAAATCTCCACACCTTTGACTTATGATTGGAGGCACTTATGATTGATGAAGCCATCGAAGCTGACTGGGTCTTTGACGATAACCTGGCGAACTGCTTCAGGAAGTCCTTGGGCCAAGATGATTGACCTCCAGCAGTCACAATCATTTTCCTTTTTGATTGATATGACTCTAACCAATGGAGAGCTTGCCCCCGATTCCTATGGACTCAGTTTTGCAAGAGCTGCTTGAAACCACACCTAGTTGAATACTATCTTGATGGACTTTCTCTGCCATCTTGCCTCCACAGTTCAGTTTTTTTTGTCCATTTGTTTCCTGGATTGTTACTGGTGCCATTTTTTCTAATTCACAGCTCTTCACATCCTGTGTATGATTAAAGAGAGTCAAGCAGCCTGGGATTCTCTACCATTGTTGGCTTCCTCCAGGTGTAGGATACATTAAGTGAATGCACATTGCTTTGGGCAGTGCCCTACCACCAACCTGCAGAGCTTGTCAACAGAAAAGACATCCACTCATTTAATGTTCAGGTTATTTGTAATATTTGATGCCAGATTCTAGAGGCTTGTATTAGATATCCTGGGAGCTACCATGATGCTAACATATTAGAGAACTTTCTGGTTCCTGACTCCTCCTTGGGCAAACAGGGAATTGCTGGGAGATGTATTATCAGCTATGCTGGGAGGGGCTACATGTACAAGACCCACAGACTGAATTAGAATGATGATTAGATTAGATTAGATTCCCTACAGCGTGGAAACAGGCCCTTTGGCCCAACAAGTCCACACCGACCCTCTGAAGAGTAACCCACCCAGTTCCATTTCCTTCTGCCTAATTGACCTAATACTATGGGGCAATTTAGCATGGCCAATTCACCTGACCTGCACATCTTTGGACTGTGGGAGGAAACCAGAGCATCTGGAGGAAACCCACGCAGACACAGGGAGAATGTGCAAACTCCACGCAGACAGTCACCCGAGGTTGGAATTGAACCTGGGACCCTGGTGCTGTGAGGCAACAGTGCTAACCACTGAGCCACTGTGCCACCCAAATGCTACTCATACTTTCATCAGTATCATAGTGCCACAGATCATAGGTCTCCATTTAGGTGAAGTTCTGGGGACTTGACAATATTAGCAATGCCTTGCAGTACAGCCAGAAAGGGTGTCCCCCAATATTGTGGCATGCTGTACACTTCCCATGTGGAGCCTGGAAATGGACTGGATGCACAATAAATGTGGGAAACAACAATAATCTGGGGATGAAGATGAGAATGATCATCAGGAGATTGAGCAGAAGGGACCTCCTTGACAGGAGTGCTAGGACACAGCTGATATTATTACTGGTAAAGTCAAATCCCAGACTGAGATTTGGCATGATGGATAATATTTTGTTTTTTTTTATTTGAAAAGGTGTTCTTCCATTGAAACATATGTACACAATGCTGCAGATCTGGTTTGAATGATAAAACAGAAGTTTGTTAACCAAAATAGTCCTGTAAACACTGGTGGAAAGTCTCCAACTCACACATGTAAATGCATTACTATGTTGGCTTGGTGAGGACTGGAACATCAGGACTGCACTAGAATCAAATTGAAAAGAAAATAACAGTGAAACAATGATTTGTGTGGGAAAACAGAGGATTGGTAATATTTTAAAAACCAGCAGAAGATGACCACAAAAAGAAGCAAATAACCTATGAGGGTAAACTAGCAAAAAATATGGAAATGGCCAGTGTAATAACCAATGAGAATATCCTCACAAGTATTGTAAATGCAGGCAGTATAACAATCTTTGAGAATAAACTAACAAGTATTAAAACAATGGGCACTACGACTGTTTCTTTAAGTATAGAAAAGGAAGAAAGAGGCCAAAGCGTAGATAGACCCCTTAGAAAATGAGGCTGGGGGTGAGGACATGGTGGAGGTATTATTTCACACATTTCGCCTCAGTCTTCACAATACAGAACCTTAATAGCATTTTAAACATACAAAACAAAGAGGCAAAAGGTGGGAAGGAAATCAGACATAAGGGATCAAAGCCGATTGGGAGAAATTGGGAGCAGGGAACTAAGTTGGACAATCAGCCATGATTATATTGAATAGTGGAGCAGGCTCAAAAGGCTGAATCCCTCCTCCTGCTCCTTTTTCAATGTTTCTAAAAGGAGTGAAGATAAAATAGCATAAATCAAGCAATTAGTATGTAACACAAGATTTTAAATTAAATAATAAAAATATATTCAATTTTATCCAAATACTGTCACAATATAGTATTCAAACACTATCAGATCTATAAGTATGACTGAACAATTTATTTCAATTTCTGGTCTTAAGAATTTGATAGCCTCTTCCTTGATTATTCACATCACTAGCTTTCTCAGCTTTGAATGACCCCTTTAGAGCTTAACCAAACACCTCTGGTCTGGAACGCTCAAACTAATATCCTTACACATAGTAACCTATGTGCTAATGTTTCCGAATGAATGCCTTTGTCTTGGAGAAACTGTTTCTAAAATTTAACTTCAGCCAGGATTTCTGCAAACTACAAAGAATCTTTCCAAGCTACAGGTTTTTCAGTTAAACAAAATAAAATAAAGTCCTGACATTCTAACTGAAAAAAAACTATGCTCTTTATCTCCAGATGCTCATTAATCATTCCCAATGCGTTATGAAATTATGGAGCACACAACATTGGCCATCATCTTGTACTGCTGTGTGTTCCTTTTTGATTGAGACACAGCAGTGGCCTGGACCACTATCTAGTGACTTGACTAAGTAGCAAGACCAAGTGAGATTGCTTGTACCAAACTCACCTCATTAACTAATCACCCTCATCTCTTTGATGATCCTCTTACCTGATTCTGGCCTTATTCAGTCACCTGGCTTTCCTGGAAGAACTGAGTACCCAGCAGATATCTGACAGAAGACATACATCCTGGCACCAGTGCCATCTTCAAAGTGCACCCAAACATCTTCAGCTATCTCAGATTGACCTTCACTGGCAGCCTAATGGTGCAGTAGCCACACTGCCATGCTGTACATTAACACATGGCTGACCCTCCCTCGCACATATGATCCCATTCTATCACACCTGTTACTGTTTAACCATCATGCCACACACTTTACCTGTGCTTAGTGACATCCCATCTGAACACCTTCTCTATGTCACCTGTACTCTGTCACCTATAGCAGCTGTAGACCTGCATCCTGTCATTTTCCAGGTGAACATCACAAACAAGCAAGCAATTGGACAATTCCAAAGATGAGCTTTTATTTACAGGTGGGGTAAAACGGAACACAAAACTAATTCTGGCATGATGACCAATGACTATTTAATATTCCCCAATGGTCTGCTGCCCCAACTCTCATCTACCGGGACTGGGTGTGAACCAACTCCTCGCCTGTAGCTTCACACATTGGTGAGCTCTGCACTGTGCAAGAAGGACTTCATCTTCCTCAGTGTCCTCATCTTCTTCTCTGGTATACTGCTCCCAGTTCTTCAGCATCCAGCTCATCACATCATTGCCTGCTCCAATTATGCAAAGCAAAGCACACCAAGATGATGCCACACACTCTGCCCAGACTATACTGGAAGGGAACTCCCTAGACTGTTCCAAATAACTGAACCACACCTTCAACAGCCCTATCGAATCTGCTCCACCATGAACCTGGGGGAGACATAAGCAGCATAGTTTCTGCATTCCACATCAGTCTCAAGGTTATGTAATAATGTCATGAGCCATGATCGCAGTGGTTTGCTCTTGTCCCCCAGCTTTATAAGGCTCCTGGACCCTCAATAGCACCAGGCCCCGAGAAGGATGTAGGAGCCATGGCCGCTGCCAGGGTAGAGGGCACATCTCCAGGAAGTGGTAAAAATGATCACAGATTCACCTGAAGGAAAATCAGATGGAAGCCCTTTCTGTTGATGAATCCTGCAGCACATTGATACAGCCCTCTCTGAGCCACGTGTGTGCTGTCGATAGTACCAGCTATATTCCTGAATCCTACTGCCCTCATTACTGGGGACCAATAAAACCCAATGCGAAAATCTTTTCTCAGATGACCTTGTTACTGTGCTGATACATTTCTGGCTGCAAATCTAAGAGATCCCACACAGCTTAACCCTTACTTCTGGGAAGGAGCCAGTTGCACAGAAGTTCAACTCTCAACTGGGCAATGAGAGATGACAATAAATACTGGCCTGTATAGTGACATCCATGTCCCATGAATGATTAAAAAAACTAATTTCAAAACCGGTCCCCTTTGCTCCAAACACTACCGACTCCCTGTACCTTCCCCATTGCTAACCACACAGACCGTCAGCATTGGATTCAATTCAGATGCCTAACCAACTTTGATGAACAGCTCCTGGACATGACTGGCCAGACCCTATCTGCTGTCTTTGCAACTCCCTAACTAAAGATACATTATTGCCCTGAATTCTTGTTTTGACCCTAGACTACTGACTGCTGTCTTCTGCACTGCTGGAACAGCAGTCGGAAATATATCTTGACCATGATCAATTCAAGTGCACAACTAGCCATGACTAGTCTGCTGGACTGTGTACAGCCTGTATTCATGAGTGATTGACCCTGTGGCCAACTGCAGGCACCCCTAGTCTGGACTGAGGACAAGTCCGTACCCACTTTCTGACATAACCATTTGGTTGAATATATGTATTTGTTGCACAGGTAACTGGTACACACTGCAGATTGCCACACAGCCTGCCATTCCCCAGGCAGATTCCTACTGACAGGCAGCCTGTCTGTGTGCCTGCACTAAAAAGCTCATCGATATGGGAGAACTCAGGCTCTGGCTCAAACATCTATGTGTTAACAAGCATGGCATAGCATGGCAAGGCAAGACAAAGTGTGGATACTGCATGCATGGAGGTGGGTGCTAAGTGTTTGAGTGTTAAGCGAACATGTGCAACTTGATCCAATCGGTGAGCTGGGTGCTTGACCCTGCATGCAAAGTATCCTTGCAGCAGCCTTTCATTACCAGTCACCAGTACACTCTGAAATGTAGGTCTCAACTTTCTAACCATCCTCCAAGTGAGTCAGAGCTGTCACGAGGTTTTCTTAAAGGCTGGCTTATGTCAAATGCCTTCATCACACTCTCAGCAGTGTATTTCAGATCCTAAACATTGCTGTGTAAACAAGATTTTTTTCATGCCACATTGTTTCTTTTGCCAGTTACCTAAAGCATGCTAGAGGCCTGGACCTAAAAGATTTACCACAAGAGAGCTCAAAATCTCTTTAAATAGAACTGGCAAAGGTTTGACTGTTTTAACATTATTCAATGGGTTAGTGGTGTACCACCTGCTTCTGAATGCCAATTTTTCAGAACGATCCAAATTCAGATATTTTCAGGTATGTTCAATCTTACAACAAATTTAAATAAATGCTTGCATTTCTTTCAGATTTTCATTTGGGACATTGAATGGGCATCTTAAACAATGTTGCATAGTCCACACTTCTGTCAGTATTCCATGTGTTGTGTTATGGCTGTCAGATAATATATAGGATACCTTTAAAAGAAATGATCGTGATAAAAGCACCATCTCAGCACACATAACCTGTTAATAGAAAAGTCTCAGATTCTATCTTAACTGGAGCTGCTTGAAGCATGACATGTTTGTGAAAGTGTACTAAACTATGTAACTGAAATACTTTTTCTAAAAAATATTTTCATTGAAAACATTTCTTTACAAAGTTAGAAAGTTACAGAAACATGAAAATATAGCATCATAGCATCAAAAGAAATAATAAACCAACTACTATACTGCTCTACAAAGGAAATCAAAACTACGTTTATTACAAATCAATAAATAAAAAAATAAATAATATAGCTCAACACAATAAGACCATAGCTCTCAATCTTTGAGAGCATTAATGATTAAACCCACATTTGTTTGAAATTCTTCCTCTTATGGCTTTAGGTTTATCAGACAAAACCATCATGGCTAGGCAAAAGCCCTAATCAAAATGGAGGACAGATCTGCTCCAAGTAATTCAAAAAGAGCTGCCACGTCTTGTAAAAGTTGTCTGTTTTCTGGTGCACCATGTTGGTAAGAAGGTCTAAGGGAATGTGTTCCATAATTAACTTACACCACCCCGACAGACCCGGAGGGGTTCTCAGACACTCGCACATCAGAATGTTCTTCCTTGCACAAAAAGTGAGAATGTTAAAAAGGTTTCTCCCAGGGGAGGTAAATTAACCAGACCCAGGAGCAAAGAGATCAGGTCCACCTTGACTTCAGTCCTAAAGACCCTCTCTATTACTCCTGCCACAGTGCTCCAATATGCACGGAGCCTGTAGCAGAACCACAAACAATGAGTGAGGGTATTTATTTTACATTTGGGGCACATTGAAGATGCTCCTTGCTTAAATTTTGCAAAATGATCTGGGCCAGATGAGCCCTATGAAGAATCTTTAACGGCATAGTTATTTCATATCGAGATCCTCTTCACATTCTCACAAGTAATTGAAATAATTAACCTTAGCCCAGAAACTGAAGTGCTGTGAATGTGATATATATCTATAAGGACTTATGCTAAACATTTGTTGAATATTTCAATATCACATTATCCCTTTCTATTTTTCACATTACTGCGTCTCACATAGGCATTGCTGCATCAAATACAAATACCCTGCTAGAGGCAAAACCCACATATGGTGGCAGTTCACCATGTGGGGCAGGAATTGACTTTATGGCCCCTGTTTCAGATCAATGGAACACTCCTCCAAGAAAAATGAAAAATGATTTCTACACTCTGCTTAGAAATAACTAGCTGAAATACCATGCCATAATAGCATTCTTTGCTTCAGTGTAAGGAAAATAAATGCACATTTGTAAATGTTAGATTTAATCTTCAACCGTACATTTATCCCATGTCTAAACCGTTTGAATGAGTATTTCTGGAGACATCAATGCTCTCAAAATTGGACTGTATATTCGGTACTACAGGTGCTGTTTTAGTGTCAAAGTAGTAGCGGCTTTGAGCCAAATCTCATTTGTTAAGGGTATTAGTACAAGTGGTGATATGGGCATTAACAATATGTCGTGCAAATAGACTGAATAGATAGATTAATGGATAACAGTGCTCCCATTTTTGACCTTGCTTCTCTAGCTAAAGCCCTCTCTTAAACATACACAATTGGACCCACCTCCAACCAGTTTAAAGATACCCAGGTAATCAGGAAGGCTAACAAGAAGTTGACCCTTATTTCAAAGGCATTGGAATATAAGAGTAGGGAAGTCTTACTGAAACGGGACAAGGGGAGACCTGAGATAAAAAGTTCTTTTTTGGAATGGCAGCTAGTGACAAATGGTTCCCACAGGTTTCAGTGTTGGAGCTGCAGCTGTTCACTTTATATATTAACAATCTGGATGAAGGTTTCTGGAGCATTCTGGCAAAGTTTGCTGACGATACGAAGTTGGACGGATGGATAGTTCTGAGGAGGTGGGGAGGCTGCAGAAAGATTTAGACAGTTTAGGAGAATAGTCCAAGAAATGGCTAATGAAATTCAACATGAGCGAGGTCTTACACTTCGGAAGAAAGAATAGAGAAATGGACTATTTTCTAAATGGTGAGAAAATTCATAAACCAATGTACAAAGGGATCTGGGAGTGCTAATCCAGGATTCTCTAAAGTTTGACTTGTAGGTTGAGTCTGTGGTTAAGAAAGCAAATGTAATATTGTCATTTATCTCAAGAGGGTTAGAATATAAAAGCAGCGCTGTGCTACTGAGACTTTATAAAGCTCTGGTTAAGCCTCATTTAGAATACTGTGTCCATTTTTGGGACCCATACCTCAGGAAGGGCATACTGGCACTGGAGTGTGTCCAGCAGATAACCACACAGATGATCCCTGGAATGGTAGGCCTAACATACGATGAACAGCTGAGGATCCTGGGATTGTATTCATTAGAGTTTAGAAGGTTGAGGGGAGATCTAAAGAAACTCACAAGACAATACATGGCTTAGAAAGGGTGGACGCTGGGAATTTGTTTCCGTCAGGCGGAAATACTAGGAGCCGTGGGCACAGCCTTAGAATTAGAGGGAGTCAATTTAAGACAGAAATGAGGAGACATTTCTTCAGCCAGAGAGTGGTGGGCCTGTGGAATTCATTGCCATGGAGCACAGTGGAGGCCGGGACGTTAAATGTCTTCAAGGCAGAGAATGATAAATTCTTAATCTCGCAAGGAATTGAGCGATACGGGGAGAGTGCAAGTAAGTGGTGTTGAAATGCCCATCAGCCATGATTGAATGGCGGAGTGGACTTGATGAGTTGAATGGCCTTACTTCCACTCCTATGTCTTATGGTCTTATGGTCTAAGGTGCTCGCAAGATCACATCTGGAGTACTGAGAGCAGTTCTGGTCCCTTAATTTAAGGAAAGATATAATTTTATTTGAGGCAGTTCAGGGAAAATTCACTAGGATGATTCCTGGTATGGAGGGGAGCAAAGGTTAAACAGGCTGTAATTGTTACTCACTGGAGTTTAGACGAATAAGAATGATCTCATGGAAACATGTCAGATTCTCAGCGGGCTTGACAGGGTAAATGCTGGGAGGATGTTTCCCTTCATCGAAGTGTCTAGGAGCAGAGGGCATCACCTCAAAATAAGATTGAGATCAGGAAGAATTTCTTCTCTCAAACGATCTTGAGTCTTTGGAACCCCTTACCACACAGAGCTGAGGGGGTAGAGTTCTTGTGTATATTTAAGGCTGAGATAGGTAGATTCTTGATCAGTAGGAGAATCAAATGGACATGAGAAATGTTGCATCAGCCTTGATCCTACTGAATGGCAGAACAGGCTCGAGGGGCTGAACAGCCTCCTCCTTTTCCTATTGCTTATTGTCTGACAGTATAATCAACTGCTTTCAGAATAGTTGCTGATTAACCAGAATAGTTCTGGTTCTGTCTGAGGTTGTGGAAATCCTAGTTAGTCTCTAGAATAAAGTTAGCGAAACTGGGAGACTGAGGGATGCTGCATGTGGAGAAGGCCTTGATTGTGAGTGCAAGGTTTCTGGTCACTTTCACCTAGCCATGTACGCTGTGGGTGCAATTCCCATATGTCTCCGTGGTAAAGAATGATGATGTAGAGGCAGCAAAGACGAAGGTCACAATCCAAGAAAAAGGAGGAGAAAAGGTCAAAATAAACCCAGCACATCCTAGTTACAACCAGGCTGTCCACGATTGTCTCATTCAACTGAGATTTCCATAAACTCAGTCCAAAATTATACAGTATTCCTACACATTACTGTTCTGTTACAGACTACCTCAATGTCTTTTGAGCAACAATGATGAAAGACACCAAAAAACCAATCACTTATTACCAACATTATAAATCAAACCAATCCAGTAGCAAACAATTAATCACTCATGGGCATCCCCTTAGTGTTTGTCCTATGGATATCTTTATCTGCCCTCCTATTCCTACTCTATGACATCTTCAGTACCTAGGGAAGACTACAGGTAGCTTTGGAGAAAATCCATGAGTGCCTCGGGGTCGAAATATTCCAGCTTTGAGCAGCACTATCTTGGCATGGGCAGCAGGAGTCTAGGTTGGTTATCTGACAGGCAACAGAAAGGGCATGATCATAGAATCCTTACAGTGTAGAAACAGGCCATTTGGCCCAACAAGTCCACACTGACCCTTCAAAGAGTATCCCAGACCTATTCCCCAACCCAACATTTCCCATGATTAATGCAACCAACCTTCACTCTCCTGAATAGTATGGACAATTTAGCATGGCCTGCACATTTTTGGACTGTGGGAGGAAACTAGAGCACCTGGAGGAAACCCACGCAGACACAGGGAGAATATGCAACTCCACACAGTTGCCCAAGGCTGGAATTGAACTCAGGTCCCTGGTGCTGTGAGGCAGCAGTGCTAACCACTGAGCCACCATACTGCCACGATGATGGGAGCAGACATGCTGCCATCCAGAATTAGGTTTGCAGTTCATGTTCCATGAGCCACTGTCATTCCCCTGAGGTAGAACCTTAACAATCCTAGTAATCTGATCACACACAGATTGTTGGACTTGTGAAAGATCCAAAAGTTCTGTTAAGTATTGGTACCCCAACTCTGGTGCCAGCAGTCTGAGCTTACACAGCAACTGGCTGAAACTTCCTGACCTCAACAGCACCATGACACATTGAGTGGCTTCTGCTCTTACTGCAGTGAAAACTTTGACATCATGTTTCAGAGGTGGCATCAGATCGGATCTTCAAGTATTCAAGTGGAGTGTGCCCTCACTTTTGCCTCAGAGTGGTTGGCTAACAAGTCAGGTAATATCCTCTACCAAATGGGATCCTGTCTCCACCAAAACCCTTCACTGTGACAATAGCAGAGCTGCAAGCATTTCCAAAAGCTTTCTTCTGTATGTTGCCTGTCAAAGTCCCTTCTACACAAAAACACATGAACCATACCACCTGCAGGGAGCTGGCTCTCTTGCCAGCCTTTACCCTTGTCCTGGACCCTCTAAACATCACTCTGAGTTAGTGACTGCGAGAATAGGATTGAGCGATTGGGATTCTTCTTTATTTGCCTCTAATTCCTCTTGTGCTTCAGGCTCCCAGGGCAGTTGTTGACCAGGTGATAGTTCTTGCCTATCTGAAAGGAGAAAAGCTCCAGGATGGAGCTGAGTTGATGGAAAGACCAGGGTGACAATATGGGAGTGGAGAAGGTGAGAAAGCAAAAGATGTGCAGCTTGTTAAACAGAGAAAGGGTTGGGATGGGTTTTGGAAGAATTTGAGAAGAAACATAGAGGTATCAGAGGAGGAGTAGGCCCTTCGAGCATTCCCGTCCCTATTCAAGAGGAATACGACTGATTAACCAACTCATTACTGGATTCCCACTTTCTCTGCAAACCTGCTGATCCCTTTTAGCCCTAAGATCTAACTCCTTTGTGGAAACGTTGAATGCTTCATTCTCAGTTGCTTTCTGTGACATAGAATTCCACAGACTTGTCACGCTCTGGGTGAAGAAATTTCTTCTCATCTCAGTCCTAAGTGGCCTATCCTGGGTCTTGCCTTCGAAACATTGAGAACATCCTTCCTGAGTTTAGCCTGTCTAGTCCTGTTGGAAGTTTATAGGTTTCTATGTGACCACTGCTCATTCTTTTAAACTCTAGTAATTAGTGCTACTGATGCAATCTCTCTTCATCTGTTGGTCCTACCTTCCCAGGAGTCAGTCTGATAAACCTTCATTGCACTCACTCCACAGCCAGAACATTCTTCCTCAAGTAAGGAGACTAAAACTGCTTGCAGCAGTGCTATGTCTGTAGGGTGGCAGTGGCAGGGGATGGGGTGGGGTGGGATAGGTGTTGGGGGGGGGGGGGCGTTGGTGGGGATGGGGGATGAACACTGGTTTATGTTGTGCTTGGTGGAGGTTATTAGTGGATGAGTGAAGGGGAATGATGAATTAAGCAGTAAATGAAGCGAGAAGTTAATTTGTCCTTTTAAGGATAAAATTAAGCATTCACAGACAATGACCACTTGTGTGAAGTTATTGGACTCTTTGTAATTTCCTATGTGGGTTGACAGGGCTGTTCCTTGGACATTGAGCGATCTGCATTTTAGTGAGGGTATCCCCATTGAAATCAGCCACAATTGCAATCTCAGAGTAGGGCAAGTACTGTATTACCAGTGGCTGTGAAATGGCAATTGCAATGTGATTGATGATGCCCTCCAGCGCATCTCTTCCACATCCTGCACCTCCGCCCTTGAAGACCCTCCAACTGCACCAAGGATAGAACCCCCCTGGTCCTCACCTTCCACTCCACCAACCTCCGTATGCATCGCATCTTCCTCCGCCATTTCTGCCACCTTCAAACGGACCCCACCACCAGAGATATATTTCCCTCCCACCCCCATCCGCTTTCCATAAAGACCGTTTCCTCCGCGACTACCTCGTCAGGTCCATGCCCCCTAACAACCCACCCTCCCATCCTGGCACCTTACCCTGCCGCCGCAGGAGTTGCAAAACCCGGGCCTACACCTCCTCTCTCACCTCCAACCAAGGCCCCAAAGGAGCCTTCCACATCCGAAGTTTCCATACATGTCATTTACTCCCGAAGCGGTCTCCTCTACATTGGGGAGACAGGGCGCCTAGTCACAGAGCACTGTAGAGAACATCTCTGAGACACCCACACCAATCAACCCCGCTGCCCCGTGGCCGAACACTTTAACTCCCCCTCCCACTCTACCGAGGACATGTAAGTCCTGGGCCTCCTCCACCACCACTCCCTCACCACCTGACGCCCTGGAGGAAGAATGCCTCATCTTCTGCTTTGGGACCCACCAACCCCAGGGCATCAATGTGGATTTCACCAGTTTCCTCATTTCTCGTTCACCCCCCACCTTACCCCAGTTTCAACCTTCCAGCTCAGCACCATTCTCATGACCTGTCCCATCTGTCCATCTTCCTTCCCACCTATCTGCTCCATCCTCCCCTCTGACCTATCATCTTCACCCCATCTCCATCCACCTATTGCACTCTCAGCTAGCTTCCCCCCAGCCCCATCCCCTCCCATTCATCTCTCCACCCCCGAAGCTCTCAGCCTCATTCCTGATGAAGGGCTTTTGCCCAAAACTTTGATTTTCCTGCTTCTCGGATGCTGCCTGACCTGCTGTGCTTTTCTAGCACTACACTCTTGACAATTGCAATGAATGTTTCCTCAAGTTGAAACTGAAGATACTTAAAACATCTTGCAATTTGTGCCTTTTGTTTGCCTAAGGTAGTCTTTGTAGTCAAGGAGAGCTAATTGTATTTTATTCTCTCTTGGCAGAGAAACCTAAGTTGAATAAGCACACAGTTTTCCTGGTATACCAGGATTCCCCATAGTATAGGCTGCACATTGCTTTGCAGTTGACACATAGGAGCAAGAGTACGCCACTTAAATCCTGAAGCCTCCTCTTCTGTTTTAGGTCATGGCTGATCACCCAACGCAATGCCATTATTTCTGTGCAATTCCCATATCTCTTGAGGTTATTATTATCTAGAGGATTTATCTATCTCTATCTTGAACACATTCACTGATTGAGCTTCTATAGCTCTCTGGAAGAAAGAATTCTGAACAATTACCACTCTCTGAGTGAAAGATTACTCCTCATCTCAGTCCTAAATTGCATGCCCCTTCTTGTGTGACTGTGTCCTTTCATCTAGACTACCAGATAGCAGGAAAATCCTTTCTGTATCCACCACATTAATCCATATAGGTCTGAAAGGGATTCATTTCTCTGGGTATTCAACCAGTGGTGCCCATAGCAAGTCATGCAGATCAGTGTCAGATTTGCTGGCAGCAGGCATGATACTTTCATTCTGCGCCAGTCAGCTATGTGTACATTTGAGACACCACAAAAATCTGAAGGGTGACTATTGGACAAGGGATGTTCCTTGACTGCAAGGCTGATCAACACAGTGACAATCCAAGCACACAAATGAAGAACAACATGCTGTCACATGAAATGTAGAAATATACTTGCTGAAACTTGCTGATACTTCTGGCTGCTTAGATTGCTCTGAATGGGCCTACAGTACTCAGCACAGTGGCTGTCAATGTTGTGACGTCCTGTTGCATGCTGTGCAGCTGCACTGTTGTGAGGGCTGGTAATATATGTGATAAGATTCTGATATTCACTGGCCTTGATCAGTCATCTGGGCATGACTCCAGGGATTGACCCCTTCGGTTATCTCTTCCCACATCCGATTGAAGGGCTTCTTTCCCCATGACCCACAAATATAGGGCATCCATCAGGCTTTCCAATATTGTGTGACTGTGTCCTCTGTGTCCACCTGCCCTCTGGTGCACTGTCTGAAAACTTTGGAGTACACTCTTTCCCTTGCTGTGCTTTTACTGACTCATTGATGTAATCCTCTGTAACCATGACAGCTAGTACTAGCTCCAGACACAATGTGCCAGGTCTTTAAGAAATGCTAGCTAGCATTAATCAATGCAGACTAGATATAAGTGGTGCTAGCCACTCATAATATTAGCCTACTGCTGATGTATCCAGGCAAAGAAGAGCTAACCAATTCAGCTCCCACAATATTCTCACAAACCACCGGTTAGTCTAATGCTCATTGTTCTGGGAAGCAGAAGTAGATTTCACGTAAGTGTAGTGAAGCAGAGAAATAATGGTACCTTGCTCTGGTTGTGCGAAAAGCAGGAGAAACAGAGGGTTTCATATTAAAATTGCCTTCTAGGTAGTTGACATGACGCGTCTAGTCAGACGTAAATAATGACAGACGGAAACTATCATGAGGTCTGTGAAGCATCAACATGCAGCCATCATTTTCCTTCTAACCTTGCGTTGCAAGCATCTCTCAGCCCTACAGGCTGATAGATAATTTGAAAGCAAAGCCTAATGATGCTGCCCGCTGTAACAGCAATCATCTGGATTGGCATCAATTTAGCTGGGTTTAGATGCTGAGATTTTGAGCCATCATTGACTTTTGACATGCCAGTCTTGAATTATTTTCAAATCTATAGTAAGCTTCAAGGAAACTTAACAACAGATTGGATCTCTATGAATTTTTATAGTTTCACTTCTAATGTTGTGCTATGAGGTTTTTAAAATGTATAATAGCAGCATTAAGATGATACCACCAAAATACTTTGTTGCATTACTTTTAATAATTACAGATTGAATGCATATGCAAAATAAATGAATGATATATATCATTTAGAAAAAGTCTGGACAATGTAGCACAGAATGAGATCCAAATAATTCATTCTACAACTGAGAATAGATGGGGGAATTAATTGTATTGTATAAACTGGATATGCTGCCATTTAAATGAGTGAAACAGTTAGTGAATGGTGCAACCTTTTCACATGAGTGGTATCCTTTTGTATCTGTATAATCAGTGCATAGTTCAGATTTGAAAGAACTTACAGTTAAGCTTTTGCTTGTAATTACTGGTATGGAAATTGTGAACAATTTGTATTTTCACAGTGCCTGATTTTAGAGTATGGTTATTAATAAATATCAAATGGATGCTTAATACAAGCAATTAAGAATGTAATCACACAAAATAATGTAATGAAAGTTAATTGCTACTGCATGAGTAAATAGACAGCAAATTAAAGCAACTCATACCAGAATTATTATATTTATCAGCAGAAGCAATTTGACCTATGTGACAGACATCACTAGGGTTTTTAATTAAGTGTAACTCAATCTAATGATGGAGACATATTTTGTGCCTAATGCTGGGAATATACAGGTCAATGACAAGGCTAAGGGAGTGTGAAAAAAAGAGGCATTGACCCATCTGCTTTTGCTTTCCAACATATTTAAAGGAAGCATTTGATAAATTCAAAGATCTGTTTTATTTGTCTTCCATTAGTGGTAATCAGCCGTTTTAAGGAACTCGTTGGTACTGCTATTGTAATAAGTCTTGGTTACCATCAACCCATATGCCAAATGCTATATCATTCTATAATTTCTAGTGGCCTCGAGCTCAGTGCAGATATTAGAGACTCTGTGATTCTGTAAACAACATCTCAGTATATTTTTATTCATTTCATGTGCAAATTATCCAAATGGTTAGAATTCTGAATTCCTACCGTTCCTCAATGTTAAGCACATTATGTTGAGACTGTGTGTGAAAGACTGACAGCAGCTTTTCTACTGCACAGCCAATAATTTAAAGATATGATTAGATCAAAAATAGTATAGAATAAACCTCTTATTTATTTTCAATTGACAACTTACTATTCACTGTGTGACCACAGACACACACATCAATTCCAGTCAGGATGAATGGCTCTAATTGGTGTGAGAGAATGCTGAGAGCTTTTTATTTGTTGATGTTGCAGGCTCTGAGAGATAGCACAGGCAGACAATTCATGGATGTGAAGGCAACTTTTCTTGCAGTGATTTTGCTATATGGTTTCTTTTTGTCCTATCTCTTAACACAAAATGTAGAGTTACTGAATGTCGGCACAGAAATAGTGTCTGCTTACCGAAGTGGCACAATCTTTAACAGCTGGCTTTGACATTCCTAAACAGTATAGCTTGCCTGGCGCCATTTTTATTGTTACGTCTGTAAGCTTTCATCCAGATCTAGCCAGTTCTACTGTGATTTCATTGCTGGGATTAACCTCAGGAAGAATTCATTATCACATGACATATTCATTGCACCTACCTCCATTTTGTGCCTTTTTTCTGGATTATTATTATGTTAAATGTGTTAGCTCTCAATGCCCTGTTTAGAGGGCACTTCATATTTATTTTGTGTACATTTACAGTAATTTTAAAATAAAATGCTTCATATAAACAGGGCAGGTACTTTTTACTGCAGAGTGAAAAAATACTTACCTCATTGTACATGTAAAATAGATTTGAACAAAACATCACTATTGCAGAAGCAGAATGGTGGCACACCTATTGATTTTATATTGCTTTCTACAATACAATACATATATCAGACTGTAACTGATGCTATTCAGTGCCGTTTTAGGTTTGAGGTAAGGTGCAATGTAAACACAGCAGAAGATGGAATTCAGTTTGGCCTAATAAATGTGAAGAAAATTCAATCTTCCTGTGAACTGGGCATTAGTTTGTGTGTAAAGGAATGTCACCAACTCAATAGTATTCTAATAGGATCACTTTTACATGATAAATGGTGCCATGCACTCGACAGCATATAATTAAAGTCTAAACTTTCACCTCTATGTCAAGTATATACATAACATGAGGACAAGTTGCAGAACAATTTCAATTACACTTTCAGTGTGTTTAAAAGGCATGTTTGGTTGTATTCTTCAGGCAGACAATCATGTTTATTCTTTCCTGTCTTAAGTGCAAAATCACCCTTGGCTGGTAACTGGCCTGTGTCTGGTAAGCAGGTTGATAAGGCTGGAATGTCATGCTGATAGAAAGCACATTGTTCTGTTTGGACTGGGCAAAACAACATTTTTGCAAATTAAGCATAAAAAAAGACTGATTATTTAGTGTACTCTTTTACATTTACAGAAACAAGCATCTTTGTCTGAAAGTAAGACCCTGCTTGCTTGCTGCTATTTATCTTACACTTTCTGCTAAGTAGATAACTCCAGGTTTATGCTGACTTTTCATCCAAAAGCAGCAGGATTGATCTGACACCATAAAAGTTGTCATAAAAGTTCAAGCTCTTTTACAGCAGGGTGAAAGGAACTCCTCTGCTTTTGTTTACATTTTGGGAGAGTAAATCCAACATGAATCACTTATCACCAGCACTCCCTACTCAGCAGAAAGACAGTGTTTAAATAAGGTTTCTTAGGAATCAAACTAGACTGTGTCTCTCCACAGGAGTAAATGTAAAAGGGAAGTAGAAAACATACAGACATCATAAAGATTTGTAAACTTTGAAAATTACTATAATTCTGTCCAGTTTGACAATTATTGAGTTATTTGGTTTTTTATCTATTTTCAGAGAGTTTTTTTAAAAAGAGGCATTCATGATCATAGGCTATAATTTAATATCCAAGTAAGCTACTTATTTCAACTACTGTTGTCTTTACCATTTCTTGTACGGTCAGACTTGATGCAACATATTTTGCTTCAAAGTAGAATTGATAAAACAAAGACGAAAAGTAACAATTGAAAAAGCCGGCTTTGCTGCTTAAAGGCCTGTGTTCGCAGTTTAATTACCATAGGTCGCAAAAGATCATTACAACATCACATTAACTGATGGTAATATCACTTAAACAAACGTGCTTAAGTTGAAAAGCCTTTAATCTGGTTAACTTAACTTTCAGTTAATAGCTGCACCAAGGCCACACACAGTGGACAGAAGTGCTGGAAATACTTCAAACCTTGGCACTTAATATCTATATGACATATGAACAAGCAGGTATATTACGTATTTTCATTTATGAAGCTGTCATCCATTGTCGAGGGAGAAGTTCTTTCTCCACATAGATTTTACTTCCCTATCTTTCCAAACAAGTTAGAAACATATAATGTAAAATGTAAAGATTTCAACATTTCAAATCAAAAGGTGCTAATAATTTATTCATCCAGGAAATAGACGATGTAACTTCACTTTTGATCTGTCCATCATGGCTTGTAGTACTTAGGAAGAGCACTGCTGGACTGAATTGTACATATGAAGATAAGTCATTGAATATTGTGCTAAGGTAGGAAAATCTTCTAGGAGAAAGTGAGGACTGCAGATGCTGGAGATCAGAGCTGAAAATGTGTTGCTGGAAAAGCGCAGCAGGTCAGGCAGCATCCAAGGAGCAGGAGAATCGACGTTTCGGGCATGAGCCCTTCTTCAGGACCCTTTCTGAAGAAGGGCTCATGCCCGAAACGTCGATTCTCCTGCTCCTTGGATGCTGCCTGACCTGCTGTGCTTTTCCAGCAACACATTTTCAGCTAAGGTAGGAAAATGCCTACTTTTCTTATTTAATATAAATATGTTCAGGACTTGCAGCTGTTTATTTAAAAATTGTCTAAAGTATTACATTGAAATGTAAAATCCTATCAAAATTGAACAATGCCTGCCAATAGTAATATTTAAAAAAAGGAAATGCTGACTATATCCAACAATTGAATAGCATCTGAAAGAGAAAAAAAGTTAATATTTTGAATTTGACTTTACATCAGTACAGAAATGTTAATCCAACTTCCTCTGTTTTGATTACAGACTCTGTTTTTCGATGTAGAATTCATAGGTTCCCCTGAATAATGTGTAAAGGAGTTGTTTCAGAACCCTTTGCAAGATGCTAGTTAAAGAAGAAAAGCCCATGATAGCTATTCAGCTCACTTCAGGTATTTACACAGTGTAGAATAGCAGGGGGCATTTCAAATTAAGATGTCTATATATATTAAAAATGAATGTAATAAAGATTTTTAAAATAAGATATTATTTAGAACTATAACTGTTATACATTCAAATCGAGTAGCATTTGTGACAAAAGAGTTGTTCTATTTATGACATTCAGTTAAAAAATTAAAAATAACAACAATGAGACCTTGATATTTACGGAACCCCATGCAGTGCTGACTGAAAAGGACACCGCACATTACTATGATAAAGCCATTGCCAAATATATCAGAATAAGACTTAGACGAGGCAGCAAAGGGAAAAGGGATAAATCATGACGGAGCACATTATGTAGAACCTGTCAATTGAGTGCAATAAGGAAAACTTTTTGAGTTAGTCTGGGACTGCAATCAATACAGTTATATGTGTAACTTGCTCACTTAATTAATTAGCCTACTTCAATTGAACCAACGCCAGGTAAACAAAAGGAAAAATCTAATACTGTCACGAATATAGATGATGAAAGAAAGCACATTATACTATGTTGCTTTATGGTTTATCTGCTTGCACAACTATTGCTTGTACAACTATTGCTTGTACAGGTATTAGGGTGGCCTCCTGAGTTTCAGGATTGATGGTACACCACCGATGTTTAGCTCCATTGCCCTTCATCAAATCCTAGTAAATTAATTATCTTTAATCATAGCTAGACTATCTTTCAAAAATATATTTCATGTTTCCTATGCATAAGAGAGTGGTGATATGTTCATTTTTAAAGCCATACAAACAGAATTGAGGATAAAAAAAAGTTCTTGTGGAACCATAGATCTGGACAACAGTTAATGTTAAAGGTGATATATTAATTTCAACTGGATGTATCTGTCTAAAATAGCTGTCACTGTCCCATCACAACTTGTCGATATGGAAATTGATTGTGCACCTAAATTGTTATAAATGAGTTGTTGTTTATTCATAGTCATTTCTTTTTGAGAATATGGTTATTAGAAGAATGGCATTTACTTATTACAGCACAATGCTAACCAAGTTATAAATGGGTTCTTAATTTGGTAAAATGGAATGCCATGCAATAAATATTTGAAAGAATTAGATATCCCAGCCCTGGTAATGATATATGATCATATGATAATTTGTTTGGCATGATCTTGCAGACATGAGAACAGAAGCATATTTCAGGAGAAGGCAATTTATTTGCTCTTTTCCTCTGAGATTTGGCTGGCCCAGTGAGTAGCATTTTACCTACATTAACCTGTGTTGAGAACTGTACATAAAATGTCTTTAGACATGAGAAAAAGGACAAGAAGGACAAGCTAATAGAGTGAAATAAAGCAAGAAGGCCAGAGACACTTGTGGACATCAATAGTGACATGTTGGGCTGAATAGCCAATTTCTGTACTATTCTGTGTAATTTGAAGTACTTATGATTGCTTTCAAGTACTCAATACATGCAGTGTTAATCCCTTATAGAGGTTCACAACTGAATATTGCACTTGTTGCTGAATGAATATCAAATTGCTCCTAGATTTAAACAACACAAGGAAGCAACATTCAGTGCATAATGTAACGTTTGAGGCATTTAGCAACACTATGTATTCCAAACACAGATTTAGAGACTGGCTCAATTCACAGGTACAAATGGTATTTACAAAAATAATTTCCAATAAACAATAAATTTACTGTAAAAATAAAGAAGCAAGATGGTTTTAGGGCACTAGTGAATAAGAATTTTGTTGGATGTACAATAATTAGAAGTTGTATACAGCATGGGGTACCACTTTACCATAATCTGTTTGAGAAAGCTGCTCCTACGTGCTTTTAGTCATGTGATACAGTGTAGTGGCAGCTCCTAGATCACTACCATCTTTATTACTTTTCCATCTACCTCACGCTGCCTCTACCCTGCTCAGTCTGTCGCATAACATTAAAAACTATATATTACATCAAATAATAAATGTCCGCCAGTGACTTCAAGGCAGTAATTCAATCTTGGGGTTCATCTGACATTCATAAACTACTCAAGCTTAGCTTGCTGTCAGCCATTTATTATCCCATGTGTATTAGATACTGCAGCATCTTACATTTACTTTCCGAGGTACCTACTTCATAATCCTTTTGAAGTAAAAGAAATGAAGAAATATATTTTAATTAGTTGAAAATCTCTAGCGTTGCTGTTAATTTATTATATACAATATTACTGATATCAAGCCCTTTGAATTTGATAAATAATTCATATGAATAGAGAAAGAACTTCCTTTACTGTTAATATTGATCAAGAAGGCCGTCTTGTGCAAAACTTTACTTTGACATTTTTGGTTTTAATTTACAATCAGTTCAGTAACTCCTTAAATCCCCACCGTTCTCCATTGCTGGGGTGTAGGCGGAAGGAGGGGGAGGTGGAATGGGAAGATAGAGAATTTTCCAACATGTAGGCAATGCCATGGATTTTCTTTTAGATCTGTTGCTAAGTGTGCTATTGGGGTGTCTACTTGTAATCCCCAATTCCTGGACAGTTACATTCCTCCTCATGGAGGACTCAGGTTAAACTTGCAAACACCCCTTCAAGGGGACCCAGATTGAACTATCAACCAACACCAATCCTTTCGCTGTAAATGCAGCTCTAGTGCTCAATACATATGATAAATAAATTCAAATCTGTACACTCTGTGCTGTAAACTGCATGAAATATATAAAATATTTATATTTAATTTTAGATAATACAAATTCAAACATCTAGTTGATTGATCATGACACAAAATCAGGCCCGGTGTCGAGGGATGGGGTAGAGGTGGTGGGGGGTGGGGGCTGAGGGGTAAGCTCTATGGTGCAGTTCAGACCCTGTGCCATAAATCTTTGCTGTCTTGATCCTGCTAGCATTGGATCTGAACACACAAGAGTAACTGGCCACAAAAACACCATCATTGAGAATATAATGGACATAAACGACACCCACTCCCACTACCAGACAGCCAGATAGAAGAAATTGTAGATATTATAATAAAGTACAGGAATAAAAGGTAAGAACATTTCTGAATACATGTCTAGTCATTTTTAGCATTTGTAGTCTTTTTCACAAACACAATAGTCTCTACGAATGCGTTCTATTGCTATCCATTCTGGATTCTAAAATAATAAACAGGAAATTGTATCATGATGCATAGGTGAGTTGGAGAAAAGCAGAGAGTTTGAGATAATAGCTGTAACTGGAGAGTGTATTACCAGAAAAAAACTAGAAAAGATAGCCAGCTAACGGAAGCTCCAAATTAGCTGCAATGCATGATGATAATTATCTATGTTAACGCAATGAGGCTAGCACTGGTATTTCAAATCAATGCATAGCTAAATGTCATTATTAAACACTGAAACATGCCATAAATGGATCTGGTCTACGAAATTAGCAGAAAGAAAATATTATACCACATTTGTAATGATCTAGGTTTTTCTGTGGTTCTTCGTACTTTAAAGTTTCATCTCTTTGTTAAAGATACGACAATGTTTCCAATATTTAAAAAAGACTGACATCCCTTTTAACTATTTCTCTCTGATAAGCATGTTCATTTATTTAGAAAAATGCAAAATCTAGATGTTCAATAATTAATGTGCTGTGCATTTGATGCTGTTTCATTCTGTAACCACTTTTGTAACCTGCAGCTAGAATTTTTGTGCTTTCAATTAATTTATTTTTTATCGCAGAAAACATAAATATAGATAAACAAAGTATTTCTTCACAGGAATTAAAGGTGTTTCCCCCAAATTGTTAAAGTATAGGAATTAGGAGAAATTCCTTAATTATTATTTCTGCCAATCCACATTGTTTTGCTTATTAGCAGATTATAATTTTGGATTTAGGAAGTGAAATGCAATATCATATTCAATTAGAGCATAGTTGAGGCTGCAAGTACATTACTTATCCTAACAATTGTAGTTTTGATAAGTGTGGGTTTTCATTCATGAAAAATTGTTAGCACAGCTGATGTTGTTTACTAAAACTGTGGTGTCCATTTCAAAAGGTAGCTTTGTTTGTGAGCTTGGTGAAATCATTCTAAAATGGGTAGAGCAGCTTTAATACTAGGCTGATACTGATGAGCCCCCTGCTGCTTACCTTCAAGCAGTACAGTGCTGAAAGATTGGTGTTTTCTGTGTTGCTAGAACTGATTTCATTGCTCCATTAGTTCCCATCTCTTTGAAATGTCACTATTTACTTTTAAGATTTTACAATATTGCATTCTTTCCATTGTGCTGTTGTGCACTACCTTTTTGAGTAATATAAAGTAGGTTTTTATATTATGAATAGAAGGACATTTTCTTTTCCTCTGAGGTAACATTGTGTTTGTTATCCCACAGGTTACAGTAGTTCTATTGTTTATGTATGTAATGCTAATGTTTAAGTGAAACTTTAGGCAGCCCATTTAGCAATTTTTCTTTATTTACAGTCAGCAAAAGATTAACTGACAGGCAGACATGCCTCATCAGATAAAGCTTGTGGAACTCTGCCTTTGAATCTGTGTGGTCATATATTAACATACTTTAGTGTCAGGTAAAGATTAATAATGCCTGATTGTAAAGTTCAGGTAATAAATAGTGGTTTTAAACTGCTAGAGTTATAACTCTTTGAAGTACTGAGATGCACTTCTTTTGACCCAGGCCTGATGGAAAGCTTCCCTGTCAACATTACCTAACCACCTAACATAAAGTAATGTTAATAAGGGATTTATTTTTTGAAAAATTATTTAAACGAGAAAGATGTTTCAGATCTTAGACTAACAACAGCTTCATAATACTTTTGAATCACTGATAATCTTCAGTGCTAAAGGAATGTATAATTATACCTAATTATTGACTGCCTAAAGATTTTTCCTTTATTGCATTATTTCTTTGCAAGAAGTTGTAATATTAATGAATAATTATAACTAAAATAAAAATTAAAGAAAATATATTTTTCTTGGCATTGTTGGCTTAAAACAACCAAGGAATTTAACCTGACCTATTTATTACAGGCTGGAATGACTCAGTTATTGAAATACCGTATATTGCTGACAGGGATCTGGTGTTTTACACCTGGATTATGCTTTCATTTGTTGATAAAGGTGAAAGCACACAACTGGGAATCATTGGTTCACCTAAGATTGTGAAGACTCTAGTATTGTGGCATTTGTCTCTATGGCAGCTTGAGGCACTAATGTCATTGGCTGTGGTTCCTCCAGCCCATGCTTCTGTCATTGTTCCTAATAGATGGTTACATAGGCTTTTCATTCCCTGTACCAATATTTGAGGAGGTGGTGAACACATTTGGGAGGATTTGGGCTGTCAAGAATGGAGATGGCCCCTCCATCCGCAGTAGCTACTCATTCAATATATTTACAATGTTCCTGAAGCCTTTTAATGCTACCTCTCTATTGACCTGCTGCGCACTGCCAGTTGACCTTTAAACTAATGGCCAGTGGCTCTGTTCCAACCATGATGTGCCTTATTCACCATCTTACAGAATCACAGAAAATTGTTATGGCCCTGAAGGAGGCCATTTGACCCAAGCATTTTGCAGTAGCTATTTGAATATATTAGATTAGATTTGATTACTTACAGTGTGCAAACAGGCCCTCTGGCCCAACCGGTCCACACCGACCCTCCGAAGAACAACCCACCCAGACCCATTTCCCTCTGACTAATGCACATAACACTACGGGCAATTTAGCATGGTCAATTCACCTCACCTGCACATTTTTGCACTGTGGGTGGAAACCAAAGCACCCGGAGGAAACCCACACAGACACGGGGAGAATGTGCAAACTCCACACAGAGTTGCCTGAGGTGGGAATTGAACCCAGGTCTCTGGCACTGTGAGGCAGCAGTGCTAACCACTGTGCCACCGTGCTGACCGTGTGTTATGTGATATGAGTTAGTGCCATTCTTCAGAATTTTCCTTCTCAGCCTAAGCACTGCTTCTATTCAAATAGTCATGTAACCAATGTAGAATGCTTCAATTGAACCACCCTGCACCACATGTTCAGGCAGTGCATTTCCATCTCAGACTACTCACTCTGTGAAGAAAGGTTCCCTCACACCCCATTTGTTTCTTTTGCAAATGACTTTTAAAATTATATCCCACCCTATGCCTTTGTCTTTGTAACAAAATGCAGTGACACAGCCAAGAGAAATCGACCAACAATGGTATAGACTGAGTGGCCTCCCTCTGTGCCATAGTTTCCTCTGCATCTATGTTTCTTCATCATGAAGTAATTGCTGATCATTTTTAGATAATGCTGGTGGATTGCTCTTCTTGTTGCTGAGTCATATTCAGTTGCGAGCAGTTAAATAAAGCATTAACTGCAGTCTTCAGATTGAAAATGGCAGTACCAATGTGAAAGCAGCATTACAGCCTGGATGGCATCATAGTGGACATGTTCTGTATTGTCCAGCACACAGTCCCATACTAATGACCTACCCAAAGTGATGCCTAAAAAGTGTAGACAACATTGTCGGTCTGAAATCGTATGTTTAATTTATTGAGAATTATTAAAACTATGGCAAGAATCTTCTCGTGCTGCTCAATGTCCAAGATCAGAAAAATGTAAGACTTCTGTTTAAAGATGGGACGACTGGCCATACACAATGATGTGACAGCCAGCCAATTAGATGAGGTGCTCAGCCAATTGAGCAGTAAGTAAATCAACAACACCACCATTGCCACACGTCTTCTGAGGTCTGGACAGCATGTTTAAATGCTGTGGGACAGGTATTCCTTCCCTCTAATTCAGCAGCATCACTCTTTCAGTCTGGCTATTTGCATGTATGTTTTGAGACTACAGTTGCTTCTGAAACTTTCAGAGCCTCCCCCTCCCTTCCACAGCCCACTTCTAATAACCTCAAATGCTGCTACCAACTGCTCATGTTCCCCTTCCCGCAGACCCCCTCCTCCTTCAACTGGATAAACAAAACTGTCACTCCTTCCTTAGTCACCTTTGACCTTTCCACCTTGGTCCTTGTCACCTGTTCTTGTTATATTCGACTCACACGACCTCAGCATTCACCTTCTCTGTATGACTCTGGATCTCCCAACAATCATGTTTCACCTATTGTCTTAACCTTTCATGTGTAGTCCACCTTCATCTGTTTGCCTCCCATGAGCCTTTCTAGATCCACTGCAACCCATCCACCCTCCCTCAGTCAGCCATACCCTGGTCCCCCTACACTGCCATCACCAACATCTACATACAAAGCAGCTGACTTGAAAGGATTAACTCAGAAGCTTTGGAAAAGACTCTAACATCATAAAATATCAGAGCAGAATTAGGCCATTCAGTCCATCTTGTTTGCTTTGCTATTTGATTATGGCCGATATGTTTCTCAACCCCTTTCCCCTGCCTTCTCCCCATAACCCTGGATCACCTTACTAATCAAGAACTTATCTATCTCTGTTTTAAAAAGCTAATTCAAGAATATTTCTTGTCCATGGGACAAATCAGTCTGGGTTTTGTTAGCAGCTGTTCTGTTCTGCATTCTTCAACAACATATCAACAATGTACAATGATTCCTGATGAGGGGCTCTTGCCCGAAATGTCAATTCTTCTGCTCCTTGGATGCTGTCTGGCTTGCTGTGCTTTTCCAGCGCCACACTCTCACTAATGTATCATCAATGAGTTACTATCTCCTAGGAGATAATACTGTCTCTTATCTAATGTTAACATACTGTAATGGAAAATTAACAAAATTAACATTTACTCTGAAATCCATTTACTCTGAAATCTGAAAGATAATGCTTTACTAAAATTAAAACTTTCTGACACTTTGCTGAAGTCTGTAGTCGAGGGACAGCTTGTCACTGCGGAACTTCGTAAACATTCAACAAGAGAAAAATATAAGAACAGTATGCCCACAACAAGGGAATGAAAAGAATAACGACTCAAATCTTCACAGCCTTTGTCCTTGAGAGCGTGATAAGAAACAGTATAAGACGAGTATATGAATTATGCTCAGGGCTCTTGCACAAGGCATTGTTGTCAAGTGCAGGTTGCCCCTCTGCAATGCAGAGGTTAAAATTAATAAAGCTCTTTTTGGTTGCTCTTGCTAATGATTGAGTCGAGTCAATTTAATTTCCATGACACATAGTTAACAGTCTTAAGCTAATATTAGAAGTCACACCACAACAGGTGAGAGTCCAACATGTTTATTTGGACCTTTTAACCAGACCTGGGCATTTTACGGCCCGCAGGCCATATCCGGCCTTTTGGTCGTTCCTGTCCGGCCCGCATGAGGTCAATCTTAAATTAGAACATAAATGAAAAAGTATTTACGCCATGCACGCAATACAACTTTTGTTTTGAAAAGGATGCTTTTTTTTATTTAGGTATGGACGCACATGCGCGTGTATGTGTGTGTGTGAACAGCTAAAAGTGATGCTTGCTGGCTAGCCCTCAAAATGTCAGTTCACGCCAAGACAAGTTATGTCATATCCCACAAAATCACCAGAAACAGTCAACCGTTTTCTGATGGAGAGTTTATTAAGGAGTGCTTGTTGGACTCTGCAGAACTAATATGCCCGGAGAAAAAGGAGGCATTTCAGAATGTGCCCCTCTCCTGACGCACTGTAATGATATGGATTGGGGACATCGCGAGAAATCTGGAGTTTCAGCTGCAGCACAGAGCGGTTAACTTTGACTTTTTTTCCTTGGCTTTGAATGAGAGCTGCGACGAATGTGACACAGCCCAGCTACTCATCTTCCTACGTGGGATAACTACGGACTTTAAAATCACGGAGGAGCTGGCAGCCATGCGGTCAATGAAAGGAACAACAACTGGTAATGATTTGTTCACAGAGGTAAATGCATGTTTGGTCTAAATTGGGACAAGCTGGCGGGTGTGACAACGGATGGTTTTCCAAATCTAATGGGAAAAAATGTTGGACTCTTAAAGAGAATGCAGGATAAAGTGACAGAAATTGACCTGAACAGAAATTGGTATTTTTGCATTGTATTATACATCAGGAAGTGTTGTGTAAGTCAGTGTTAAAAATTAACCATGTGGTTGATGTTGTAACTAAAAGAGCTTTGAATCACAGTCAGTTTGTTGCACTTTTGGAGGAAAATGAGACTGAACATCGTGACATAGGCTACCGCACAGCTGTCAGGTTGCTCAGCCTGGGCAAAATGCTGAAAGGTGTATGGGACCTGAGAGAAGAGATTCAAGATTTCTGTGTGAAGAAAGGAAATGGCATTCCACAGCTTTCAGATGCAGACTGGATTGCAGACCTTTTTTTGCTGTTGATGTGACTGCACTTATGAATGAACTAAATGTGAAACTGCAGTGCAAGGGCCTTTCTGTGCATGAAATGTACAACTTGGTGAAGGCTTTTATGAGAAAGTTGCAGCTTCTCTCAAGCCAAATGGAGGACAACATTCTCACCCACTTGCCAACACTGAAGGAAGACGCACCTTCAGCTGATCACCTCCACAGGTACTCATCTATGTTAGAAGCACTGCATGGTGAATGTTTAAGGCGATTTCAAGACTTTAAAATGGTTGAGAATGAAACGCACATGACTTTTTCCCCATTTACATGCAATGTGGAGAATGCACCTAGTGATGTTCAACTTGAACTCATTGACCTGCAATCTGACATACTTCTGGCAGAGTACTTTAGGTCAGTCTCACTGCTTGATTTTTACTCTTCCCTCAAAGAGGAGAACTTTCCACACATGAGGAGGCATGCTAAGAAGATTCTAGTCCTCTTTGGATCTATCTATATATGCGAACAGACATTCTCAGTGATGAAGTTCAACAAATCCAAATACAGATCTTCTATCACTGATGATCACCTCTCAGCTGTCCTTCGCATATCCATCTCAGACATTCAACCAGATTTCAGTGCACTTGTTCAAGCCCAAAACAGACTGGACGTTTCTCATGAAACAAGTAAAATGAACTGAAAAACATCAAAAGCACTTATTGCTTTTTGTATAGAGTTGTTTGTTGTTTGTAATACTGAACAATAATGAAACAACTTTTCATTATTGGTTTGTGAGATTAACGTGTTAAAAATAAAATGAAATACTGAAATTATTGTTTTTACTGTTTATTTCTTCTATATTTAATCTACTCCACAATTTCATATCTTTATTGTAACAGAATATCCTTATTCGTTTGATTATAAGTTTCAGTGCAAAACGATTTAATTTGGTACTTTTTACAATGGGAGAAAATTAATACTGAGCAGAATTATGTTCAACTTATTGTTGGTTCGACCCTCCAACACACCTCAGGTTTTTCCTGTGGCCCCTTGGAAGAATTAATTGCCCACCCCTGTTTTAAGCTAATGTAACCTGTTATCTTAATATTATGTAATGAACTGCTTCTTACTACTCAGGTATATGCCTCTTATGTGGTTAATCCTTCACCAGTAGTAAGTTGTACACTAGTATGACAAGGACTTGTGGCAGCAAATCTACCCAAAGAAGAACCCAGCAGAACAAGGTGCTAGACAATGCTTACAGAATGGTGCCAACAGTGTGGACTGTTGTCTAAAGTGAAGAAAACACCAGGAATACAAAGAATGCACACCAAAACAAAGAGAAAACTTCACAAAAATGTGAGAATATCAGTGAGAGAGCTAGGAGTGAAATGAGGAAAAACTTCTCCACTTAGAGAATTGATTGGATTTGGAGTGTAGGTAAAGCTGGGAGAATGGTAGAGATGGATCACATGTGAGGTTTCAAAAGAGAGTTGGATGTGTATTTGAAAGTGTTGAAGTCACAGGGCTGCGAAGATGGTGCTGGAAAATGGGACTAGCTGGGTAGCTCTTTCAGGAACCGTACAGATGTAATGGGTTAAATAATCCCTTCAGTACTTTAAATATTATGATTCCATTCTGTCCCAGAATACTAACAGAAAGTAGAACTCAGAAAAACCTTTCTTTTAAAATGAGCATCGTTAATAGTGCGCTCAAGATTATTTTATATGCCATAATAAATCATTGGGGAGGCCATTATTTAAAATTCCTTCAAACTGGCAGCATCATTAGTGAGATTAAGAGCAAAACATTTTTTTTAATTGAACAATGCAGCAAAAAAGGACAGACATCATTTTGAGAGGCATAAAGGTGAAAAACAATTTGTGAAAAAGATGGAATGGCTTGAGTTCTCTATATTGTCAAAAAAGATCCAGATATACACAAAATACAAGAAGTGTGAAACTTCCATCTTAAATGTTTATATTGAGAAGATAAAATTTTACTTACTAAAAGATTTTTAGATTTTACAATACTGGAAACATTTCTAAATTTTTAAAAAGATTTATTGAAGAAACAGCTTTTCAGTAGAGATTGCAATTCAAAACACAGAAAAATATCAAAGAAGATTTGAAGAAAGAAGTTCAAGAACATTACTAAATAACAACTAATTACATAGTAAAGATTTATTAGAAGATCTTATCTAGCTTTATCGGTAATTAAAATGTATTTACAATTTCAAATAATGTTTTTACAGCTGCAAGTTCTCCAACAACCTATGTAGCAATTGAATTTAAACCACCATTCAAATTTAACAATGAAAGGCTGAAGATACAGTAGAATTCAAATAACTTTAATAAGCTTTCATTTTTTAAAGTGAACAATTGAATTTAACAAAGAAATGAAGAAAGTCTTTACACCTCCACCCAGATTCTATGTAACAGATATTTCAAACAGAGAATTAATATAATTGGAAAGGAAGAAACAATTCATGTGATACAAGATTGTTTCAGGTTTACACACCAAATCATAAGCAGAACAAGTCAACATGCTGCTTTATGCCGTGGGACCAATATCTGACTATGTTATTAATAGACAAAAGTAAAAGAAGATACTGATACCTTTGATAATGTCTGAAACTTATTTGACAACTATTTTCTTTAAGAGCTAATTGTCTTAAAGCAAGAGCAATTCAATAGAGAAAATCTATTGACAACTTCATCAATGATCTTTTTCCATTGTCTGAAACTTGTGAACATGAAACATTACAATGAGAACTGGTTGGAGACAGACTTGTCATCAAAATTTCTAATTCATCTCTTTCAAACTTACCAACCTTAAAGGAAGAGCTCACGTATGAAAAGGTTATCCAGATTGTGTAAGAAATTGAGTTTTATTTTTAAAACTTCAGAACAAACATCTGGAGAACAGAAGAACAAATTTACTACAGTAGTCGATCAGAACCTGATCATTTCAGAAGGTAGAAACTCTCCAAACAATTATTGGATTGTGCAAAGAGTGTTCAAATCTATTGAAGATAGGAGTTACTGTCCAAGATATGCAGCAAAGAAAAGCAGAAGCAATATCTGACTCCAGCACAAGAATGTAACTTTTGCAAGAAAATGTTTTCAAAATGGGAAATATTTCCACAACAGGAACAGTGTTGGTTACTGTCACATTGAAGCTAAAATTTTACAAAAAAACACTGTTTGAATAAACTCATGAACTCCAAAGATACACTTCCATTAGAATGCATCTTTATGATAAGATACAGCTTTTTGAAGAAATGCTATAGCCATTCCTAGGGCAACCCATCTCAACCAGACATGACAGAGCTCATCTACGTCAACGGAATTAAACTCAATTCCAGCTTAACATAAAATCACTATTATTTGACAAGGTTCCTTGGCTGAAAGAAACAAAGTTTCAACCTAATAATCTGATATTATATGGGGCAGGTGAAATGACCCCTAAGATTAAAGGAATATTATTTTTTTCTTTAAGATATAAAAAAATTTCAGTTTGCAGACCATGCCTATGTCATCCAGAGTCAGAAGTCTTCACATCTGGGCTGGAAAACATGTCATGCCCTAAAATTTTAAAATTCAGTGGAGGATTCCATTCATCCAAGAAGAAATCTACCAGTGATCAATTTGGCATGTGTCAGAAACAAGAAGACAAAGGAATGCTGGCAGAAAGAAGCTCACAGTGAATGAGACCAACTGTGTTGATATTAAACAATTCTTCTACATTGTTAACATAGAAAAGACTACATATTTCACAGGGCGGAAAACAGCTGTTGTCTTGTTCTTTGCCTGTGAAAAACTTCTAGAACTTGATCTCCAAACAGCTCCAGCAGAACTACTACCTGATACAATTAGTGAACTTATAATGATAATGATCTGTCCAGAGGACACCACTGAGAAGAGATTACCAATACTGCACACTGAAAATAATGGAATATGTGTCACAGTGGAAGATCTTCACCTAAATCTACCTTGCGACAATATCAAAAGAAGGGAATTGCTTCTCTCATTAACCACATTGCCTTCTATTGCATGCTTTGAGTAAATTAAATATCCTCCAAAAAGGAGAACAATCTACAATAAACATCTTCAGTGAAGGAAATAAAGACGTTAAAGATCAGCTAGTGGCTCAGAAAGATAAAGAACAACACGTAAGTAGATCATCCTCAAGCAAACAACCATTTACTCACACAAGTCAAGAAGAATGTGTACATTCAGAAACTTGAGCAAATAAGGGATATACTTGATATTAGATTAGATTACTTACAGAGTGGAAACAGGCCCTTCGGCCCAACAAGTACACACCGACCCGCCGAAGCGCAATCCACCCAGACCCATTCCCCTACATTTACCTCTTCACCTAACACTACGGGCAATTTAGCATGGTCAATTCACCTAACCTGTACATTTTTGGATTGTGGGAGGAAACCGGAACACCCGGAGGAAACCCACGCAGACACGGGGAGAATATGCAAACTCCACACAGAGAGTCGCCAGAGGCGGGAATTGAACCTGGGTCTCTGGCACTATGAGGCAGCAGTGCTAACGACTGTGCCACCGTGCCGTATTCTTGTTTACCAAATGTATATTGAATTAAACAAAGGGAAAAACCTGGTTATAGATATTGTATGAGACAGTTGGCCAGAAAGGGTTAACTCAGAAGCATTGGAATAGTTCCACTCACTCATATTTAAATCACTATTTCTGGGAGTAGCTACTCAGTTTTGTTGTTAGTTGCTCATCAGTGTGCAGCTATGTGGCATAAAGTTCCAATCCCTCCGGCAGGTAACAATGTCTTTGGCCTAGTGTTAATGTAGTTAACTAGTTTTCAGCTAATGTAACCTATTACCCTTTGTACTCAAGTATGTGTCTGTTCTGCAGAAGATTTAAGAGTAGTTAATCATTCACTACTTAATATTAGTAAACCCTGTGAACTAGTATTAAAGAAGAGCTTGGGGCAGCATATTTCCCAAAATAGATCCCAGGAGTCAGCTGTGGACATCTCTTACAACAAATATCCCCTCTCGTATGGTCCAATAAGTTTGCTTATGAAGGAAAAGAAGTTCTTATTCAGTCCAGATTTTTGTTTTGTTTAAATTTCACGATCTGTGACGGTGGATTGAAGCCCATGTTACATTAACCTGGCATTCTGAACTACTAATTCAGTGACATTATCATTATGTCAGCACTTCCCCTTCTTACACAGTCTAAATACACCAGGAAAACTACATCATCTGCTGCACACTAGCTTTAATCGGTTATAAAATTGAAGTCATGTGTTTCTCATTTGCTGGTGAACTAATTGCAAAAGTACCATGTAATCTGGCAAAATAGTATTGAGTGTATGACATGCTAATGTGTGACAAATAGGTTCTCAGAGCTTCCCATCAGAGCTTGATCTGCCTTCAATCCACTTCAATGTTGATATCCTATTTTTGGTCTGCCATCAGGAAGCTGAAATTAATCATCCTGCATGATCAAATGCTTCCGCATATCTCATTTGCCACTGCCAGCAGCTGCAAAAGGTTCCAGCCAATGGTAAACCTTTAGATTGAACAATTAATTTCTTGTTAAACTGAAAATTTCTAAAGGTTAGCAGCTCATATTTATGTTTGTAAAATATATTTTTGTAAAGACCTTTATGGGCATGGAAGACCCATTACCTTTGTTTTGTTTTGGTTTAATGTTATGATATATTGACTCTGGTATTGCCATCACTTTAAATTCTATTATTGATGTGCAATAAAGTTCCACTCATATAGTAATGAATATCTGTTAAACAATACAGGACTTACTTTGCTATATTGGCAATTGGTCTGTCTGTATTCACTCCTGTTTGCACACTGTGCTGCAGTTAGTGAAGGTGTTAAAATGCAAAACTAGATTTGTATATCAATGTGGTGCTGTACACAATGGCACTGATGCTAGTTAATTATGTCAGGAGTGGCATTATTATTTTCTGCAAATATCTTTCTTAGGATCGTTGCTTTATTTAGATGTTATTTGGATTTGGTGCAATGTTCGTTGTTTCTATTATGTATGCAGTCAACCTTGTGTCAAGCAGATTGTAAGTGAATGAAGTCTTTTCACAAAATGTAAATTATTGTGAAACATATCATGCCATTGCCCTTCATTGACTGGATTGTATCCATTACCCAATCATGATTACAGTTCCTCAGTAATTCTCAGGTCAGGGCGCCTGGATGATACACTTGATACATGATTTGGCTTGTATACATATTTGTTCTGTAAACTGGTAATCAATGTTTGCAAGTAAACACACACCTCATCTTGAAAGTTTTGTAGTGCAGTGGTACTCTTGCTACCTTTGAGCCAGAGGGTTCAGATTAAAGTCCCACTGCCTCTAAGGTGTGTCTAAACAGGTCAGTTAAAAATAAATATACAAACCTCACTAGTGACGATTAGGGTAGTATTGTATGATTCTGGGGAGCATTGAAATGTCTTTCATACTTTTCTCTCCAGTAAATAAAAAGTTGTGGAAATTAATGCCTTCCACAAAAAGTAAATCTGAGTAATGAAATATGCAACACTTAAGAGTGGTACTTGTCTATAGCAGTGGGGCTCAATTACATTTCTCCCTGGAGCAATAAAACATGGTATCTTTGGTGTTCCATTTCCAAGTTTCCTATTATAGCCTTGCCATCACGCAAAGTCACTGTTTGTAGGCCAGTTCTTCCAGTAAGGAAGGAGGTTGTTTATATTTATCGTTTGGTAACTGGTTTCAGGACAGTAGGAGTTGGTTCCTTCATGTCCTTTCACAGAACGCTATCTTTGGCATAAATAGATGCATAAAATGAAAGACAATTTAGGTTCCTAAAATGTCACAGTAAAAATAAAGTACCCATTACATAGCAGTGGGACATTAGGTTATTCCATTTATCATTCTTAGCCATCATACTTAGATAACAAATAAACTGAGGATATATTTTTAGTGATTGTGTGTCAATTTTAAATAGTTAATAGAACTGTCAATTTAATAATTTACATTAGGAGCTATGGAGAAAATCTTCCAATATCTTACTGAATACATTTCCCACCCCTACTAAATTCACTACATCAGAGAAAATTCATGGATTTTATGGAAAACAATTTCTGCAAACTTACCATATGGTCAATGTAGACTTGGCAGATCCGTACAAAACTTAAAAAATAGGATCGTAGTCACTATAAATGCAAGAGCATTGACCATCACCATTAGGTGAATGGTACAGGGCTGTTAGGCAGAGGCACAAGTGAAGAAGGTTGGATTGATATGCTATTACTTTTACTGTTAATATAAAAGCAAAATACTTTGATGCCCATGTCTTTTTTATTTTTGTACTTTTTATTAACAGTGGACTGAAATGAGAAACAACTGTTCTAAAATGCAGGAATTTGCAACGATGGCTGCATGTTCTGAAAGTTAGCAATTTGACACCTATTATGAACTTTGTTTGTGTAGCTGTGGATTCCAGCAATGTGCAGAGTAACTGGAGCTGAAGGATTGTTTATGAGTGAAGTGATTGGTTTCTGGATGAGGAACCAATTATCAATGACAAAGGTCCCCTGCCTGCTAACATCCAGGTAATTAGATTACTTTACATTAGATTAGATTACTTTACAGTGTGGAAACAGGCCCTTCGGCCCAACAAGTCCACACCGACCCGCCGAAGCGCAAACCACCCATACCCCTACATTTACCCCTTACCTAACACTACAGACAATTTAGCATGGCCAATTCACCTGACCTGCACATCTTTGGATTGTGGGAGGAAACCGGAGCACCCGGAGGAAACCCACGCAGACACGGGGAGAATGTGCAAACTCCACACAGTCAGTCGCCTGAGGCGGGAATTGAACCCGGGTGTCTGGCGCTGCGAGGCAGCAGTGCTAACCACTGTGCCACCGTGCCGCCCACTAATGTTGTGGTTCTATTCGCCGAGCTGGGAATTTGTGTTGCAGACGTTTTGTTCCCTGTCTAGGTGACATCCTCAGTGCTTGGGAGCCTCCTGTGAAGCACTTCTGTGATGTTTCCTCTGACATTTATAGTGCCGGAGGAAACATCACAGAAGCGCTTCACAGGAGGCTCCCAAGTACTGAGGATGTCACCTAGACAGGGGGCAAAACGTCTGCAACACAAATTCCCAGCTCGGCGAACAGAACCTCAACAACGAGCACCAGAGCTACAAATCTTCTCGCAAACTTTGAATCCAGGTAATTGTTTGTCCAGTAGCTGAACACATTGGACTGTGCACAAGACAGAGAGAAGCTAGTTCAGGCCAGAGAGAAATCAGCCAGTCTGCAGCAGCCAAAAACCTCTCTCTCAGTTCTCTGCAGTAAACCACATTAAACCAGAAGAAAACCAGCTCACACATTTATTCAACAGTTAGTGCAACTTGTAACTTTGAATCTGTCATAATGAACTAGCCACCCTGTGCCTCTTACAAACCAGTGGAAGCATTCATAAAAATAAAGGGCAAAGAGAAACATTTGGATCAGTGAGAACCAGCCCAACAAATCTTGTGAACAAAGATTATAGAACTGTTTTGCCAATTTTCCCTCTACCTATGTGTTGTTTTTCCTATTAATATTGGTCTGTCTGAATGTGTAAGGGGGAATTTATAAAAGCTGTTTTTATTTTAATTAATTCTTTACCTATAGCTAGAAGCTAATAATCAGCTTTTTTTAAAAAAATAAATCTGGGTCAGAATATTGTGGGTTTTTTTTGGATTTTCTTTCATAAGCTTTAATTTTTGTGGCAACTACAGAAGCAGCTAGAGTTGATGTCCATCATGTTACTGCAGCGATTCAATGTAAGCTAAATGGTGTTGGGGGTCACATATTAAAATGAATAGAAGATTGCTATCTAATAGAAGACAGAGGTGGGGTAAGTTGGACATTTTCAGGATGGAAACCCATAACTAGTGAGTGCCATGGATATCAGTGTACGAGAAAAATTATCTACAATATGTTTTAATCATTTGAATGAGAAAAGTGAATGCACTATTGCCAGGTTTGTGAATGACCCAAAAATATGTTAGAAGGCAAGTGGTGAGGATGACACAGAATGTCTTCAGAGGGATATTAACAGGTTAAGTGAATAACAGCAAAACATGATAGAATTGATTTAATTTGTTATTGTCATATGTAAGAAGATGCAGTGCAGAGTATTGTTTTGTGTGTTATCCATGCAGCCATTTCTTATATAAGCACATCAGGGTAATAGAACAGAATAAAGAATTTCCTTTGCCCTTTGATGAAGTGGAGGCATGAGTGTGCTTTCTTGAATGTAGCATTGATGTGGATGAACCAGGACAGATTATTGATGATAACTCCGAGGAACTTGAAGCTTTCAACCATCTTCACCTCAGCACCATTGATACAGACAGGGGCATCTCCTTTGCTCAACTTCCTGATGTTGATGACCAGCACCTTTGTTTGCTAACACTGGGGGAGAGATTGGTGTCTTTACACTATACCATTAAGATGGAGCATATTGAGGGAAAATGTGAGGTCATGCACTTGGGCAGGAAGAACAGAAGGACTGAACATTATTCAAATGGAGAAAAATTGTAGAAAGTTACAGCACAGAAAGATTTGGCAGGTCTCGTACACAAAACCTGGCATACAAACTCAAAGAAAATGGAGGATAAAAATAGGGAGTTGCTTAAAATATACAAATCACTATTCAAACGATACTAGAAGGCTGTGAACAGTTTTGGTCCCCTTACCTAAGGAAAGTAATGCTAGCGTTTGAGGAAATCCAGGGAAGGTTCATTAGAGAGGAGGTCTGGCCTGGGTATGGAGGGGCTGTCTTATAAGGAGAAATTGGGTAGGTTGGAACTGTATTCATTGGAGTTTAGAAAAATCAAAGGTGACCTATTGAAAATATCCAGGATTCTAAAGAGCCTTGATAGGATAGATGCAGGAAAGTTGTTTCCCCTTGTGTGAGGGCTTAGGACCAGAGGGCATAATTTCAGAAAAAGGGTTTCACATATTTAAAACAGAGGTGAGGAGGAATTTCTTCTCTTAGAGGGCAGTGAATCTGTGGAATTCTTTACAGAGGACTGTGGAGGTTGGGTCATTCAGTGAACTCAAGGCAGAGATAGACAGATTTTAATGAACAAGCGAATCCAGGGTTATGGAGAAAAGGCAGGAAAGCTGAGTAATTGCAGATTATCACATCAGCCTGATCCCATTGAATGGTAGAGCAGACCCAATGAACTGAACAGTGTACTTTTGCTCCTATGTCTTATCTTCTCTTCCTCAGCTACTCTCCTGTACCTGGTGGCAAGGACTGTTTCATCACAGTGATCAGATTGTATAGGGTATAGCAGACCAAACAGTCTTGAGTTAAGTGGTCAGCAGGTACATCTTATCAAGTAGTAATCACACTCTGCTTTCTCCCAGAAGATCTAATGCTAATGGAACAGAGACTGGTGGAATAAAATGTTATCATGCCTGCTGTCACAATGCCAAGCATAAACCTACATGATCACCTCCCAGCTGTACATTGAAGAAGAGGAACCCTTTGTGGTTGTGACACATTTTTGAATTTACATGTAATATCCACAAAGCAAAATGTGGCATAAAGCATCAGGGAGACACTCCCATAATAGCAAAGCTACATACTTGCTCTTCCTGCTTCCTTTGTCAAAATAGATTGCAATGTATAACCCTTCCTTTGAATGTACAATGTCAGCGACCATACTTAGACAGTAATTGATGGAGTTGAAGTTGGTTTCTGCTCCAGCCTGAAAGGATTTCAGCACAAAGACATTCAGGATGATGGTAATGCTATTGTCATCTTGCTCTGAGGTCTGCCTACAACAGGTGTCAGATTTCTGTGATCACTTCCTGTGCAAAATAGAAATATCACTTTCCTCCGGAGGTTAACTTCAATGAATTGTTCCCATAAGTCTCTAGGTAGACATAGACTCTTGCTGAAGATGATGGAAATTGGCAGAACAGAGTTTCTCTCCCCAGAAAGTCCACCCCCTCCATCTCAAGCAGTTTGTCCTCCACTGTCAACTCTGTTCATTCGCCCTCTCATACTGCTGTCTAAGGAGAATGGAAATTACAGTGCCAGTGGCTGATCATAAAAGCCCCAAAAGTCAAAACCACTTTGTGACCCATGACGTCTTGTAGATTTCACAAACTTTAAGCTACAGGCCAACAAACTCTTTTCTAAACTGAAAAACAGACATCAGAAATTAATCAAATCAAAAAGGTGGTCAAACATCTCCTTTAATGGGATTGGTGATGGTTGGGGCTAGTCAAGGCAGTGGAGGTGGGGGATGTTCCTTCATATTGCTTATTCTGCTGTCTGAGATGAAGAGAGGGAATGTGTTGGAATGTTAAGGTCAAAAATGCTGTAATTGGTGTCAAATTGGTATTACTGTCTTTGAGTGTAAAAGACTCTTAATGCTCACAAGAGGATATTTTGTGAAGTGGGTTTCCATAGTTCCGCATGCCTATTACCATGGAAGAAATAGCTATGGACATGAATGAAGTTGCTGATAAAAGCAAGTTAGGCAAAGCAAAATGAGCATTTGATGTGGAAATAGTGATTGGAGAGTGTAAAATGCTCTGCAAAGTGCAACAACCCATTCACGAATGCTTCAGACTGATGCATTGGGTAACTTCAGTTCTGCAGAGGTTTCTACTATTCAAGCCTAGCTCATTTGGTTACTTCTTACATCTCCCAGATGTGCAGACTAAAATACATGATGAATTACATTTTCAAAATCAATATTGGGGCCATTACAGCCATAGGATAATTCTGAAAAAACACAAACACACCTTAGAAGCATACCCTAGAGTAGGCAGGAATATTCATATAGGTGCATACACATATAAAAGTGGTACTGGTGATGAGTATGGCACTAGTGTGCAGGAGGAGGTGCCAGAGAAAAATGGAACCATGGACAGCAGTAGCAGAACATTATTTCACGCAGTGAAATACATCACATCTCTATTATAGAATTCAATGTAGTCTGTGCTCTCATCACTGAAGAGGCTGATTGGCAGGCCTTTCCCAATGGATTCCAAAGTAGAGTTCAGATTATTCAAGTTTGGGCTATAACTTTATGCAAGAATGTCACATGGTATAACGCCATGATATCATATGGAATTATGTCACACTTAGAGTTCTTGAAGCTACAAGCTTGCCTGTCACAGATACACACACTATCACAATGTGACTCCCACCATCACCCACCTCTTTTGCTCCAAGGAATAGGATCTTTTCAACAAAAAATATCTGTAACGGTACAGATTAAAAATAAGAGACAAGTATTTCCATGCATTTTCTTTGCACATCAGATAATATTTCAGTGGACAAATAATGTAATGGATATGGTTCTGCAGTTCCATAGATGGCTTACTGCTACAGATTTATTTCAAAACCACAGCCAAAGCTATGTGGTGATGACAGATTAATTTAGCAAATTTCCTTTAGTCCAGCAAGCTACATACTGCCAGTTCCACAGTTGCTGACAAATTAACTGTTGTTTGATTGAAATACATAAAATCCTGAGGGGTCTTGCCAGAGTAGAATAGAGTGGTTATTTCCTCTTATGGGAAATCTAGAACTAGGCATTACCTTTTACAAATCATGCCCTTTTTAAACAGAGATTAGGAAATTTGTTTCTCTCAGAGAGTCATGAGTCTTTGGAAATCTCTTCCTGAAAAAGTGGCAAGAACAGAGTTCTTAAATATATTTAAGGCAGAAGTAGATAAATTCTTGTTGAGCAAGGGATGAAGGTTATGGGATATTATGATCTTGATATAAGATTTTGCAAATAACTATTTGAACACACTTGAAAATGACATTTCTCAATAGTCTTAGTTCATCTCTATATGGCCAAGAAGAATAAATTTGTTTAGGAATTTCCTTAATGTGTTCAGGCCATCCACTAATGATGAAGTATTTCAGCAATTATTTTCCACTTGGTTAGACCAAAGTGGATGAGATCAATCCTTTTGCCTGTGACTCTAGATGCCACAGCAGATGTTGTTGCTTTGTTATGATCCCAATTGATGGTATGACTGGATAAGTCAGAGCCCTGAATGTAACCTGGCCTGATGGATAATGTGTTCATTTATTTAATTATTTTGGTGGTTAGTCATTGAGGTATATTCACAAGAGGCTGCAGACTTTCTAACTACAGAACAGAAGTTTATTACAGAAAAGAATAAGAAAGACTTATCTAAATATGGAAGATGGTTAGAAGGATCTCAAGACGCACAGCATAACAAAGTTTTAATCTATTTTCCAACATTTTCCATTACAGAGAATTATATGCAGAGATAATGCCCTCCAAAATCAACTCATAAGTTTAGCTTAACGAACCCCTTACAGTTCATTTGTTATAGATTCTGGAAGGCAATCTGTTAAGTTATTTCCAAACCTGTCTACATGAACTTTTCACAAATGTGATAACCGAAACTTGCTCAGTTCTAATAATCTGCACATTTCTAACCAAACACTCTTGGTTTAGAAGTTTCACAAACTAACCCTGCTGCTGAGGCAACTTGTTTCTGAACTCCTGGAAATTCCTAGGTTAGAAACTTCTAAACTCAACCCTGATGTTTTCTGAATTTGCTTAAACTCAGATTCTTCTGAACTGAAAGCAAAATGAATGTCCTTGCATCTTTACTCTATCTGTCCTAAACCCAACAGTACAAACATCCTCCCCTCAATACTCGAGGAGTCTGCAGTCACTTGCTTTCTGGCAAAGTGCTGCATGTAGTCACTGGTCTACAAGGACCCTTTCTTGTAAAAATAGCTTCACAGAACTAATCAGCATGTATCTGCCTCTATTTTGAAATCCAAATTCCAAAACAATCTTAATATTGATATAAATAATACATTTTTCATTACAGCTACCTCATGGATCAGTGCAGATAATTTTTTTACATCACTCATTGGTTTCACAAAGCTTGTGTTAATTTATAGTCATGTGATGAAATCTGCCACTTCCTTTTCTTAGTCCATAAAGGTTTCATTAGTCCATAAAGGTTTCAGGTATTAAGAACTAGAATCCATGTTTGTGGTAATTGTAGCAAAACACACATGAATTTCTTCTTTTGGTTGCGTAATGGCTTATCATTCCTATTAATAAATCTTATTGGATGGTCATTTGGTGCCTTGATGGTTACATGAATACGATTGATGATCCTCTGAACCAGAGTGAGTCCAGCAATGGAAGAAAATTTCTCTGCACTTTGTACTTATGAAGCTGCCTCTTACTGGAATTGAATGTACTGTCCAACTCTGAAAAATTGGGTGTCAGAAATTTGTGCAATGCAGTGGTAATGCAACTCTTTGTAAGATCTCACCAATGTACACAACTGATTCTTGGAAAGAGCAAAGAGGTTCAAAGTCACAGTGACTACTGGCAGAGTTTATAACTAGTGAGTAATGAAATCATGAGTGAAAAGGGCACAAGACTTTGTGAACATAGAGAGTGTAGCCCACAAGGTCTTTTCTGACCCTTACTCCTCCCTGTTGCTATCCTCATGCCTGGGTCAATGCATTCCTGTAGAGATTGTTGATTCTCAACTGGACCCAAAATCCAGCCTCTTTTGTCACCTGTATCCTTCTTTATGCTCAGGTATCCACCCTGTGCCCCCATTATTTTCTTTAACTACTTAAACCTACAGACACACAGTACTAGCATGGTGACAATGTCAAGACTGCTGATCTCCTAATTGACTCACCCTGAAACCTCTGCTGCCCCGATGGCATCAGTGTACCAATGGCTGGGTCATACTCTGGCAACACTCACACTTCCATGGCTCCCTCTTAATTCTCTGTGCTGCCCATGACTGGTTCCCCAGGTTGTATCCGGGTCTTCCCTAGACAGCATTTGCAGCCTTTAAGATCTGAATATGTTCTCCCAGTGAGACTTCAATCAGCTCACTAACCAACATATTTACCGTGGTAAATAGATTGGATGGAATATTACAGCTGCCTCCCACCTGCCCTACAAAAACCTGAGGGCAACAGGCCTTTCTTGTCCTCTGGATTCTTGGCTCCATCAGGATTTGAAAATGTAGCTCTAGAAGTATGGACACAAACTGGACATCATCTTGGACATCATAGTGTTAAAATTATAGGCGCTGTACACCCAGTGCTGCAGCCTTTAAGTCCACCAGAGAAGGTAGATGAAACCTCAGTTTAAAAGCAGCACCTTTGGAAGTGTTGCACTTCCTCAGCACAGTACTGGAATGTCAACCAGATTATGTGGGAAAATATTGCAAGGGGGACTTGAAACCACAATTTGCTAACTCAGAGATAGGAATGTTACCCCTGAACAACAGTTTCCATCCAATCTGGATAATCTTGGAAATAAGTTTAGTGTAGCTGAAAATGTAATATTTATGTATTTCTAAATGTTTTTAAGTTTTAGATTTTCAGTACATTTTACAAAATATATTCTTATTTGATTGGTGTACAGTTTAGGTCAATTGTTTGCAATTCTTGAGAGGTTATCATTAATGTCTCTATTTTTTCTTACTAATAGATTTTGCATATCACAAAATGCAACTCTCTTCTGTTGATAATATTCTGTCTTATTCACACATACTAAATAGGGTTGTTATGGACCAGACCAAATCCCCTCAAAATATATTAAGAAGCTGGCCCAGACCCAAACTTTTTCTTATTTTGAGGGGATTCCTGATGCAAGTTGATTGGTCAAACTACTCAACTTTAAGCAAAACATGCATTATTTTTACACTACAGTTAAAATGGAGACAAAATAAAAATGAAAGGATAGATTTGGCTTAACTGCAACTCTATTTAAATGCTTAACAAAATAATATGTATATTAACTACGACTAATTAACTGTTCCAATATAGTAACATCCCTTAACACACTTCATGACAAAGGCAAATTCAGTAAAATAGGTTGTCTCACATGCAATTCTAGCAGCAGGACGGGAGCACCAGATTTTAGCTGTAACAGAGAGAGGATAAATAGCTTTCTCATCCGGTTTCAAAACTCGAGCAATTATTAAAAGCTAAAACTAAAAATCCTGAATCTGTGTGAGCTTGACCCCACCCATTCAGGCTGCTTCTATTGTTCCAACTTTCAATAAAAACCCAAGGCCTCACTAATGGTTTACTTTGTTGGCTTTATGCATATCCACTCTCACCTCTGTCTCAACCTTTCTTCATAAATAAAGGACAACATACACCTCTTAAAGCCATAATGTCATCACAGGGTTAACTAATAATTGTTGTCTTAGGCTTTAAACCCTATAAGATTCAAGATCACATATAGTTCAGACAGGGAAATAAACTGGATTTATGGAATGCATGATATAGAATTGCTTCAGAATTACAGAAGAGATCTAGTGAAGAACATTTGAATGCATTTATTCTGCCAGTCCAGTAACAGACCATATTTTAAAACAAATCTTGTAACAAAACAGATACCTCTGACAATATTGTAAATGCATTTACATTAATTACACAATCACAGAATTCTTACCGCACAGAAAGTGGCCATTCAGCCCATTTTGTCTGCACTGGCAAAGACTCAATGGACAGAGCAAAATTTAATACAAGAATACTTCCAGGTTCCAGGTGAAGCTGGTGACAACTTTATTAACTTTCATGTTTCCAGAATTTTGTAATTATAATAACTTACAACCAGAACTTAGTCAAGACAGAATTGTCTTTGCAATTTCTGAGGTATTTCTTCCAGATATGTTACATTAAAAACAGGATTGCACATTGGAAAGATGGTAGTAGAAGCTGAAATTTGAAAACAGAAAATGATTGGAACAGAAAATCTACTTAGTTCAAGCAGATCAGCTACAAAGACACCAAAGCATCAAATAACAGATCAATACAAAAGGTTTTAAGATCTCTTGATGCCAGACATCACTCTTCCAGATATGGAGTTTAAAAAAACAGACAAACAGAAAGAGTGTCCAACATTGTCTCACCAATGCAATTTTGGTAAGAAAGTGGGGCATTCACAGAGAATGTGAAAAACTTTAAAGTAACATTGGAACCACAGAATCTATAACTGAATCTGATAAGATTGAACCTGATGTTATCCAAATTAACATATATGCAAATTGAAGGATGGCATCCAAGTCTATCATGTTGCAACATTTACAGGAGAAGATTACTTCTTTGAGAAACACAATTATGTTCTCTGACAATTTGAGAAAATGAAATATCATAGGATTGTAAATCCTCCAAAGGAGACAAATATTCAACAGCAAATTTAATGAGAGAATATCTGTAAAGGGAACTCAGTAATTAGGGTTCCAATATAGCCAGGAACTGAATTTGAAGATTTATACTCAAGCATCAAGCTTCCAAACCAACCAAGTCAACAGCCATTTATAAATTCAGAGACAAGATGGAGTAGTGATAGACCAAAAGGTAAACCTACTTCACTCATTCAAAAAAAAAATCAAGATTTTAATAATCAATGAAAAGCTTGAGGGAAGATGTTATATGACATAATTAGTAACTGAAAGGATTAAGAAAACTTCTGCCCATCAGGTTAGAAAGGACAGTCCCTGAGGGAGATGAGGAGAGTGTTCCAGTGTTGAATGTGCTATGTTTTATGTAGCTAAACAAGATTGTATACTTCTTCTCAAGTCTAGCTTGAAGTCACATAAGGTGGGTCACGTAATTCAGATGAAATGTAATCAACTGTTAAGTACTATATAATTAGCATCCACTGTTCAACAAGATAAAACCCCTATTCTGCCAAAGATTTTGTGTGAGTATCTTTTCCCACTTGGTATCAGTAAGTCAGACCAAAGGTCAAGTCACATAGTCTTGCCAAGCCATTAGGCTGCTGTCATTTGAGAGGAACATGAAACTAAATAGGGTTAAACAATAATTGTGTTAGGCTTTACACACTCTATGATTCAAGATATCACATACTTTAGTCACGGAATTAAACGGGATTGTATGGAATTCATTATACAGAATTGCTTCAGAATTACAGAAGAGATAGTGGTTTAACCTGAGAGTCATCAGACCTCAGGAGAAGGGACAGGCTGAGACAGAAATTCCTTGATAGTAACCTCAGGTGGTGTGGGACTTGCATCCATGCCATTGGCTTTATTTGCATTGCAAACCAACTGTCCAGCCAACTTAGCTAACCAACCTCCATACCTCAGATTAACAGCAATAAAAATAAGAAGGGTTGGTGGCAATCACGGTAGCTAAGGTATCTCAAAAGATGACATGACCATAACATATACCAGGGAACTATCCCAGTGTCTTGGCCAATATTTATTACTCAATCACCATCACAAAAACATATTATCTAGGCATTATCTCATTGATATTTGTGGGAGCTTCTTGTGCATAAATTGGCTATCATGTTTCCTAAATGACAATAGTAACTGTACTTTAAAAGCACTTGATTGGCTGTAGAACATTTTGAATTGTCCAGTGGTCCTGAAAAGCATGAGTAAATGCACAAAGAACAGCACAGCACAGGAGCGGGCCTTCCGGCCCACCAGACCTGCACCAACACATCATGCCTTTCTAAACCAATAACCTCTTTATGGTCCGTATTCCTCTATTCCCAGACTATTCACATATCTGTCAAGATGCTTCTTAAACATTGCTATTGTAACTTCCTCCACCTCCTTCACTTACCACCTTTTAGTAAAAAACCTGCCTCTCAAAAGAAACTTATCCCTGTCTACCTCAAACTTATGTCCCCAAGTAATTAACATTTCTACCGTGAGGAAAAGAATCCAACCATCCATTTTTTTCTATGGCTTTCATAATTTTGCAAACTTCTATCAGATCATCCCTCATCCTTCAATGTTCAAGTCAAAACAAACCAAGTTTGTCCAATCTCTCCTTATGAGAGAAAGTGAGGACTGCAGATGCTGGAGATCAGAGCTTAAAAATGTGTGATGGAAAAGCGCAGCAGGTCAGGCAGCAATCAAGGAGAAGGAGAATCGACGTTTCTGGCATAAGCCCTTCTTTCTGAAGACTGTATACTTCCCTCCTGCGTGAGACCTTCCAAAATGCATCACCTCACATTTGAACAGATAATACATCATCTGCCTATTTCTCCATCCAAGTCTCCAGCTGATCAATAACCTACTGCATCCTCTGGCAATCCTCCTCATCATCTGTAGCTCCCTCAATCTTTGTGTCATCTGACAGCTTACTAATCAGGCCACCTAAATTCTTCTTTAAATCATATGTATGTATGTATGTATGTATGTACGTATATGGGGTCCCAGTACTGATCCCTGTGGAACACCACTGGTCACAGATCTCCAGTCAGAAAAACACCGTTCTACTGCTACTCTGTCTTCTGTGACTGTATCATCTTACCAGCTCAACATGGATCCCGTGTGACTTCATCTTTTGTATCAGCTTGATATGAGGAACCTTGTCAAAGGTTTTGCTAAAGTCTATTGAGCCAACATCTATCACTCTGCCCTCATCTATTATCCTTGTCACTGCCTCAAAAGACTCAATCAAGTTTGTGAGATACAACCTCTGCACAAAGCCATGCAGCCTATCATTAATAAGTCCATATTTGTTTTCCAAATGCCTAAGAACCTTCTCCCATAAGTTCCCTACCACTGAGGTAAAACTCACAAGCCTGTAATTTCAAGTTTTTTCCTTTTTCTTTTTTTCAATAACCAGGACAGAATAGTGTAAGTGTTGCCATTTGTGCTATTGCTCAGTGAGAATTTATCAAAGCTTTCACCGAGTTAGTTTGGTGAATATTGCTCATGCCTGGAATGACTCCCCTGACAGAATCGTATACAGTACAGCACAGATACAGAGAAACATTGATGTTGTAGCACAGCTGAAGTTGCCTGCACAGTTTGGGCCCCAGATGTCTGTTCAGTGGGCCAAAAAGAGAATATTTCTCCTGTGTTTTTGTGAAATTTTAAGCTGAATTTTCAATTCATTTTAACTCCTTGTCCACAAGACCCAAAAGTCACTAATGGAAATTTCTATTGAATTAAGAGAGATAACACCAGATAATTGATATAGGAACATGATGACAGGGACACACCATTCAACGTGTTGAGTCTTTTAATCCATTGGCAGGTTCAGTTGCACAGGGGCCAACTAAAAGAGCAAAAACACAGTCCACTTGCACATTGGCTAGTTTCCCAAGGTGGACCTTTCCTGAACACTGCTCTCAAATGGTAATAAATAATTAGAATTTTATGATGCTAAAGCTTAATTTGGGCAGTGCACGTTTAATAAGATCAGTAACATTCTTTTAGGCAATATTTAAAGGAAAACATTCAATTTTTTTTGTAGATTTAGTCTTATATCCCTGATCCTTTAGAAGACTAGAGAGCATGGTGAACCAAAGATTTCTGGGAACAATTTGCCTGTATCAGAGGTGATTCTGCACACAATGATTGTTTTCTAGATTGTTACATTTAAGAACCAGGCATAGGTATCGAAAGGTAAATTTGCCATAGTACTATTGGACTCCTCTCTCATTAGACAAGGACTGGTTGTGATTTAACTTGAGAGATACTACACTTCAGGCAAGGGGAGAAGTTGAAAAGGAGAATCCTTCATGGTAACTTAAGACAGGGTGGGAACTGAACCCAAACTGTTAGTATTACTCCAGATCACTGAGCTAACCAACTTCCAGTACAGCGAGCTAGAACTGTCTAAAAGCATTTACCTTCACAGGCTAAGGCTCACCAAGAAAGTAGTGGTAGAGCCATTAGCTTTAAGCTAGCCAAGGATAGCCTTAACCATAAGCATTGCTTTGCCAGTACGTACCAACTGCTGACATCACAATGGCTATCAACAACATGCCCTTGGTTTCTTAGAGACTAACCCAAGGGATAACTGCAACCTCAATCAGCAGTGCACAGATGTATCAAGCAGGACCCTGACATTTTGTGCTCTAGGATAGAAACTTCTTGACTTTCACCAAGGAAAAGTAACAGCAAAGTGGTGAGTAAGATAATATTTCCATGTCACAGTGTTCGACAAATTCCAGGACCTTATTTCTGTGACCTAAAAGGCCAACTGAATCCAAGCCACGGTTCCATGCCTTTCAAGAAAGGCAAAGCTTTCCAGTTTATTAGTACTAAAGTGATCAATGTTGATCAGCACAGGTTCATGGAATTGTCTGTGCAGATAAGCTAGAGAAGCTGGGGCTGTTCTCCTTAGACCAGGGGAAGCCAAGAGGAGCGCTCCTGCACATTTTTTGTTGAATGAGTAAAGTGATTGGCAAAAACCCTAATGAGACATGAAGAAAAACCTTTTCATGCAATGACTGGTCAGTATTTGGAAGGACCCTCTGATTCAGTGGTGGAAACTGATTCAATAGGAGCTTTCAAAAATGTAGCAGAAGAAAAAAAAGTTACAAGGGTGTGGGGAAATGATAGGACTAACTGGATTATTCTTTAAAATTTGACTCAATGGGTCAATTGACCTTCTTGTAAGCTGTATTAATTAATGGTTCTATAATTCTAGGTCAAGCAGTAATAATATTCACTTTTTTTTTAGATTAGATTACTTACAGTGTGGAAACAGGCCCTTCGGCCCAACAAGTCTACACCGACGCGCAACACCCCCAGATCCATTCCCCTACATTTACCCCTTCACCTAACACTACGGGCAATTTAGCATGGCCAAATTCACCTAACCTGCACATTTTTGGACTGTGGGAGGAAACCCACGCAGGCACGGGGAGAATGTGCAAACTCCACACAGTCAGTCGCCTGTGGCGGGAATTGAACCAGGGTCTCTGGCGCTGTGAGGCAGCAGTGCTAACCACTGTGCCACCGTGCCGCCCAGTATTTATTCACTGCTAATCGCTGAGCCACCATGTAATCTGCCCGAAAAGAAAAGTACAAATTACTTCAGAAATACAAACAGAAACTGTTGGAAAAATTCAGTAGGTCTAGCAATATCTGTGCAGAGAAATAGAATTAATGTTCCAGGTCCAGTGACCCTTCTTCAGAACTGGGTCTGCTGCTGTCATTTCTGTTGCCTCGCTCGATATTGGGTATTCAGTCCAACTTAATTCCTTTTAGACTTTGTAGTGGTTTGATGGAATTGAATGGCTTGCCGGTCCTTTTCAGAAGGCCGTTAATAGTCAAGATGGCTTGATGGCTATCTCACTGTGCCATCTCAGTGGTATGGTGTTACACTTTTACAGTGCCTCAGAATGACTAGCGCATAGGTGCCAGTAGCCTACAGTGATGTTATCAAAATGCCAGGTGTGCCAATGGACTGAAGTGGAGTTGGTTTTTATTGCAATGGTAACCGGGGCATTTAAAAATCCAGGCTGCATGCAAACTGCCAGCACTAGGACACACTTGTCATTGTCAGTCTAATGACTCGCTCACTGGCAGCACTGAAATTGGATGCTGATGGTCAAATCCAAGTGGAAGTTCTGCTGCCTGCCATGCATTCAGATACCACACATGTTCCTCCTGACATTGGCACATCTGCTCTATTGGCAAAATCCTGGCTGTAACTTCTATCACTTAGAAAGAATAGGGCAGCGGATAGAATGGAACGTGGCAACCTGAAAATTCCCTTCCAAGTCACATGCCATCCTGACTTGGGAATATATCACAATTTCTTCTCTGTTATTCATAACGTTCCTGGAACAGCCTTCTTAGCAATACTTTTTGAGTACCTTTCACACACGAAATGCAATAGTTCAAGAAAGTGGTTTACCACCATCTTCTCAAGAGCAATTAGGGATAGACAAAAACTCTTCACCTAGCCAAATTCCACTTCCATCCCATTATATATATACACATTAAAATGTGTCAAAAAATAATGTAGATCCATGTGAAATAATAATTTTTATGAAGAAAGAAACAATATAAAGCTTTCAATAAAAGGAAGACATTGGTATTGGTTTAAGTTAGCTCATAGTAGCTGTGTTCTTTTGGATTTAAACTGATAGCACCAGCCTTACAGCCTGAGAACAGGGAGCAGTTATCTTATTAGCACACTCTGGGAAAGCTGCAATAACATTGGCTCACAGTTCTTGCTGGAGAAATGCCAAAAAGAATGCTGAGTGTCTAATTGTTCACATTATCTCAGGGTAAATGGATCAAAACCTGCATACTGCATTTCGGGGAAAAAAGCTTTCAAGTCAAACATATGTTTACTACAAATTTGTGATAAAATTATACTATTATTATAGAAATTGAAGCAACTGTTCTTATCTGTGATTAGCCTTGAATATTTGAGTGCAGGCTATTTTTGATCATTGTTGTTTAGTATCATTTTTAGTCTACATTAGAAATCAGAGATCTGTTGAAGAAGAACCATCCCTGATATTGAAAGCCAGATATATTGATGTTGTCGAGAATTTAAATCAAGCATTAGCTTGACATTCATTTTATTTTAATCAATTTGTCGAATAGGAAATGTAGTACGCTATTTAAGAGACACAAACTCAGTGGTGAATACAGATTTTCCACATAACCCATTTAGAGACATAATGGGGATGACACAAGCTTTGATCTTCTATTTATAACTATACAAGACATCATTTGGAGAATTCAGGATAGAAAACAAGCAACTCAGATGTCTTGCCAAGAGGGATTTGTCCTTTTTATCTAGTCAGAGAAGCACTTTTGATATTTGCATTTCTGAATTGCTTAGCTGCCCAAGCATGCTTTATCTTTACTGGTTGAAATGTGTCACAGCAACATATGACTGCTGTTCTCGAGCTGTTCTTGGACTTCCTCCAACAAATATGGATTATGTTAAAGTCGGTATTGAATTGATGAGGATATGTTAATAACTCCCAGATGGGTATCTTTTTTGCCTGGCAGGAGGGAAATACAGGCAGTCCATGGCAGGAGCTAGTGCTTGGCAGGTCCATCATTTCGTCATTAAAGGGCAGATTATTACTCACAACAAAGCTTGCATGACAATTGCTTGGCCACCTAAGGTCCCACAGAGAGGATATTGTTGATTCCTCCTGGTGCAATGTTTAACTGTGACTATTGCTTGTTTTTTACATTGACAATAGATTAATAGTCAGAACAAGTAATGTGCTTTTATAAATAACAAGTGTGACAGTGTCTCTCATTTGGCAATCTTCTTGTGTTTAGATGTGTTGTATTTAACCGTAATCAGCCAGTAGATTGTCTGCCTGAGTTAAAGCAACATGGGGTGGATTGTGGTAAGTGTTATTTTTGCCATAACATAATAAGTTGTTATAATTTGAAAACAAATCTCACTATAACCAGGAAAACAACCAGAATTTGTGTAACAGGGAGAGTAAAGGTTAATTTCATTCTGAGTGACAAATAATTGAATTTAACATGCCAAAGGGGTTAAATTGGATACCCTGATAATGGGCATGGGATTCCTATGTTTAATTAATTATGCCCATTTGGTATAATGTAGACAGCATGTCAACTTGATACTACCTGCTCATTTGAATGACTGGTGCATGTAGCCAATTCTAACGGTGCTGTTCATTAGCTGAATCCATCATCAAAGGGCTCAAAATTGTAACTTCCTCCACCAGTTAAAGCTGGACTTCCCAGTTCAAAACTATACATTAGCTTTACTTCGGGTGCTCTTTGGCTGAAACAGGTGCTGGTGGAAAAGCTAATCTTGGGAACATTGAAGTATGGCACACAATGGACAGAGTGAGCATCAGTCTTTGCAATGCTGAATGGAGCCGGTAAACAGAGCCCACATACCACCCCCAGAAGATCAGAAAGGCACAAGGCCCTCTATAAACATAGTCAAAAGATAGTGACAGAAGATAGTCTCAGAGGTGATGTCAGGATCTAATGCAGAGGACTTGGATGGCATGTTGCAAGAAATTCAAAACCTTACACAAGAGATCAAGATCAGTGACTATATCTTTAAATGTTACATCCTAACACTTGCAGCAGGAGAGTCAAATTATCACTCCCCATTCTCTGACCTATATTGTGCAATAGAATCATAGAATGGTTAGAATTCAGAAGAAAGCTATTCAACATTTTTGAAGGTCATAATTGAGCTCTTCCTAATGTTGCCTTTACTCTGGGTATTTGTCCTCAAGATTTTGAAAACTTCTGTCAAATCTCTCAAGCTTCCCCACCCTAAGTGCAATTCCAGCTTCTCCAATCTATGTGTAAGTGAAATGAAACCCCTCAGTAGGTACGTACAAATGAAATCCCTCAATAGGTACATACAGTGTTAGTGTCTGAACTGATATGAGAGTGAAATAAATTAACAGTCTCTGAATTGGATCTCAGATTGAAAATTCATGGCTTCATCTCATCCTTACACATTTGGCACTGCTGCAGACCTCATATCCACATCTTACAGTGTCCGTATTCTACCAGTTATTAAACTAGGACAACCACTTTTCTGAAACTCATTGCACTGCATTCCTGACACATTCCTTATCACTTACCAGGCAAAAATGGTGCGCAGCCAGAGGTAGCCATACCCAATTTGAGGGGGGGGGGAGATGGGTGGGCGGGATTGATGGGGGTGGGGGGGGGGAAAGTGCAGACATGTCTGAACATCCTACCTTCCAATAGAAGGGACAGTGCTGAGGCCATTGCCAATGTTGGGCAGAACATATCAAATAGAATGTTGTTGATGTACCTAATAATCTTTGCACATCCTATTTGTTCCTCAGAACCACTTCAGACTTATCTTAATTCATTTCATCTGCCACTTGTCCACCCTTTCCATCAGGCTGTCTAACATACTGAATATACAAATATATCAGTTAGGATAAAGAGTACGTCACACAGCCCTTCAAGTATGGTTGATCTGATTTTAACTTGAACTCCATATTCCTGTCTGCACCCAACCACTTTTCATCCCAGTTCTGAGGAAAGGTCACTCGACCTGAAAGATTAACTCTGATTTCTCTCCACTGATACTGCCAGAATTTCTGATGTTTTCAAGCAATTTCTGTTTTTGTTTCACTTTTTTCACCCCATTTGATTTTCAAGAGTCTACCTACCTCTACCTCAAAAATATTCAAAGATTCTGACTCCACTGTACAGTATTTTGAGGCGAAGCATTCTAAAGATTCACAATCCTCCAGGAGAAAGAAAAAGTGAAAACCTTCCTATCTCTGTCAAAAATAGATTGCACCATAGTTTTAAACAGTTACACCTAGTTTGAAAGTCTCCTGCCAGAGGAAACATCCTTTCCACATCCCCCTGTCAAGGAGAGCTGGAGAGTACATCCAAGTGAGAGTACATAAGACACATTGTCCTGCTGTATAGTAGGAACATGCCACACCTAGCTGCATGTCATCAATGAAAAATGTTCCAACCTACTAAAGAGGCCGGGGCAAATCCTGGGCAGCTTCTTTTGGGGAACTTTAGCAAGAAGTAAGTAATTAACACTAGCATGGGCTCATACAAAGTACACATATGACCTGTACAACGTGATCTATGTGAAAATATATTGTTTGATATCATTCTAGGATGTTAAAAAGAATAACCTGGTTTAGATTTACTGTGGAAATGTAGCTGTGAACACTCAGTATAAGTGCATGCAGTATCTCAGATCTGGTATTTGTAATGGTCTATCACTACTAAAGACAGGTAAAATAAACAGCATACTAAAGTGAAAAAGCGTGAAGAACAGAGTTTACTTCAGGGACTATTCCAAAATCATTTCTTCAGTGGTGTGGTGATTAAGCAATAGGGCACTCATCTGACATCACTGTGACAGGAGGTTGGAGTTTTGACAGAGGCTGATGCTTTAACAATGTGTGTGATGAGTTCCATCAGTCCTTATGTGGCTGCTGGTGGGATTGTGTACTCCTCTTGGGGAAAAACTGACAGGAGTCTGGTTCACCTATATCCATCTTCAGGCAGAGATAAACCTCTGAATGGCCAATCACTGTGGAACATTGGCGCTGAGATGGAATCCACAGTTCTGCTTCCTTGCCTTTGTGGCTGTATTCACCGTGACAGAGTTGAACTGTTGGAAAATAATAGAAGCAGATAAAAAAAGTAATGTTGTTATCATATGTGATATTCCACGCAGCACAATGCCAATAACAAAATAGTATAAATCTCCTTGCAATGCTGTCATCTGATGTATAATTTCAGTATGCCCGTGGTCTTATGTGACATTGTTCCAGCTTTGTTGTGGCAACTGACAACTACACACAGGCACAGACACCAACACAGACACACAGACACACACACCAACTCAGTTATTATTATTCATTCGCTCATCAAATATGGGAAAATGTTTTCAAAGGTCTTCAACCTTGTTTTCATAGTTAACATTATCTATATTGTCAGGTTAAATTATACTGTTGATACACATTCTTAGTACTTGAGCATTCTTGTATTAAATTACTTTTAACAAAATAGAGTATTTTGGCATTTGTTTGATTAAGCTTTGTTTATGAGAATGATTGTTATTGGTGATTCAGAAGTGATAAAGGGCTGTTATTTCCTTTAGAGCAGGGTGGGGAATGTATACTATTCTAATACATGGTATAATACCACCTTATAAACAGAACCAGTTTGTCAACCAAATATATGACATTATGTGGGCAGTGGCATTTAACAAAGTTATAAAAGATAAATGAAGCAAAATAGAAATAGTAAGCAATGGAAGTGATGAGAAGAGGTAGATGTAATGAAAGAGAAGCTTAACATGGGATATGGAAGGATCTGTGTCTTAAAAATGGAATTAAATTGATCAAGCTGTTCACTGAAAGGCCACATACTCGGGTAATAAATGTGTCATGCAATCATTTAGATGTGACAGGATTATGTGTTATATCAAAGTGAGTTAGTAGTGTTTCAACCTCACAATTAAAAGTTTAAAAGGAACAAATTATGAAGAAATTAATAAGAATTTTCATTGTTTGCATTATTATGGAAGTACTTATAATGAGGAATCTCAACACCACAATTCAGATCTTCCAGTCAGCAGTATTAATGAGCACATCATCACTGGCTTGTGATGCCTCTACATCCTGACTAAATTGCACATTTTCACCTAGGACTTCCCATCCTGGCAACTGCTGAAATGGGCCATGCAGCATTTCCAGGGAAAATCTGAAAAAAATGTAGAATAAGACAAATGCAAAAAGGACACCCTCCCCCCAGCCATCACAGAGAAATCAGAACAATAGCTACCCTATTCATTTAAGTTTTCAATTATTTCAAATCTTTTAATGAATGATTGGCTTAGTAAGAAAGTGATTTGGTGAATCAGTGAGTGGTTGAGTGTGTAGGTGGGTGAGTTGGCGAGTGAATGAGTGAGTTGATCAGTGAATGAGTGAGTTGTGCCACTGCACATATTTCACAAAAAAAAATAAAATGCCTGAGAATTATCAGGTCAACCTGGTAGATCTATATCTATCAGAAAGATCTAAAATATTTCCCTTGGGTATTTTTCAACTATACTTCTTTCACAATGGCTTTCAGTGATTGCTGTGAAACTGGTTGCTATTTGCTGCTACAGACTCAAAAATAACAAACAATAAAAAATAAGTTCAAGGCAGTAACATAAATCTCCGAGTTTGAATAATATAAACTACTTGACCTCCATGCTTTGGGTGTATGATGTCAGCTGGATCATTTGATTGTAAGTGTTTCATGGCACGCTGCAAGCCTCCTACTATTGAATAATATCACTTAGATAGCGGTCTTAGTCCTGCTGCAAACTGTACAAATGTTTTAGTAGAATGATTATGCATACAATGGCTAAATTCAACTAGTTAAACAAAATCAAACATATTCAATGAGACAAGCTAGGTTACATTAGGCACACATGGTTCTCTGTTAGTGACCGAGTGATATCACAAAGACAGTGGGTCAGCATCTTTCAGAAACAAAAGCAGATTTTTCGGGTCCAGTGACCCTTCATCAGAACTCAGATTTCTGCTATCTCTCCACAGTTGCTGCCAGACCTGCTGAGTTTTTCCAGCAATTTCTGTTTCTGTGTCTGATTTCCAGCATCCGCAGTTCTTTCAGTCTTTTATTTTGAATTTTTCAGAATTGGGAGGACTGCAGAAACCCATCAAAATAGTAATCTGGACTGGATAGAAGGCTCACATTGTTTTATAAAAAGATGTTAGGCCATCCAGCCCTTGCCCCTTATCCCTTCACCAACCCCCATGCCACATTATGCTACCTAACACTACGTTACCTCTTATGCCACCTCATACCCTCTGTTGCTTCTATGCCACTTCATGCCCCACATACATTTGCAGTGATTTCTGGAATGTCCTCCTTTATTACTGCAATGATAGTTTCTTTTATTAATAATGCAATAGCACCATCTCTCCTACTTCCCTCTATCATGCGTAATATCATGTACCCAGGTCACTAGGGAGTAATGATGAACAAAGGGACCTCAGGACAAGTCCATTGATCCTTAAGGTGTTAGCACAGGTAGGCAGTGTAGTGAATATGGCATATGAGATGTTTGCCTTCATTAACTGGGGCATTGTATATAGGATCATGGAAGTCCTGTTGCAATTTTATAAAACATTAGTTAAGCCAAAAATGGAATACTGTGTGCAGTAAAAGGCATCTGGATGGGCATATGAATAGGAAGGGTTTAGAGGGATATGGGCTAAGTGCTGGCAAATGGGACGAGATTAGGTTGGGATAACTGGTTGGCATGGACGAGTTGGACCAAAAGGGTCTGTTTCCATGCTGTACGTCTCTATGACTCTATGACTCTACTCTTGTCACCACACTATGGGAAGGACATGATTGCATTGGAGAGGGTGCAAAGGAGATTCACCAGGATACTGTCTAGGACTTTGAGGAGAGAATTGATAAGCTGGGATTGTTTTTCTTGGAGCAAAGGAGGCTGAGAGTGAATTGAGGTATACAAAATTATGAGAGGCATAGACAAAGTAGATTGTGAGACTCTCTTCCCCATGACAGACATGTCTAAGATCAGACAGCATAAGTTTAAGGTGGGGAGCAATGGTTTCGAGGAGATCTGAGGAAAACATTTTTCACTGAGAGGGTGCTAGATGTATGGAGTGCATAGCCTGAGACAGTGGTGGAGGCAGGTACTCTCACAACATTTCAGACGCATCTGGACAAGCACTTCAAATGCCAGGGCATAGTGGCCTGTGGGCCAAGTGCAGGTAAATAGCATAGTGTAGTTTGGTGTTTGTTGATCAGCATAGACATGGTGGGCTGAAGCTCCTATTACAGTGCTGTATTGCTCTATGAGTTTATGACTGTATAGCAGCCTGAACATTTGCCCACTCCCATAGTCACCTCCAAACAGTCCCTGGAGATGGCAGGCCTAACTCAATTATACCCTCCTGATGAAGGGCTCCTGCCCGAAACGTCAATTTTCCTGTTTCCTGATGAAGGGCTCCTGCCCGAAACATCGATTTTCCTGCTCCTCGGATGCTGCCTGACCTGCTGTGCATTTCCTGCACCACTCTAATCTTGACTCTAATCTCCAGCATCTGCAGTCCTCACTTTCGCCTCAATTACACTCTCACCTCCCCAGAGTGAAAATTCCATCTGATAGGGCCCTTTTAGATTGAGTTGGGTCTGACTATGATTCTAAGCAGAGGGATGGGAGATTGGTTAGTTAAGGAGTTTTTAATCTCTTCCTAAAATCTTTTATTTGCGTTTTACTTTTATTATTTAACTGTAAATAACTATTTAAATTCTAAATTTCATCCAGGCTTAAGCAAGGTGACTGAAGCCCCCTCTACCTCCTGCTGAAGTTAATTAATTCAGGAAACCAATTAAAAGTGGTTTACCTTTATCTGTAGATTGAGCTAATGCCTTGTTTCAGAAGCACATTTATAGGGGCATCTAAGTGTGACTTAGCACTAAATACAATTTTGAATGGAGTGTTGGCACTTGATGAGTGTCTGGGTTTGTATCCTTCACTACGATAGGAGAACATTTTTATGAGTATCTAAACATAGAACAGTACAGGCCCTTCGGCTCTCGATGTTTTGCCGACCTTTTATCCTACTCTAAGATTGAACTAACCCACATACCCTCCATTTTTCTATCATCCATTTTCCCATCCAAGAGTCGCTTAAGTGTCCCTAATGTATCTGAGTCTATTACCGCTCTGGCAGTGCATTCTATACACCCACCAATCTCTATGTAAAGAACCTATCTCTGTAATCTCCCTGAAACATTCCTCCAATCACCTTAAAATTATGCCCCCTTGTGATAGCCATTTCTGCCCTGGGAAAAAGACTCTAACTATTCACTCTATCTATGCTTCTCATCATCTTGTACACCTCTCTCAAGTCACCTCTCATCCTTCTTCATTCCAGTGAGAAAAGTCTTAGCTCCCTCAATCTTTCTTCATAAGATATGCCCTCCAGTCCAGGCAGCATCCTGATAAATCTCCTCTGCACTCTCTCGAAAGCTTCCACATCCTTCCTATAATGAGGTGACCAGAACTGAACACAATATTCCAAGTGTGGTCTAAACAGGGCTTTATAGAGCTGCAGCATGACATCCCAACTCTTAAACTCAATCCCCCTGCTAATGAAAGCCAACACACCATGCACCTTCTTAACAACCCTATCAACGTGGGTGGCAACTTTGAGGGATCTATGGACATGGACCCCAAGTTCTCTCTGTTCCTCCAAGAATCCTGCATTTAACCTTGTATTCTGAATTCAAATTCGACCTTCCAAAATAAATCACTTCACACTTTTTCAGGCTATTTGAATCCTGTCAATGTCCCATTGCAACCTACAATAGCCCTCCACAACTATTCACAATTCCACCAACTTTCATGTCATTGACAAACTTACTAATCCATCCTTTCGCTTCCTCATCCAAATCATTTATTAAAATCACAAAAAGCAGAGATCCCAGAACAGATTCCTGTGGAACACTACTGGTCACAGAGCTCCAGGCTGAATACTTTCCATCCACTGCTCTACCTTCATCAATGTGTTTTGTCACATCATCAAAGAACTCAATGAGGTTTGTGAGGCATGGCCTGCCCCTCAAAGGCATGCTGACTATCTCTAATCAAACTATTGGTTTTCCAAGTAATCATAAATCCTGTCTCTCAGAATCCTCTCCAATAATTTGCCTACCACAGGCGTAAGACTGACTGGTCTGTAATTCCCAGGGTTATCCCTATTTCCTTTCTTGAATAAGAGAATAACATCTGCCATCCTCCAATCATCTGGCACTACTCCAGTGGACATGATTTGGAAAGTGATTAAGGTCTATTTCAAAGGAAAATAGTACAGAACCTGGAGATAGGGTCAATAAAATATATAAACAAGGAAAACAAACAATTGGATAAATTAATTAAGCAGTTAACTGAAGCATTTAAGGATGTCAGAGTAGGTGATGTGTTACAATTGTGGAATCTGGGAGCTCTTTGATGTGTGTAACCACGTTAGAGAGCTGGAGCTGGATGAACTTTGGATCATTTGGGAGGCTGAGGAGGTAATTGAGAGGAGTTACAAGGAGGTAGTCACACTTCAGGTACAGGAAAAATGTAAATGGGTTACAGTTGGGTCAGGAAAAGGAACAGGCAGTCAGATCCTTTGTGGCTGTTCCCCTCAATAATAAGTATACTGTTTTGGATACTCTTGGGGAGGACGACTTACCAAGGGTAAGCCTTGGGATACAGGTCTCTGGCACAGAGTCTGACCCTTTTTCTCAGAAGAGAAGGAGGAGGGAAGAATAGAGCATTTGCCATTGGGGACTCCATAGTTAGGGGGACAGATAGGAGATTTTGTGGGAACAAGTAAGACTAGCGGTTGGTATGTTGCCTTCCAGCTGCCAGGGTCCATGATGTCTTGGATCACATTTTTAGCATCCTTAAGGGGGTGGGGGAGCAGCCCCAAGTCGTGGTCCACATAGGCACCAATGACATAGGTAGGAAAAGGAATGGGGATGTGAGGCAGAAATTCGGGGTGCTAGGGTGGAAGCTTAGAGCTGGAACAAACAGAGTTGTTACCTCTTGTTTGTTACTCATGCCACGTGCTAGCAAGGCGAGGAAGGGAGAGCAGTTGAACAATTCGGGCTCATTCTTGGGTAGGTAGGACCTCTATAAATGAAATTGTCTACACCAGAACCAGAGGGGTACCAATATCCTTGGGGGGTGGGCTGGGGGGGAGATTTGCTAATGCTCTTTGGAAGAGTTTAAACTAATTCAGCAGAGTGTTGGCAACCTGTTATAGCTCCATTGTACAGGAGATTGAGGGTAGTGAGGTCATAAATAAGGTTTCAAGGTCGGCAGGTAGGAAGGTGGTTTGAAGTGTGTCTATTTCAATGTGAGGAGCATCCGGAGTAGGGTGGGTGAACTTGCAGCGTGGGTTGGTACTTGGGACTTTGATGTTGTGGCCATTTCAGAGACATGGATGGAGCAGAGACAGGAATGATTGTTGCAGGTTCCAGGGTTTTGATGTTTCAGTAAGAACAGGGAAGGTGGTAAAAGAGGAGGAGGCGTGGCATTGTTAGTCAAGGACAGTATTATGGTAGCAGAAAGGACGTTTGAGGACCCGTCCACTTAGGTAGTATGGGCTGATGTTAGAAACAAGAAAGGAGAGGTCACCCTGCTGGGAGTTTTCTATAGGCCTCGGAAAAGTTCCAGAGATTTAAGAGGAAAGAATTGCAAAGATGATTCTGGATAGGAACAAGAGTGACAAGGTAGTAGTTATGGGGTCTTTAACTTTCCAAATATTGACTGGAAACCCTATTCTTTGATCACTTTAGATGGATCAGTTTTAGTCCAATGTGTGCAGGATGGTTTCCTGACATAATGTGTTGACAAGCCAACAAGAGATGAGGCCACATTGGATTTGGTACTGGGTAATGTACCTGGCCAGGTGTTAGATTTGGAGGTAGGTGAGCCCTTTAGTGATAGTGACCACAATTCGGTTACATTTACTTTAACGATGGAAAGGGATAGGTATACAGAAGAACTTCGATAATCCGAACGACACGGACAGGGAGTATTTCGGTCAGTTAATCGAATGCCGGACAATCAAATGCCAGATAACATAGTTAGCCAAGCATCGGGACCTTGTGATCTTGTTTGGATAATCCAAAATTCAGCTAATTGATTGCCGGATAATTGAGGTTCCTCTGTATACTGCAAGGCAAGCATTATAGCTGGAGGAAAGGCAATTATTATGCGATTGGACAAGATCTAAGATGCATAGGATGGGGAAGGAAACTGCACGGGATAGGCACAATTGAAATGTGAAGCTTGTTCAAGGAACAGCTACTGCGTGTCCTTGATAAGTATGTACCTGTCAGGCTGGGAGGAAGTGGTTGAACGATGGTTTACTAAAGAAGTTGAATCTCTTGTCAAGGAGAAGAAGGTTATGTAAAGATACAATAGACAATAGACAATAGGTGCAGGAGTAGACCATTCTGCCCTTCGAGTCTGCACCATCATTCAATATGATCATGGCTGATCATCCTTAATCAGTATCCTGTTCCTGCCTTATCTCCATAACCCTTGATTCCACTATCCTTAAATGAATCCAGAGCATTCCACACAGCCACCACTCTCTGGGTGAAGAAGTTTCACCTCATCTCTGTCCTAAATGGTCTACCCCGTATTTTTAAGCTGTGTCCTCTGGTTCGGCACTCACCCATCAGAGGAAACATGTTTCCTGCCTCCAGAGTGTCCAATCCTTTAATAATCTGATATGTTTCAATAAGATCCCCTCTCAGTCTTCTAAACTCAAGGGTATACAAGCCCAGTCGCTCCAGTCTTTCAACATAAGGTAGTCCCACCATTCCAGGAATTGACCTCGTGAACCTACACTGCACTCCCTCAATAGCCAGAATGTCTTTCCTCAAATTTGGAGACCAGAACTGCACACAGTACACAAGGTGTGGTCTCACCAGGGCCCTGTACAGCTGCAGAAGAACCTCTTTGCTTCTATACTCAATCCCTCTTGTTATGAAGGCCGGCATACTATTAGCCTTTTTCACTACCTGCTGTACCTGCATGCTTACCTTCATTGACTGGTGTACAAGAACACCCAGATCTCTTTGTACTGCCCCTTTACCTAAATTGATTTCATTTAGGTAGTAATCTGCCTTCCTGTTCTTGCCACCAAAGTGGATAACCATACATTTATCCACATTAAACTGCATCTGCCATGCATCTGACCACTCACCTAACCTGTCCAGGTCACCCTGTAATCTCCTAATATCCTCCTCACATTTCACCCTGTCACCCAGCTTAGTGTCATCAGCAAATTTGCTAATGTTATTACTAATACCATCTTCTATATCGTTAATAGATGGTTAAAAGCTGTGGTCCCAGCACTGATCTCTGCGGTACCCCACTGGTCACTACCTGCCATTCCGAAATGGAGCCGAAATGTGAAGGATCAGTTAGTTTGCTTGTGAGTTTCAAGTTAGCCAGGAAGGACCTAAAGAGAGAGCTAAGAAGAGCCAGGAGGGGACATGAGAAGTCTTCGGCAAGTAGGATCAAGGAAAACCGTAAAGCTTTCTATAGATATGTCAGGATTTGAAGGATGACTAGAGTAGGATTAGGGCCAGTCAAGGACAGTAGTGGGAAGTTGTACATGGAGTCTGAAGAGATGGGAGAGGTGCTAGATGAATATTTTTTGTCAGTATTCACATAGGAAAAAGACAATGATGTCGACGAGAATACTGAGATACAGGGTATTAGACTAGACGGGATTGAGGTTCATAAGGAGGAGGTGTTAGCAATTCTGAAAAGCATGAAAATAGATAAGTCCCCTGGGCTGGATGGAATTTATCCTAGGCTTCTCTGGGAAGCCAGGGAGGAGATTGCAGAGCTATTGGCTTTGATCTTTATGTCGTCATTGTCTACAGGAATAATGCCAGAAGAATGAATGATAGCAAATGTTGTCCCCTTGTTCAAGAAGGGGAGTAGAGACAACCCTAGTAATTATAGACCAGTGAGCCTTACTTCATTTATGAGTAAAGTGTTGGAAAGTATTGTAAGAGATAGGATTTATAATCGTCTAGAAAGGAATAAGTTGATTAAGGACAGTCAACACAGTTTTGTGAAGGGTAGGTTGTGCCTCACAAACCTTATTGAGTTTTTGAGAAGGTGACCAAACAGGTGAATGAGGGTAAAGCAGTTGGTGTGTATATGGATTTCAGTAAGGCACTTGATAAGGTTCCTCATGGTAGGCTATTGCACAAAATATAGAAGTATGGGATTGAGGGTGATTTAGCAGTTTGGATCAGAAATTAGCTAGCTGAAAGAAGACAGAGGGTGGTGGTTGATGGGAAATGTTCATCCTGGAGCTCAGTTAGCAGTGGTGTACTGCAAGCATCTGTTTTGGGGCCACTGCTGCTTGTCATTCTTATAAATGTCCTAGATGAAGGCGTAGAAGGATGAGTTAGTAAATTTGGTGATTACACTAAGTTTGGTAGACTTGTGGACAGTGCAAAGGGATATTGCAGGTTACAGAGGGACATAGATAAGTTGCAGAGCTGGGCTGAGAGGTGGCAAATGGAGTTTAATGTGAAAAAGTGTGAGGTGATTCACTTTGGAAGGAGTATCAGGAATACAGAGTACTGGGCTAATGGTAAGATTCTTGGTAGTGTGGAAGAGCAGAGAGATCTCAGTGTACATGTGCATAGATCCCTGAAAGTTGCCACCCAGGTTGATAAGGTAGTTAAGAAGACATACGATGTGTTAGCTTTTATTGGTAGAGGGATTGACTTTCGGAGCCATGAGGTCATGTTGCAGCTGTACAAAGGTCTGGTGCGGCTGCATTCGGAGTATTGCATACAATTCTGGTCGCCGCATTATTGGAAGGATGTGGAAGCTTTGGAAAGGGTTCAGAGGAGATTTACCAGGATGTTGCCTGGTATGGAGGGAATGTTTGATGAGGAAAGGCTGAGGGACTTGAGGTTGTTTTCGTTAGACAGAAGAAGGTTGAGAGGGAAATAGAAACATGCAAGATGATCAGAAGATTAGATAGGGTGGACAGTGAGAACCTTTCTCCATGGATAGTGATGGCTAGAATGTGGGGACATAGCTTTAAATTGAGGGGTGATAGGTATAGGACAGATGTCAGAGGTAGGTTCTTTACTCAGAGAGTAGTAAGGGCATGGAACGCCTTGCCTGCACTAGCAGTAGACTTGCCAATTTTAAGGGCATTTAAATGGTCATTGGATAAATATATGGATGATAATGGAATAGTGTAGGTTAGATGGACTTCAGATTGGTTTCACAGGTTGGCACAGCATCGAGGGCTGAAAGGCCTGTACTGCGCTGCACTGTTCTATGTTCTATGATTCAGGGCAAGCAAATTTGCAATAATTGTTTCTCCAGAGTTTCAGCTCAGAGTTTGCGAACCAGAGGCTGAACTACGTGCACTATAACACATCTAGCAAGGGGAAAATTACCTGGATATTTTATTCCAGGAGGAAGTCACAGCCCTTACAACAGGGTATTCTGATTTGCTGACTGCCAAGAAAAGTGAGGGTTTGACTGCAGGTGAAGCAGGTGAGGGACCTAGACAGCAGGAGAACAAGATTTTCAATCTTTGCAAATTTCCAATAGATTTGAGATTTCTCAGCTTGTTTTGAGGTAAGTGAAGACTGCAAGATGGATGGGCTTACTGACCATGGTACAAGAAACCATTTCAGTAAGAGGGTCAAACGGGAAGGCTGTGCTAATATGGTGAAAGGATTTGACATTGTTCTCTGCAACAATGACCAAGGTTCCAGAAGGTTCAAGACATCTGCTCAGAGTTGGAGAGGAACTTAGAGTGGGAGTGAAAGATCCAATCACCATGGTCCATCTAGATAATGGCAATTTGGGCAAAAGAGGTTCAACGTATTCAGTCTGAGGGTCAAGGCACCAAATTAAGAAGCAGGACCTCAAAGATATAAACGCTGCAATATTACCACACCACCTGCAAATGGCATAGAGCAAATAAGGTTAGAGAAATGAATGTGTTTCAGAAACTGATTAGGGAGATGTGTGTTCCAGTTTGTTGGGCATTGGGCAAGGTATTTACAGATGGTCCAGTTCTGGTGATCTGTGTATAAATTAAGATCTGGTCGGCAACTGGCTACTGATTGGTTTGTGGAATTGTGACCAGTTTTGAATGCCAAAGGCCATCAGCATAACAACGACTATCTAACTGGCTCCTGGATAGCTGCACAGCTTGTGAACGATATTGGCAGAAGCCTTTAGACTGCTAAAAGGACAGATGGTATGTGCCTATCTATGACAAAATATGTAAAGACAGTTTATTTTCTCCCACCAGTTGCTGTAAGCCATTGCTTTTAACCAATATGTCAGAAACTTTATAATGCATGAACTAGTTTCTCTATGCTTTCTGTGAAGAAGTCAGAGAACCTGAAGAAAAATATTAGAGACTGAATGACTTGGGAAACAAAAGAAACACTCCACCAAATCCTGAGGACTGGTGCTCAACTGTTTCCACAGTTTCTTTTTCCCTCCACCAATAATATCCATTTTGTTGTACTACATCTGTCTGTATGTGTATGTGGGTTGGGGGTGGGAGGGTTGGAAGGAATTACAGTGTTAACTGTTTGAGTTATATGTCAACAGCTCATAACAGTGCTTCAAATCAGTTTATTTGTAATAAATAGCAGCTTTTGTCTAGTAGAGAAATCTGGTCCATGTTTTCTTTTCACCTGACTGTTGTCTGACAGATAAACTGTGGAGTTTGCATGCATCAATAACACTTTTAACTTCTGTGATTAAGGGAATTGTGGGGTTTGACCTAGCATGCGACCTTAGTGAAGCATGACAACAATTTGATCAAATGTAAAGGAAGAAATAATGGGAATTTGTCAGAAAATGGTGACAATGATTATAGGGGAGTATGTACTGCATGCAGTCTGGAAAAAGTAAACAGGCAAGACCAAATGAAACATTCACAGAGCGTTTTCAAGATGAATTATTAGGACAGCCCATTTTAGACTGAACCAGAGAACAGGCCATTACTAGACCTAGCATTCTCCAATGAGATAGGATTAATCAATTATCCAAGAGTAAAGGCATTCCTAGGTAGCAGCAATCTTAATATAATTGAATTTGATGTTTGAGGCTGAGAAGATGAGTCCAAGGCCAGCACTGAAGATTAGAGCAGTTACGAAGACATGAAAACAAAGTTCTAAAGTGAATGGACAGATTAGGTTAAGAAAAGATTAGGCAAACATTGAAGAAGTATTTCAGAATATACGGAATAATTATTTTCCAAAAAGAAAAAGAAATACAAGGGGAGGCGCAGTATCTTAAATTTATTAAAAATTTTAAAGGTAGTATAAAACTTTTAAAAAAGCATGTAATTCTGCAAAGAATTGCTGGCATGTCAGAAGATGTACTTAGATTTCCAGATGTCATTTGAAAAGGTGCTATATCAAAGATTATTGCAAAAAATAAAACTCATGCTGTGGGGTGTAACATATTGGCGTGGATAAGTGATTGGCTAGCTAGCAGGAAACAGAAAATATGCATAAATGGGTTTTTTCTGCTTGGCCAGCTGTGATGAGTGGTGTGCCATAGGGATCAGGACTTTGACCTTTTTTGGAGTAATGTGTACAGCATTGGTCTCCTTATAGAGGAAAGAATGTAAGTGTACTGGAAGTAATTCAGAGAAGATATGTTAGTCAAATACCTGGAATAGATAACTTAATTTACAAGGAAAGGTTGGAAAGGCGAGACTTGTATCTGCCGGAGTCAAGAGGTGAAAAGTTGGACTTAGAGTCATAGAGTCATAGGGATGTACAGCATAGAAACTGACTCTTTGGTGCATGCCAACCAGATGTCCCAACCCAATCTAGTCCAACCTGCCAGCACCCAGCCCATATCCCTCCAAACCCTTCCTGTTCATATACCCATCCAGATGCCTTTTAAATGTTGCAATTGTACCAGCCTCCACCACTTCCTCTGGCAGCTCATTCCACTCACGCACCACCTCTGCAGGAAAAAATTGCCCTTTACATCTCTTTTATATCTTTCCCCTCTCGCCCTAAACCTATGCCCTCTAGTTCTGGACTCCCCCACCCCAGGAAAAAGACCTTGTCTATTTATCCTATCCATGCCCCATTTTATAAAACTCTGAAAGATCACCCCTCAGCCTCCGATGGGGGAGGGGAAAGATTTAAAAGGGATCTATGAGGCAACTTTTTCATGGAGAGGGTGATACATGTATGGAATGAGCTGCCAGAGGAAGTGGTTGAGGCTGGTACAATTACAACATTAAAAAGGCATCTGGATGGGTACATGAATATGAAGGGTTTAGTGGGGTGTGGGCCTAGTGCTGGCAAATGGGACTAGATTAGGTTAGGATATTTGGTTGGCATGGACGAGTTGGACTGAAAGGTCTGTTTCCGTGCTGTTCATCTCTATGACTCTACATCGAGTCAAACACCTAACTCTTTAACTTTGAATTTTCTATGGTAATTGTTCTCAGATGTCATCATGACTCAGATATGTCACTGATAAACTTTGTCTTTTAAACTTTAGAGTATTTCTAAAACTATAAATTTCTGAATTTCAAAGCTGACCTTTCATTTTTATTGATCAATTTACAAAATGTAATCTATGGAGGTGAGATATTAAGGTAATTACTGATGTTATTTACAGATACAAATGTACAAAAACAGAGTCATGATAGCACTGAATCCCAATGAGTTTCACAAAAATTGACAAGAATCTATATGAAGGTGGCAGATTTTTGTGGTTGCTTGATTAGCCAAAGACAGATTAACAAATTGCTGTTTACATCTGAATGGGTAATATCCTTGGGCAATATCTGTAGAAGGAGAGAACCATATCCTTTGAAAGAAATATTGAGCCAGGTCTTAGAGTTTCTCCTCTACAAATGTAAAGATTACAGAGGCTTATGCTTAAGTATCCATTTGGGAAAACCTTTTTCATGTGTACACTGTGAAGGCATTCAGACGTTAGGTTCAACATGATTAAGAAAGGAATATTTGTATATTTACAGGTTGATTTTGAAGAACATACAAACATACAACTTAGGAGCAGGAGCAGACTACTCAGCTCCTCAATCTTGATATGTCAGACAAAAAGATTATGGCTTATCTAATTACTCCCTATTCCTGCCTATTCCCTATTACCTTTCACCAATTCCACCCATCTCTGCCTTAAATGGACAAACCATGTAAAATATACAAATACCTTCTATACTGGAATATTTTGTTGTTATTTTGAAATATAATCCCTTGAGAGTGAAAATAATGGTGAGAATGAGTAAAGTGCAAAAATAAGTGCTGAATTGATGAATAAAAAGCAAAACATTGAAGATGCTGGAAATCTGGATTGAGCATTATGCCATGTCCTACCTTGCAGACTGCCAGCTTGATGGGTTGGTTGCCTGATAAGCAGGAAAGCCTGTAGTATAAGTATTCATCTGAGAAAATGCCAGGCAAGGAAGTACTGGGAGTTTGCAGTTTAGTTATGAGTCTCTGTGTTGCGAAGTGAACGGTGTCTGTTAAAGAGACTGTGGGCCAAGAGATTTCATGGATGGAATAGTGCATGATTACTTGGTTGAGATAATGATTAAGTGAAGTTAGATGTTGATTTGGATGGAACCTGCATTTGGGCAGTCTTTTATGGGGGGCAGTGAGGCAAGCAAGCTTGTTGGCCAAGGGAAACCCAACTTTGCTGCTCGGGTCTGACAGGCAGCATTGAAAAGGCACTTGCCTCATGGATTCAGCCATACTCATCTGATTTTACAAGTAGGGTTTCTAGGTTGGATATGTTTGCAAATCACAGTCGACTCCTTGAAGTTGGTCATGTTTGTCAAAACTGTAAATAATTTCATCACCTTATCATGAATGAAGAGTCTGATGTAGGATCACTTGGTCAGCCACAAAACTGATGGTTAGTGTTCTTGTTGCTGATGCTCAGGGTAACTTCGGCAGCTGAACCAACTCTGCTGTTTGGATAATGTGAGTTTGGTGTAGGTGGTCTTTGAAAATTGCTGAACCAAACTCCAGTGTTTGCCTTCAAGTGGGCCACTAGGCTGCAGTGTTTCTTCAAGAGATATCATCAGGAATGCAAATGTTTCTTAAAGTCCTTCTTTAGGGTGTCCGTAAAATATTTATGCCATGCTTTCATTTGCCTGAGACAGGTTTCCACAGAAGATCTGCTTGGGGATTTTGCAATCAATCATATATGTGAAAGACATAACCTGTCTCTGCAGGCTGGTCTCCATGCAGTTACATCCACAATGCAGATGATCTTACTTTCAATCCTTCTAGACTGTATACCTCCACTAATGTAGCAGAGATAGACAATAGAGTTTCTGTATGCAATAAAAGTGACCTAGCTCCCTGCAGCAAAGAAACCATTCAAGCCATTGCAAAGAATTTCTTGAATTTTGCTAACTTCAAATCAGTGTCTCCAAGACTGAGTTATGTTTCAGACAGCATCAGGTACATTCTGAAGTACTTGACATCACCACTGATGGCACTGATGCCAAAGTTGTGGAAAAATGTTTATACTTAGCAGCCTGTTCTCTAAGGATACCACTACTGAGGATGATGTGTGCATGCATCCAGAACACAAATTATGAAAATAGCTTGGCAATAAACTGAATACCAAAATCAAATCCCACCACCCCATTGTCCTTACCATCTTATTGCAAAGTGCAGGGTCCTGGGTTAGCTCTATGCACTATATTAGTGCTTTGAAATGCTTCCCAAAGATATTTGAGGACCGTGAGAAGTGGATCAAATGGTTAAAAATAAGAAAGTTGAGAACATGAGGCAAATACACCTTTGAAATGTTTTTATTAACTGCTCCTCCTCTGTTTGATGCTGGAAGTTGATAGTTTTGGGGCAGGATGGAGGAGGGTTTGAAATTTCTTAAATGTTATAATTTTAGGTGGTCCATACCCCCTTATAGAGGGTTGAAATCAATTCCAGAATAAAAGAAATTGGAAACGTGTATGTTAAGTTATGATAGCAATATAATTAGGGCATGAAGGCCCTAATGAGTAACTGTTCAATGATAGGCATCATCAATCCAGGTTAACATCACAAAATGTAAACAGCACTATGAAAAATATAGGGGCTTCATTCTCCCAGACATGTCTAATAGTATGATGCCATTTCCATCAGCCATAGAAATCAAAGGTACTTATAGTAATGGAGAGCTAAGGAAAGCTGAAAGACAATCAAAATATAGCAACATTAAGCCCATTATCAGCACAATGGACTTTTACCTCTCCCATCTGTTACTGTCAAGTGTGAAAATATTTGAAATGAAGTGGGGGCATGGTTGTTGTGCTCTGGAGTCAGTCTGCTGGCTGCAACTTTAAATTGCAGGCCTCAGGAACACACATCTAAGTCAGCAGGACCTTCATTTATTGTGTAGATTGAGTACGAATGAAATAATCTTAACATTGACCTTAACAAACAATTGACTGCAACTTTCTCAGTAGGCGGAGCCTAGCAGGAGATAGTTGAAACCTTCTAGAGAAATGTATTTAGTTCTTTTATGGAGCGAGGAGAAGTGTAGACCTCCCCCCTTCAAAACACCACCATTGCAAATCACTGACCATCCTGAAACATGTTACACTTTCATTCACCTGCTTATTGTTAATATATGTTTGATTAACCTGTGGATTAGTAATTCTTTGTATCTCATGCTGACAAATCTGAAGAATGTGGTGCACATTGAGCATTTCAGAAATGCTGTGTTAGTTACACAGCCTACTGTGAACAGGTAGGGAAATACAGCAATAATATCTGACAATGGCCTCTATTACAAATAATAGTGACGTAGTTTGGTAACAACACCAATTAAAAAAATTACGGTCTCCTTTCTGAAGTTACCTCAGAGTTTCTTTTGTTTAAAATAAATACATTATCGAGCTCCCACCTATCCGATTCTCATTCTATACTAGTGTTTGCAGCTTCTTTCTTCACATCCTATAATCGTAGAATCATAGAATCCCTTCAATGTAGAAGCAGGCCTTTCGGCCCATTGAGTCCACACTGACTCTCTGAAGAGCGTCCCATCCAAACCCATCCCCCTACCTTATCCCTCCCACCCTGCATTTCCCATGGCTAATCCAGCTAACCTGCATATCCCTGGACACGATGGGCAATTTAGCATAGCCAATCTACCTAACCTGCACATCTTTGGACTGTAGGAGGAAACCAGAGCACTCGGAGGAAGCTCATGCAGACACAGGGAAATGTACAAACTCCACACAGCCAACATGATTTTCATTGAGATTCAATGTGAAGTATATTAATCAATGAAAGGAGGGGAAAATTAGAGCAACATGAGCTATATGCTACAAATCCAGATATATGATACTAAAAATGATGAAAGTGCACATAAGCACTTCCATTCACCACAGTGACATTTAATATTTAGAAAGCCCATTCAATTCATCTTAATTCATCCTTTGCACTCATACTATTACAGTCATGGGGTCATGGAGCTCTACAGCATGGCAAAGAGCTTTTAGCCCATTGAGTCTTCACTGGTGGAAAATAACCACCGACCTATTCTAATCCCATTTACCAGCACTTGGCCTATGGACTTGTATGGGAGAAAGTGAGGACTGCAGATGCTGGAGATCAGAGTCAGAAGTTAGACTTCAATGTAGGAGGTTTGATCAGCAAGTTTGCGGGTGATATGGAAAAGCACAGCGGGTCAGGCAGCATCCAAGGAGTAGGAGAATCGACGTTTCGGACATAAGCCCTTCATCATATAGCCTTGTATGCTTTGGTAGCGTAAGTGCTTTTACAAATAATTCTTAAATGTTACGAGGGTTTCTGACTCTTCCACTCTTAAAAGCAGTGAGTTCTAGACTCCCCCCATCCTCTGGGGAAAAACCTTTTCCTCACATCTCCTATAAACCTCCTGCACCTTATCTTAAATCTATGCCCCCTGGTCATTGATACCTTTGCCAAAGGGAAATATACCTTCCTATCTACCCTATTTATGCACTTCGTAACTTTATACATCTAAATCATGTCCCCCGAAACCCCCACCCCCATCTCCTCTACTTCAAGGAAAACAACCCCAGTCTACCCAATCTCTATTGATACCTAAAACATACCTGCTCAGTTAACATCCTGGTAAATCTTCTCTACACTCTCTCCATTGCAATCACATCCTTCCTGTGGATTCAGGAACTGCACAATACTCTTGCTGTGACCTAACCAGCTTGTTGTACAGTTCCAGCAAGACCACCTGCTCTTAAACTCTCTGCCTCAGTAATAAAGGCAAGTATTCCATAAGATTTCTTAACTACATTATCTACCTGTCTCACTAACGTAAGGGATTGGTGGACATACACACCAAGGACCCTCTGACCCTCAGTGCTTCCCATAGTCCTAACATTCATCATGCATCCCCCTGCCTAGTAAATCCTACCCAAGTGCATCACCTCACATTTATCTGGATTGAATTCCATTTGCTGCTGATCAGCTCATCTGACTACCTTGTCTGTAACCTCCCGTATTCTAAGGTTATCCTCGTCACTACTTAAAACCCCACAATTTTCATATCACCCACAAACTTGCTGATCAAACCTCCTACATTTAAGTCTAACTTGGTTATATAATCCATAAACAGCAAGGGACACAACACTGACCCCTGTGAGACCCCACTGGATACAGGCTTCCAGTCACAAAAGCACATCCTCTTTGTCTTGCCACAGCCATTTCTGGATCCAATTTGCCAAATTTCCTTGGATCCCGTGTATTGTAATTTTTGCTGTCAGTGACTTATGTTGGACCTTACCAAAAGCCTTGCTGAAATCCAGGTAGATTATTGATCAAATGCAGGATACCTGATCACCGCTTCAAAAAATTCATGAAATTGGACCTCCCTGAACAAAAGCATGCTGATTGTTCTTGATTTATCCCTGCCTTTCCAAATACAGATTAATTCTGACCCTCAGAATAACTTCCAATAGTTTCCCTACGACTGAAGTTGGCCTGTCATTTCCTGGTTTATCCCTTGTTCCCTTCTTGAATAAGGGTAACACGTTGGCTGTTCTCCAGTCTCTCGGCTCCTTTTCTGTGTCCTGGGAGGAATGGAAAATTATTGCTCGTACCTCTGTTTTTCTTTGCCTCATTCAACAACCTGGGATACATTTCATACGACTCTGGAGATTTGTCTCTTTTTAAGCTTGCCCTACCATTTGTCTGTGCTAACTTCCTGTCTATACTAATTTCTTTAAGAATATCACAGTCCTTGATGTCTACACCCATATTGTCTCTGACACTAGTGAACACTGACACAAAGAACTCTACCTTACTCCATAATCAAATTACTTCTGGGGTCATTAATGGGCCCTATTCTTTCATGAGTTATCATTTAACCCTTAATGCACTTGCAGAATAACTTAAGATTTTCATTTATTTTACCTGCTATCATTCTTTCTTGTCCCCCTTTTATTTTTCTCCTAATTTCATTTTAAGTTAAAAGCAAATTACTGTGGATGCTGGAATCTGAAACCAAAAGAGAAAATGCTGGAAAATCTCAGCAGGTCTGGCAGCTGTAAGGAGAGAAAAGAGCTGACGTTTCGAGTCTAACTGACCCTTTGTCAAAGCTTTGTCAAATATTTTGGCTTTCATATGCTTACAAGTGGAATATAACAAGAATAAGTTTAGATTCTGTTTATTAACTCGTGCATCTATGAAAATAAGCAAACAGAAATATTTGCATTTGCAGGGAATTTACTTATTTGTTTTCTTAATGACCAGTATAACTTTGTGGAAATCCTGTTGGTACAGAATAAGGAAAGCATCCACTGAAATTACAGCATTTAATTGGGAAAACCCTCAAATTCCTGAAGAATATGTAATTTCTGACTAATATTAATGTTTGGATTAGGTTTTCTATCAAATTCTTATAAACTGAAAGGCCTATTCACAATATCCTCAGTGCATTTTGGGCTGCTCCTGAAACTGATTTCAAATTATTAGACATTTTATTATACAAAATATGATCTTTCATGGGAAGTTGTTAGTGCGAGAAAGATGACTGACATGTGCTGGACTGACAATATTCAATACGCTGAGCAATGAAAACATGAATAATTGGATAACATTTTGTGCTTGAATCAGGATTATATATTAAAGTGTTATGCCTGCATCAGGAATTCTATATGATAGAATAGCTCTGGTAAATCAGAATTCTGTGTTTCGAACAGTTATGTTGAAAATAAGTTATATATATAAAACTACATTGAGACTATAATCTGCACTGTTTAATGTTTGTTTTAATTTATTGAAGGAAAGTGTACCTTTTGGGCAGGATTTGAACAGTAAATGCAGGAGGAAATTTTCTCCATCCAAGATGGAGCAGATGCAGTGATTCTATAAAATAGACCCATAAAGAAAGCCTGAGCTGTTCAAGTCTAAATAAATATCTCACATCCTGTAGGTGGCTGTATGTCAGTTGTACTCCATGTCCTCACAGTGATCATAGATAGTCCATTATTGCAATGTCTGATTCCAGAAATGAAATGAGTACTGGTAAGGAATGAATATTTCATAACCAAATGAATTTGTATGTGGAAAATATTTTGGTCCTTAACCTTCAGTCCTTAATAAAATATTTGAAAATGAAAAGTACAGCAAAAAAAACAAGATTGTAAGGCTCTTGAGGCTAGATTTGAGGGGAGTTGGGCTGGAGTTCCCTCAATCAGAGCACATCGATCAGTGACTTATCAAGGGACTGGTCTTTGGGAAGGGAATGGTTCTGCTGAGAACCACCCCTAACATTGCTACAGAACCCTCATCCTGTGACCCCTACCCACACCCCTCAGTTGCACTGTGATCCCAGGACCCTCCTGTGGCATTGTTGAACACAAGTTCGATCAGCAGCGGTAGTTAGATTCAATTTCTGCCTTATTAGATTCTTGATTCCAGGGAAAAGCCCACTGGTGCTCTTCTGCTTTATTCACCTCTGGTTCAACGGGCCTTCTCAAGAACAGGCAGGGCAGGTCTATCACTAGCTCTCCATCTAGCAGGCAAGAGTGTTGACTTCTCAGCAAGATTCTGCCTGTGAGGCAGCATTGACGCGAACACATTGTTTATTGCAACCAAAGATTAGTTTTACTTTGCCTGTATAATGTTTTTAGTTGTTTGTTGTTGTGGAAGGTCTGCCAAGACTTTTGAGACAATACTTAACCACTTCTGCTGGAAGTACAAGTTTGCTCTGCAACACGAATTTTCTGATAGTAATCCCATAACCCTTACAGAATGAAGAAAGGGAGAAAAGAGTGGAATTGAAAGATTAAACTGGTGATTCTCAAAGCTGTCTGTTCCCTACACAGTCTCTGGAAGATTTACTCTAGAAGATTTGACTTAACTGAGGGGTATATGAGAGATATGTTGACTGCTAGCTGAGGGATCTACAGCCTATTTCCAGAAGGGGGGGCAGCACTCCCTATGCCAGACCAAGTTGCTAAGTTCTATCAGACAGTACCAAGTAACTTGATACCCCTCCATTATTGTTCTCAGCATGATCAACAAGCATAATTGACAGGCATATGCTGTGCTCTTTTAAGTTGACATTCAATTCTCCCAGAATCATCCCAAAATGGTTCTCTGCTTCTAAATGTTAACCTTACCTCCTTTTCTATGCCAGTCTGGAATTTTTTAAATTTAGGACAGTCTTTCACAGTGCTAATGTTTCTGAAGATGTCTCCCTCCAGCCAAATTTGGGCAACTCTTGTAAGCAAATTTTAACTCCTCACAAATTAAGTCTTAGTGATTTGATTGTGAACTTCTACCTCATAGAATTCCTACAAGTCCACATCGATCCTCTGAAGAATATCCCACCCAGACCCATTCCCCTAATACTCTACATTTACCCCTGACTAATGCACCTAACCTACACATCCCTGAACACTATGGGCAATTTAGCATGGCCAATTCACCTAACCTTGCACATCTTTGGATTGTGGAGAAACCTGAGCACCTGGAGGAAACCCACGCAGACTCGGGGAGAATGTGCAGCCAGTAGCCTAAGGCTGGAATCAAACTGGGGTCCCTGATGCTGTGAGATAGCAATGCTAACCACTGAGCCACTGTGCATTTCCACATGGTGAACTGTAAAGCTATGTGCCTCCAGCTATCTTCTCCCTTCCAGTCCTTGGCTGACTAACTGTGCCTGTGTGTTTTCAGGGATAATTTTAAAAATTCTCTCTTCGCAAACACTACTTTCATGGAAATGTGAACTACATGAGACTTGTATCCAGACATAGATGATTAACTCTCCTTGATAGCTCAGTTGTCATTCATTTTGGTAATAAATGAACAGTTTAAAGAGCAACAGTTTACAACCTGACATTTTCAACATGTTTCTGGGACTTTAGAGATTTGCAGTCTATCCACTGTTCGCATCCAGGCTGCCATTGTCTCTAAGTCTAGTCACTTCACATCTTCTTGCCAGGAAGACAATCTCGGTCACCTTTAACCTCTAGCAATCAAGCACCCAAGCTTGCTGTCGGGCAGAATTCTGAACAGGTCACTTGACCCCTTTCATTTTACATTAAATTAAAGATAGTCTGAAAACATAGCAATCTTAAAAATCTCATAATTGTAACAAGCTATGTACAACTACATAACCAAGGTCATCCTGTTACTCTCAGCTGAAAGAAAATCTGTGGCACTGAGTTGGATAACTAGAGATCTAATGGGAGAAGTGTCAGCCTGAGAACAATACGATAATTAAAACTGATTTGAATGAGCATAAAACTGTCAGTAAAAATACAGTGTGCAATTTTGCCAGGGGGATATTCAATTACATACAATTATTTCATATAGACGCTCAGCAGCTCTGTATTCAAATATAAATATTGTATTTATGTTAGCAACCACCTGGGGAAATATCCATCATGAGCATCGCAGATTTATCACATTCTGTATGAAGAAGATGGGAGACACCAGATTCAAAGGGTACTGTTAGTAAAAAAACTTCTCTAAATGTTTATCTCTGCCCATTTACACTTGTTTCTTCTCATAATTCCTCTCCCCTAAAATGACCTGTACCACGATCAACAGAAAAGGTTGATGATCTACTCCTAGGCCTCCGATAATGCACCATTGACCTTATTTTGCTTCATTCGGGGGTTTTGGATGCAATGAATACATCCCTGTCTTGATGGATCAATAAATATTTAAGATAAATAATTTAGGGAATTGTAGTTGTGAAAATAATTCCTATCCCTTTTTACATTACGCAGCATACCCCCCATCACCTTCTACTGCTGGACTGCAAATTACATTCTACCTCATTCATTTCAAGCAATGCTGTTCAAGTTTAATGCTTTAACTGCATTAATAGTTCTGTGCAATAAGTTTAACCACATCCTTCACAGTATAAATCAAATGTTGAAAAGACTTGCATTTATATTCCACATTCCATGTTCTTAGATTGTCACAAATTGCTTTACAACCAATAAAGTGTAGTCATTGTTTATAGCCAAAGTATGCATAGAAAGATTTCACAAAAGCAGCAAATGTTAGAAGATTAATGTTCAGCAACTGTTGTTGTAATTTGCAAATTTTATCAATAATTGAAAGAACAAAAGCAATTTTTTACGAAAGTATTTCTTAATGAAAGTATTTTAAATTCAGTAATATTAATAAAACAAGATACTGTTTTATCATCTGTTATTACTGACATTTTCCTTAGCTGGCTCAGATAGTGAGTGTTTTGTATGGCTATTTTAACACCAATATGAATACATTGACATTTGCTTTAAATATTATACCATGTGTTTTTACCAGAACTCTTCCTTTGATAAAAAGGCATTTGAGAGGTAGCCCCCCTGCTACAATTGGTTGAGCTGGTGCCAAACCACTATTCATTCTGGAGAAGATAATGCATGACAAGCCAAATAGAGACAGGTATGGAGAGTTTTGAAAGGGTGTAAATGTTTGTATTTGTAATTATTGCCAGCCATGCCTAGGGCAATGTTCTGCTCCAGCTACTGTCACTGGCAATGGCTAGTGCTGGACACTTAATAATAAATCATTACTTGCAGTTCTAATCAAGATGGCAGAACCTTTCCCTTTTGGGGAAACAGATTATGCACAGATTATCCAACCTGTGCCTAATTAGCAAACGCTCTAAGAAATTATTTTCTTGTTACATGACCTGGGCCTATTGTACAGAAGCACATCAATGCTGGAGTTTGTCTGATTGAAGTACCAAGTTACATTTGGACTACACTGAAATAAAGGTGGTCTAAATATAGTCCTGACCTGAGCATGGGGCCCTCTATATGCAGCACTGACTTCAACCAGAATGAATAAGCATACACATTCCCTTCTGTTTCTGTCTTAATTGAATACATTTCTGCTTTAGGTGAACATTTATAGAATTCAAAACCTGTATGAAATTGTTTGTTGCCAAGATCGTAAAGTCATTTTTACTTTCTTTTCTTATTTATAAACTTTTAAGTAATTATCCATCAGAGGCAGCTTATGTGCTTTGCTTCTGACTATTTCATGACTGCAGTGGTAAACCTGATGAAAATGTATGCCTTTATTTATTAGTTCAAACACTGTTGTATATGGTGCTGAGTTTTACTGAGGAGTATCACCCACAATGATGACTTGTTAAAACAAAATCATTCATGGGATGTGGATGTTGTTGGCTGAGCCAGCATTTATCATTCACCCTGGCTGCCCTTGAGAAAGTTGTGGTGAGTGACATAGAGTCATAGAGTCAGAGAGATGTACAGCATGGAAACAAACCCTTCGGTCCAACTCATCCATGCTGACCAGATATTCCAACCCAATCTAGTCCCTTCTGCCAGCACCCAGCCCATATCCCTCCAAACCCTTCCTATTCATATACCTATCCAGATACCTTTTAAATGTTGCAATTATACCAGCCTCCACCACTTCCTCTGGCAGCTTATTCTATACACTTACCACCCTCTGCGTGATAAAGTTGCCCCTTAGGTCTCTTTTATTCTTGAACTGCTGCTGTAAATAGACCCCTAATGCTGTTAGGGAAGGAGTTCAAGTCACATTGACTTGAGGGCAGAGCAACTTATTGAGACGTAACATCAGGCCCTCCTCAAAACCTCAGTAACAGTATTTACCATATCAATGTAACATGTAACCAGGTGATAGCATGCAATAAACTATATCTTGTTAACTACAAGACAGTCTTTTAGATAGACCAGGCAGTGGTTTTCTTCTACTACACCGACCAAGAGGTTTATGGCAAGAGCATTCATCATTAGTTTCAGTTCATCCAGTAAAATGGGCTGGCATACCCCACACAACTGGGTAGGTAGGAGTGTAGATTTGATTTGACAGCTCCAACTGAATGGTGAGTAGTGATGTGAGACCTTCAGACTCAGTTTAAAGTTTCCTGCTCAAGTGGCACAGTCAGCAACGGGAAAGAGCTGAAGATGTAAGAACCCTGTAAGAGAAACCTGAATGGCAATGTTCAACAAGGAAGAATACTCGAGTACATGGTAAAAGTGTTTCAAACTTTGTAGGAGAGGAGTTGTGCCAAGACAGTTAGCGATTCCCTGGAAAAGGTGAGCTGGTAAGCAGAAATAGGCTGCACTGCAAGCAACCGCCTGTGGGAGTACTCCTGAGTCAGAATTCAGCAGAGTATGAATAGATATTGGAGGCTTTGTAAGGCAAGCTTAAAATCTCTGGTGGACCAGAGACATCTTTAAAATAGCACGGTATTCAAGGTCAGAAAAATGAGAAATCTTTTAAAAACTCACAGATGGATGGTGTTACCACAGTGGGAGGGTGCCAAAAGTCATGGAGACAGAAACTAAAATAAGGGGCTATGGAAGATATATTGCAAAGCCAGAACTTAAAATTATAACATTGCGCAGATTAAAGGACTAAATCGACCTATTCTAATGGGGAAAGAAAGTCTGGGAGACTTTATTCTGGGCATAAAAAGGTCAGGAGAATCCTTCATAAGCATTATAACAAAGGCTAGAACCATTTATCTAAATTCCAAGGAGTGAGAATTGTTCCATAGAACCATGATGAAAGCAGAACTTATTTATTAAAGTTACAAACAATTGGATTTATACAGTGAAGCTAAAAGCAAAGTGATAATCTCTATCTTAAACAGATAAAGAGGCAATCCTCCATTTTATCCACAAAATGCAAAATAAGCCTGCAGTGTGATAACAAAGGACAGCAGGACTGTTGTTACTTTGAAAGAAAAGTCTTATAAGTATCCAAAATATATAATCGCATTCAGGATCAGAAGTAATATTGTCAGGATGATTTAATAGCAGTGATGGGCCAAGTAAAACACCGATTAGCTCTTCAATGAAAAAAACTTCTGAGATGCGGTATGGCTTCCAAATTAGATAATAATTCAGAAGCTGAATAAGTAAATACACTATTTACAGCTGATGATGTTGCAGCTCATGAACGAATAAAAATAACAAAAGTTATTTTTGACAGGGTACTGAAACATTTTGTGGATTACTTCAACCTTGGAACTAATAATATTCTTGAATGAGTAAGATTAATAGAAGCGTTCAGTATCTTGGGAAATCTATAAATGTTTTCATTAATGGTCTGTACCAATTAGTGGAAAACCATGACTATGTTAACTCCAAGTCAAAATTCATGAGAGACAAATTGTTGTCGGAATTGCTGATGAGTCTTTGTCTGATTTGATGCTGTTCAAAGAAGGCCTAACTATTTGGATGGTGAGAAAAGGAGAAGTCCAGAAGCAATGCAGATCAAGTCTAGGAGGAGAAATTCAACTTTGGCACAGGAGATCAACAGAGTCCACTCAATACTTAAAGTACAAAGAAAAGACATGCCAATGCCAGTGAGAAACCAGTGAAGTAAATGGAATAGACATCAGACAGAATAAGTCCTAGTCAGCAACGTTAGGCAAACAAGCCTGTCAGGCATAGAAAGTAGCCAGCAAGTAAAACCGCATGCTTTATCTGTCATACAAGTGGTCACTTTCAAAAGATGTGCAGAAGTATGGTACAGTTTCTGAAAAGCAGGAAAACAAATAGCTACCCAACACAGTGGTTGATGGGAGAGAAAAGTCTGCAACATGAAGAAAAACCTGAAATATTCCTGGGCAACATAGATGATCCAGTTCTGAAATGTTTGTAAGCTGATATTTATGTCGATGGTAATCTAACAAAATAATTTTCGATTCTAGGGTGAGTGCCACCATGGTATCAGATAGCGAACTATGGTTAAGAAAACATAGTCACAGCAAAAAACAGTGCAACTAATTGTTCATGAGGCATACCACTCAAGATTAAACGTGTACTACAAGAAGCTCCACAAAAAGGAGACATCAAATACAAGAAACGCATATGTATTTCACAATAAGAATACTCACTCTTGAGTAGGAAGGCATCTCTTGACCTCAATTTCTTCAAATGATGAAACCATTAAAACTTAATAAAGTTAAGGAACAGTTAGTCAAGGAACAGTGACTCAAGGAGCAACCAGTTAGACAACAGCTGGTAAAATACTTCAGAGGGCTGCCTAGATTCATGGAGGAACAGAAACGGAATCCATTGAGATCAGACGTGTTGGTCTAAGAAATTTATTTCACACTGTCAACAAGAACCTATGGCTATGCTGGCCTGGCACAAATGTTTTCCATTGCTATCAACAGAACACTCAGGCTGCAAGAGGCAACAAAGTTTGCAAGGGGAGAAACAAACAATGAGATGGTTAGTTCAGATGTATCTATATCTGATGTAACTCAGAGAGTAACACAGCTTTGTGTACAAAAGCGATGACAGTTTCAAGTCTGATGGTAGATGCTGATAGAGGTGGCTCAGAAGAGATAAATTCAAGCAGAATATTTGACTTCTTTATCTTCCTTGAATTGTGTCAAGCCAGAAACAATCCTCAAATAGCAGTAAACAAAAACAGAAATTTCTGGAAAAACTCAGCAGGTCTGGCAGCATCTGTGGACTGAAAGCAGAGTTAATATTTCAGGTCCAGTGACCCTTCTTCAGAATGGATTGTAGTTTGGAAAAGGTTACCATATATGCTAATGAAGGAGTAGGGAAGGGGAAAAGAGTCTCTCTTTCTCTCTCTCTCTCTCTCTCTCTCTCTCTCTCTCCGGGCTCCATCTCCACTTAATTTTTACTCCTGAGCCTTCCTCCCACTCCTTCTTTAGCTTATATACAGTCGTAACCTTTTCCCAGTCTCAATCTGTTCTGAAGAATAGTCACTGGACCCAAAATGTTAATTCTGTTTTCTTTCCACAGACACTGCCAGATCTGCTGAGGTTTTTTTCAGCAATTTGTGTTTTTTTTTCTCAAATACCAGAACTAAGAAAGTGCACATGTTAGTTTCAACAAAAATGCAATCACTGAGGGTAAATGAGAGAATCCAAATAAATCAAAATGTTGGATTCAAAATTCTTTCGCACAGATCTACAAACCGATTAAGAATAAATAACTGTTAACACAGGAGTATACACAATTTCCTGGAAACCACTATTGAGAAGAGATGACCAAAGTCCAATGATTCAAGATACCATGAGGAAGAAATTGCTTGTTTTGAAGATTCAAGATACTGAAAAGAAGAAATTGTCTGTTTATGCAGGGAAATGTTCACAGCGAGAGAAATTCAAACAATTAAAGGTAATTAAATCTGATTTAAAGGGACCTACAGATTTGAGACTGTCAGGCAGAGATTCAAATGCAGTGGTTGTCCACCTAACGAAGTACCAGTTTTCTGAGTTCAAAAAGAACACAGTTCAGAAGCCTCCAGATTGAGACCTCCAGATCACCGTGCATATATAACGTCAGAGATTTGGGGGAGATGGGGCAATGGTAAATTTAACTTTATGCACAAATGTGCCATCTTAATCATGAAATAAAGTTTGGGAGAGGAGGCAGATGTATACAAGTCGGAAATGGATAATACTAAGCAGTGCCATAAGCACTATGTACTATTACGATGTAATATAGACATGTGGGAAGAACAGCTTAGGATTTCTTAGGTTTTTCTTCTGTTGTAGATTGTTCAATTTCATTAACTGTTTGTGTAGTGGCTTGATTCCTTGCTTTTCTGAAACTTTATCTTGTATACAGTTAACTGTGTTCTGCAGTTTCTGAAAATTATCTATTTTGTGACATTTAAAGCATTCACTATTACTTGCTCAGCACTTTCTATGCCTGTAGGATTCTTTGGTCCACATTACTGAGAAAAATCTTGAAGGTCTGGTGTCCATCCTACTTGCTATATTAGTTTCTCATTGATACTGGTATGTCATTTGTTGTTTTGAACCTTAAGACCTAACATCAGGTCCTCTTCAACGTCTCTGTAACAATGTCTATCCTATCAATACAACAACAGAAGTAAACAAGTAAAATGCAATAAACTGTATCTTGTTAACTACAAAAGACTCATTTTGGTTAGACCTAGAAGCAGTTTTCCGCTACCACGCTGGACCAAGCAGACCTTATGGTTTTTTATACTTAAAAGGAAGGTAACAGCAACCTTTAACATCAGATAGTATAATAAGTTGGCTACTACATTTCAAATAGTGGAAATACTATAAGTAAATACATACACGGTTTTATAAGCTCATCAATATGGGTTTAAACCAAATGTTCACAATATAGAATAAAGATTTTGGAATGGTCTTCCTAGATTATGGTCCTGATATTTACTTTGTGTTGTGAAGAGAGTTGGGACGGGGGAGGTGGTTAGGATTTCTGAATGACAATCCCAGCATTTTACCATAATTAATAATGGAATGTCTTATACTGTTTTCAGCAGGTTTTTGTCTTGACTTGACAGTATGCCTGATTGACAGAGTGCCTACCTATCAGATGGAAAGTTAGCAAAAGAGTAATCACAGCAGGAAGTTGAGGAACGGACTTTCAGAGTTAAAAGATTGTGAAGTAATGAGACTTTGAAGAAGGTGGGCAGTTAATCATTATGCGGGCTGATGGAAGTGTAAAGGTTTGTGGGGTTTGGGTGACAGCACTCCTCCTTTTGACCTGTATTGATGTGTGGCCTTTCTTGCCCCCTTTTACCTGCTGGGTTTTCTGAAATCTGGGAAACCTAAAAACTAGGTTTAAAAATTAATAGAAAATCTGGTAAAATTACCCACTAATTCTGAAATCTTTTCAATTAATCATTTTCAGGTTTAATTATCTGAGAAAAAAAGCTTACAAACCTTTGGCTTGTGGATCCTAATTTCTGGGATTATCCTAATCCTGATCCTGATTTCCCAATGTTTCATGAATGCATTGTGTGAAATGACTTATTTGATCTTTGCATGCAGAATGAAGACGATGCAATTTTCCAAGATGTTATTTTCAAGTTACGCTAGGATAACTGAATGCTTATAAATGCTGCTGTCAAACAGTGGAAATTGTGAGAAATCCTCTGTTTGACTCAGTGTCGCCATAGCATATGATGAATAAAAGCAGCAATAAACATACAGGACACTTTTTTCTGAAAGGGTACCAAGACTAATAGAATATTGTTTAATACATTAATGTGACCTAAGTTAACTAAAGAGTTATATAAGAATGGTATGAGCATTATCTGTAGTACTATTGCATTTTAGCCAAAAATGAAATCTTTGAGCTGACCATATGAAGCTATTTAACATTTCTTTAATCAGATGTTATTTATCGAGTAGGCTGCCAAATGGGGGGTTTTGGAGAAGCCAGCCTTTACATATTTGGCAAAATAAAAATCAGCAATCTGCAACTCATTGCCTTGAATGATAAAGCAGAAAAACCATGCATTGAGAGTCCAACATCTCCCACAGAGTTAGTTGAGGGACCAGCAACTTGAACTTGGGAAATCTTTAAAGGGAGGGAATGAGGACAGAAATGAATATTATTGTTATTATGATGTACAGATATTATTTAGCTTCAATATTTGGCAGATTTCAGTAAATAGTCCAAATATACGGTCTGAAGCAGCTACACATTAGAAGTCTGTGTTGGTTGTTAAAATGGAATTTTAATTGGTTGCTTATTATCTTGCCCACTAGCTCCTTTTTTTGGCAATGCTGCAGAAACATTCTTAAAGAAAAGGCAGTCTAATAATCTATCAGGAAAATTGCTTTCTAAATACATATGATGGATAACTTCAAACATATTCTGGGGATGGCAGAGCCTCGCAGGTCGGGAGGCTTACTACCAGCTTCAGTGAGATAATTAAATCCATGTTACTCACACAACTGGCTTACAATAATCTTATTTAAGATCTCAGGTTATAGTTCTTTCACTTTGCTCCTAGACTCTTCCAACCTGTATTCAGACATCATGATGACAATGCTTTAGCCTAGAAAGCAGTGCCCCCACAGGGGATCCAAATTCAGGCATCACCAATCGTTGAACTGGCTATTGTTGTTTGTGATACTTACTGGTAAACTTCACAATCAATACAACATCAGCCAGAGAAGCTCATGGGAATGAAAACCTGAAACAGCACACTTAATCTTACAGCCAGATTGTGCTCCCTGCTCCACTGCTAAACTGAGTAGTTGGCCTACTTGATGCTGCATTATCGCAGTAGAGGTCAGATGTGAGCTGGTTTGGCAAGCTCTGATGAATAGCTGTTTGCAAAGAACCACCTCTTCCATCCAACAAGAGACAGTTAATAATGATAGACTATAACAACACACATGAAATTCCTTGTAGCTTGTTTGCAAGAGATCGTTTCATCTGGGACTGATAGAGTAGCTCTGGTTAGAGTGTAATGCTCCAACAATTAAATGGCATTTTACTAAAATAGGCAGACGCAGCAGTGACAGTTTTTGAAGCATAAAGTACATGTAGTGACAGGAATAACAAATTAATTGGGCGGACAAAAGGAGCTTTATAAAGGTGAAGTAAACACACTTGACTGTGTAATTTTTTTTCACAAGCAGTTAAAACTTGATTGCTTCTAAAAATAAGCAGAAGACACAAAACAGTTTTAATGGATTTTGGCACTTAGGCATTTCAATGGCACTCCTGAATTACTGGGATTACAGAGGCTCACAGAAGCATATCAGGAAATAATTTTATGTATCTATATGCTTTATGTCGCATAAGCAGTTGTGAATTGCTGCCAGTGCGTTAATCTTGCATGGGAAGGTTTTGACTTCAAAAGGAAAAATCTGAACTGAAAACTGTCTATAATTATTCTCTTTGAATGTCAATACCAAATAATTTTATTATCTCGTTTCCATACATTATATTTGCACTAATTGTTATTGTCCCTCTACAGTCAAATAATTTCCACATATGCATTAGATTAAAACACTTCCTTTCTATGTTAGTTATATTGTATCATTGTAATGTGGTTCCCAAATGTATGGAATTTTCAGTTGTAAACAGAAAAAGAACCAGCCACCCTACTGTTAAATTGAAATATATAATTAAATTATTATGTAGTAAACAGTACATGCATTATCTCTTATCTAGCAGTGGCCTTCTTGCAGAAACACAAGTCATGATATTATGATAAATCATTTCAGGGACTAGGTGGTGTAGTAGGTGAAGCTTATCCTTTATCTTCTGAGGACTGAGCTCTCAGCTGGACTGAGGGTCTCCTCTCTCTAGAAGTTGTTTGAGCTGCTATTTGAAATGAGACTACACATTCCCAGCTCTATTGCTGCAGTATTAAGTGCACAGAGTAAAACTGCTTCAATACTTGAAAATAATTGTCACCAATCTCACAAGCCATTGAGGCATGGTGGCTCAATGATTAACACTGTTGCCTCACAGAGCCAGGGGCCAGACTCAGGTGATTGTATGTGTGAAGTTTGCTCATTCTCCCTGTGTCTGAGTGGATTTCATCCCACAATCCAAAGATGTGCAGGTTAGGTGAATTGGCCATGCTAAATTGTCCATAGTGTTTAAGGATGTGTAGTTTAATGCATTATTGAGGAAAATATAGAGTAATAGTGTAGGGGAATGGGTCTGAGTGGCTACTCTTCGGAGGGTTGGTGTGGACATGTTGGGCCAAATGGCCTGTTTCTACACAGTCAGGATTCTATGATAAGATTAAAAGGCGTGGACAGTGAAAATGTTACTGATACAATTCTCATGGATGGTCTCTGTTGAACTATTAAGCTGTGTTTTCCATGTTTGAATTCTTATATATTTATGAATTTTCAGTTATTTTTATTTTTGCTTCATTTTCCCAGCAGTTGCATTTTTTTCTTTCTTTGCTGTTTTACAATTCATTTGACATTTTGCACAATATAAATATACAGGGATGAAATCTAATTTTAAGTGATCTATAAGCTTTCTTCTAATCTTGCTATGTCACAGGAAGTATAACTCCTCATCCTCTTCCATTTTCATCACTAGAACATGGATGTGTTCCACTGTGATATCTTGGTAGATCTCCTGCATAATTAAAAGCTAATGAGACAACAATTAAGAATATGCACAATGATTTACACCCTGCTAGAATGGTTCAGGATTTCAGATCTCAGAGAGTATCTCAGAATGACTAAGGCAAATGTTTTTGAGTTGAGTAAATAAATAGTGCACTTGATTAGGGTATTTATTCAGCCAGTAGGTACCCACCACAGTTCTATTGAGTAATCATGGACTTTTCAAACATTATTCCTCTAGCCAATTGTCTTAATTAAATAATTGGACAGCAGACGAATCAGTGGAGATGAATTAGCCATGTGATAAACAGATACTAATCCAAAAAGTCATTTTTGGGTCTTCAAGACCACCCAATGTTAAAGGTATAAAAGTCCCTACAACTGATGATGGCATCAGTGGGAGAGACATATTGTTCAGTGGCTGAACTGGAAAGGAGCTAGTGACTCATTCACTCTTCCTGTACAACGTAGCAGTCATGGAACCTGAACCACTTTCAGGCTCCATGCCTTCAATTCACATTCTGTTGGTGGGCTGCAACATCCAGTCTCGAACTGAGGCTCCCCAATTTGTTACAGTTACTGCATACCTCAAACCGTTAAGCTTCCAATTGAGGATGGGTGAACTGTCTCCCATGCCTTAGTCACCTGTCTCCTCTGTTAGTCACAACAAGGCTATCTTGAAAGAAGATGCCTTTCCTCATGGATTGCTTTCTCCCAGACATTAAATGGATCAATGGCCTGGATTTGCTAAGGAGCGGAAATCACAGTCAGATGTCATTCCACACTTACCTTTTGGCAGCGTTCTGCATTTCTGGCAGGATAGATTATGATCATGGCTCCTTTGGAAAATCTGGAGTGTACCCGAAATCTATGAGCTTCCTTGTCATGCAAGATCATCCAAGGAAACCATGCCCCTTGTTCATGGCAATAGTTATTATACTCTGTACTTTTTATTTTCTTTTTTAAATAGCTGTAGAAACTCTTGCTATCTATTTTTACATTCCTAGCTAGCTTTCTATCAGTCTACTTTCCTGCCCCTGATTAATTGATTAATTAATTGATTAATTCTAATCTCTGTTATTCATCATATTCTGACCAATCATCTGACCTGTCATCATTTTTGCAAAGCTATACATTCCTTCATTCAATGCTTTGGTTAAGTATTTTTTCTGACCTTTCTTGAATGATTTACTTCTGACTTTTCATAGCTCTCCATTATCTACAAGATAAAAGTCAGGAGTGTGATGGGACACTCTCCTTGCCTGGATGAATGTAGCTGCAACAACACTGAAGATGTCTGGCACCATCCAGACAAAAAAACCTGATTAATTGCCACTGTGTCCCCACCTTAGATACTCATTCACTGCACCAATGTTTAATACAACTACATTGTGTATTATTACCTAAAAGTGACTTCCTCAGCAACACATCCCAGAACCTCAACCTCCACCATCTGGAATGACAAAGACAGCAAGTGCATGGAACATAAATTCCCTCCAAGTTATATGCCAATCTGACTTTGAAACATATCACTTTTCCTTCACCGTTGATGGGTCAAAATCCTGGAACTTGCCAGTTAGCAGCATCATGGCAGCCCCTTGAACATCAGGATTTCAATGATCCTAGAAGGCAGCTCACCATCACCTTCTCAAGGGTAACTGGAGATGAGGAATACTAGCAAGGACTCAAGCAAGCAAAAAAGAACAAGCATTCATTCTCAAGACATTCACGCAGATTGATACCATCCACAAAGTTCTGATGACATCCAGAATTTCTCCCGTTGCCATATACCTTGAACTACCAACACTGAATGTAACAAAGCCATAAAGCACATATTGGAAGGTATCATTCCGCTGTTCCTTGGCTGCCGCCAATCTTTTTCTTCTTGCACCACATTCAGGAAAGAAGGAATTCTTAATTCACCATTTTATTGATTAGCAGCCCCCTCATATTTCTTAACTATGTGCTGAAAACACAGAGTTACTTTTCACACATTTGCTGATGATATTCAGCTGAACCTCACCACCATCTCTCTGACTCCACCACAGATGCAGAAGTATCAGACTGCTATTTGGCACCGAGTCTTGGATAAGGAGAAATATCCTCTCATTAAATATTAGGGTGGTTAGTTATGCAGAAGATTAGCATAGCAGGTACACCAAGCCATTAGGAGGCCAATGGTTTATTGGTATTTATTGCAAAGGAATTAGAACAATGGATAAAGAAGTCTGGCTACAGTTGCACAGGTAGAAAGTGAGGACTGCAGATGCTGGAGACCAGAGTTGAAAAATGTGGTGCCGGAAAAACACAGCAGGCCAGGCAGCATCCGAGGAGTAGGAGAATCAACATTTCAGGCATAAGCCCTTTCTGAGGAAGGGCTTATGCCCGAAACGTCAATTCTCCTGCTCCTCGGATGCTGCCTGGCCTGCTGTATTTTTCCAGCATCACATTTTTCTACAATTGCACAGGGTTTAATTGGAGCCACATCAGGAATACTGTCTTCAATTGTTCTCCATATTTAAGGAATACTTACTTTGGAAGTCTGAGTAAAGTGAGTCTATAATTTCTATGGTTTGGAAAAAATAAAAGGTTAGCTCATTGAAACGTTCAAGATTTTGACTGGGCTTGATAGGATAGTGATTGCTTCTGCTAATCAGCGGGTGTACAACAAAGGGGTACAGTCTCAGGATAAAGAGCTAACGATTAAAAAATGAGATGAAGAGAAATTACTTCACCCAAAGGGTTGTGAATATCTAGATTTCTCTATTTCGAAAGGTCTCGGTCATTAAATACATTTAAGGCTGAGAAAGGCAGATTTTTGTCTCTCAATGAATCAAGAATCTGTAGAGTAGGTGGAAAAATGGAGTTGACCAACAAGGATCATATTCAAGGTTAGACTGGCTTGACGTTCTACTCCTGCTCCCTTTTTCTTGTGCACCATTGTGTTCTTGAGAAGGCTGACCTCTCTATCTTGATTTCCTCCTTTAAAATCACTTATTTGTCCAAGCCTTTGGTCATCTGACTTAACATCCTGTCATGCAATGTGGTGTCATATAATGCTCACATGAGGCACATTAGGATATCTTATGATGTTAAATGTACTATATAAATGTAAGATTTTATATGGCAAAAACGATGTGAGGAAAACACTTTTTCATGTATCGAATGATCAGGATCTGCCAGTTGTGGTGCAGGCATGTTCAACTGAGGCTTATGCCCGAAACGTCGATTCTCCTGTTCCTCGGATGCTGCCTGGCCTGCTGTGCTTTTCCAGCACCACATTCTCGACTTTGATCTCCAGCATCTGCAGTCCTCACTTTCTACTAGTTCCTTTGAGTACTGCCTACAGTTGTGCTCCATCATTCATAATCACTAACAATGAAATTCCAATGACATCAATTTTAAAGAGTATTTGGCAGTTTGATGGAACAGATACATATTTTGTCAGCTTACTACAGCATGTTTTGATGGTGTAAATGAGTAGCCTTGTGTATACTGTCCTAATATTCAAAGAATGGTGACTGCTTTCCAGTTCTGTGCATGCATGTGCTCATAAATGGAGTCAAATCTTCTCAGTGAGCTGAAGACATTTTGCAAACCATAGTATATGTCAAGTTCAGTCAGTTATGTTTCATAATGTACAGTGTTGTCGTACTGTTCGTACAAATTAACTCCTGACAAGTTTTTTGTTGCAACGTGGAGGAGTTCAGATTCCTTGTATGTATTGTCCATTGAGAAATGCAGGTCCCCCCTCCTATGCTAGTGTTGCCAAGGACTGTAGTAAAACAAAACAAAATCAACAGTAAAATTATAAATTCACAACAATATTAGCTCTTATATTTGATTCCTTAAAACAAGTACCCTGAAATATAGCTGGCAGCTGGTGTACCTCATAACTGAAGATAATGCAATAGCAGGCCAGTTCACTCACCCCTCCCCCAGTTTTACACATTGCTTTCCTCGCTCAGTGAAGTTATATGGTTTTGAGAAGCATGGAAGAGGAATAAAAAGGAATGGTGTAAATCAAGAAAATCAAAAACTAAAAAAAACCAAAGTTACAACAAATCAATTATTTTGCCAATGAAGCAGTCTTTCATCCATTGTAATTGATTGTGTACAATATAAGGCTTCAGTGATAAGATCAGCTATAAACAGTGTTTAAAACAGTCTTACTGAAGGTTCTGTTGGATTTCAGCAACTCATGGATGATGCATATGTTGTTCTTTTCCAGATCAAAGGTCTAAAGCATCATGTCAAAATAAGATACATTGTGAGATCTGTTACTAATTTTTGCTGCTTCAGTACTCTTTGTAAATGAGAGCTGAAAATTGTCCCAAAACATCATTTTTTCAACAATGTCTTTCCTGACAGCTGCATGATGTGCACTCAGTGCAGCAGATTGGAAGCTGAGAGTTTCATCAATAAATATCATTCTGACCCCCTACATGTCCTCATGTCAACAGTCAGGGTACTCACACTTCATCATTTCTTCCTTACCTTCCTCTTATTTTGTGTCATGCAGAAAATATGGTAAGCTCATTCTTTCAACATGGTCCTAAAATATTTTAACAAACATGTTCAAATGATATACCCATAAAGGGCATTGAAGACAAATTCACGATAACAGTCATCAACTGTTTTCCTATGTAGCGAAGTCATAATAAATCACTTTGATTTGTAAAGTCAAAACAGTTCATGTGGAACAAATCTAATCCTGTATGTGAGTCCCATTGTTTTACCATTTCTGTGAGGTTGCAATTATATTAAGGTAATCTTATCTTGAAACTGGTATTTCTTTAGGAAATAATCAGGGATAGATTAAACAATTGATATTAAGTTGAGTAAAAACCACCTCTGTCACATATTTCATGAAGACTGTACTTCTTTGGGTTAAATATTTATCCTTGATTAAATATAATTGATTAAATTCAATAGGCTTTTTTTTAGTTATAATTAAATGTCAGAATTCTTGAACCTGCTCAAGACTATTGCTTCCCAAATAATAAAACATAGAAAAGGGCATAAGTGCACTTCTTCCTCAGTTTTGAAATCTCACTGGGGTAAATCCCAATGTCTAACTGCAAGAAAATTTGATACATGATGGTGGATTTTTCAGGAGAATGGGTTATCTGTCACACTCACCAAGTGTAAAAGGCAAGCAACATCTTGCCAACATGAACTCTGGCTGTCCTGCAGTGATAATACACTGGGGGCACCCTTCAAAGTGTCGGAACAGGAACTTCCGCCGAGAGAACAGCCAACCAATCAGACTGATTGGTAGCTCTGTACTGCCAGGTTCACCAGAAGACAATAGTGGATATTATTGTGCCTACAAGCAGTCTCATTGAAGGAGTAAAGGTGGATACTGGACTTCAGATAAGTGCAGGGACTTTGGGAGACCTTTGTGAGGCAAGTGAAGGACAGGGATGAGAGTCAACATAGACAGGCCAGGGCAGGAGGTGCAAGGAGGGTGGTATAGTCTTGGACGTGTACAACTGATTGGTATGACCCTCCTTCCTGACCATTGTTTGCCATGTTCTTGTCTTACTGACATGAAAATTGTGACAGGGTAGAACAAAATCCTTAAGTAGCAGTTAATGGGTGTGTGGGTTGCTTGTTACCCTCCAACGCCCTGAAATAGGGGACACAAGTCAGCATTCTTAATAAACTACTTATTAAGAATGCTTTTAAAAATAAATTTCCAAATTGAGAATTGCTCTAACAAAGCAGGAAACATATTTTGAATGGATTTACAACTTCTGGAAAGATTTCTCAGAACTGTATCTATATGTTTGAAAAGTGATGCAGCGAAAGAATTTCTCATTCTTACGTGGCACTGTCATTTTAGCACAAACAGGATGTGAAATTGGTCTTACATGATTGCACAAAACAAGGCCAGTATTTTAACTTCAGAAAGCAATGAATGTTGAGAGTAAAATTGCTTGCGATGATGTTGAATTGGTCTCCTGACTTCCCCATTTATTTTATGCGTGGTGAATGAAGAACCATGCAGGGCACCATAGAAGTACAGGAGCAGGAATAGAGCATGTGATTTTTCAAACCTGCTAGTTCAACATTAAATAAGATCAAAGCTGATCTACTTGCAGTCTCAGCTCCACTTGCCTGTCTGCCTCCCTTTAACCTTGAAATCCCTCTGCTATCCCACACTCTAATGACCCTCCAAGAGAAAACAAAATCTCCTCATCTCTGCCTTAAAAGGAGGATCTTTATATTATTGAATTGATTTGAATTTATTGTCACCTGCACAGAGGCGCAGTGAAAAGCTTTGTCTTGCGAGCAATACAAGCAGATCACATAGTTAAATAGCATAGATAAGTAAATAATAGGTAAACAGCAGCAAAAACAAAAAACACAAGTACAAGCGAATGCTCAGAGTTTGTGGATCCATTCAGTATTCTAACAACAGTAGGGTAGAAACTGTTTTGAAATCGGCTGGTGCATTTGTTCAGGCTTCTGTACCTTCTCCCTGATGGTAGAGGTTGTAGAAAAACATTGCCAGGGTGGGATGGATCTTTGAGAATGCTGGCGGCCTTTCCTTGACAGCGGGCCTGGTAGATGGATTCTATAGATGGGAGGTTGGCTTTTGCGTTTGTCCGGGCTGAGTTCACCACTCTCTGTAACTGTCTCCGATCTTGAATGGTACAGTTGCCATACCAGGTAGTTATACATCCAGACAGAATGCTCTCGATGGCGCACCTATAAAAGTTAGCAAGGGTATTCGCTGTAATGCCAAATTTCCTCAGCTGCCTGAGGAAGAAGAAATGTTGTTTGGCCTTTGTAACCAGTGCATCCAAATGAAGAGTCCAAGAAAGCTTGTCATTGATGACCACTCCCAGGACCTTGACACTCTCCACTCGTTCCACCTTTGTGTTGTTAATGTGTAGGGAGGCTGAGCAACACCCTGCCAAAAGTCAATAATGAGTTCCTTGGTTTTGCTGGCATTGAGAGCTAGGTTGTTCTCAGTGCACCATTTTTCTAGATTTTTCACCTCCCATCTGCAGTCTGTTTTGTCGCCATCTGAGATTCGACCAACTATGGTGGTGTCATCAGCGAACTTGTAAGTGACATTAGTCTGGTATTTGGCGACGCAGTCATGGGCAAAGTACAGTAGGGGGCTGAGTACACACATCTGGGGGACTCCAGTGTTGAGTGTTAGTGATGATGAAATATTGTCCCCAGTCTTCACTGATTGTGGCCTGTGGGTCAGGAAACTGAGGATCCAGTTGTAGAGAGTGGGGCATAATCTGAGATTACTCGTTTAGTAATCAGTCTCAAGTGGATAATAGTGTTGAAGACTGAACTGCAGTCAATGTGTAGGATTCTTACGTAGCTGTTCTTGGTGTCAAGATGTTCTAGGGAGGAGTGAAGGGCAAGTGCTATGGCATCTGACATGGATCTGTTGGTCTGATAGGCAAATTGGGGTGGGTCAAGAGTAGTGGGGAGACTGGAGTTGTTAAATGCTATGACCAGCCTTTGAAAGCACTTCATGACCACCAAAGTTAGGGCCACTGGGCGGTAGTCATTGAGACATGCTGCATGAGCCTTTTTAGGCACAGGGATGAAGTTGGCCCTCTTGAAACAGGCAGGGACAGTGGCCTGCTGCAGGGAGAGGTTGAAGATGTCCAAGAAGACCTCTGCTAGTTGATCTGCGCATGCTCTGAGTGAACAGCCTGGTACTCCGTCTGGTCCCATCGCTTTCCTTAGATTCACACAAAGGAAAACTGATCTGACCTCTGATGCAGTGACTGCTGGGATACGTATGTCAGGACTTATCAGAATAGATGTTACCTCTCTGCCAAAATTCTGCTCAGAGTGCATAGAAGGCGTTGAGACGATCTGGGAGGGATGTGTCATCGTCTGCTATCTTGTACTGTCTCTTCTTAGAACCTGTGATGTCATTCAGTCCTTGCCATCATCGTCAGGTGTCTGTCTGGGTCTCGAGTTTGGATCAGTATTGGTCCTTGGCTGTCTTAATGGCTCTGCAAAGGTCACACTTGGATTCCTTATATTTGAGTGGGTCACCTGATCTGAAGGCCTCACACCTCGTTTTTAGCAGGTTCTGTATGTTCTGATTCATCCAGGGTTTCCTGTTGGAGAACACCCAGATTGACTTCCTTGGTATGCAGTCTTCCACACATTTGCTGATAAAATCTGTGATGGTGGTAGTGGCGGACTCGTCCAAGGTACCTGTGGACTGTTGGAACATGGCCCAATCAGCTGATTCCAGACAGCAGTGGAGTTGATCCTCTGCCTATCTGCCGGGGTGGGGGTGGGGGGGTCTCCTGCTTGAGCTTTTGCCTGTCAGCTGGGAGAGGAAACACAGCATTATAGTCGGAGTTCCTGAAATGAGGGCGGGGCATGGAGTGGCAGGCATCCTTCACAGTGGTGTAGCCGTGGTCCAAAATGTTTAGTTCCCTGGTGGGGCAGGTAATGCTCTGGTGGCACTTGGGCAATATCTTCCATCGTTTGGCTTGATTGAAGTCACCAGTTACAATAAACAGGGTCTCGGGGTGTTCCGTCTCCAGGATGTTAGTGGTGAAGTACAGCACATCCAGAGCTTCGAGCTGAAAAATATGTTGCTGGAAAAGCGCAGCAGGTCAGGCAGCATCCAAGGAGCAGGAGAATCGACGTTTCGGGCATAAGCCCTTCTTTAGGAATGAGGAAGGTGTGCCAAGCGGGCTAAGATAAAAGGTAGGGAGGAGGGACTTGGGGGAGAGGCGTTGGGAATGCGATAGGTGGAAGGAGGTTAAGATGAGGGTGATAGGCCAGAGAGGGGGTGGGGGCGGAGAGGTCGGGAAGAAGATTGCAGGTCAAGAAGGCGGTGCTGAGTTCGAGGGATGGGACTGAGATAAGGGTGGGGGTGGGGAATGAGGAAGCTGGAGAAATCTGCATTCATCCCTTATGGTTGGAGGGTTCCTAGGTGGAAGATGAGGTGCTCTTCCTCCAGGCGTCATGTTGCCATGGTCTGACGAAGGAGGAGGCCAAGGACCAGCATGTCCTTGGCGGAATGGGAGGGGGAGTTAAAGTGTTCAGCCATGGGGCGGTTGGGTTGGTTGGTGCGGGTGTCCCAGAGGTGTTCTCTGAAACGTTCCGCAAGTAGCGGCCTGTCTCCCCAATGTAGAGGAGGCCACATTGGGTGCAGTGGATGCAGTAAATGATGTGGAGGAAGAGCGCCTCATATTCCGACTAGGAACCCTCCAACCACAAGGGATGAATGCAGATTTCTCCAGCTTCCTCATTTGCCCTCCCCCTACCTTATCTCAGTTCCAACCCTCAGACTCAGCACCGCCTTCTTGACCTGCAATCTTCTTCCTGACCTCTCCGCCCCCACGTCCTTTCTGGCGTATCACCCTCACCTTAACCTCCTTCCACCTATTGCATTCCCAACGCCCCTCCCCCAAGTCCCTCCTCCCTACCTTTTATCTTAGCCTGCTTGGCACACCTTCCTCATTCCTGAAGAAGGACTTTTGCCCGAAATGTCAATTCCCCTGCTCCTTGGATGATGCCTGACCTGCTGTGCTTTTCCAGCAACACATTTTTCAGCTCTGATCTCTAGCATCTGCAGTCCTCATTTACATCCAGAGCTTCCTCAATCTTTGCTTGCAGTTAGTATAATAGCAGTAAATTCCCATGGTAGATAGAAGGGGCGCCATTGATGGTGAGCAATTCAAGATTTGGGGAGCAATGGCTGCCCAGGGTTGCAATGTCCATGCACCACAAGTTGTTGATTAAAAAGCAATCCCCTCCATCCTTTGTCTTATCTGAGGACGCTGTATAGTCCATATGATGGATAGAAAAACCATCAGCCTGAAGTGTGCAGTTGGGAATGGATGGGTTGAGCAAGGTTTCTGTGAAGCAGAGTGCTGGAAGCTGAGTTGTGATCTGGGTTTGTCCATCTTGTTCTCCAGAGATTGTACATTTTGCTAGGAGCAAGCTAGGAAGGGAGGGTCTTGAAACTGCGTAGTCTCAGTTTTACTAGCAGGCCGGCACGCTTACTCCACATCCTCGCAGGTTTCTTACATTTGAATGATCTGGTGGTCTGGTGGAGCAGATTGTGACTGCTTCCATGTCCACCAGTTTTAGATACCCCCACAGGAGAAACATCTTCCAGGTATTCACCCTGTACAGCCCATTAGGAATTTATACAGTGGAAGACAAGGCAAAGCATAGCTTCACCTTCTGCCTGATAAATGATGAGGGTGTGGCTGCTCCAGCAGCAATGACAGATGATTAGCTGCAAAGTGACCTCACCCAGTTTGTGCCAAGGGACATTTTTAAAATGGATGAATACCAGATTGCTTGGAAATGTTTAAAGTTGGACCACATCATGGTGAAACATGAAGCAAGGAATGCGTTACTACCAGGATCATTGCCACAATGGGTGGCACTTATAAGCTGTCATTTATCTTATAGTAAAGTCAAAAAGCCACACCAGTTTGCAAACATCGTAACACAATCCACTCGGTTGAATGCCAACAAAACCACCTGCCTGAGCTGATGGATGTGTTAATGTTTAGTTACAAAAATTCTTTCGATTCAGAAAAGGCTTCACCAGAATGACAAGTAGCAAATATAAACACTTCAGTCCAGAAGGGAGGGAGGCAGAAAACAGGAAACTATGAGCCAACTAACTTTATGCCTGCCTTGGGAAAGATGTTAGAATTGATCCTTATAAAGGATATAGAGTACTTAGAAGGACTCCAGTAATTGGAAAGAGTCATAAAAGGAAAATCATGTTTAATTAATTTAAATGCACCCTACTTAGATTTTCAGAAGACGTTGTTTTCAGATGCCACATCAAAGGTTAATGTAGAAAATGACAGCTCATGATGTAGCGGGGAACATGTTCGCATGGGTAGAAGATTGGCTGGTTGGCAGAAAACAGAGAATATGTAAAAATAGGTCTTTGATTGGCAGGATGTGACAAGTAGAATCCTGCAAAGTTCTGTGCTCGGACCTCAAAGCTTTTACAATTTACATCAATAACTTAGACAAGGGAAGTAAAGGCATGGTAGCTAAAGTCAAAGAGGACACCAATATGCGTAGGAAAGTATGTTGTTTAGAAGACGTAAAGTGTTTGCAGATGGATGTAGATAGGATGAATGATTGGGTAAAAATCTGGCAGATGGAGTGTAACATGGGAAATGTGAAGTTGTTCACTTTTGCAGAAAGAATAAAAGCAGAGAATGACCTAAATGGAGACAAACAGCAGAATTCTGAAGTGCAGAGGAATTTAGGTGTTTAGTGCTTGAATCACAGAAGGTTAGTATATTGCACATAACCAAGAAGGTGAATGGGATGCTGTCCTTTATTATCAGAGTGACTGAACATAAAAGTAAGGATGTTCTGCTTTAGTTATCTAGGGCAGTAATGAGGCCACATCTGTGTATTATGATTTTACCATATATTTCAATGAGATCGCCTCTAATTCTTCTAAAGTCCAATGGATATAGGCCTAAACTCTTTAAACTTTCATCCACAAGACAAGACAATTTCAATTTTTAAGATTAAACAATGAAAATGTACTTAGCTCATTGATAAGGCAATTATACAAGCACTTCAGGATTTGACTTCAGGAACATGGTAGACTCAGCAACCTTAAAAGGCCAATGGGGTGGAAGCTGTTGTTGACCTTGGTTGCGTTTTTATCCTTAATTATGAGCATGTTCTCTTAACTGCATATTTGTATTTATTCATCATGGGATGTGGGTGTCACTGGCTGGGCCTACATTGACTGCTCATTTTTGGTTGTCCTTGAGAACATGGTGGAGAACCACATTCTTGAGCTGCTCCAGTCTTTATAGTGTAGATAGACCTACAATGCCATTCGTGAGGAGGTTCCAGGATATTGACCCAATGATAATTGAAAGAACAGTGATATAAGTCCAAGTCAAGCTGGCAAGTAGCTGGAAGGGAACATATTGGTGATGGTATTCCCATGTAGCCATTGTTGTTGGAGCTGCACTTAAGTGAGAGGTAATCCATCATACTCCTGACTTATGCCTTGGAGACGATGGACAAACTTTGGGAAATCAGGAGGTGAAAAAATTACTTGCTGCGAGATTCCACATTGCTGACCTGTTCTTGTAGCCACAGTGCTTATATAGCCAGTCCAGTCGAGTTTCTGGTCAATGGTAACCCATACGATATTGATAGTGGGGAATTCAGTGATAGTGATACCATTGAATGTCAATGAGATGATTAGACTTTCTCTTGTTGGAAAGGGGTATTGCCTGACATTATTTGCCACTTGTCAACCCAAGGCTAGATGTTGTTCAAATCTTGCTGCATTTGGTCGTGGACTTTCTCAGTATCTGAGGAGTGACAAATCAAGCTGAACATTGTGCAGTCATCGGCAAACATTCCATCTTCTGATCTTGATGGAAGGAAGGTCAATTGATGAAGCAGTGGAATACAGTTGGGCCAAGGACACTTTCCTGAGGAACTCCTGCAGAGATACTGGGAGCTGAGGTGACTGACCTCCTACAACCACAGCCATCTTCCTATGTGCCAGGTATGACTCCAACTACGGAAAAGTTTTCCCACTGACTTGCATTAATAACAGTTTTACTAGAGTTCCTTGATGACCTATTCAGTCAAATGTGGCCTTAATGTCAAGGCCAGACACTGGAATTCAGCTGTTTTGTCCATGTTTGAACCAAGACTATAATGAGTTCAAAGATGCAAACTGAGCGCCAGTGAGCTGGTTATTGATAAGCATGTTCTCCATGTTAGCACTGTTGAAGCCTCCATTACTTTACTGATAATCATTTCCAACACCTCCAACATAATTCACAATAAATCTAAAAAAAGGCCTTCAGTATATATGAGCATTAAGTATTTGTGCATTTTGAAGTTGGTTAGGATATAGGATGCAATCTGGGAGGACTGTTCCTGGATAATATTTCTGGGTGATGACCAATAATTCCAACCAGACACCCATTGAATTAACTTGTCAGAACTATATGCGAGATATCCTGTCAATATTTAACATACAAATCCTTGACCATGCTTAATTTCTTGCTAAATGTCTTCAACATTTACATGACATTTATTTCAAACAATAAAATGATCAATATCAGTTGCATACTTTTTTAAAAATTGGTGTAAGATGGAACAAAATGATTTGACATGGGGAAACCATGCATGGTAATTTACATAATTTCTACTTTTCCTGTATGTAACATAGGTTGTTACCTAAGTACTTAAACTCTGTACGAAATATCCTAAAGACTTTGATACTTCCAGTTCCTGAATGGATATGAAGGTTAATAATTTGCTATGACAGATCTTGAACTATGGGCCTTCGTTCAGTTAGAAGTCAGATATTAGGAGGAGATGTTTATGGCACAAGAAAACAACTTATTTATTCATATCAAGGGAGGGGAACATGAGCTCTTAATCCCTTGGACTTTATTGCAATGATCCCACTACATTACAGAGGATAATAGTAAAAACATTTCCTCCCTGTCAATTCATAACCATGTACAATCTATAGTGCTCAATAATGAGACTTTAATAGAGAACCCTTCTTTCCTCCAACGGACTTAGTTTACTGAGCTGTCCGAATTGCTGCCATTTCATGTCAATTTTCTATGTGCATCATGAAGCTATGAGGACATTGTCCTGCAAGATTCAAGTTTTGTTATTTTTATTTTGAAATTCATCTCAAATGTTAAATGTGGGACTTTCGCAGGAAGATTATAATTGCAATTGGGATAGCAGTTTAATTTCCCAATTTAATTTCCCACACATTCAATTCAATTTTCCCTCTCCTGATTTTCCAGACCACATACCCTTTTTTCCTAAATGCCAAGCCTGTCTCACTGCCTCTCCAAATTCTATGCTCTAGACTATCATGTGGTGCTGTTCATTTTATTCTTAATGCAATGCACTTAATATCCCCTTGAGCTTTGCAATTTCATTTTATGTGCAAACAATTATTTTGCTGTTTCCAACAGGATGAAACTCATTCCATGTATCTTATTCAATGCTGTTAGTTTTCCATGAAGATCCGACTCTGACCAATATTTTCAAACATGAATTATTATGATCATATTTTTATATAATGACATTTTTCTATGTTTCAATACCAGTTTCCATAAACTGATAAGTTATCCCACAATCTGCCATTGCAGTTGGATGGTTATTGGATTAACAGGTTCTTGCCTGCAGTATTACTTATAGGATTAAACATTACCTGCACACATTTCAGTTCAGTATATATCAAACAGATATTGCAGCAACTAATTTGCTGAAAAGAAAGACATGTTGCCAAAGTTGTTTGTCATTTCTGAGGTAGGATCACTCGACCCGAAACATTAATTCTGATTTCTCTCCTCAGATGCTGCCAGACCTGCTGAGCTATTTCAGCAATTTCTGTTTTCGTTTCTGAGTTTCAGCATTCGCAGTTCTTTCGGGCTTTACTTTGTTGGTTCTTATTATTTTTGCCATGAGTCAAAATGCCAATCAATCAGCACCCTTTTAACCTATGGTATAAATTGTTGTGATTGTTTGAAATCTGACATTCCTTGCATTTGCCCTGATGGATGCACGATCCCTCAGTAACATATCTCTCTTTACAACAGTGTTCGGGTTCTGTAATGTGAAGTGATTGTTAATATGCTTAAAATTAAAAGAACACCAATGGACAACAAATTAAATTGCTAAACTAGTTTTCATCCCATCTCTTTCAATATCACTGTAATTTTTGAGCTATGATGTTATTTACATAACACAATCTATATTTAGCTAACTGATTGAATTCTTTGCCCTATTTGATGGGAGCACCTCTGGGCCACCCGGACGAACCAACCCAACCAACCTGTGGCACAGCATTTCAACTCCCCCTCCCACTCCACCGAGGATATGCAGGTCATTGGACTCATCCACCGCCAAACCACAACAACCCGACGGTCGGAGGAGGAGCGTCTTATCTTCCGACTGGGAACCCTCCAACCGCAGGGGATGAACTTGGACTTCACCAGTTTCTTCATCCCCCCTCCCCCCACCTTGTCTCAGCCGGATCCTTCCAGCCCGGCACCGCCTTCCTGACCTGCAGTCTTCTTCTTGACCTCTCCGCCTCCACCCTACTCCGACCTATCACCCTCACCTTGACCTCTTTCCACCTATCACATTTCCAACTCCCCTCCTCCAAGTCCCTCCTCCCTACCTTTTATCTTCTCCTGCTGAACACTCTCTGCTCATTCCTGAAGAAGGGCCTGTGCCCGAAACGTCGAATCTCCTGTTCCCTTGATGCTGCCTGACCTGCTGTGCTGTTCCAGCAATAAAGTTTCAACTTTGATCTCCAGCATCTGCAGACCTCACTTTCTCCTATTTGATGGCACAACTCTGAAGCAACCGTTAAAAAACTTCTAAAAGTTTAAATCTTTTGAAGTCAGGCATTCAAATGAATTTAATGATAATCAATTCACTGGCAAAATATCACATACACAAATGAGGATTTATACTTCATTCAAGTGTAACCTTAACAAAATTAAAGCAATCCCATCAGAAATATTCCAAGTCTCAAACATTCACAGTAAGCATTCAACTAGATGTTGATAATCTACATCAATGAGTTGAATAAGGGGGTCATTGTAATATTTCCAACTGTGTAAAAGATACAAAACTTTGTGGGAACTTGAGTAGGCAGAAGCAAAGCAGATGGAACATAATGTGGATTCATGTGAAGTTATCCACTTTGGTAGGAGGAACCGAGGAGCAGAGTATTTCATAAACGGTGAGAGATTGGAAAGTGTTAATGTTCAAAGGGACCTAGCTGTTCTTGTTTATAAGTCACTGACAGCTAGCATTTAGGTTTAGCAAGTAATTAAGATAGAATGTGAGCCTTTATCACAAGTGATTTTGACTAAAGCAGCAAAGAGGTCTTGCTTAAATCATATAGAACACTAGTGATACTACACCTGAAGAATTCTGTAGAGTCCTGGTGCCCTTTCCTTAAGCAAATATACTTGCAGAGAGGAAATGTAGTGGAGGCTCACTGGACTGATTCTGAAATGATAGGACTATCCTAGAAGGAGAGATTGAGGAAATTGGGCTTACCTTCTGTGGAGTTTTGAGAAATGAGAGGTAGTCTTATAGAAACTTTCAAAATTCTTGAGTGGAGACAGAATGGATGCAGAAATGATGTTTCTCCAGTCTGTGGGGTCTAGAACCAAGGGCAAAGTCTCAGAATAAAATGCAAGCCATTTAGAACATGGGTGATACATTTTTGGAATTCTCTACTCCATAGGGCTGTGGAAGCTTAGCCTTTGTGTAAGTTCAAGACAGAGATTCATAGCTTTGAGTTATCACTGACATTAAGGGGATAATGTGTGAAACCAGTCAATGATCTAAAATGGTGGATTAGGCACAAGGGGCTGAATGGCCTGTATCTGATCCTATTAAAGCTGATTTGTATTTTAAATCCATTTATCTTCCTTGGTTCTGTAACCTTTAATTCCCACGCCTAAGAAAAGTCTATCAGTTTCAGTTGTGAAATTTTCAATTGACTCCGAGTTTCAGTAGTTGCTTGCGGGAGAAAGCTCCAGGTTTTCACTTCATGTGAAAAAGTTAGCTGTTTTCTTTAGCAGCTACTAACAGCAGGGAAAATGCGATGTGGGACAACTACCGTGAATACAAAAAAAGCCACAAGCAGCCAGATCCCTCATCAGCAGCATATGATTGAGCATCTTTGGAACAGAATAACATGTGTGAGTAAATTATTCAAATACATCATAGCTTCTCCTGGGGTGCAGGTCATATTTTAAAAGATCTACTTCATCTACATAGGAGTGACAGATCCTGTCTTCTGGCACAAGTCAGTATCAAAATCATTAAGAATTGTTACAATTCTCCTCAGAATGGCTCTAGCACTCAGCTTGTATGGGTCAGCCCACTTGCACATCTCTTCACAGTTCTGGTGGTCAGAAGACCCACTTGGGGCAGAAGCTGAAAAATGTGCATAGATGAAATTTAAATTGATGCAGTTAATTAAAGGGATGTGGAAGTATTGTGTTACAACCCACTGGGTACAGTGCTGTTAATCAAACCCCCACTATTCCCGGAATTGTAGCAAATGTTAACGTTCTTTTAAAATAAAGTATGCACATACTCCAATTTACCTGACTTTCAGACCAAGGTTGATAGAAAGCACATTCCATGTTTCTGTACTTACCACAAGTTATTACATATCGCAAGTAATTGGACTTTAGCTACAGGTAAACAGGTATAAACTATTTGCATGACTGATTAAAACTCTAACCCCATTATAAACTCCCCCTAGCACTCACATACATGCATGCACAGACGCAGACAAACAAATATGGAAAATAAATTATTGGTAGAGATATAAAAATTGGAAAGTCAGGTCAAGTCACCTTTGCTCCCCAGTTCCAATGTTGACATGACTTTAGCCAGCCAAATACCTTTTTGTTCAGATGTCTTCCTCTGGATTTTTCCATTGGTTTGTAAGAAGTACAGAGTGACTGATTCATTTGGAAAATATCTCTGATTCACCAAATCAAAATTACAGTTCCCAAGAAATGCTATAAGAAAGGTATTTGGTTTTCTTCAAGTTTTAACTGAGTTTTTGACTGAACCTTTGCATGCGTCTTTCTCACTCTCTTTCTCTCTCTCTCTCTCTCTCTCTCTCTCTCTCTCTCTCACTGTAACTTGTTCCCAGCTCCAAGCTGCCCAGTCATTTGAGAACCAATGGCACAGTTGTTGACAAGCAAAAGATCTGTCATTGTAGTCCACAGAACAATCAACTTCTCACAGCCAACAAGAGCTGCATCAGTACATATCCTTGACTTAAGATTGTTTTACAATCTGAACTTCAATTATTACTTGTTCAAACAGCTATTTATAATGCCTGCCATACGTGCTTTCAAAACTACAGACACTCTTTCAAACATTTATTTTAAAATAGTTCTTTTACATTTCTGATGCCATATTTTAAAAGAAGACATGAAACTAGAAAGACACAGTCGTTACAATTGGGCAAGTTAAATAACTAAAGAAGCAGAAATTGCTGGAAAAATTCTGCAGGTCTGGCAGCATCTGTGGACAGAAAACAATGTTAATGTTTCAAGTCCAGTGCCTTTAGAACTGATAGTATTTAGGAAAACATCGTATTTATGTTGATTACAGGATATTAGTGGGGTTGGGAGGAAGGAAGCAGTGAGCGGGTGGGTGGAGATGGAGCCCATAGACAGAGGGAGAGAGAGAGTAAAAATGTTTGGCAGACAAAGGAATTGTTGACAATCAGCAAGGAAAGAAGAAAAATTGGATAGATGATATGAGTGAGTGAAAATGGGTTGGTTGGGCTGAAAGCAATCCACGTCATGCCAAGTTCCTGAGATGACGGTTTGAGGAAAATACATGGAAGGAGGTGGTCAGGCGATAAAATCATTGAACTCTATATTGTGTCCCAAAGGCTGTGGAGTCCCCGAGCAGAAGATGTGATGCTGTTCTTCCAGCTCGTACTGAGCCTCACTGGAGCATTGCAGCAGACTGAGACAGAGACATTGATAAGTAGACATGCATCTAGATTGTTGTTAAACTGGGGCCTAAAGGAAAATTGTACAGTGTTAAAGTCCAATAATATTGCTACCATTCAGTCAATGTCTAATTTATATGTGAGTATACTGTCACAAAGCTCGTCACTTTTTTCTAAAAGCTGTTCCTTTACTCAAGGATACTGTGCCCTTGGTTTTTTTGTCAGCTGGGTCATAAAACACTCCTGGCTCCAAGGTGACTAGTTTGGTACACAGATGAAAAAGAATTTTGAGAGGCCTTTTGTTTATATGTAAACAGATGAGACTTCAGGCCAAAGTCGTCATGTTTTACAAGTGACCTGTATAATGAAAGGGGAGTGGTCAGCTCAGTCCAGAACTAGTTAGGGGTTCAACAGTGAGCTGTGTGGAAACAGGTTGTTAAACTCTCTCTCCTTCTGTCCTTCTAACTTCAGGCTGTAAGCATTTGTTCCATTTTTACTGTTTTTAAGAGGGGTTGCTTATTGGTATATTGTGTATATTCAGAACAGCATAATTAAGTATAGTTTGGATAGACTGCATTCTGGAGGGGTTCTTTATTCTGTTCTTTGTGTTTCATTGTGTAATTTTGTGAATAAATTTTTGTCTGTTTTAAAACCTGATAGTCAACCTAGCTAACTTACTCCGGGTAATTTTCACTTACCAAAACAAATTGCAAAGTTATGGTCTGGGCTGCCTGCTTAAAAATGTTTTGAGTGGTCTGGCCTAGTCCATAACAATACCAAGAGGTTCATCTTGTTGAATGTCTACTGTCCCAGTAGCATTCATAATGCTTATATCCTGCAACAGTCTGAAACACCCACCATCTTTGGGCCTTCAAGACATAACACAAGATGGCTGTGCAGTAACATGAGCCACCTCCCCACTACATGGCCCATGATCTTCCTCCACTATCCCATCACACAATGTCAGAAAGTCACAGAGCTACTGGGAACAGGGTGGAGCACACCATTGAATGAATGATTGATTTATTGTCACATGTATTTTATAGTGAAATACAATAAAATGCACTGAAAAGCTTTCATTTGTCACCATAATCAGGTGCCATTTTGATAGTTTAAGAATAAGAGAAAATGAAAAACTATAGCTTAAAAACAGAAGTCCATCTATGTACGAATTCTGAGCTGACTCAGAAGCACCACCAACACATCAGAGTCACCAATCCTCAGGCGCCACCATTCACCACTGGGCTGATTAACCTTCACCACCACCCTCGCCAGACACACCAATATCAGAGACTATTGTCCACAGTAAAGGTTTTACTCTTATAAGTATTGAGGGGAATTTCTACTGTGGACATCAAGGATGTCCCAAGGTGGTGTGCTGGGTTCTTCATTAATTAATAATTAAACAGAAGGACCTAGGGGTGCAGGTACATAATTCTTTGAAGCTTGCGTCACATATAGAGAGGGTGGTTAAAAAGGCATTTGGCATACTCACCTTCATTACCATTGAGTATAGGAATTGGGAAGTCATGTTGAGGTTTCCAGGACATTGGTGAGGCCCCTTCTGGACTACTATGTCCAGTTCTGGTCACCCAGTTATCAGAAGGTTTTATTGAGCTGGAAAGGGTTTGGAAGAGTTTTACCAGGATGTCGCCATGCATGGAAGGTTTGAGTTATAAAGAAAGGCTAGATAGGCTGGGAGTTTTTCACTCGAGCGTAGGAGGTTGAGAGGAGATCTGAAAGACGTTTATAAAATAATGAGAGGTATAGGTAGAGTTGATGATAATTGTCTTTTCCCTAGTCTTGAATTGAGGGACTAGGGGCCACATTTTTAAGGTGAGAGGAGAGAGATTTAAAAAAAGGACATAAGAGGCAATGTTTTTTACACAGAGGGTGGTTCAAATGTGGAATGAATTTCCTCAGAAAGTGGTAGTTTCGGGTACGATTACAGCATTTAAGAGACATTTGGATAGATACATGAATAGAAAAAGTTTTGAGGGATATGGACCAGGAGCAGGCAGGTGAGATTAGTTTATATTCGGCATGGACTGGTTGGACCAAAGATCTGTTTCCATGCTGTATGACTCTATGACTCTATAAGACTGAAAACTCACTACCTCCTGTTTGATGAAAAGACCCCATTGGAAGGAAGAGGAGCACAAAACAAAGCCAGTAGTTGTGAGAGGGACCATTTTGCGAGCTTCACTTGTGTTGAAATGAGCTTCTCTATCCCCAGTATGATGACACCATCCACTTACATTTACCCATTTATGACCCCCTCCTCCTCATCGCAGAGATCTTGTGGCCCACATCACTCAATAATGGATAGCCACAGAAACATTCACTCAACAATTTCATACAGCAATAGATCAATAAGGCAAAAGGAAAGAACTAATTGGTGTAGTGCATTCGCTAATGAATGACTTGTGGGTGATCCTGCCTGTTCTAGTACACCTACTCAGTGTTACCACAGAAGCTGCAGCTTGTCTGGTGGAAGGCTGGGGACACTGCAGATATGCAGGATGAGCTGGAGCAAATCTAGACTTTGAGCTCGGTGCTTAGGATTGTGCCACCTGAGCATGGCTGGCAGTGGTCTGTGCTGGCTGACTGAGAGGTAGTATTGCCCACTGTTGGAATGACTGTGGCAGGAGCATGAATCTTGAAAGAGAAGATCACATTTTTTCCTGCACAGGCTCAATTCCTCTCCCATATCACAACACCTCAGCACTCTTTATAAACTGCTGGAGAACAGACGGCTGGACTGCAGACCCTGCCTGTGATGGATGAAGTCTAAACCAGGATAGCAGCAGACAGGAATCTCATAATCTCCGGGAATACTCTGCCTATACTACAGTGGAAGCTGAGACAGCAGCCATTAGACACTACATTATGAAGCAGTCAGGCAATGCTGTCTTGGAAGTGATCCCTACTTTGACAGTGAAACAGTTGGGCTCTCGGGTTCCCTGTTTCCCAATGGAACCAAACTGCTCCATGTAACTAACCAGTGACTGATCCTCTCTTAAAGGTAGGGGAGCACATCCAGAGTCTAAGTGTGCACATTCATCAACATTTTCCTGTGGTTAGTCTAAATGAGGTTCTCACCTTGGATGTGTTTGCAGTATGGAGACCGTCAAAATGAATTGTGTCGCAAAATGTGAATAATGCATGGCATTTTTAGATTGAGCATAAGTGTGATTGATCAGAGTATAAGTGTCTGAAAAGGTCAATACTGAGATGAGTATTAGGTTATGTGCAGTAAAATGATGTCATAACAACTCGGGCAAGGCAACATCTTTGGATCTTGAAGGAGCAAGAACTAAACTCTTCCTCATAGTCTCAATGTCTATCATAATAATGTAACTTGCACCTCACTTCTATCATGTTACAAGGGTCTCTGCTAGTGAGGCTAACAGATAGGTTTTCTCTGCTGCTCTGTAAAGCTCTGCCAGGACAGAGGATGGTGGCAGAATATCTACTAGATGAATCTTACTCCATGATGAGATGAGGTGAGATTCCACTGTACACAAACATGAGCCTGACCTGAACCTGGTGTGAGCATGTTTAACACAAGGGATTTGGTCGGCAAGACAAAGCCTTTGGTATGACACCTACCTGCTACTTCAGGTCCAATGTGTGTCCCTTGTATGTGAGTATATTGATGGAGTGTTGGACAGAAAAGCATCGAATGAAGTTTCATTTGGCAGTTGATTGGCCCTCCACATTAAGCAGTAAGTTTCAGAGGCCATACCTTACTGCCCATAAAGCCAATGCTGAGAATGAGTGTTCTGTGGAACCTGGGACTCCCCCAAGGGCTCTTTTAACGTTCCTTCATTTTCTCATGGGTCAGTATGCTGGAAGGATCATTTCCTTCCTGAGGAATCCCTGAGTACTGACAAGGGGGAGGGGTACAGCATGATTGCTGACCTCTTGTTCCATCAAGTTCGCAGTAGAACTGATCTGGGGGCTTGGCCTCTGGAGATTCCACACAAATTGACCTATCACCCAGTCCTGGATGTAGTCCATTGGGCCTCACTACTTGTAGATTCTGACTCTCAAAGAGTCTATAGATGCCTGTACTCTCGGATGCTGCCTGAACTGCTGTGCTCTTCCAGCACCACTAATCCAGAATCTTACCTTTAGAAGTCTGTTTCTCTTCTCATCTTTCTACCTGAGGCAATTCTTAACCATCGGAATGCATAAAAGCATCGTGGGAGGAGGGGAGGGGTGAGGGAAGAGGTGTGTATTGGCAAAGGAAAGCCTCATCCCATCATTAGTAGCTTCCATGTCATGACACCTTTCATGATTTGGGGGGCAGGGGCTGGAAGTTGGTGGTGGTGAGTGGAGAAGGCAGTAACTTGCCATCATCCACTATGACTTTGGCAGCTAAAAGAACACTCACATTGGCATTGGTGCCCAGTAACCAGCGCAGCATCCCTTTGAGGGGCTGAGGGAAAGCAAGCACATTGGTCCTCTGCCAGTCCTTTGGAACTCCCTCCTTTGTGGGTGACCTCCTCCAAAAAAGAAACAGAATGTCAGTACGAGTGCATCAATCTGATTGGGTGATGTACCTGCCACAGCTGATTTGTTGCAGATGTACAGTGGCAGAGAGTGATATGTGCAGCTGGCCTAATTGGAAGCTGTGTCAGAACGAGGTGTGGTTTGAGTGTTAGGGATGAACTACTGAGCACCGTGGTGTTCTTCTAGGCATTGCTCATCCCACAGGTGCTGCCAGACCTTCTGAGTTTCTGTTTCTATCTTTGCAATACTATTTGGCCCCTTGCAGTGTACAAGCGATGTTGGCAACATATCGGATTTCAGGGCAGTGTGAGAGAGATATTCACAGCCATGCCATAATTCCAAAAATCCGTGTGGATACAAATTGTACCTGATGCCCACTTCATTTCCAACAGGATTGGACAGGTTACAAATCATGGCCTTGGTAAGCAAAAATTAGGGCATGAATGTGATGCCCCATACACACATGTGTTCCCATTTGGAACCTAATGGTATCACTAACGAAGTTGGAATTCTAAACCAAAAACTGGATAGTTGCCGTGAAGTCTTGCAAATACCTTGATTAAATTTTATTGGACTACTTCCCAATAGGATTGGAGTCATATCATCACACATGAACTTAGCACCCTGTTCCCATTTTTGCTGAGGCCATCATATTTTTATTGATTTTTTCACATTAGGTGTGCTGATGACAACCTATAGCAATTTTAGGTACTGTAAGTTTTACGTGATTTGGAAGCCGTAACAACAGAATGGAAAAATTGGAAGCAGTGTGACAGTGTCACTAGCAGGTCATTAAATACTATTAAATAGTTCACTCTCTTTTAAGGAGAAACATCTCCAACCAGGCAGAATTGTGTGTCAAGTGCATACAAGGCAAAGATTTGATGTCATCGACCTCTATCACTTCTCTACTAGAAAAATAAGCCCAAGGTTCTGTCATATATTTATCCACAGTGAGCAGTTATTCATGTGCAATGATAGATGTTCATCACAACAGCACATGCACATGCAAGAATATACAACATTTTCAGTGAGGTAGCACTGTCATTCACTGGTCCATAGAAGTAAGTGTTGACCTACAGCACACGGAGTATCATGTAATGAATGTATTTTGTGTGCCATTCAAAGGTGGCACACTAGTCATTTCACAATTCACAAACCAACAATAACATTCCTTTTAAACCACAGTTCCAGTTAGGGTACAACTGGGTAATATCTGGTGCTTGTGTAGTGTGCACATATTTAAATAGATGCTCCCCTGGATTTGAAAACAGATTAAATGCACAAATGAAGCACTAAAGGTAAATGACAAAATGGTCCTTCAAAATCATTGGTGATGGAACAAGCTGATTTGTTGCATATATGCTGCAGTTTTCTAAATACTTAGTAAAAATTAGTGGGCAAAAAACTTTGTGTGGAGGAATCATAAAATATGGAAGAAACAAGTAAAATGAGGGAACTACAAAGGAGTCCCCAATGTTTTTATCCCTGATTGCTTTGAAAAAAGCATCAACAACCTGAGAAAACATTAAAAGCAAATTGGACACCACATTGCTTTAGAAGAAATGAGAAATCAGGGCAGCATTTTGTCTAAAGTTCATTCATCAAAGGATAGCATATTTTGAAAAGGGTAAAAGTACCATGAAACCCATCAGGGATGAACAAAGACTATGCACTATAGATTACTTTAATCCCCTGCCAGATATAAAAGGGATAATTACATATTTGTGGTTGAAGCTGTGTGGCGGAAAAATCAATACAACTTTTTTCTGTATGACATTTCATTAGTGTGAAAAATTTTAAAAGCTGAAAAGAACTACAATGCAATTAAATGGTTCTATTGCTGTGCTCCCACATATTCAGGATTGGTAGTATATTATTATCTGGTTTACTTGAAAGAGTGACTACCTAATCATTTGAAAGTATTGGCTATATATGATACTTATTTATGTTATCTTTTACAGATCATCACTGGAAGTTATGACCTACTAATTTTAAAACGTACCTTACACATTTGTCAAATGGTGGTAATTAGGACAGCACCACTTATTAATGCAATAGCAAAGTAGCTGCCTCATATCTTGAATGCAGATGCACTTGCAAGAATTTATTTGACTAAGGTACCCTGCTGTTAAAATGACAGCCCAGATTCAGAATTTCTTCCTCCTTTTTACTAAGGGGCTCGCTCAAATTCTAAAGAGCAAATTTAAAGAAATTAAAGAAACCTAAACCAATTATAACTACTTCTCCCTTAAAATTAAGGATTTTTTTTAAAAAGGCAAAACACCTAATCTCTTTATTTCAGAAACTCCTTCACAGTTCAAACTATATAACCATTTTGGCCACATACTTATCTCTTATTACTTTATATAATGCATTTATTGGATTGATGCTGGGCAATTAAGACACACAATCCAATTTGGGGAGAGAGGAAAGGCATGCACGTAATTGCATTTGGGGAAGAAAAGGATAAAACATTACTAGCTTGGAGGAGAAGGAGGAAGATCTAGTCATGTTTTGGGAATGAATCATACAGTATTGTGATAAAATGAACCAAGTAGTAGGTTTGTAAGACCAGTCCCAGAGAAGGTGATTGTTTGGATTTTTGTGTTAGCCAAACATAATATTTGAATCTGTACTGAACCCTGAGTAGAAACTGCCTAAACTCTTTTCTCACATTTTTTCATTCTTCCTAGCAACTGATAAAGGATACTTCATGAGTTCCCTTATAAGACATTGAGAAAATAAATAAAATGAAGGCTTTAATTAGAAAAATACTGTTAAAGGAAATAAACAGACTTAAAACATTAATCTGGTTGAAAGATATGAATAGAAGGAGATTTTGATGATTTTAAACATAAAACAGATAATCAAAACAAAACATCATTGATTCTAATAATGTCAATATATCAATTTACAGTCATTCATACATCATATTAGATTTAATATTTTAGTTGTAATTAATACTTTAATCAGTTGTAAAATTTGATGCAAGTAATTTTATACCAGCAGCAATGAAATTTAATGGCTCTTTTGTTTTCTGTTGAAATAACATTGCTTCACAAGCACCAAAAGCCAGAGTGGTATGAATGATAAAGGAAATAATAGTTTAAAACAAAAAGAGATAAAGAATGTTTATGACAATCATCAGATGCAGAATGAAATACTGTGACAATGCCACAGAATAGAGCAAGCAAAGAGGGAAACTGGAAAAGAATTTAACAGCAAAGAAGGAGAATGAGAAAAAAAAACCAGGAATATGAAAGGAAATCCAGAACAATAGTGGAGCTGATTAGGAACAAAGAAGAAAATCTTGCGGAGGCAGAGGGCAGATCTGCAGTACTGCTTTGCATCTACAAAAATAAAAGGATGAATTTAATGTTGCAGTACCGGAGGCAGTGATAATAATGAATAAGAAATTCCACCGCTCAATGTTAAAAGTCACCACTTGAACCCTCAGCTGCTGGAGAACACTAGGGTAGAGACAGGAGCAGCATTGACTACAATCTTCCAAACATTCTTGATATGGAAGTGGTGACAAGGGCCATGAGACTTGAATTGGTTGTCAGAAAGCCTCAGTCAAGTCCAGGGGGAGAGCTTTCCATCAGAGCTCCTTACATAGTCAGTCAACAGCATCTCTGATAACAGTCCAGGCCCTACTCAGGTGCTCTGAATTAGGATCACCTACTCATTAGGGGTGAGGAGCTGAATGACAGGCAGCGCATCACCTGTCTTGATTCTTTCTACTCATCTGCGGGCTGTTTTCCTCACGGAATGAGAGAGCTGCAGATATTATAGGAGATGAAAGTGGGTGACAAAGCTATAATTGTTGGTGCAGGTGTAAATGCATCCCAAACAAAAGAGGACATGCAGGCTCAATGGTGTCAGGGATTGGAGTGGGTGACAGTGAGTGGAGAAAATGTTGTAAAGCACCTCTACAAATCATTGGTCAGACTGCATTTGGAGTACTATGTTCAGTTCTGGGCACCTTATTTAAGGAAGGATGTTAAAGACATGGAGAAAGTTAAAAGTAGTTTTATCAGAATTATACCAGGAATAGAAAGTATTAGATACAAGGAAACATTAGAGAAATTAGCCTTATCCTTCTAGGAGGAGAGAAGATTAAGAGGTACCTTATTAAGGTGAAAGTGAGGTCTGCAGATGCTGGAGATCAGAGCTGAAAATGTGTTGCTGGAAAAGTGCAGCAGGTCAGGCAGCATCCGGGGAACAGGAGAATCGACGTTTCGGGCATAAGCCCTTCTTCAGGAATGAGGAAAGTTTGACCAGCAGGCTAAGATAAAAGGTAGGGAGGAGGGACTAGGGGGAGGGGCGTCAGAAATGCGATAGGTGGAAAGAGGTCAAGGTGAGGGTGATAGGTCAGACTGGGGTGGGGGCGGAGAGGTCAGGAAGAAGATTGCAGGTTAGGAAGGCGGTGCTGAGTTCGATGGATTTGACTGAGACAAGGTGGGGCGAGGGGAAATGAGGAAACTGGTGAAATCCGAGTTCATCCCTTGTGGTTGGAGGGTTCCTAGGCGGAAGATGAGGCGCTCTTCCTCCAACCGTCGTGTTGTTGTGGTCTGGCGATGGAGGAGTCCAAAGACCTGCATATCCTTGGTGGAGTGGGAGGCGGAGTTGAAGTGTTGAGCCACAGGTTTAAAATTAGGAAGAATTTTGACAAGGTAAAGAAGGATATTCTGTTTCCATGAGTTGGTATGTCAGTAACTAATGGTCACAATTTCAAGACTATCAGCAAGAAAGCTAAGAATGAGATGAAGAGAAACTTCTTTTTACTCAGAGAGTTGTCAGAATGCGCTGCCTGGGAGAGTGGTGGAGTTGGATTCCATTGGAGGTTGCAAATGAGAACTGCATATATATTTGAAAGTGATGAATTTGGAGAGCTATAGAGATGGGACTGGAGAATGGAACCAGCTGAGTAGCTCTGTCAGGAACTGATACAGAACTGATGGGTCGAATGGCCTCCTTCTGTACCACAAACCTTCGAATCTATGAGCCTTGGTGGGAGGTGAGTGAAGCAGCAGAGATACAATGAGTGTGAGATATTGGAGAGAAGATGTGGCATTTCTCCTGAAGGATTGGACAAGGCATTGGCCTTCCTTCTACTGTGCTGCGTATTCCTCCAGACGGTTGAGACTGCACAACTAGGGTGGCAACTCTGGACCAGGCTGGCATGATCATGTATATTGGTCTCCACTGGGGAGGAAGAAGTCCCAGCTGTGTATTAACCCTTTCAGCAGGATCTCTTTGACCCTGTACATAAGTGGGAGCACTGATGTCCCTTGTCTGCCATGTGTAGGGTGAATATCAGCAGCTGTAAGGGGTTGATCCAGACTGATAGTGCACAGTAGGTGTTTAGATATGGCATCAGCACAAGGGATGTCAGTGAATTCTGGGATATCCGCTGAGTATCAGGTTGTTCTGGGAACAGCTAGTAGTAAGATAGGGCAGTAATCTGAAGTGAAAGATGCTGGGTACAGGGTCAGTGATTGCTGAGGCAAGTTTGATCAGCAATGACAAGAAAACTCAATGGGCCTCAAGGCAACAAACCCTCCAACAATCCTGATGTAACTCAGCTTAATCAAAAGAATGTTATACCCAGCCCTATGAATCTATGAGGCTCAGCAGGAAGCATGTATCTGAACTCATTCTGAAAGTTAGTTCTAATAAAGTTTACAGTGCTCTTGATAAATATGGTGTAAACAGCATGTACTATCTGATGACATTTAAGGGCTGAACACGCACTCTTTAAAGCTGACACTGCAGCAGCATCTCAAAGATAGATACAAAAAATGTCTCTCTTCCTGCTGTGTTTCACCTTTTGGTGTTTAGTGATTAAGATCGTGGACTGGCACACTTTAAAGTGTGACTCACTCCTAATGAGAACTATGGGTAAATGGAAGACTTTGTAACAGTCAACGTCTGCCTAAATAAAAGGCCTAAATAAAAATTGTGGTCTCTTCTTCAGATTTAAAGAAAAAATTGTACAAAAATGCACTTTACATTCATTTAATTATTCTTGAAGTATAATTAGCCAACGCAAACATAACAGTCAATACACACACAGTCAGGCCCCCAACTGATACTCCTTCTACCTGTCCAACTTCAATCTCTAAAACTAAGTCCAGAGTTTGTTTATTGCTGTGTATGGCTAAAAGAGTTGTCCAAACACATTTAAGATATCTATTTTCTTTGTACTTGTTAGACTGATTTTATCCCAGGTAACATACTTGCTCTTCTATGTCCCCCTAACTCTTTGGATTTGGAGATGCCGGTGTTGGACGGGGGGTGTACAAAGTTAAAAATCACACAACACCAGGTTATAGTCCAATAGGTTTAATGGGAAGCACACTAGCTTTTGGAGGGTCACTCCTTCACCAGGACCACCTCCGAAAGCTAGTGTGCTTCCAATTAAACCTGTTGGACTATAACCTGGTGTTGTGTGATTTTCAATCATCTCTTTGGAGACCTACAATTTGTTCCTAGTAGTATGACTGTCCCTGTTTTGTTTTTCAGTTCTTTTTCAATCCAAATTTAGCCTATTAAACCCCCACTCCCACTCCCAACACCTTCAATGAAAAGCTGCAAAAGTAAATGCTTAAAATACACCTGGTGATTTACCTATAGCAATGTTTGACATTTCCATTTTTTACCAGTTACGTCATCCATACAAAACTGATAGGGTCTTTTTAAAATATCTACATTGGGCTTTAATGAGCTTATCATTTTTTAAATCTTCTTGAAATATGTATTGTTGACAAGACCAACCTGAGATCAACCAAGACCAACATTCCCTTAATGCCCTTGATAATGGGGAGCTGCATTGTTGAACTATTGCAGTCCATCTGATGTAGGTTTGCATACAGTGCTGCAAGAGGTCTTCTACATATTTCATGCAGTGACATGAAAGAAACAGCAAGATAGTCTCAAGTCAGGATGGTGTGTGACTCACAGGGGAACTCACAGATGGTGATGCTCCCACACATTTGGTTGTCCTTGTACTTTTAAGTTATAAAAGTCAAGCATTTTGTTTCACTGTATAGTTGAGCTTGTAGCTGCTTAGTCTCTCAAAAGTGTACTGCTTTTGTGCAAGAAATCTTTATTTACAGCTATATCTATACTTACATTATCTCTTAACACAAGGTTGGAGCTTCAGCTCTCTTTTAGATCTCAAGTGATTCTGACATAATTATTTGTCCAGATCATATTTACATTCTATAGGTCTTCCTATGCCTCTTCCTGACACCCCAAAGTCCCAGACTTCACAGGGTTTGTCCCTTTGGTACTTTGATTAACTTGCTGGTCTGGTTCTGAACTTCCTTTGAGATGTCTGTACTTTCTCATCTGCCATTGTGAGTGTTCTTCTGGATGGCTGGACTTTTGTATAGTTTTCATCTTCTGAGCAGTACATTCAAGCTTTTATAGACCAGTTTAAAGAAATTAAAGCATTATAGATTTGCTTTATGACAACATAGTCTGTCTAACCACGTCCAATCTTGGTTATGGTGTTTTGTTAATTATTATACCCCTACCTGTTTGGTCTCTTATCAATACTGTCTATCCAGGCTTCACCTCTAGTAACTATAGTGGCCTGTGCCTGTATTGAAGTGTCAGGCATAGTTGTTCCTTAGTTCTTCCTCTCTGTCTTTTACTCTGTGTGGTTGTTCTCTCTAATGTTAGGTTTTAATCTGTGTGACAGAGGTGGAAGCCATGTTTCAATCTTCTAACCTTTGGTACTTCTGATAGCGATTACACAGCTGTAGTTGTGTTGGTGGAAAAATCTACAGGATAAAATTGAAGTCTTTGTTTTCTTGAATCATGACTGAAATATTCATATCCCTCTCTCAGATCATCCATTTCCTTGAGGGTAGTGAGGTGAAATGGTAATGTGAATGAAATCATGTGAAATTTTGAAATTATTTATTTGCAAATTGTGGTCCATTTTCTGGCAGTACAAAGTGCAGGATCCAGTGTGTGGAATACATTTTTGGTGGGCAGTGGGTGGGGGGGGGGGTGTGGATTAGGTAATTATATCTGGTGTGAAACTAGTAATTGGTTGGGTTCAACGATAGTAATGGCCATAAGGATGATTTTTCACTTGACTCATTTCATTTGAATAAATCCTGTCCCAGGCACTCCCATCACTTTAATAAAAAAGACATTGGCAATAATGATTCCTTTTGTTCTTGGCTGTTTTACAGCGCAAAGGTACAGTCAGAAATCATTTCTTCTAAAGGCTGAGTTAAACATAGCTACCAGACTGATTGTTGCTGCCTCACATGACTTTTTGTAATCACCCAATGTCCTTGGTGAATTTTTTTAAAGAATCTTAAGCTGTAGGATTCTTGATATAACTAATCTTATAGACCAGTCTAGTCTAAGACTAATAACTCATCAATAATAGTGAAGTGATTGCACTGTTCCAAGTATTATCACAATGTTGGATTGTTCAGTACATAGTCTGTTCATGCTTCCAGACAACATTTCTAAATTTGAAGACATTCTTCATTCTGTTCATTGCCTTATCTCTTCCTACTTCCTTTCAGTAGCTGGTAAATTTTGAGTGAATAAGAATGAATATACTTCAATCAGCTTGAGGTGGTCAAAGTCATCCTGTTTAGCACCATTTTAAGATATCCTTTAGATTGTGTCTGCTGAGGTTTAGAATTCTCCTTGTACGTATTCAGTGATTCAATCTTTATCTCATGCGTCTTATTCTGAACTGTTGTATTCTGGGTAGCATTTAGGTAATTTTCCTGATGTTCAAAGGATTATCAATGATTTACGATTGATTTTGATTTTGAAACATAATTCCACTTGAAAAATTTTCACATGCCCAGATTACCGCTAAAGCTTCTTTTTCTATTGTGGTAGAACATTGTTCTTTCACTGTAGTGATTTAGAGGCACAGTAGACTGGTTTAGATTTGCCATCTTACTGCACTTGAAATAATACTGTCCACAGTGCTGTTCTAGTCAGTAAGTGTGAATCACAGTGTGCCAAGTGTTCTGAAGGTATTATGAGGTTTTAACCTTTCAAAAGCATTGGTTCTTTTTAGATTAGATTCCCTACAGTGTGGAAACAGGCCCTTCCACCCAACCAGTCCACACCAACCCTCCGAAGAGTAACCCACCCAGACCCATTTCCTTCTGACTAATGCACCTAACACTATGGGCAATGTAGCATGGCCAATTCACCCAACTGAGGGAGGAAACTGGAGCACCTGGAGAAAACCCACACAGACACAGGGAGAATGTGCAACTCCACACAGACAGCCCCTCAAGGCTAGAGTCAAACCTGGGACCCTGGTGCTGTGAGGCAGCAGTGCTAACCACTGAGCCACCGTGCCACCCCAATCAACTGTGATTCCAGTGGCTTACATATTGTTTCCAAGAAGTCTGATTGTGAGTTTGACAAACATTTGACTTAAAAAAAAAGAAAGTGCTGGAGAAACTCAGTAATCTGCATCATCCATGCAGAAAAACAGTCATCATTTTGAGTCTAGATTAGAGTGGTGCTGGAAAAGCACAGCAGTTCAGGCAGCATCCGAGGAGCAGTAAAATCGACGTTTCGGACAAAAGCCCTTCATCAGGTTTTGAGCCCAATATGACACCTTTTTGGATTTAGAAAGGGATGGAAAATGATGGATTTTATACAGTTGGCAGAGAGGGAGAAGGAATGAATAGAGTGAGACTGTCCAAAGCAAAAGACAAAAGGAGTGGCAATGATGGTAAAGGAGTGATAGAGATATAAACTGGCTGCAAATGGTAGGTGTGAAAAGGAGAAAATTGGTCCAATCTGTTGAGAGAGAAATCAACAAGGCACAGATATGAAGCAGCCAGGCACGTACGAAGGTTATGCTTTGAATTAGTGGAAATCAATATTGAGTTCTAAAGGCTGTAAAGTGCATAAACAGAAAATGAGGTGTGACCCAGGGTGGAAATATTAAGCATGGGAACAAATAGCAAGCAACTGAAAGGTTGGGGTCATTTCTATGGACAAAAACTTTTCATATTCGCTATTAATTTTTAGGCCTACACCCTGTAAAACTGTCAGGTTTGTTCTGGCACTTTGATCATTTTCCTCTTTCATGGTTCCATATGTCAGTGTATTGTCCATATTACACCACTGATCCCTTCTAATGAGTTCACTGAAATATTTCTGGAGCAGATGCATTTCCAAAAGATAATTTGTTGAAATAATAGCAAAGGATATCATAGATGTAGCCAGCATATTGGATTCTTTATTGAAAAATAAATGTCAGGATCCACAGTTAGCATCCAATGTGGTATGTAGGATGCTATTAGCGAGCATTGTCCACTGGATGGTTGAGTTGAATCCATTGGGTGAATCATGGTACACTGCCTTGTTTCCAAAATATTTAGAGGAACAGTAGGTTGGATTCTTCTGATCCATGGAGCTCTTCCTGTGCCTGCACCACTGTTTGTGACTTTAGCCCTTTTCTCACAGCTGTGCATTTTCCTGATCTGTGTTTCAGTTTGCCTCCATTGCTTTGCAATGTATCAATGTTTTGACAAATTTTCACAATTCTTTTCCTCACTAATCTCAAGGTTCTCTTTAATTCACTGCTTTGTAGCTGTTTTTTTTCCCTTTGCTGTTGCCAGTGGACTGACATTTGAGGCTGTTTATTCTCCCATATAGTATGCTGCCTGAGTTCATGGCCTTTAATGCAATGCCAGTGCAATTTTTCAGCAGACAATAGAAAACATTTTCCAAAGCCTACCCCAAATTACCATTTATCTCGATGGCATGCTAATAACAGGGAAGACTGATAAGGAGCACTTAATGAATTTGAACAAAGTCTTTAGACTATTTTTCCAAGCATTCAACATCTTAGGGAGAAAAAGTGACCTACATGGGCTACAGAGTCGAAAAGACTAGGTTGCACCCTTTGGGAGACAAAGTGAGAGTGATCAAAGGTGCCCTGGGTCCCTCGTCTATACTGGAGTTTAGGTCTTTCATTGGGCTGGTGACTTATTACAGAAAGTTCATACATAACCTGCCCTCCATCCTGCATAATTCTTAAAATAGGGTCAGCCTTTGAAATGATTGCATAACCAAGCCATAGTCTTCAGGAAAGTGAAGAAACAGTTATCATCTCAAGCAATATCTGGTAATAGCATGTGGCACCTCCCTGTATGGCATCAGGGTAGTATTAGCTCATAAGTGGCCCAATGGAGAGGAACGCCCAATGGTGTATGCATCCAGGAATATGGCTAATGCAGAGTATTAATATACCCAGATAGAGAAGGAACATTTGGTGGTCATATTTGGAGTGAGGAAGTTCCACCAATATCTTTATAGACATAAATTTATAATAATAACAAAGCGCAAACCTCTGCCACATCTACTTAAAGAGGATAAGGTAGTGCCGACCATAGCTTCAGGTTGAATTCAGCAATGGGTTGTAATACTGAGTATGTACAATTACAAGTTAGAACACCATCAGGAGGCCAAGTAGCAAATACAGATACCTTGAGATGCTTCCCACTGGCAGATACACCACCAGTGGTATCACTACTGGAAGAGAATGTACTGGTTTTAAATTTTCCAGATACATTTCCAGTCATAGCTGACAATATCAGACTTTGGGCACAGAAGGATCTGGTCCTAGCAAAACTGAAAGAGCTGGTGGTGATGGGAGAAAACAAAGGGCCGTCGAAACCAGAATGGAGAAGGCATATTGTTATGGGGAGCAAAAGTGATTGTTCCAAGCAAAGGTTGCTGCCAGATACTGGCTGAACCCTACCAGGGTCATCCAGAGGTTTCCAAAATGAAAATGTTGGTGAGAAGTGATGTCTGGTGGCCAGGAACGGATGCAGACATAGCCTCATTGGTGCAGTGCCCAGAGTGCCAACAAGGACAAAAAATTACCACCAGCAGCTCCCCCACATTCATGGGAATAGTTGGGTAAACCATGGACTCAGTTACACATCAACAATGCAGGTCTTTTATAGGCTCAATGTTCTTAGTCATTGTGGATGCCCCCTCAAAGTGGCTGGACATGCACAGAGTTTATTCATCAAACACTGAAACAATGGTACAAAAACTAGGCACATCTTTTGCAACACACTGACTCCCAGAAGTGTTGGTGACAGATAACAGACCATCATTTATAAGCGGGGAATTAGAATATTTCCTAAAGTCAAATGGCATTCACTAAATAAGTTCAGTTCCATATCATTCATCATCCAATGGTCTGGCAGAAAGAGCAGTCCAAACTTTGAAGGCAGGCTTAAAGAAACAGCCTACAACTTCATGAGGTACCAAATTGTCCCAGTTCCTGTTTGACTATAGGATGACACTTCATGCAATTGCAATTACTTTATGATCCAACAGAGTTGTTAACGGGAAGAAGACTCCGCACCAGGTTAAACCTGATCTTCCTGGACCTGGGGGAGGTGAAATTATATCAGGAGCGCCAGTGCTGGACACGAGACTCTACTAAGCAAGACAGACAGCTTACTTCAGGGGGCGAAGTTTGGTGTAGGAACAACGGGAATGGCCCTGCATGAGTAAGAGGCATAGTTGACTCAAGGTCAGGTCCAGTGACATCTAAATTTTGGGTAGGTGTGATGGTCCTGAACAAGCATATGGACCATATGAAAGCTGCAAACTCACAAATGGGTCAGCAGCAAAACATGCCCGGCTCCTTGCCTGCCTTTCCAACTGTTCTGGAACCTGTAGCGTTCTCCCGCTGCATCAAACAACGAAGATATTTCAGAATCTGAGATAGACACAGCAGATGTCACTACCTTGATGCCTTTGCCACCTGAAGAAGAGAATGAATTTCTTTCAAGATGCTCCAGGCACAAGAGTTGAGCTACAGCGTGTTACACACTGTCCATATCCGAGACAGAGTCAGAAGAAGCAGACCTGGTGCTAAAACACCCCTGGAGGAGCTACAGTAAAATGAACCAGCCTATGTCCTCGGTCTAATGGGGGGGTATAGTGATTCTTATGAGGTCAGCCAGATGGACCTCCTAGAACATGAGTTCCCTGATTGGGGCTGTTAATCTGGTCCAATCAGGGAGCCCTGGCTGACAGATTAAATTTCAGAGTGTCAGACATCCTGTTAAGTCTGACAGCTGGCTCTGAGGGAGCTGGATCAATGTCACAAACTCTCCACGTTACATGAAGTGTGACTTGACGATGGATACCGATCTTTCTGGAGTTATTTCAAGTAGAAATAAGCAGGTGCTGCCTGGTAAACCATGACCTCAGTGTCAGGTTTGACATCCTAATCCTCAATAATTCTATTTCTCAATTGGACAAGGGCTGAGATGTCACACTGGAGGCAATGGGGCCCCTAAGATATGAAAAATGACCCAGATTTTCCAGGATCTTGCTGAGTACCAGTACAATATAGAATATCAAGACAGTAGAGAAAATGGATAACTTCATGCAGAACTGTTGATTAGCTAAATGTTTGACGCATGTTAATTGTTTTGGAAAGTGTTTAGAATGCAGCCAGGCCATCTCATTAGGAAACTTGCTCACAAACCATAGTTGGAAATGGCAAAAATAAAACACTGCATCTGTTAGCAACAGACAGCACAGATTTCTGGAAGAGCTAGACAATATCAGAGGAGGAAAGGAAGACAACGTGATAAAATTTAGAGTGCACATTTCAACAGCCAAATTGGCACCTAAACGTTTGAAGACTAGTTTGGCTCATATTATATTTGAACTAAATAGTGTTGTCATATTTCAATTTTTTCACCTCTTCCAGCAAATTGCCCCAACTTCATTTGTAATTAATGTCTAATGAAAGGGAAGAAAACAAGGGAAGTTGGAAATGCAGTCACCATAATAATTCTCCCAGGACAGAAGGGAGCCACAGTATGTTTCCAAAAATGGGTGGATTTGGCAGAAGAAATAATGCTGAAGAACACTATCAATGTTCGGCATTTTTAATTTGTACATCAGAAAGAAATATCCGGAGCTTGCATGTACACAGTTAAACTTTATCAATGGCTGTGCAGCTACTACCTCAATGACCTTTGACCATGATGTCGAATTGTGGATGTGCACAGATGATTGCACAATGCTCAGTACAATTCACAATTTCTCAGACACTAAAGTAGTCCATTTCCATGTGCAGCATGTTCTGGAGAACATCTAAGATAAGCGTCAAGTTACAGATCAGCCTGCTGAATATCCCACTAACACTATATTCAGCCTGCTGAACATCACTGCTGAATATCCCACTATCAACTTTCTGGAGGTTTCCAATGGCCAGAAATAGAACTGGACCAGTCATATAAATACTGTGGCTACAAAGGCAGGTCAGGAGCTGATAATCTTGCAGTTCAACACCATCCAGGACAAACATTCTGTGTGATTGGCACCCATCCATCATCTTCACTTCCTTCACCATTGATGTCCAGTGGCAGCTGTCATTACCATCTACAGTATACACTGCAGTAACTCACTGAGCTTACTTCCCAACACTTCCCAAACCTGCAACCTTTATCACCTAGGAGGACAAGGTCACCAGAAGCATAGGAACACCTCCACCTGCAAGTTTCATTCCAAGCCATCCATGATCCTGGCTTGCTGTATATGACCTTGCTATATAACTGCTCCTTCACAGTCACGGGGTCAAAGTTCTGGAATTCACTCGGTTTTAGCACTGTGGGTGTGACTACACCACAAGAACTGCAGCAGTGCAAGAAGGTTGCTCCCTAGTACCCTGACAAGGGCAATTAGTGCTGGACAATGAGTGTGTGCTTCACCAGGCTCATTGTTCATGGTTCATTGTGTCTATGTTGACCAAAAGAGAGTAATGCAGTCATTGAAATATGATGAAAAGAATGGTTAAAACACTTCATAAAATGTTATTTATCAATTATTCCATTTTATACAAATGTTATGGCATGGTAAAGTCTTAATTACTACCAAGAGAAACCTCTCCAGTACTGAAACATTTTTTGTAATTGCAGAACCTCATTCATTCAGATTTGAATTATTATCCAAGATTTTGAAAATATAGAAAACTGAATAAGACATTTTTCTTTTTCTCTCTGTCTCTTTTATCTCTTTCTCTTACTTCCTTCTGTCATTGAATTAAGCTTGAATGAAATATTCCACCATTGAAAGTGTTTGTGTCTCATTAATGTTTCTTTCATTGAATTAGCTGTGGAGAGACACATTGCTGCTTGCCTAGTTTGCACAGGTCCTCGATTTCTTGTGGAATTTGCTAGACTAAAATCCCTTGGAAAATCTGTGGGAAGCTGTAAACGTATTGAATGGCCGATGACATTATGTTTCTGCTGTCAGCCAAAATTTGACTAATTTATTAAATCCAAGAAAGTAATGTTACTTTTGTAGCAGTTTTCCAGGAGATGAACTATTAGGTCAACCAGATTAATGATGTCCATCACAAGAGGAAAGCAATTGTTCCATTTCTCTGAAATTCACCAGTTAGAATCCTAGATAAGGCAGATGGAAATAATGAAATTATGCAATACAGAATGTGTCAGAAAATGTATTATCATATGTATGGTCCTCCACACTACTCTTCATTTGATGTTTCGGGGGGAAAAAACTGGTGTCGATGGTAGTTTTGATTCAACCATCAAGACAGCATTATCTAATAGAAATTGATGACCAGATACTGCTGTAGTTATGGCAGCACTGTTTTAAGTGCATGCATTAATTTTAATAGAGAAAAGTCTTGTGTACACTCAAACAACAGAAATAAATACTCTCCACTGAATTATACTTATTTAACAACCAAAGCAGTAAAGAACCCAAAATAATAACAAACACATTTAGACTCTGCTTGTTCATCAGTACTTTACTAATAATGAGCAAAAATATTACGTGTGCTTGCATATGTCTAGTGAATGTGGGTACTATATTGCGATTTCATGCTCAATGGAGGTGTCTATTACTCATTTTTATTTACTAATCAGAAATGAAATTAAGCAAATCATGCATGGCTAGTGGTTAACACATTGAAAACATTCCACTTGAAGATCATAAGATCACATGATAGATACAGATGAGAAATGCCATTTAGTCCATTTTAGCTCATTTATTCATAAATAGTTAACCGTTGCCACATAAAAGCATTCAACTACTTAAGTCATTCCATAGAGTTTCTCTTTTAGTTGCCCACATGAAGTCCTTTCTATGAGTTAATTTTTTTCTATGAAATAAGAAACAGAAGTAGGATTTCTGGGTATTGCTAGCTAGGCCAGTATTCATTGTTTATCGCTAATTGTCCAAAGGCAGTTAAGAGTCAAACACATTATTGTAGGTCCGGAGTCACTTATAGGCCAGATTGGATATGGATGGCGAAAGGACAAAATGGGTTTTTTTACCAATCCATGTCATAAATCCAAGAGTACTGTAAGACTTTACATTTAATTCAAATTTCATTGCTGCCGTGGTGGGATTCAAACTCATGTTCCCAAAACATTAACCTGTAGTTCTGGATTGCTGGTCTAATGATATTACTGTTACTCTATCACCTCACCTAAATAGGCGAGGCTTGGCATTGACAAACAGTGAGAACGACTTCAAGAAGACATCAAAAGAAGAGCAAGCAGTCTGTAGATCAAATTTTATCTGAATAAGTGCATGACAATACATTTTTGGGAGAGGAAAAGTGAACAGGAGCATAAACTGATTGCAAAGAAACATGATGGTGAACAGAGATACAGATTTAACAGTTCAATTACACAATTTCCTAAAATGCAAGTACAAGTAGATGAAACTGTAGTAAGGCTAACACAATTTTGAGTTTGATAACAGGAAACATGAATGTCTTTTCTGGGACATTGCACAACATTGAAATTGTCCAAAAGTAGAGAGTTGTGGTGAAATATGTATTTGGCTTCAAGGTAGTGACGCCCAACCCCATGATGGGCTGGATATTACATGTCCCCCATATATGTTTTTAGTTGGTTGGGCATGTAAAATAGGGTAGGTGGCCAGTCTACCATCTTCGCACTTCTGCCCAATCTGACCCTATTATTTGGTTTGTGGGTGGGTTATAAGATTGGCAGCCTGGCCACCGTATGCAATTAAGGGACAATTGAGCTTCCTAAAAGTTCAATTGATGTTGTTATTACTTCCCTGTCTGTGCCATAATATAATTGGCATAGGTAGACAATGGGAGAAGGCAACCCATTTTTTTTCACGATTTTAGCATTGTAGAAGGAAGTGGGGATCTATCTTCAGAGGAACCTTTTGTGTATCGGGGCACCCCTCCAAAAGATAGGATACACATCTTTTCTGCCTGCACATACTTTAAAACCCAATGTTCCACCCCTCCAACTCCTCCCTCCCCCTGCCAAAGTTGGCCAAACCCTCTCTTTTTATCTGTGTCTGGGATCCATTCAGGCTTTTGTCCGTACTGATTGCAGTACCAGCAGTGTCCACTTTCAAGTTCTGGCACTGCTGAGCATGCAGGCTAATTGGCTAGCTACCATAGATAGATGAAAGTCCTATTTTCCACTAACATAGGCCAGGTGCAATATGTTATGGCCAAGGTTGGGCTTGTTCGCTGTCTATCAGCTGGATGCTGACTTTCTCTGTCAGCCCCGCCATAAATAAAGGGATCAGGAGGCTGGTCAGCAAGTTTGGTCCTTCAGTTGATCTGTATTAAAACTTGCCTTGATGTGTCAAGTGCAGATCCTGGAATCCTAACAGAATAGGGGTCAGTTACACTGAAAGCATCAGCATTGTTTGCCTTCAGTTTCTTCCATTAAGCTGTTCAAACTGCAAACCAGTTGTTATTATCCACTTGGGAGAACAGTCCAAATTGTATGATGCTATGAAATTTTACAATGCAGAATTGCAGAATATGATTCAGTAAAAACCTATTAAAGTAAAATAAAGTAGAATGGTAATTAATATGCTGCCATCTCATTTTCAAAATTGGAAAAGTATAGCTTTCATATATGAACCATGAATTGAGCATATTTGTGACATGACATTTATTTTTACGCCAATTAAAAGGGTAGCACTTCAACACTTCAATTAGCATTTCAACAAACTCTTTATTTATTTATTGTCAACAAAAATGATAGCACTGTTAAGTATTATTTGGGTGCATAATAGCTACAACGCATCTATTCTCCTACTAAGCTGCATCCTCCAAAGGTTCTAAGACAACAAAGTCAGTTGTGGAACTCTGAACTAACAGAACCCTCAACGATCAGATCAATACTGTTCAGCTTTGCTTTCACTGTCTTAACATTTCAGTGTATTTTAAATGGCAATATTCTTAAATACCAGCACTGCAGCAACTTTCTGCTATTTTTTTTAAGTGACAGAAAATAAATCCCTTTGAACATTCAGGCAGAACATTGAAAATGCTGTTAGGTCATCTCTGAGCAGCCATCAAGTGTTTATTGTCTGGGAGTTCAATGTGAAACTGAAAAATGGCAGCAGTGAAGTGGTTGTCAGAAGCTGTAACAATCACATTAGACATAAAAGTGCTGAAGTCAACTTAAATGTATATTTTAATGAATTAATTAAAAGCTAATATTGGGGCAAGACATCAGGTCTATTGCCAGCTAAAAAATAAATCATTACATTTGGTTCTAGATAAGTCCATCAAAATTTAAATTTCTTCAAGGTGGATACTGACCGCATTCCTTCTAAAAATATAGGTCTTGCATCTTCAGTCCTCTCACCTCCTTTCACAAATGCCAAAATCTGTTACGATGGGCCGATTGTTTAAATCATTGGGCTCATTATGGAATGACATAATCATAGGTTTGCTGACCAGATAATATGATATATTTTGATTTTGTTTTGTTGTCCTTTTTTGCAAGAGAATGTGGGAGACAGATTGCTGTGACTATCATGGGCCTACAAACCATATTATCCATTGCTAGCACGCTGGGCAATGACATCGAAATGGCTACAAAGTATATGGGAGTTTTGCTTTTATTTTATCATTTGATTTTGAAGTGAGGCTAGACATGCTTTCTGATATTGTTGAAGGGAATGTGTCATTTGAACAAATTATGCAAATACAACGGACAACAAAAAGAATTGTTCAGGGAGTGAGTTCTTAAAACTCTATTGGTGAGTTAGACGAATCAAGGCCTGACCTAGTAGTGAAAAATAAGGAAAGTCAGTTGGATTCTTCAAAATTTAGATTTAGCATTCTGCTTTTTGAGTTTTTGTTAATGGAGGAAAAGAATGAGATGAAAAGTTAAAGAAAGAAAACAGATAGCTATGTTAACTTCCATCCACATTTAACCCCACAGCCACATCCACAGTATAAGATACATGTGAGCAAATGCGAGGTCTTGCACTTTGGTAAAAAGAATAGAAGCATGGATTACTTTCTAAACGGTGAGAAAATTCGTAAAGCCAAAGTACAGAGGGATCTGGGAATGCTAGTTGAGGATTCTCTAAAGGTAAACATGCAGGTTGAGTCCGTGATTAAGAAAGCGAATGCAATGTTGTCAATTATCTCAAGAGGGTTGGAATATAAAAGCACTGTTGTGCTACTGAGACTTTATAAAGCTCTGGTTAGGCCCCATTTGGAGTACTGTGTCCAGTTTTGGTCCCCACACCTCAGGAAGGACAGACTGGCACTGGAGCGTGTCCAGCGGAGATTCACATGGATGATCCCTGGAATGCTAGGTCTAACATATGAGGAACGGCTGAGGAGCCTGGGATTGTATTCATTGGAGTTTAGAAGATTAAGGGGAGATCTAATAGAAACTTACAAGATAATACATGGCTTGGAGAGGGTGGACGCTAAGAAATTGTTTCCATTAGGCGAGGAGACTAGGACCCGTGGACACAGCCTTAGAATTAGAGGGGGTAAATTCAGAACAGAAATGCGGAGACATTTCTTCAGCCAGAGAGTGGTGGGCCTGTGGAATTCATTGCCACAGAGTGTAGTGGAGGCTGGGACGCTAAATGTCTTCAAGGCAGAAATTGATAAATTCTTGATGTCACAAGGAATTAAGGGCTACGGGGAGAATGTGGGTAAGTGGAGTTGAAATGCCCATCAGCCATGATTGAATGGTGGAGTGGACTCGATGGGCCGAATGGCCTTACTTCCGCTCCTAGGTCTTATGGTCTTATGGTCTTACCTAAATTCAAAAATTCAAAGGCAATTGCTTTTGCACTCTCTACTTCACCAGGGAGATAAAACATTGGATTGCACACCATCTGCCAAGATGTAATCTGCAGACAGCCCCCACCACATGGATGTCACTGAACTTTCATGGGCTCAGAACTCATTTCAAACTACCCCAGGGGAAGTCCTTTTTGCCTGTTACTGTTCCTGCTTCACAATTCATAACCTTTCCGACCTTACTATCATTTGCAAACTTCAACACACTTTTTCTGTTTCCAAATCCAGGTCATTCACATATGCAGAACCAACTTAGATTATGCAGCATATCTAATGTCCCAAGGCATTTAACAAGAGCGATACGAATAAAAGCTTTTTGGCAATTTTTGACACACCAAATGAGAAATCAGGAAAGATGAAGCAAAAATTTGAACAAAAAGTTAGATTTCAAAGACTGTCTTAAAATAGGAGAGAAACATGGTGTAGAGGTTCAGGATCAGGAATTCCAGAACTTAGGGATAAGACATCGAAAAGCATGATCACCAATATGGATCAGTGAAAATCAGTAAGGTCCAAGAAACTATAATTGGAGAAGCAAGAGAAGTTTGAGCTGTATTTTCATGCAGTGAGAAATATTTACGGTAACAATCCAGAAATGTTCATTTGTCCTAAACCACTGCTTCTTACCTCCCAGATTTGTAGTGCACTGCAGAGTCATTTTCTGTTTGGGAACCTGATTTATTAATGGGCAGCTTTTGCTGCGATACTTTAACCCATCTATAGCGTTAGTGCCAATCTCTTTGCTGCCTGACCCATTAAGCAAAACATACAGTATAGCCGCCCATTCTGTCAAAAGGAAGATTTCTAATTGAATGCAAAGAATTACCTGGACATTAAATTTATGAGGCTTCAGTGACTGTGGAAATGGAGCGGAGACCTAGAAAGATTCTCCCTGAGTCTTTATCTCTTATCTGAAGATTCCTGCTGTGGATCTGAGGATTGCAGTAAGGAAAGCTGTCCGAAGCACAGAATGAAGATGTTATCAAATGATGTGTGCTCCCCCAGCCTGGAGACAGTGCTTCATGAGGATCCATGAGCTAAGGAGAGTAGAAAATGTACCAGTTGCACTTGCTGAGCATTCACACTCAGACCTTTTCAGTATTGACCTGCACTGCACTCCTCAGAACAACTTACCTTGAAATTACACTCACTCCTTTATTTCTAATCCCCATCCAAACAGCGAACACTCACAATGACCCTCAGTTATTGCCCTGTCACACCTCTACATTAATGTCATCCTCCACAAATGTTGTCATTCCCTCACACCACACAAGTCCAGTACTAACACTCACAACTCCCTGTTTTCTCTCCTCACAGAAGGGAGCGTTCAATTCAATAAGTAGCAGAAGCCAATCTATGACTGTATGAGTGAAGTGGAAGTAAGTTGGTGACATCCAATGATGGGGACCTAATCAAACAATGGGAATGGATTCTCACTTTCTCCACTGGGAAGAAGCAGTGGATGTGAACAGCAACCTACAACAAGAGCCTGAGATCTCAGAAGTGCTGTCCGGACTAACCTGAGGAACTCCTGCTGAGATTTCCTGGAGCTGAGAGGACTGTCTTCCAACAAAGATAACCGTCTTCGTATGTGCCAGGTATGACTCCAATCAGTGGAGAGTTTTCCCATGATTCCCATCAATTCCAACCTGGTTAAATGGCTCTTTTTAAACCCTAAATTCAGCTGGTCTGGGAGAAAAGTATAGAATGAAAGCCAATTCATCTTTTCTCACTCGGGAGTTGGAAATTTGCAGAATCACACTGGAACTTGGGGAACATTGCCTGGGATCTGCTTCCTCAGATTCAGAGAAAACTTTACCCAATCACCTTTACTCATCTACAGGACCTCTGTCACTTTCCAAATCCAATCATTATGATATACTAGAGAATGTCTGGTAGGTCATCTATTCCTTTTGCCTTTAAATCTGTTGGCATCAACTCTCTCCTCAAATCACTACCATGGCAAACTGGCATCCCATCTCCAAAACCTTTTCCACCTACCAAACCCATTCACATATTTAGCAGAACTACATATTTGAACCAGGTATCCAAGTGACCTGGTCACATTGAGATTTAATGCAACCCTGACCTTTACAATCTCTGGCAGTGCCATCCTTAGCTTTGTGTAAAGGTCTGGGTCTAGTTGCAGAAGATTACATTGTTCAGTGAATACCTCCTTATTGAATCTGATTTGTCTCAGCCATTGTTACTGGATGAGGTTGGGATATTAGCATTGCCTGCTGAAAGGCTGCTATGAGTAGGGCCTTCTACAGAAAGCCTTCCCGTTTCTATAATTTCAGCTATATTTCTCGGTATCAACCTCCACTACGACCCCAATAACCTCTTGTGGTCATATGAGCACAAATGAGCAAATCCTCTTTCTTTCTTCCTAGATGCTTTGGCTCAACAGAAGACCTCCAAACACAAGCTGCAGTACTTCCAAAATCTTCACCACAACAAAAGTAAGTTCAAAGCACTTCACCGCAAATAAGAAGGCAGTCCCTTTAAATATGGGTGAACACCACCATCAGCTGAGTATGCCTAGATGGGAGAGACATTTACTGGATTTGTGCATATATCCAAATGTTCTCCTGTGGTCTCCCTTCTATGGTTCTATGCTTTGAAAGACATATGCATCAAATCAACTGAAATCACTGATTGTCACCACAGCTACTGGCTCACAAATAGCATTTCCATGCTAACATCCTTCCCAACATCAAATGTGGCTGTGGGGTCCATGCTATTTTATGTCCTGCAGACTTCCATAACATTCCAGCTGTGGAGTTATAGAGAGCAATTTTACAGTCAAGTGGTTTCAGGAATTTAGTGGTTGCTGTAAGAAACCTCAAAATATCCAATACTCCCTTTATATTAGAAAAGAGACGCTGGGTGAACTTTTCATTTGCCTCTCCTAAAAATGTGGTGGTTTTACACATTTGTGTTTCCCATTAAGATGAAACATGCAACTTTGCATCTTTTTGTTTTCTTTTCCAACACTTTAAATAATATTACAACCAAGGTTGCAGAAGCTACAAAGCAATACTGTCACCTGTCTGACTGCTATAAAATCTTTGACTGGTTCTTGAAATATTAATGTAATGGTTGTGCTTGACAATTAATGACATGGCATTCTTCCAGTGTCAGAATGTCCCAGAGTAACCGAGCCAACTGCTCATGGCTGCCCACAGCCCAAACCAAATGATAAAGAGGATTGAGCAATAGGTTGCAGATTCAAATAGTCTGCTAAGATGTGCCTGAACTCACAGGGGAAATTCAGCAAGGTTTCCTATTGCTGTTGACCTCAAACATCTCTTCAGGTTCGGACTCAACTATGATGCTTGCTGTCGTGGAGTATCCTGGTAGTACTCATTGTCAGGTTTACAGCAAGGAAAATATCCATGATGGCAAGGTACAAGAGAGGAACTGATACTCATGGATTTGCAGTTCATTGAGCAGACAAGGCTGTTAGAAGAGTAGTGGTAAGAACTATGGTCATGGGTAGGATAACACCGATAACTAGTAATCCAGGGACCTAGTGTATTATCCTGACAGCTATGACTCCTTGCCAGCTGAGAATTCTAAACATAATTAATTTTAAAATTCCAAAATAAAGAGGTAATGTTGACCATGAAAGTCTTAAATGTCATAAAAAAGTTCTGATTTACCAACATCCTTTGGGAAGGAAATTGGTCATTGTTACTTGTTCTGGCTTGTATTTTACTCCAGCCCCACAGCAATGTGGTTAGTTGCTAACTCTGAAATGACCTTGCAAGTGACTAAGTTATGTGGAACGTTGATTCTCCTTCTCCTTGGATGCTGCCTGACCTGCTGTGCTTTTCCAGCACCACACTCTTGATTCTGTCCATATGCAGCAGGGCCTGGACAACATTCAAGAATAGACCAATTGGTACAAATAATATTTGTGCCATATGAGTTTGAGGCAATATTCATTTCAACAAACGAGGATGCAAACAATCTCCCATCACACTCAAAGCATTATTGTTGTCTAATCCCTCACTATTAACTTCCTAGATGGGTAGGGGGGAGGGGTGGGTCATCATTAACAGAAGCCTAGCTGCACCAGTCACATGACTACAAGAGCAGGTCATAGGTTGGGTCTATTATGGCAACTCACCAACTTTTCAAAGACTTTCCACTATTTGCAAGCCTCAAATGAAGACCATGATGCAACATTCCTCACTTGCCTGGATGGATGATATTTCAACAACAGTGAGTAAGCTTCAAACCATCCCAAATATTCATTATCTCCACCACCACTTACACTGACAGCCATATATACCATCCACAAGATGTACTACAACAACTTGCAAAGGATCCTTCAACAAGAACTCCCAAATCTGTAACCCCCACCATATAGAAGGACATGAGCAACACACATGTAGGAATGCCACAACGTGCAAGCTCCCCATCCCAAACCCTAACCCTATTGCAAGTTACACACCATCCTGGCTTGGAAATGTCACCATTGTTCCCTCTTTGTATGATGTGCTCTTCATTCTGAGCACTGGGGTGTATTACAGAGCACCTTGAGAAAATGTTTCACAGCCACCTTTTCAAATGACAATTAGAAACGGGCAATAGTGCTAGGCTTATCAGTGAGGCTTACATCCCATTTTTAAAAATCAACAAGGGAAAATAGAGCATTTATGAATCATAAAGTGCAACTGTTACAAATGTGCAGAATCATCATTCAATGTTATCTGTTTATTAACTCACTGACTACATGCCCACCAATGACAGTCCCATTATGGGCAGCAACACCCCAAAGTAGATGAGGTGGTGCTGTATTTTAGCTTCAACTTCCAAGCAGAAAATGAACAATAGTTCATCAGTCAATAATTTTATGCAACCAACTCCTACCCTCACCCTCCACTTCACTCCCATCCATCTCTCCCACGCTTCTTAGAACCAATTTTGTTTACTATTACTTCAATGAAAACAGACATCATGTAAAACAGATGACTGGTTCATGATTGCTATTTTGCTGTCAGTGATCAAAGTAAAAATCTCTCCATAACTTCAAAAGCAAAATGTTCTCTTAGCTACATATCGTTGTCTTGAAGTAAATTTAAGCCAAATAAATTGATATCGCAAAAGCTTTTCCCCTGAACAGGAATTGAGTCCTTAACAGCTATTGACTTGGCTTCAGACAGCATGCTTTGTTTGATATCAAGTGCAAAAGCAGATTGAATTCGAAGGAGTCTGTAGTTAAAACTGTCACCAACTCAAAAGACCACATTTTTATTCCCCAGCACAGTCAGCCCTACCCCACTGAGCATCAAACATATGTTCTCCAATTAACAATAATTAGTAGATAGATTATTATAAAGCAATGATCTGATTAGTTGTGAAAACAGCCATTAATGTTTGTTTAAAGATTACAAGGCTGATTTTAATCCTGCCTGTCTGACAGGAACAGGGCAGGAAAGTGGTTAAAATGGAGAATGGGTGCACTGTCGAAAGTGGTCAGGAGAGGAAAGGACCGAGATTATTGTGTCACATGGAAGGTTCACAACCAACAGAGAACAACAATGACTAAAACTAACAGGTTATTGGTTGCATTAATCAAATCTTTCAGTATAAATCAAAGCACTCATTGCAAGGGAAATGGAACATAAAAAAGGGAAGTTTTACTGTAGCTGTACAGGACCTTGGTGAGACCATATCTGGAATGTTGTGTACAGTTTTGGTTGACTTATTTGCTGAAAAATAAGTCATTTGAAGTAGTTCAGAGAAGGTTCATTCAACTCATATTTGGGATGAAGGGCTTATTAATGAAGAAATGTTGAACATCTTGAGTCTGGACCAATTGGATTTTAGAAGAACGAGATGTAAACCTTTGAAACATATAAAGTTCTGAATGGACCTTTCAGGGTAGTTACTGAAAGGATATTTAGTCATGAGGCAACAGCCATTATAGTATAGGCAAGTAATTCTGATCTATTTGCTTTAGGACAGATGTTATTAAACTTGAAAGGGTTCAGAAAAGATTTACAAGGATGTTGCTGGATTGGAGGGTTTAAACTATAGGGAGATGCTGAATAGGCTGGGGCTGTTTTCCCTGGAGCATCGGAGGCTGAGGGGTGACCTTATAGAGGTTTATAAAATCATGAGGGGCATGGATAGGGTAAATAGGCAAGTTCTTTTTCTTAGGATAGAGGAGTCCAAAACTAGAGGGCATAGGTTTAAGGTAAGAGGGGAAAGATTTAAAAGGGATTTGAGGGGCAACTTTTCATGAGAGTTGTGCATGTATGAAATGAGCTGCCAGAGGAGGCTGGTACAATTACAACATTTAAAAGGTATTTGGATGGATACATGAACAGGAAGGGCTTAGAGGGGCATGGGTCAAATGCTGGCAAATGGTACTACATCAGTTTGCGATATCTGGTTGGCAATAATGAGTTGGATCAAAGGGTTTGTTTCCGTGCTCTTTAACCCTATGACACTATGACTGTACAAATGGTCTTTTCCCAATCTGACCCTTTAAATATCCCTAAATGGAAAAATAATTTGTTTCACTTTTTTTGTGTGTTTGGAGCACTAGGAATGATTGTCTGGAACCTACAGGAAAGTTTGGGCACCTCCAAGACTTACCAAATCCTTTATCATCCACAATTGCCTCTGACCCTCATCCCATCGTTTTTCCTATCCCAGTGCCTGATTCTTAACACTTCCAGTAAGCCAATGCTACCTGCTAACATTTCATCAGTCAAACTAGCTTCAAGTAGCAGACTACCCTGAAATAAGCTAATGAGGCCCATGAGTGAACTGACAAATTGAACCAACCTCTGTGTACCCATTTACCAATTTTATTTCTAGTAAAATTGAAGTTAATGGGAAACAAGAGGGAAGATCTCCACTGATTGTAGTTATACCTAACACAAGGGAACTGAAAGACGACACTCAGACAGTGATGCAAGAATTTCTCAGATAGTATCATAGGCCCAAAGATCATCAGTGCTTCATAAATGACCATCCCTCCATCATAAGGACAGAAGTAGGGATGTTCTATGATCTATTGCAGTGTTCAGTCTATACACAACTCAACAGGTATTGAAACATCAGTCCATGCCTACATGCAGCAAAATTTAGATAGCATCAATGTTTTGTTGATTCATGGAAAATAATATTGCTGCTACAAAAGTGTCAGGCAAAGTTCATCCCCAAAAATAGAAAGTCTATCTACCTCCTTAATCACCACCCCATCTTGATATTCAATAGAATTACCATCATTGAGTCACATACCATCAACCTTGGGCTGTCACTTTCTACCAGCTATTAACTGGGCCAACCGTGTGCATACGGCAGCTACAAAACCACATCAGACCCTTGGTATTCTATGGTTAGTGACTCAGCTCCTGTCTCCCCAAAGTCTAACTACCAGCTACATGTCAGGATTGTGAAGGAATATTTGCCTGGATGAGTGCAGCTCCAACAACAAAAATGTTCAACACCATCAAGGATAAAGTAACCCACATGATCAGTACCCCATGCTAAATATTATATTTCTCCAACATCAATGCACAGTGGCAGCAGTGTGTACCGTCCATAGAATCCACTACAGCATCTCCAAACTCATTGCAAGATATACACCATCCTGACTATGAGCTATATCACCTTCCTTCATTGTTGCTGGGTAAAAATGCTGGAATTTCCTACTTAACAGCACATGGGAGTACCATCACCACACTGACTGCAGCCGATTAAGAATGTGGGAATGCACTTCCTAAAGGAAGGTAGTATTTGCTTCTCACTAGTTATGTTGTTTCATTGCTGCAAGAAGAAATTTGTTTCAAAATTTGTCATGAACAAGTTGTCAGATTACCTGAAGCCTCCCTGGAGATGCTCGTGAAAGAGGATGATCTGAATTGTATTTACATATTGCCAACTGAATTAGAGATGGCTCTCTGATGAGAGTGATCACACTGTCATAATTATATCTTGATGGATTGTCTCGAAATACTTTTGTTATTCCTTGACAATATATTCTAGAAGGTCTAAAAATAAAGGCGCCTAGTTATAAGCACTGAAATTTGACTGCTTATTTGGGTATAACAGAGTTGATAGCAGGTGTTCCCTGACAGTGGTTGGGAAACATAATGCCAACCAGATATAGGAAAGAGATTTCCAAGGCTCCCTGTTCCAGGAATCTTACCCTGAGGATTGAATATGATGAAGGAAGTGCTTCGATGATCTTACTAGGGCAGCAAAGATGAGCACTCGATTTCATTTTCTTCATCCCCCTCTCTCTAAATATATGACAGTGTCTTTCACCCACACTTTTATTTCAGTACATTCAACAATTCCGTTTACACCATCACTATATTTACCACTCTGCACATGATCCTTCAGTTTAATTGTAACTATACTTCCTTGCTTTCATTATACTTACATCAAGCTCACTTCACTTGATAGTTCTTGCAGATAAATAAACTTTCTCAGGACTCGTTCCTTATTTCATACATATCTTTCCCATTCAGCACCCATTCACCTGTTTGAATCTTGCTTTTTCAGCAGACAGCAAAGAGACCTTGGAGTACAAGTTCTTTATAGTAGAGTTGCAGTTAGACTGGATAGTGAAGAAGGCATTTCTTTATTATGCTTTCCTTTATTGGTCAAAGTATTGAATACAAGAGTTGGGAGGTCATGTTATTGGTACAGGATATTGGTTAGGCCACTTTTGAAATATTGTGTGCCGTTCTGGTCTCCTCCCTATTGGATGGAAGGATGTTGTGAAACTTGAAAGGGTTCTGAAAAGATTTACAAGGATGTTGACAGGTTGGAGAATTTGAGCTATAGAGAGAGGTTGAATAGGCTGGGACTGTTTTCCCTGGAGCGTCGAAGGCTGAGGAGTGACCTCATAGTGGTTCATGAAATCATGAGGGGCTTGGGTAGGATAAATAGACAAAGTCTTTTCCCTTTGGTGGGAGAGTCCAGAACTAGAGGGCATAGCTTTAGTGTGAGAGGGGAAACTTTTTTCATGCAGAGAGTGATACATGTAGGGAATGAGCTGCCAGAGGAAGCGGTAGAGGCTGGTACAATTGCAATATTTAAAAGGCATCTGGATGGGTTTGTGAATGGGAAGGGTTTGGAGGGATATGGACTGGGTGCTGGCAGGTGGGACTCAACTGGGTTGGGGTATGTGGTCGACATGGATGATTTGGATGGAAGGGTCTATTTCCGTGCTGTACATCCTTATGACCCTATGACTCTAAGCACTACACATCTGTCCTCTGCCTATCAATAACACTTGACCTGTCTTCCTGTAGGCAAAAGATAACTGCACACCTTAGTCATAAATGTAGCAAAAGCAGGGGGATGCAGCTAACTAGGAGCAACAAACTAAACCACCACAGACTTGGGAACATACAAACGTACGAACAAGGAACAAGAGTAGACTCACTCAGCCCTTCAAGCCTGCTCCATCATTCAATAAGATTGTGGTTGATTTGATTTCAACCTCAACTATATATTCTTGCATATCCCCAATAATCTTTCAACTCCTGGAAATCAACAATTTATTTACTTCAGCTTAAAAATATTTAAATATTTTTGCATCCACTGCCTTTTGAAGGGAATTACAAAGACTCACAACCCTCTGAGAGAGAAAACCTTTTCTCATCTCAGTCTTAAATGTGCGTGCCCTAATCCTTAAACTACGCTGCCTAGTTCTATATTCTCCCACAAGAGTCTGAGGGTCATAAAGGTTTACGTCACAGAAAAAGGCCCTTTGGAGGAAACATGTTTTCAACATCTACCTGGTTAAGTCTAATCATGACCTTAATTAAATTAAATGTTTCAATTAAATCACTGTTCTAAACACCTCATCATACAGGCCTAGCCTCGCTAGCCTTCCCTCATACTGCAACATTCTCAGAACTGCTTCCATTGTATTAACATCCTTTCATAAGTACAGTGACCAGTACTGCACCCTATACTTCAGCTGTGGTCTCACCAATGTCCTGTATAACTTCCCTATATTCAATTCTCCAATTGGCAGGCAGCTACCACCCATCTTGACGGGTTCCCCTACTGTGGGCTGCTTTCTTTCTAGAGTGAGAAGGCGGGGGCATGACAGGAGATGAAAGTGGGTGGCACTTTCTAAGCTATTACTATTGGTGTGGGTGAGGAAGTGTCCCAAGTGAGTGAGTAGGCAACGCAGAGGCCATGCAGCGTTAGTGGTGTCAGGGGTTGGGGTACCTGACAGCAAAAGGGCATGTGTTGCATGCAATAGTGAGAGCATTGGAGTATGAGCCTTGGTGGGAATTGGGTGCAGTACCAGTGATAGACCGAATATGGGGTATGGGAGCGAAGATGGTGGCACTTATGCTGCAGAGCGCAGTGGCTCAGTGGTTAGCCCTGCTGCCTCACAGAACAGGGACCCGGATTTGATTCCATCCTTGGGCAACCGTCTATGTGCAGTTTGCAATTCTCCCTGCATTTGCGTTGGTTTCTTCTGGGTGCTCTGGTTTCCTCCCACAGTCCAAAGATGTGCAGTTTAGGTGAACTGGCCATGCTAAATTGCCCATAGTGTCCATGAATGTGCAGGCAAGGTGAATAAGTCATGGGAAATGTAGGGTTATAGAAATGGGGTGGATCTAGATGGGATGCTCTTCAGAGGGCTGTTGTTGACTCAATGGGCCAAATGGCCTGCTTCCACACCGTACAGATCTTATGATTTATGCGAATAGAGAAGGTCATTGACTTGGGTGGCAACCTCAGACTGGATTGACATGGTCTAGTGTCATGCCTTCAATGCTGGTCTTGAAGAAGAGTAAGTCCTACCAGTACACCACCCTGTCCAGTAGGACCTGAAGGTCACTGTCCACTAAGAGGATCACCAATTTCTACTTGTCCACCATGTCTGGGGCACATATCAGTAACTGTGGAGGTGGAGATTAGAGTCAAAATTAGAGTGGTGGTGGAAAAGCACAGCAGGTCAGGCAGCATCTGAGGAGCAGGAAAATAGACATTTTGGGCAAAAGCCCTTCATCAGGAATGAAACCTCATTCCTGATGAAGGGCTTTTGCCTGAAACTTTGATTTTCCTGCTCCTTGAATGCTGCCTGACCTGCTGTGCTTTACCAGCACCACTCTAATTTTGACTCTAATCTCCAGCATCTGCAGTACCCACTTCACACCCAGTGAATGTTGAGTTGTTGTGGGAAGGGTGTGTGGGAAGACGAGGCTGAAACTGGGCTGTTATAGAAGTGGGGTAGGTAATTAATGATGCATGTTTTGGAATATATGATGATAAAATTCACTAGGTTCTATGATGGAAAACATTGCAAAACTCCTGATGTAATTTGCAATGTAAAAAATGTAAGATTCAGCTGAAGGACATTAAGGAATTTGGAGATAGTGCAGGAGCATGGCACTGAAGATAATGGTCAGCGACAATCTAAAATGGCAGGCAATGATGGATGGGCTGAATGGCCTATTCCTGGTTTTACCAATGTTTCTAAACTTAGTCCACAATGGTACCAAAGGCTTAGGTAGAAAGAAGGATGAGATCATGAAAGCAGATATTAAGAAGTTAAGAGAGAAATTTAAATTAGATTCCCTACAAGATGGAAACAGGCCCTTCGGCCCAACAAGTCCACACTGACCCTCCAGAGAGTAACCTACTCAGACCCATGCCCCTACATTTATCCCTGACTAATGCACCTAACACTATCGGCAATTTAGCATGGCGTATTCACCTAACCTGCACATCTTTGGATTGTCAGAAGAAACCGGAGCATTGGGAGGAAATCCACGCAGACACAGGGAGAATGTGCAAACTCCACACAGACAGTTGCCAGAGACAGGAATTGAATTTAAAGCAAATTCTAAAAAGCAGTAAACTCAGGATTACTCCCAGTGCCACATATTAGAGTCCATAGAAATAGGAGGATTTCTCGACTGAAGAAGTGGTACAAGGATTGGTGTAAGAGATATGGCATCAAATCTTTGAAATATTGGGACCAGTTCTGGAGTGTGTGGAGCCTGTACAAACTGGACAGGTTAGACTTTAACATACCATGATATCCTCTCAGGTAGATTTGCTCAGGCTGTTAAGGAGTGTTTCAACTAGCTTGATGGGGCTGTTGGGACCTGAGAGGTAGCTCAAATTGGAAAGATGTTATGGGCGGCACAGTGGCTCAGTGGTTACCACTGCTGCCTCACAGCGCCAGGGACCTGGGTTCGATTCCCACCCTGGGCAACTGTCTGTGTGGAGTTTGTACATTCTTCCGTGTCTGTGTGGGTTTCCTCTGGGTGCTCCAATTTCCTCCCACAATCCAAAAGATGTGCAGATTTGGTGAATTGACCATGCTAAATTGCCAAATCGGGTAAATATAGGGTAGGAGAATGGGTCTGGGTGGGTTACTCTTTGGAGGGTCGGTATGGACATGTTGGGCCGAAGGGCCTGTTTCCATACTGTAGAGAATCTAATCATGTAAAGCTAGTACAGTCAGTTCTTCTACAATGCGATGGTTGCATTCTTGTGCAAATAATAGAAAAATTGCACTTCAGAAACAGCGCAGAAAGTGTTGTCACTGTAATTGCATTGCAGCCAACACACATTAAAAGTTCGTACTTTAAAAACAGCGTCCCCAGTTCATCAATCACGTTACAGCGAATTTGCATTGACAAAACGTGTGTTATAACAGAACGACTTGTAAAAGTGGCAAATGAAATCAGAAACAAGTGAAATAAAGGTGAGCTTAGCTTGGAATGTGTAATAATCTCAAAAATACAAAGTTAAGGGCTTTACAGACAGATGAAGGGGTCTCAGGCAGGAAAGGCAGGACTCAGGGCTCCAGAGACCGACCCAGAGAATGCCTCTGACCATCATCCTGAAATGTTCAAAGCTTTTTTAAAAAATGTGCTCAGCCTAGCTCCTGAGTTTTCCTGTATGTCACAGCTGAGCCCATCTCTCCCCTGCTGAAACTGTGGAACTGTCAATGCCTGTGACTGGGCTGGTAGTATCAAGACCCCATTCTGTTCCTTACTTACATTAGAGGCAAGTGTAGACCCATGACTCGATTTTCACCCCGATATCAGGGTCCCTATTCTGCTGATAAATTTCAACCTTTTAATTCTGTTTCATTCTCCTGCGGTGCTGCCTAACCAGTTAAGAATTTCTAGCATTTTCTGTTTTCCTTTCAGATTTCCATCCTTCACAGAGTTTTGCTTTTGTGCAAAGCTTTTTGGAAGCAGTTCCTGGAAGTTCACTCAACACTAGCTGTTCATGGATGAATCTAGATCAGCAACAATGGGACAAGAATTCCAACCAAAATGGCAATTAACAGGAATGCCTACTCCTTGAACAAACAGCACCCCATGGTCCAAGGACAAATTGCTTCAACCCTTCAACTCATATTGCACTCAGCAAAGGGACAATTAAACTGGGAGATTGTAATACATTCTCCATGTGATCAATTGGTGAAATCAAATCTACAACAGATTGATAAAATATACATGTGAATGTAAGGTCTTGAAGATGCAATAAAAATTTGCAGAGGGAAAAAGTAACAGCTAATATGGGCTCTAAGGTGATTTTACCTTGCTTTGGACTTATAAGCTGTTCTGCATAAGAATATCAAAATAATAAAGATATAAATACATCAATATTGTGTTGTCTGCAGCTCTTCACTTCATCCCTCTGGCATCTACTCAGCCATCTGTGCACACCAAGATTAAATATTTAATCTCTTTGGTTCTGCTATTTACTGCTGAGGTGTGTTACATTTTTCTGTGATTATTTTTAAAGATTAATAGTCACAGTGAATTCAACTATGACTGTTACTTATAGAATGGGATTTTTAAAATGACTACATTTGTATGGTTTCCCACAATGCAAAGTCATGGTCAGGGAAACCAGCATCCTGAATAATCATCAATTTATTTTATTCCCTGATGCAGAAAGTCTGGTGTAAATGGGGAGCAATAATTTAATCTGTTACTCGTGCCAAGAGTGCAGTAAACTGAAGTACTCAAGATACCAGTGTTATTTCATGCACTTTGAATACAGTACCATAAAAAAGGTTATAAAATGCTCAAGTAATAAGACGAAAGTTCAAAACCAACTTTGCAGCAATCAGAACTTAGTGGCTCCATGAAAACTTTTGAGCTTTTGTACAAAGGATTAGTGAGGGACATAATTAAAGGAACAGCAATGTTAGTGTTATTTATGCTACTTTATTCTCCTTCCACCAGCTCAAGGGGGGAAGGGGCTAATTTTTAATCTAATTTGTGGCATTTGAAATTCTACACAGAGATTTCTTATGCATCTCCTGAGCTCAGTCTTTCTCCTTGCAGCCCTGCTTTTCTTCTTAAGGGACTGCATCTAAATCCTACCAATTTAGTCTATATGCGTCGAACCAGCAAGTGCTAAGGATTGTTTTGCATAGATTTTATTGAGACACTGTTACCATTTGCTTTGCACTAGTTCTGTTTAATTACATGTTTTGAACACACTTTGTTTTTCATCTTGGGTTTTTTCTTCACCTGAGCCCATTGAGTTAAAAAAATTATTTCCCCTGTCATTTAATTTTCCTTCTTTTTGTGATCTGTAATTGGCCCTGGGTTTCTGACTTTTTGCTAATAAGCAGCTTACTCTCTCTCCCTTTAGACATAACCCGCACTGCACTCTTTATGTTATGAATTTTACAAGGGATTTTAATAGATGCTTTAGGCTATGCAAACTGTTGTTAAAAAAAAGAAAAGCTTAATGCTCAAGCCTTGACACAGAGGACATGTGAATGTCTGCTTATTATTGCAGTCAAGTCTCAAAAACTTTCATTAAGATTTGTCAGGGCCAAGAGGGGAAACAAAATCAGGACTACATGAAGGAATATTAACCTCATACTCCACAACAAACTACAATTAGTAAGTACTCCATATTAACTCTCTTTGGACAGAAATGCTCATTATTTTTATACATACATAATAAAACTGCTTATCTAAGGTCAAAGGCCTGCTTGTGGATGAAGAAATGAGGAGGTGTCAGAGCAGGAGAAATTGTGATTTGTATTCTTCATTTCAAGATAGCTCTAAAATGCTACACAGGGAATGGAAGGAAATGTTGAAAGTGGGTGTCAGGCTGTCAGTAGTCTGACAGCTATGGTAACTACCCTCTAATCCAGCAGGCTCCAGCCATGCTCTCAGCTGACACTGCAAGGGTTGATTGACAGCTGAAGTGCAGGCACTTTTTACAGGCAGAAGTGACTTTCAGTCTACAGAGCTGACAAGCACAAAGGAGAGATTTGCCCTGAATGGTTGGTAGTGAAGCTTGGTAAAGGGGTTATTGAAGAGGTCTTTGAAAAGATGTCAAATTCAAGCTCTGGTCATAACAATACTGTTAATCACAGCAGTGGACAGTGCCTTGCTGATGTTTGAACTGGTTGCATGGATAGATAGGTACATTCAAGAAAACAATCACTCGAGAGTACAAAATATTGTCTCAAAAGGCAAACGCGCAAAAATTTGATAGTTTTGTACAACCACTTCTTAAAAGTGTTTAAAATTTTAGCTCTCCAAAAGCTTAGTGAACTCACACAGGGAGGAGCTGAGCTGTACAGGCCCCAAGTTTAATGCCCTTTTATGGTGGAGCTTGCCAATCTCACATCACAACCACACCACAAACATCACCACTGAAGCTGATGGTATGTATTTATTTCTCCCCCTTGATGATCCAGAAATGGTTTGGGGCTGAAGAAAGTCAGGCAGGAGAAAGTGAGGACTGCAGATGCTGGAGATCAGGATGAAGGACTTTTGCCCGAAACATCTATTCTCCTGCTCCTCGGATGCTGCCTGACTGCTGTGCTTTTCCAGCACCACATTCTCGACACGGAGTACCCTCTAAGAAGTTGTATGTGCAGGTTAAGTAGGACTGACTGGACATATGATACAATGATACCCACCACAACTACCATCCCCAGGCTCCATCACAATTGGATTTTTGAATTGTCTGGTGTTGTTCACTGTTGGCCAACTGGCACCTCAATGGGGAACTGCAGTCTCAAGTACTGCAGAGTCGAACTGAACATTTCTGCTCAGTCTGGCTCCAGAGGAATTTTTAAAAAAATAATATACCTTTTGAGGATGGTCATTGCTTTCCAGTCATCCAATTTCACAGAAGGGCTCAAAAATAGATGTCTGCTCAAGCCCTCATTTACATAGATGCAGGGCCTAATGTCAAGTTTAGCAAGTGTTGGGGGTCTCTTGACAAAGTTCTACTCGAAATCTCTGATCATAAGCATTTCAGCCACCATTTAGACCCAGGCAAGTTCATTCCTATAGCTGGATCTTATTGCAGTAATTTTATGCCCTGAAACAAAATCCAATTTCGACCACTAAAGATTAAGGAGGGGTATTTGTCAATGTTTGCAGGGCAACTGAGTGGTGAAAGTTGAGAAGTAAAAGAAAACAAGTGTATCAAATTAATATTCATGTAGTTTTGAATATTGTATTGATATCTGATAATTTAATTAAAATATGCATACTTCTTGTGGAAAAAGACAAATGAAATCAGAATTTATTTGTGTGTCAGTGAACATAAGTTATTATAATATGGAGCTAAATAGTACTTCAAAGATGCTGGATCTGAAATTGTTGATTGAACTTACCAGATCCTGAGATAACAGCCTTTATGCAATTAATAAGTCCTGTTTATTTTGTGGTTGACTGGTTAGCCTATTGTAAAAAATGCAAATTAGATTTATTTAAACTGTCTTTTAGCTCATTCATCTCCCAACACAGATCCATGTCATTTGATCATTGAGAAGCTGCCAGATACTACTGTTCCACTCAATGTGCACATCTGACTGATGGTAACAAAATGAGATTCTGAAAGAATTTGTTCACCAAAGAGAATTGAACTATTCATCTCCTTATGATTATCTTAAACAATAGATACTGCTCCTTTAATATTCCATTGGTAACTGGAGTATCTGGTGTAGTAGTGAACAGAAATATCCCACAACCAAATCCAGACCTGGATTTTCTGGTGCTGGCCATCCGTTAAAGCAGTTTAAATTTGATTTCTAGCATTAGAGAATTCCTCTCACACAGAAATTTGACATACTTTGGAAACACTCAATTTTCTGCTGGGTAGACTGCAGTGGAAGCACTCAGGCTGAATAAGAAGGCATTCATTTTAAATATTAATAGCATTAGCCTTGGCTTCACTGGTACTGTTAACTTTGATTCAGAAACTCATGATTTCAAGAATCACTACTGAAACCTAAGTATAGATCTAGGCTGACATTTCAGTGTTGTGGTATTGGTGTATTATTATTTGGATAAGAAGTTAAAGCAAGGACTGATAGGTTACACAACGCTATTTGTAGAATGATTTGGAGATGCCGGTGTTGGACTGGGGTGTACAAAGTTAAAAATCACACAACACCAGGTTATAGTCTAACAGGTTTAATTGGAAGCACACTAGCTTTCGGAGCGACGTTCCTTCATCAGGTGACAATCACCTGATGAAGGAGCGTCGCTCCAAAAGCTAGTGTGCTTCCAATTAAACCTGTTGGACTATAACCTGGTGTTGTGTGATTTTTAACTTTCTATTTGTAGAAGAACTGGAGAGCAATTCTGGTATCCCTAAACCACAACCATAAAAGAGATAGACTAAAAGGTCATTTGTCCCATTGCCATTTGCAGGATCTTGCTCTGTTCAAATTAGTTCCAAACCAACTATGGCTACGTTCCAAAATACTTCAAAGCACTTTGTCATGTTGTGAGGATGTGCTACAGGCTATGCATTAAATTATGCTCTGCTTGTTTGTAATTTTAAATCTTGTCTACCCTGGGAACAATTTACTACCAGTCTAATCTGCAGACTGTCCAATGTAAATTTAGCATATATGTCCAAGGCTACTAGGTGGGAATAAGTCTTCTAAAGAACATGGAAAAGAAAGAGCAAAGTAGGTAGTTCTTGGTGCATACCTTTTAGAAAAATCCATTTCATCTGCCAAAATTAAAATGGCACCCAATGACCATATGATGGCTTGGATGCAGCAGTGAGTTTGGACACTTGCATGTCAGCCCATTACTATGGGTTACAAGGTGACTTGCTTAAGCACCTGGTTGTTTAACAGGTTATAAACCACTCCTGGAATCTTGATGTTGGACAAGGGAATACAGATTTTTACCTTTGCCACCTGCTAAATATATTCATCATTTTCACATTATCTAACAGATGCAGAATAAAGTTCAACTCTTGTTTTACACCAAAAATATTCTTCCTCCACATTTTCTTTACAATTTTCATTTTCTGATTTTTTCACTATGAGCAAGTTCTCACTGTAATCCTTGATCAGAAGGATCAAAGATACAGCCCAAGGTAAAGGCCTTCACAAATTATAGCAAATGTAGAATATAGAATATTGAACATGAACATTAACAGTATAGCACAGGAACCAACCCTTCGGCCCACCATGTCAGTGCTAAACTTGAAGTCATCCCATCTGCCTGCATGTGGCTGGTATCCAGGTGGCATAGTAGCTCAGTGGTTAGCACTGCTGCCTCACAGTGCTAGGGACCTCGGTTTGATTCCAACCTTGGGCAACTGTCTGTGTGGAGTTTGCACATTCTCCCTGTGTCTGCGTGGGTTTCCTCCGGGTGCTCTGGTTTCCCCCCACAATCCAAAAGATGTGCGGGCCATGTGAATTGGCCATGCTAAATTGCACATAGTGTTAGGTGCAGGGGTAAATATATGTTAGGAGAATGGGTCTGGGTGGATTTCTCTTTGGAGGGGCAAAGTACACACTAACGACCTTGTCCACTTCCTCTGGCTCCATGCATAAGTTCCCTCCTTTATCCTCAAGTAGAGCTAACCTCTTGCTCCTAAATTATGTTAAAATGCTTTGGCATTCTCATTAATCCTACTTGCCAAGGGCATTTCATGTCCCCTTTTTGTTGTCCTAATTCCTTGTTTAAGTTTGTTCCTGCTTCCTTTACATTCCTGAAGGGCATTGTGTGATTTCAGTTTCTTAAACCTTACATATGCTTCCTTCTTATTTTTGACTAATCTTTCAATATGTATTGTTATCCAGGGTTTCCAAATCTTGCCATCCTTATTTTTCATTCTTATAGGGAACTGCTGGTCCTGAACTCTGATCAATTGGCCTTTAAAAAACTCCCACATGTCAGATATAGATCTATCTTCAAAACCGCCGCGCTCCCCCCCATCTAACATATCCAGTTCTTGCCTAAAACTGTTGTAATTATACTCACCCAATTTAGCACTTTCAGCTGAGGACTAGTCTTATCTTCAATGATTACTATCTTAAAAATTATGGAATTAGGATCACTATTCCCAAAATGCAACCCCTCTGAAATTTCAATCACCTGGCCAGACTCATACCCCAATACAAGGTCTGGTATGGCTCCATCTGTAGTTGGACTAACTACATAATGTTTCAAGAAACCCTTCTGGTTGCATCTCACAAATTCTGCCCCATCTAAGTCCCTGGAACTAAGTCCACCAAAGTCACAACAATGTAGCAACTCAGCAAGAGACATGTTAGAGTGATGAATGGAGAAGTAACTTTTACCAGCCAGTTATCATTCACTCTCCTAAACAACCAATGCAAGTCTGCTGGTAATTTCCTCAGAAGGAAGAGTTGGGAAATACATTAAGGCAAAATTGGACTTGAATTGAAGTCAAGGACAATATCAAAGATAGAACAAATCAGCTTTGTACTTATTGCTCCCATCTTTAAGGTCAGGTAAACTTTTGTTTTATTCTGTACAAAAGAAAATGCATTTTAATGTAAATGAATAACTTTTCATTATTAATAATCAAAAGTCCATTATTCTCCATTTTCTTGGGCTGTAGAAATAATTTGAATCATTTATTTCTCTTTTACATGATGATATCATGGTGATATATCTCAATCAGTGTGATCAAATTAGTATAAATATTGCATTTATAAATTCAATTAATTATTCTTAAAAGTCTCTAATATATTATTACTTTTTTCTACAACATCTCTGTGTAACTGTATTACCATTAGGTAGAGACAAACTGATTTTACTAAACCTGAATGGGTCTCCCATCCTGACTGATGACATTTTAGCCCAACTCCCACTTTCTCAAGAACTGCAGGAGAACATGGACAAGTACTTTAACGCAATAAAAAGACCCATGGCTGGATATAAATGTAAAAAACTGTGTGGAATAGAAATTGGACCTCATCACCTTAATATTTACCGGCATAGAATGTGAAGGATAAGATCCCATTTTGAAGACCAACATGTGCTGCCCAAGGCCAATGTTTCCATCATGAAGCCACTGCACAAGTGCAAGGATATTGTGCCAGTTCCAGCACATTGTTTGCCCTGTCACCCAAACAATAATCAAAATAAAATACAAATAATCTCATAGCAAGGAGATAATGCCAGTAATTTTGAATCTATGAGTAGATTTTGTATAAATAAGGTACTTTAATCCTGGTTAGGCAACTAAAGTAGGAGCTTATTTCCCAACCTTCTTGGAAAGAAGTGAACAATAATTTATACGATCAGCATAATCAGAAAATGTTTCATTGAGTAATAAGATTAAATGAACTGGTGGTTGGCTTGGGACAATGCAGTGGGCTGGAAGCCAGGTGATTGGTGAGCCTGGAAGGCAGCTGAGGTTCAAGCAAGAGCAGAGCCCCACCCTTGGGGAAGGTAACTTGCTTTGCCTTAGTGACAGATAGATTCCCAACTTTCACTGTAGTCTTTGATTTATGCAGTTACAAGAAAAAAAGAAAAGGAAGAAAGCATCTGCAGAGTACCTTGTTAAGCACTATAACATAAAAAGCACTACTAAGTAGCAAGATATTGTTCAATACTAGAATAAGATGGATTAACGGAAGTATCATTGTTATCAGTAAAAGTGATGGTGATTTTACAGACACTAAGCCAAGTTTATTTTGTACCAAGCAATAGGTTATCCCTTTATATTCTAACCATGTTTCTACCTGACTATACTACAGAGTCATGTCAACTAAATTTTAAATAAAACTCAAGTTATTGGCTGGGATCATTTCCCATTACAATGCTGATGACAGAGCTATGTGAGGTCGAGGCCTACAGTGGACTTAGATAATTCTGTTAGCTTCTCATGAATTTCTGTCATAGAATTGAGCAACCTAATCTTCAATTAACAAGTTGAATACATTCTGCACCTGCTGGGGTGCATGGAAATGTAACTGACATAGATAATAAATCTTGTTATTTCTAGCTGCCAACTTTGAGCGAATTCTAGGCACTGTCTTGTTACCATCAGCAAAGATATATAGAAATATAGGCCATAGTGAATTACAGTTTTTATTTTGTGAATCAGTATGTAATTCTTAATTCAGATATTGTGCGATTAATATTTGAGAACACCCAAATCAAATACAGGGGCCGTGTTGCATGATCCACTCTTGCTAGCTTCTTTAGTATGCAGTCAGAGCTAACTGTGCTGGGTAACCATGTGCTGGGTAACCATGAGCAGGAAGCACAACATTCTGAGAGATTAGAACATGTTTGGGATATCTACTCTACTTCCAGTTAGTCTGCAGAATGAAAAGCATCATGATAATGTTAAACATTGACAATCAACATTCAATCCCTCAGTTTGGAAAAATAATGAAGGCAGACTCCATGATAAACAAACAGACCCTGTTTCAGCAGTTCCTTTTGAACAGCAAAGAAAGAGATTATAAATGGATTTGTAAGCAAGAATTAGAAGACTCTCACTTCCTGCCCTTTCTCTGCCAATATTTTAAAAACAGAACCCAAGGAAAAAGCAACTTTGGAAAAAAACTATTCATCAATACTCAAAAACATCCACAGATCCTCCTGCTGCAGATACAAGTTAACAACTATTCAGCTGCGGCCTCAGGTTTAAAATCTAATACCTCAAAACTATAGATACTAATAAATTGTTTCTCACTATCTGTACCAGACACTCTCATTTAAAATTATTTCCTGCCTCTGCGCATGTTTGATGTCACAGTTACGTTAATTTTTCTTGGGATTGGTAAGTAATAAATTTCATCTTTCTTTCACTCAAGGAAACCTTGATAATTTTCTCTTTCATTTTCTAGTGCATAACATTAAAGTTACTGAACAAGTAATAAAAGTGTTTGTTGTGACCAGCTGACAGAATTAAAGAGTTAATTTCTCTTTTTCACCTTGTGGTAACAATGGGGACAAAAACAGAAATTACTGGAAAACTTCAGTAGGCCTGGCAGCATCTGTAGAGAGAAGTCAAGATAACAATTAGGTTCAGTGACCCTTCTTCAGAACTGAAGATATATCCACCCAGTAGGTAACAAATGGGAGATGCACCTTGGCTGGATCAGAGGGCAGGCAGACATTCTAGAACACAATGTGCTCTGGAAAACACAGGAATGTCACAACATGACAAAATACAGGTTTTAAGATTCACCAATGCAGCAATGAAAACCTTAATGCTGGATGTAGATAGGAGAAAAAAGGCCTCCCCATTAAACACTGAGAAAATAGTAGAAGCAGATATCAGGTGGTCAAGATCAGTGAGAGCATCTTGAAATGCCACTTCCCTTTAACTGGGTGACTACCCTCACAAACTATTCAACACATCATAACTTCTTTACACAGCTACCAACAATCTCGATCACAACTCATACACCATATTCATAGCTTATTATCCCCATATTACAATGTACACACTGCCAGCTATTCAACCTGAACAGACACATTACATGATCAGATTACACCACACTCAACATCGCATGTTCCTCTCTCTCTCACAGTACAAAGTGTGATTATAAGCAACATCAGTAAAACTGGCAGGGGTATTCCTCACCCCTGTGGAGATTACCACACCTGAGGCCATAAATCCATTGAAAATGGTTGTCTCCTCAATTCGAGTCCTCCTTCTCACAATGTACTTAATTCCCTCCCTACACTTTCTTTTTCTCTGTGTATTGTTGAGCCTTGCAGAAAGCCTGCCGTCATTGTCAGGAATAAAAATGAATCTGACAATAACTTTGTGCACAGAGCTTGGAATCCATCCTTCCACTGTAGACGTAGTGACCAATTCATTTGCAGACACAACCATGAGGCAGTTCCTGATGACGGATGTCATAGCTTCCATACTAGCTCATCCAATACCTCACTGCTGCAGAAGATCAGCCTGACACCAGGCAAGATGAGATGCTACCATCAGGGCCGCACATACTTATCTCTGAAGAAGCTTGCAAGGTTTCACCATTGTTCTCTATCGGATTACGAGAGTTACTAAGGTCCACCACATAAAGATGCATCATGAAGGTTCATAAAATGCTCTTTATTTTTATATTCATTCTAAGAATGAGCGTGTTGCTGACTGGACCAGCATTTATTTGTTATCCTTTAATACCCAGAGAATGGTTAAGAGTCAATCACATTGCTGTGGGTCTCGAGACACATGTAAGTCAGACCAGGTAAGGATGGCAGATTGCCTTCCCTAAAGGTCATTAGTAAACCAGATGGATATATACAACAATCAACAATGGTTACATGACTGCCATTAGACTAGATTTCATACCAGATCTTTAAATTTCATTTTCATCATCTGCCAAATTGAGGTTCAAATCCATGTCCTGACAACGTTAGTCTAGTAGTCTGGATTATCTAAATGTAATCACTGTCTCCCCAGCTATGATTCTGAAATGGAGGGAAAATAGATTTCAGTTTTCACTTCTATGAAGATCTGATTTGTATTTTTTGACAAGGTCAGAAAATAGTTTTGAACATTGAGTTCAAGACAGCATTTATAATAAGTCATGTGATTTCATATAACAGTCCATTAAACCAACTGGGGCATTTGTTGACTTGTCTTTTACAGCCAACAAAATCAAAGAGAAGCAAGTTCATTCAGGACAAAAAGGCCCTTAACAGCAGAGGTGCTGTTAGTAGCAATCTCCAAACAGTAAGAATGGGAAGAGGTTCTGAGGTGCTTTGAAGTTATTGTGATAAACGTTCCAGAAGCATAAAACTGTGGGAATGTGAGAGAGGAAGATATCCTACAAGGCTGTGAAGATATGAGTTCAGGGAACTCCTGTAAAATGATAATGTAACTGAATTAGCAGTTTGTTTTATGGGTCTCGGGGAGAGACATTAAATGAGGAAAATAGCATCGAGTAAATGCATAAAAATAGATTGAATGGAAACTAAGTATAGTAATGCCAGCTGAGAAAGAAGTTTTAGTGTGGAAATATGGGTGTCTCTTCACTGAAGTCTGAGAACCTGTAAGGATATTTTTGGGAGAAAAGCCATGAATTTTTCTTTCGAATGTTTGTATTAAGGTAATTCCATTAGTTCTTGTATAGTATTGTACAGTTTGGGTTTTTCATTTTTGTGTAATGAACATTAATTTTTTTTTGTTAAAAGAACATTGGCAGCCTCTTAAGAATATATTCAGTGACGGAATTCCATGGTAAACAGAAAGAAATGTGTTATATATGCACCCAAGCGAAAGTGAAGACTGATGCTGCTGGAGATTAGAGTCGAGAGTGTGGTGCTGGAAAAGCACAGCAGGTCAGGCAGCATCTGAGGAGCAGAAAAATCGATGTTTCAAGCAAAAGCCCTGCCTGATGAAGGGCTTTTGCCCTAAACGTCGATTTTCCTGCTTCTCAGATGCTGCCTGACCTGCTGTGCTTTTCTAGCACCACACTTTTGAATATATGAACCCAGTTCATTCTGGGATTTAACTTGTCCAGTATTACCATTAGCTGGGATCAAAACAAATGGTCATGTCTCTGTGAAGCACAAACTTGGTGTCCCTTTTCAGGATAACAGTAAATGTATTTTTCACCACTGCCCAATCCTCCCATGACCTTGTAGTTTCTTGTCTGCTAGACAGCTCAGACAGCTGCTTCCATAGTCAAGGTAGTGCAGTTCATAGCTGGGCCTTCGAGGGCCACACCAGTTCAAGGTCATTCTGCCACATCATTTGCAATCTCTGCTGAAGTTCTGCAGTCTTCAACCAGGCGTGCTGCAGCCACAATGTTAGTTCTGCTCTGGAGAACAAAGAAGAAGGTGAATGGAAGACAAATGATACTAGTTGACAACTGGATGGAATATTGGGAGGTTTGTTTGATGAAGTTGGTTGCAATGTTTGTTTTCTAGTCGCTTTTATTTCTGAATTGTGACCATGAGGATGGTGTCATGGTCACAAAAAAGGTACAGATTTTGTTGAGTAGGCATTTAAGTAGAGGATGGTTAGCTCAGTTGACTGGATGGCTGGTATGCAATGCAGATGTGAACCCACTGTCAGCCACAAAGACCCTCATGATGCAGGGAGGATTCAGGAGCATCGGAATCACTCGTCCTCCATGGAATGCTCTGCTGATGAGAGACGGCCAGTGGAATCATACTCCATCCAGAGATGGTGGTCAGAACACCATGTTGTATTGTGTTTCTGTAATGGAACACCTCCTTCCATTGGGGTCAATAAGAGATAGGGGATGACATCCCCAACACCCTCCCACATCAGGATTCCATGAAGGTCATGTCTGGGGTTATATACAGGTGTCGTCCAGACGGAGGATGCCTCTCAATCCTCAGAATCTCTGCTCCAGACAATTAGAGAACAGACTGAGGCTGTGGGTTGGATGGTTAGGAAGTTGCAGCATTCTGCTGAGTAAGAAGATGAAGATGTCCTTCAGTCAGAACAGCATCTTGAACATTCTACAATGCAGCAGTACGCTCACAGCAGCACAGATAGCACTTCCTCATGAAGCCCTGACTGATAACTGACCAGACCTCTGTCCAATCTGTGTGCCTCTCCCCAGCTGCCTTGTGTGATGTCCCAGACAGGTTGCACAGAACTGACCATGGCCCACTTCCCGGCTGTAAAGCTATGGAGAACCCCAACAGCCTCAAGCAACCGACTGACTGTGTCCAAGCCCCTGCACTGATTCAGAGGCAGAGCTTGACTTTCTGTGTTGGCATCTCCTGACTGACGGCCGTATCCTTGACCCAACGGAGGATTACTCTCATTAGACTTTGAGACATGGTCATTTGGTTGAAGCACATGCAACGTGTTGGCTGTGTATGCTGTTGGTACAGCACCTTGTACAAACTGAGGACTCACACTGCTGTACAGCAACATGTCCATCTCTTTGACTGATCACTGCTGGCAACCTGCCTGGCTTTACATATGTGCTAAAAGGCAAGGCAAGTCAGATGGAAAGTAGGTATTTAAGCTCTGGCTGAGGAGACAATATGCAAAAAGACCAGACATGCACGCAAACTCAAAGTGAGTGAATGTTAAGAGATCAAGAGAGAAGCGCTGGGATGCACTCTGGTTGCATCGTGAGCTGGATGCCCATCCCTACCCACATAATGTCCTGGCACCAGCATTACAGTGAAAGGTGGGTACCAGTATGCTCCAAAATGTAGCATTGAACTGGAGTATTATAAGAGTATTGGAGATGTGCCATGAAAGTGTGGACAGGCTGGAGCACATCCAATACCAATCTCTGTGGACAGGGGCTGTACTGTCCATGGAATGTGCTCCGGGAAGTTGGAGAGTGATGCTCAGAAGCATACAATGAGCGGGTGTCATCAGGTACCATCTCTGACTTTCATATCACAAATGGTCATCATCTAGTTTCTATCCGGTGGGTGACAGAATTTTAAAGGCATATAATTGGTCAAGATTAGTCAATAATGGCATACTAATACATACACCTGGGTGCAAAGACACTCTCACTCATGAGATTCTTGTCTCACCATTCAATACTTGGTTCAGAATCAAGGGAGAGCTAAATCAAAATGGGGCTGGAAGGGACATTGATGCACCTCAGCCTTCATGGGACACATCTTCTCAAAATACATCAAGTAGGTAGCACGCTAGCTGGAATGGACATAACCACAAAAAGAAACAGGCAGTCAGGATGTATGCATCTCTTACTTGGACCTATTGATAGCTCCTTTAGTCTGGTCAAGCACACAGCTCTTGGGTGACAGAATAGCACAATCAACAAACTAACACAGCACAAGTAAGACTGACCTTTAGGACCGTGTAATAAGAATCATAAGTTCAGAACCAAAAATGAAGAAAAACAAGGAGGAAGGACAATATCAAAATAAAATGGGAGGGAGAAATAATACACTCCAGCCTCCACCACACTCACCTAAAGCACTCAGCTCTTTGTAATCTAGAAATAAATCCATCACCAAATTTACAAATATTGTCCACTGGGGCAGTATGACAATAACCAAAAAATCAAAAAGGAGGGAAAACAGGATGAAATCAAAATAAGTTGAAAGGGGAGTTAATTCTCTCCACATTCTGTGACCCATGCCTATCCCCGCAGCCAGCTCCTGTTTTAAAAAATAAATCCATCACCAAATTTACCAGTCACCCAGTTGTAAATTACAGGGGACAACCTTTCAGGGCAATAGTCCTCAACTATATTTTTTAAAGTAGATCCAGTACCAAATTAACAAAGCAACCAATTAATTAATTAGAAATATAGCCCACCAGGGGCAATGTAACAGTAACAAACATCTGAAAGGGGAGGAATCAAGGAACAGGACTAAATCACAATGGATTCAATGGGGAACATCATGCAGTCCAGCCCCTGTGGTTGCTGGTGGACACTGTATGCTCATTCTTGAAGTTAATGAACACAGTCATGGAAGAGGGACAGGTGGTCGGGAATTACGACATCCCCCATGACCTAATGCTTGTGCCTGCCAATGGCTCCTTTAGCCAGACCCAGGAGGAGATCCTCCTATCTGCCTAATCCCCTCTGCACAAAGTGCGTGAAGATAAGCCAACTCACGTTATTTGTAAACCCACACCAAATCACCCACTCTTCTAAACAAACAAACCAAAAAAAAGGAGACATTGAGTCGAGATGCTACATAAATTGGTGAGTGTTGTATACCATTAGCATTGGTGATGTTACTGGGTGTTAGCAGAGCTCAAGTGAGTGTGAGGAAGCAGAGAGGAGATGGTGGCACTTGCCCTTGTGGAACAAGGAAAATCATTAACCTTCTTTTGATACTGTTAAGCATTTCTCTTGATGTACAAAACCAAAGTCTAGGCCAACGGTATCTGGCATCATGGCCTCCTGTGGTGCTCCACGGGAAAGAGGATGGCTCTTGAACCAACACCTTTCAGTTCAGGACTCAAAATGTTAACTCTGTTTTCCTCTCCATAGATACTGCCAGACTTGCTGAATTTCTCCTGCATTCTCTGTGTTTATAAGAGGATGGTTCTCTTTTCCATCCCGCCTGCAAGACCTCTGGTCCCTTTGACTGAGGAAAACATTTATGATTAATCTTGTTGTCGTAACTAGATCATCAGGTTCAAGAGCTGTATCCCTGATCAAAGTTGAAAAAAGTTTTGTCAGGTCTGAGATGCTGCCTTCTGCTGGAGCACATGCAAATTCTGTGTCTTCTGTAAAGGAAAGAAGAAAACATGCAATATATGAAAATCAAATCCATATTTTTAAAAAGAAAACCCATGGTTAGAGAATCCCTTATGCACTGGAAATATAACACTAAGGTTGTATCAACCTTGCCATTTAGTGTGAGAAGTTTGATGGAAAACATAACCTCCATATAATAGCATGTCACAATTCAGTCAATTTTAGCCTTATGTTTCAGAGCATTCACAGGTTGAAAGACAATTTTTAATACCAGTAAATAATTTGATATTACTACAACTGATTTATTTATGTTTATTTCAAGCATAAAATATAATTATTGAATCTGAAAATTAACCATTACTAAGTTGATTTTTAAAATATTATTGATAGACAAAAATTACTTTTTGAAATATTGCAAAAAAAATTAGGTCAATCAAAGATGGCTAATTTACATGATTGCAGGCAGATGAATTGATAACAAAGACACTGTCTCAATGTTAACACAGCCGATTAGGTCAAGTTTTTACCCTCTGAGCTCTTTTCCTGTAAGTGACGCGTTCTGATGTGAAACAAGCAACATGTCAAAGCAAGTTGAAAGATGTAGGCATTTTATGCCATGTCACAATGACAGGCCGATGAATATTTGGGCCATTAGGGGCTTATTAGTGAATAAATGACCAGATGGTTCACTGATGCACAGAGATGGACAGAACTGGATGCTACTAATCAGCACTGTCTGTACTTGGTGTCAAATCACATGACACAGTAACCCATGGTTACTGAATAAAAGTTTCCATTAGCAAGTCAATTTTTCAATGTGTTCACTGTAAACACTAGACCCCAGTACTATAAACCTATATGAAACTCAATGTACTTATAAATAACAAAATTCATCAGAAAAGAACAGAATGTTAGGAGGAATGAATATAATGCAGTTCATGTTAATAAATAAATAATACCAGGTTTTATTTTAAGGCAGCTGCAATATTCATATTTGAAAACTTAATATGAAAAAAGCTAGAATTGTTCTTCACATCAAGAGCAATATCTAGAGGAACAATTTTTTGAAGAGGTTAGCAACTTAAAACAGTCACATTAACACATCTGAAATCCATTGGTTGCTAAATTAAGACAATACACAAGAGAAAATTTAAGGATGATTTTTTGAATAGTGCTTTTTTTAACCATTTCCAAAAATGTACAAATATTTCACCAATCCCTCGAGGATCTTGGTAATATTTTACAGCCAAACATTAAAAAAACTCGAAGTTTTGTTGTTCACTTGGGAACTGCATTAGGAAGTTGCCTGCCTGAATTGTTCAAGAGACACATACTTCAATCAGTTATGCAGTCAGTTCAGATAAATGAACCATACATATATATAAATGTACATCATTAAAATGGAGCTGTTGGACACAGCTTAGATAATTGTTCAGTTCTTATCTGTGGTATTCAGATCTTAACATACTATAGTAAAACCAATTTCATTTTTTGCACATTTTCGTTCATTCAGATTGCCATTTATTAAATATCAGTTACTTTCAAAATCGGTCTTAATAAAATATTGTGACAGAAAGTGGGCATCTTATAGGAATAAGAAATCAAACACAATGACCTAATATTTATTTTCAGTAACAACAGTTCTGCTTTTCAAAATAAAACACTCTGTTAAACTGCAGAACTGGGTTCAAGCATAATTAAGAATTTGGGAAGAGTTGGGCTTCTTTGGGAGAAATTTACAACATGCAGCTGATCTGGGCAAAGAAAACATTCCAGGAAATGCTTGGTTAAATACACTGATCTCATTTCATTGAAATCAGTAACAAACTAATATCAATAGCAATAGGATATAATACAAAAATGTGTATTGTTGGCATCTTATTATGTGTGCTTAAAATAGTGTGTGATTATTACATATCATACGCTAATTGCAGTTCATTAATGTTAAACCGTAATGGCATCAGACCCCAGTTAATGGGCTGTAAAGCTTCTGCAGTGATACACAGCAAATAAAAACAAGTTAATGAAGTCAGCCATTGAAACTGCATTACATAACCTGAATATATGATTTCCTAAAGCTGGTTTGTGCTTGTCACCAATACCCAAAACAACATATTTAACAATTTTTCCCATGCAAGACGCACTTCAAAAAAAACAAACATATAGCTTAAATTTAAAGAAAAAACTGGTAGTCTTTAATGTAAATTATACTTTTTTTCTGTGGTTTGTTTAATCAGCGTATGTAATAATGCATCTGTGATATCAATTTGACACTGTTGATGAATATTGAGGTGTTATGACCAGACAACACTTAGCTTTCATGTTATTGTTAGCCCTTTTACCCTGTGTCATGAGAATAGTTTACATCCATTTATGACTCTTGCTTGCGTTGTTATTGACATCCCAAGATGTTGGTATTGGAATGGAAGTGTATTACAGACTGACTTCATTATTCAAGATCTCTACAAGCTCTGCCTTCAACATGTTTTAAACAGCACACGACAAATCTACACTTGTCATCTAGATTATTATTGGACTATCAATTATATGGGCACCTTTCAATTAGTATCAAGAAATCTCACAATAAAATAGCAGTTTGGTCAGATATTAAGATTTCACTTGCCTCCAGACAGTGAAGAATCCGGAGACTACATCTCCCTTCACAGATTGGCTGGCGATGGTGCGCTGATCTGAATGGTCTGTTATTATAATTTTGGAAGGTAGACAAGAATAGATTATAACTGAATGAGTCATAGGTGAGTAGATATGTGACAGAATTAAATAAGGAATTCAAACATAACCAAACAGCCATTACATTAAATTCCATGCATATATTAAAATAAAATTATTTCAAGATTTTGTTATTACAAAAAAATTACCTTAAGAATAGATTCCTACAGTGTGGAAACAGGCCCTTCGGCCCAACAAATCCATACCGACCCTCCGAAGAGTAACCCATCCAGATCCATTTCCCTCTGATGAACTCTATGGGCAATTTGGCACAGCCAATTCAGCTGGCCTGCACGAGGAAACCCACACAGACACGGGGAGAATATGCAAACTCCACACAGTCACCCAAGGCTGGAATTGAACCTAGGATCCTGGTGCTGTGAGGCAGTAGTGCTAACCACTGAGCCACAATGTCACCCCATTGATATGCTTTCATGGATTTTTCTTAAGATGGGGAATTTATATGTGTAAAAACTAACATAAAAATAGGCTACTCCGCCCCTCAAGCCTGCACCACCATTCAAATGCATCCTGGCTGTTTTGTATTTCAACTTCACAGCTCCATGTCCCTTGATTTTCATAAATCAAGTCATGCTGCCATCATGGCACAGAAAAAAGACATTTGGCCTATCAAGTCAATGTGGTTTATGTGGAGGCATCTAAACCATTCTGTTCCTCTGCACCATCACCGTAGCATGCAGGTTTATTTCGCCATTAAGTGCCCAGTCAATTTTCTTTTGAAATCATTGACCCTTTTCCATTCCACCACTCTTGTGTCAGTAAGGTGCAGGTCATTAGCACTCACTGCATTATAAGATTCTTCCTCATATCCTCTGCATTCTCTTGACCAAAATTTTGAACCTGTGTCCCCTAATGCTCATGGAGCAGCTTTTCTTTGTCTACCTCATCTAAGCCTGTCATTACCTTGTACACTATCAGATCACTCCTCACTCTCCTTAACTGCAGTGAGAACAAGCCTAGCTTCTCAAGTCTAACCTCACAGCTAAAATGGTTCATCTCTGGACTCGTTCTATTAAATGTCTAATGCACTGTCATAAGTGTGGAGTCAGGAACTAGAGGCAATCTTCTCATGTGATCTAACCAGAGCTTTGCAACTTTTTGGTGTAACATTCCTGTTTTTGTGCTTCATGTTTATATTTATGAAGTCCAAGATCCAACATGCTTTGAAAACTACCAAGAGCTCAATTTTAGAGTTTTATTTTGTTCAGATTTTGCTATTGCACACAGAGAATCCAGAGCAGAATGTGAAAACATTTGGCAGCATGCCGAAAAAGACAAGTAGCTTTTGGTTAACTGAGCCCAAACCTAACAGAAATCAATCAGTCTTAGTATCGGAAAGTTCTATTGCCCATGTATTCACAGCCTTTTGTGGAGTGGGGGAGAGGGATGGGAAAGACTGGGGAAATTGTGGATTTCACCAACATTTGTGTGGAAAATGTGTTCCCAACTGCTCTTCCCAATAGCCTATATTTAATTTAATTATCTTCCCATATTCTTGATTTCCCCCATTACAGGAAATGGCTCCCTGAATCTGTTCGATCATGTACAGCTTATCAAAACAAGTGAATGCACTAATGGAACCAGGAAGAGGGAGTGAACAAGAATATTTACATCATCCTCATTATAACATAGGGTTACCATATTTCTGTTCAAGGGAAACCAAGCTCAAGGCACATGCAATGTCCCCATTTTTGGAAATGGATAAGAATTATTAAATGACGATGGTGATCTACAGAAATAATTTGCCATGTGAACATCCCTCACTTTATCAAAAATGTTTACTCTAGTCTCCAAAACACACTGCTCTTTTTATACATCAAAACCATCATTGGCCACTGAAGCTTTCGCATTGTGAAGAAAAGCATCAAGACTGAATGAGCTCATTTCAGGTAAAATAAAACGTCGTGAATCACCAAATCTGATCAACGATTCTCTTTATTTTTGCCACTATGTTGCTTAAATTGCCCCTCCTTTTGATCACTCTCCTGTTTATTTAGTTCACAGTCAGCTCCAATTATAGATTCCTTTCTGTGAAAGAACAAAAATGTTCAACAAGTAATTCCACCACAAGTTAAAATCATTCGTGAGTTATCCAATCAACCTGTTTGTTACTCTCTAAAACCTCAGTCTTTATAGAACAATACGATGAATTGTTTTGGATTTTTGTTTAATACATCAGCGAGCACTGAGGCAGATCAGTAGTCAGTGATGCCAGACAATGAGGTCTGAGTTGAGATGTTGATATAAAACCTTGTCATTGTCAGGCTTAGTGTAACCCAGATCCTGTTGTATTGGACAGGTCACGTTCATAATATAAATGCTTTTCTTTCAAATAGTAAGCTATTGTACTTTCTACACGCATCACATATCTTTGTTGGAGTGTCACTTCCACAGCGCTTGAACCTGTGATCATGAAGGTGTGGAGCAAGACTGTAACTCTTTGAGCTCTGTAATGATATTGACACTCAAATCAAAAACTAAACAAGACCACAATTTATTAGGCAATATCTAAAAATTGTCTGTTGCTACATTTCCTGAATTGTAAAATATTTCAAAACTTACAATATCTTTTGCAGAGACTTGTAACCAAGGTTATTCAGTACACTGTGGGTTAACTTGATCCTAATTATCTGGTTAACCTTTTGAGCATTTATGTTGTCATCACTCTTGAAATGTACTAGTAATCATTTCAAAAGCAGCTTATTTTAAATGTTAATGCAATGCCAATATTTTGATGCGGGGTTGGAAATATGCAGAATAATTTCTTAAATTATGATCTTCTGCTAAAAAAAAGAAAAGTAATTATGCTACCTTTGGTGCAGAAAAGTGACTTCAATTCTTGAAGTGTTATCTAGAAGTGTAGATCCTAACTGTAACTATTCGTTCAACAAAGAAATGTAGCAAGAATTGTAACAGTGAAATTGTACTTCAGAAGTGAGGCTAGGCTATTAGACTTGCCAGTTGCATTGTACCTCTCAAGATGTCTATTTTTTTCAAACTAATTCTTCCAACTATTTGGTTTGTGGGTTTATTTCATGCTTCCTCATGATCAGAAAGTAAACCTTTAAAATAAATATATTCTGAGCAACAATTGAACGTTAAAATATCAACAGTTTTGAAAACACCCAATCAAAATAGATTTGATTCCAGTCATATTAGTAATTACATTTATCTTTGCTGAGAGAGTGTGTGGTAAGGGTGTTCATTGTATGGCTGTTCCTGAATGTTAAAGGTCGTATGTCAGTTTTATGGGAGTAGAGTAGGCTGTGTCTAATGAACTGCTGTTACAATATGTTTTGAATATGAATACATTAATTTTTTAAATGTCTTTCAAATATCCTCATGCATCAGCCTTTTTAACACTGATAATTTGACAGTGGACCCTGGTTCTATCTGAGTGAGCTCATTGGTGCTTACTGCACACCTGCGCCTATCCATGCATTAAACTTTGATCATAAGGCTCCACGCAAATGAACTGTCAGATCATTACTGCATTTGATGCAATATAATCTGTCTAGAAATTAGCATCTCCCATCCACACAGGAATTTCACAGCACATAGGCCAATGCAGTATTTGAATATGCATTTGTGGAGATTCATATCCATTCCCAATCCCTAGAGAGTACAAGTTGAGAGCAGATTTGTGAATTAGCATGTCGAGTGGGAAGAGTCCTTCATTTCAGCTGCTGCAGATGCCGCTCCCTCTCGTTCATTACAGTTGCATTTCATCAGCTTTATGATGTCCACATGTCAATTGAGTGTGAGGATTTTGCACACAAAAGAGCCTCGGGGAAAACGACTTCACTGCCTAATCAACTGATTATCATACCTCAAATGGGCTGCAGTATGCAGATGGAAAAACATGGCTAGCAAGGGTAAAAATCAGAGAACATAACAGATTCTAAGCATTAAGTCAAAATACCAGCAGACATAAAATGCAGTGATAGCAGAGAGGGCCTCTATTCACTTCACAGACCTTCTACCTTATGCTTTAACAAAAGTGCCTAACATACACAGATGCACTATTTAACAATGCTGTCCCCTGCTTTCATCAAAAGTGGGTAAGGTTGCCGAGCTAAGCTCTGAAGAATAAAGGGGAGCAGGTCCCTAGTGATAGGCAAAAGCTGAACATCGATGCCAGCTTCCATCTGTCATGATAGCCTATCTCTGAACCTTCAATCTGTCAGAAGCTTGCTGCCTCGCTGAAGGCTCCAGGAGATTTGGTGCACTAAACACATTTGACAACAGCATTATCGCTGCAAGGAGCCAGGCAAAATGCCATCAATGTGTTAATTGAAGCTAGATGTGTAAACTGTCACTTCTCATCTTTTTTAACACCACCAATGCCAACATCATGCACATAATTTCTATATGTTACAAACATAGAATTATGTCATACCTGGTGGCGTGAACTTCCCCCATTTGTGAACAATATGTATTTTACTACTGCTGCATTACAAACCTTTCAGAAATAGTTAATTTTATTCTTTTGAATTTATTGTGGTTTACCAAGGTATGTTTTAAATGAAAAATGTAGTGACTGCATTGAGTTTACATTTTGTAGATCTCCCCAGATGTCTTTGAAGTTGTAAAGTTACCTCCACCATCCACATAATTAACATTTGTTTATGAACATATCTGATGTTGGATTTACATAATCTATAATATGCTTAGGCAGAATGGCCACGTGGCTATCTTCTGTATTATTGCATTCCATTCTATGGGTGGAGGAAGTGCTAATCTGATTCCAATCTCAAAGCAGTTGCGAGATTATAGCAATGGAAAGATGTTTTAAATTTGTAAACCTGACTCCAACCTGCCCACTTCCAGTGTTAATGGAAGTGAGCCAGAGGTGGGCATGTGGGAGGTTGGCGAAGTATTTGGCCAACATGCCCTCAGGAGATAGATTGGCCACTGAAAGGAGACTGATCTTCTCTTTTCTTGAAGTTTGATTTTAAATACACATAGGTTGAGATTTATATGATTTGTTAAATCGAAAGGTTGAGAGGAATGAGAAGAGCTGAATCCATCAAATAAGTGGCTCCAGTGTACTCTGGTGGATTAGGATGAACAGAACTGTTCCTACAGGGTGAAGCAGCTTACCTCCACACAATCAGACCCTCTGTAATCAGCTGACTTTGTAAGCCCATGTAATTGACTAACACTGCAATGTCTGACTAACTCCTACAGTATCCAAATCTCTCATGCAATTTTCAAATATCTCCCACATTGTCCAGGTATCTCCGTAATGATCAATATTAATGACTTGGATGACGGAAGTGAATGTCTTATAGCCAAGTTTGCAGATGACACAAAAATGGGAAGGCAAGTGTGATGTTGACGCAAATAGTCTGCAGAGGGATATAAACTGGTTAACCAAGTGGGCAGAGTCTTGGCAGATGGAATATAATGTGAGAAAAACATGACAATATGCACTTGAGTAGGAAGAATAGAAGAGCTGAATATTACTCAATGTGGAAAAACTGCAGATAGCTGCAGCACTGAGGGATTTGGAATCCTTGTGCATGAATTATCAAAAGCTAACATCCAAGTTCATTGGGAAATAAGGAAAGCAAATGGACTGTTGGCCCTTATTTCAAAGAGAATAGACTATAAAAATAGCCAAAATTACCAAAAAAACACTGATCACACCGTAGCTGGAATACTTGTTCACAGTTTTGGTCCTTTATCTAAGGAAAGCTATACTGGTGTTGGAGACACTCCTGAGAAGTTCACTAGATTTATACTGGTTATGGAGGGACTATCCTATGAGGAGTAATTAAGTAGTTTAGGTTGTACACTTTGGTGTTTAGAAGAATAAGTGGAGACCTTATTGAGACAAAAAAGATTCTTCGGGGGTTTGACAAGGGAAATGAAGAATGTTTGTTTCCCCTTGTGGGAGAGTCTAGGACCAGAAGGCATAACCTCAGAGTGAGGGGGTCACCCATTTATTTGCTCTCAGAAGGTAGTCAATCTGTGAAATTATTTACCACAGAGGGCTGTTGAGGTTGGGTCATTAAGCGTGCTCAAGTCTGAGACAGACAGAATTTTAATCAGTAAGGGAACTGAAAATTATGGAAAAAAGACAGGAATGTGGAGATGAGGCTTATCAGATCAGCCATGACCACATTGAATAGTGGAATTGAATGAATGAGCCAAATGGCCTACTTATGGGTCCTATGTCTTATGGACCTATGGTAAATAATTCCACAATATTCAAATGTCCATCACGTTATTCTATTATACTGTCACAATTTTCATAATGTCACAAACTTCCCAGAACATACAAAAACCTCTGTGATATCAAAATGCATCTTCAACCATTGAAAAAGTCTTTCCAATATTTCCACAATATCTGAATGCCTTGTCCAATTCATCCCCCCTACGGCAACATCAGAATCCCTACCTCAGCAATGTCCAGTTTACCCCCATCCCTCAACTCAACAATGTCTGAGGACCTCCCACAGCATTCAGATGCTACCCATGATGTTTGATTCAGCTCCTAACCCCATGACATCAAATTCACATCACAAACCAGATAATGCTGTTCACCCCAGAAACAAGGAATCTTTCATTCACTGCCCCTTTTCCCCACCAGCCATGCAAAGTTAGAATCTGTCTTCATCCTCAATATAATATTGTGGACCTCCCATCCCAGTGGTGTCCAATTCTTAGTGGAATGCTTGACTTTAGGAGATTGTCTGAAAATCCTACTCCTCCCCTTTCCTTCACTCACTTTCTGACTCTGAATGAATATTGTGAGGACCAGAACAGTCAAGGTTCCCAACGTTATTACATTTCCAGATGGCACATACCAAAACATTAAGCTCTCAGGTGAGGAGAGATAAAAAGCCGCCTTTCTTTATTCACCCATCTCCTTGGTTGGTTACATGAAGGTTAGTTTACAAAAGGATCACTTTCCTGTGGATGCCTCTCTCCCAGACCAAATTAATTCTTTATGTATTAAAAGCAAGCCAACTTCTTCCTTTTTTCCCGTTATGTTCACAGCCTGAGCTAACTTCCCGGAGATAACAGTTCAGTTGTAGTGCATTTTGTCCCATTTAAATCCAACACTACTCTGACATTCTCTCTTTTTCTCTTTGATTTTTCCTTATTTTTCATTTTGTTCTCTGTCTCTTTCTTCTCTCTCTCTCCCTTCCCTCTTTCTCTCTGGGGCAATTTTATAGCATCTGAGTGGTGTGGGCTATGATAAGAGTTGTGGTAGAATCAGACAAGTAGTGCAGTGAGGCCTAGGTCAGTGTTAGGAGAATCACAGACCTTCTTTCACAGCGCGTTGCCAATTAAGGAAAATTATTGCTTGTTGAACACATTGTTGAGGGTCCGAGTTACCTCAGTAATATTTAGCTTCCTATCTTCCCAAAAGCACCAAACAAGCTAGATGTTGTAAAAACTCATGGTGGAAACCAAAGCAGGTACATGCCAGCTCACAGCATCCTGGCATTACCTTGCCACAGCAATTAGTGCCGTCAAACAATGATGTAGTTTGCTTTGCTGGTCAGCAGTCCTCAGGCAAGGGGGCAGGCATCTTACTGTATAGTAATGTGCACTATGTACCAGCAGCTATGGCAACACCCATCAGTCAAGGGATCCAGACATAGTTAGACAAGGGAAACCTCCTACACCAGTCCTTGGGATTGCCCACAGCCAGGCATCCAGCACTTTGCAATCTCTTTTTACAAAAATTGGTTTCAAAGTGACAGCTTAACTGCAGAAATTCTTTTTGTTTCATTTATAACTTCAAATTGCGGCTACAAGCCCCACATTTGTTAGTGACCAGACCCCTGGATGAATTCCCCAAGTTATTACAGTTCTAGACTGATACCCCAAATTATTAAATTGCATGGTGAAGAGTGATGAACTGGTTCTCTTTCTTTGTCCACCTATGTCATGGCCTAGCAGCAACAAGGTTAATTCCTCCCCTATGGATGCCTTTCTCTCAGAACAGATGAACCTATGTTTTAAAAGGAGCCAATTTAATCAGGCCTTCTTGAGTTAATAGAAAAGTGAGTGTGTTAGGGTCGAAAGAAGAGAGGAAATAATAATTTACATAAATTATTTGGATGCGAGCATAAGAGGTAGAGTTAGCAAGTTTGCAATGATACCAAAATTGGAGGTGTAGTGGACAGCGAACAGGGTTACCTCAGATTTCAGCAGGATCTGGACCAGATGGGCCAATGGGCTGAGAAGTGGCAGATGGAGTTTAATTCAGATAAATGCGAGGTGCTGCATTTTGGGAAGGCAAATCTTAGCAGGAATTATATACGTAATGGTAAGGTCCTAGGGAGTGTTGCTGAACAAAGAGACCTTGGAGTGCAGGTTCATAGCTTCTTAAAAGTGGAGTCGCAGGTAGATAGGATAGTGAAGAAGGTGTTTGGTATGCTTTCTTTTATTGGTCAGAGTATTGAGTACAGGAGTTAGGAGGTCATGTTATGGCTGTACAGGACATTGGTTAGGCCACTGTTGGAATATTGCATGCAATTCTGGTCTCCTTCCTATCGGAAAGATGTTGGGAAACTTGAAAGGGTTCAGAAAAGGTATACAGGGATATTGCCAGGGTTGGAGGATTTGAACTATATGGAGACGCTGAACAGGCTGTGGCTGTTTTCCCTGGAGCTTCGGAGGCAGAGGGGTGACCTTATAGAGGTTTACAAAATTATGAGGGGCATGGATAGGGTAAATAGACAAAGTGTTTTCCCTGGGATTGGGGAATCCAGAATTAGAGGGCATAGGTTTAGGGTGAGAGGGGAAAGATATAAAAGAGATCGAAGGGGCAACTTTTTTCATGCAAAGGGTGGTACATGTATGGAATGAGCTGCCAGAGGATGTGGTGGAGGCTGGTACAATTGCAACATTTAAGAGGCATTTGGATGAGTTTATAAATAGGAAGGGTTTGGAGGGATAAGGGCCAGATGCTGGCAGGTGGGACTAGAATGGGTTGGGATATCTGGTCAGCATGGACGGGTTGGACCGAAGGGCCTGTTTCCATGCTGTACATCTCTATGACTCTATAATGCACAGCAAATACAGACAGATCAGACATAGGACATGACTCCAGAAGAAGATAAAAATTAAAAGATATACATATGGGTTTCCATGTGTTGTTGTGAACAGTAAACAGTGAAACATTGATGGCTAAACAGTCAATTTCAGGATTCTTGGTTTTGTAGGTCAGTCGAATCATTGTTTTTCTGCTTCCTTTTGTTAGTGGATAGTCTGCTGGCTGCTAGCAATCTGAGCAAAAGAGTTCTTTACTTGCAATGTCAGGGTGACTGCTGGTTGAACTTTTAGCTGGGGCCTTCACAGCATGGTACCTTTCAACCCAATTTGAACCAACTCTCACTTCTTCCCTTTCTGTTAGTTTTACTTTTTACACTCTCTGTCACCATGTCCTCCTTCCCCTCCCCCCAACCCAGTATGTTCGTTCACGTTTGGAGGTTAAACACACTATTAATCTGCCATTCTCACATTCAGACCACTTAATCTGAACCATCAATGTCTTTTCTCACCCAGCATTCTACGCCCACTACTCCCACCAGCCCCCCCCCCGAACTATAACATAAATGCTGTCCCCTTCACACTTCACTTCAGCTCTGATGAAAAGTCATCTCAACTTGAAACATTAGCTTCCTCTCACGCCATGAATGCTGTCTGACCCATTATGATCTCCAGCATTTGTTGTTTTCAGTTCAGATTCCAGCACCTGCAGTGATTTGCTCCTGCATTGTTTTGTTTAATGAATATACATACGGAAAGTGCTTCTGGTGATCAAAAGAACAATATAGCAGCGAGGGAGAAAGACAAGACTTTCCAACTGTGGGAAAAAATATATTTTGATTTGATTTGATTCGCTGTTGTCACTTGTACTGAGATACAGTGAAAAGTATTGTTTTGCAGACAATCAGACAAATAATAGCTTACATAAGTACATAAGGATAGTCGAATATAATGCAGAATGCAGAGAATGAAGGTGCAGAGAAAGATCAATTCTAATATGTGAGATGCCTGATCATAAGTCTGATAACAGCGGGGAAGAACTTGTTCTTAAATCTATTGTTTTGTGTTTTCAAACTTCTGTATCTTCTGTTTAATGAAAGACAATGGAAGAGACTACAACCTGGTTGGGCGGGGAGGTTGGGGGGTGGGGGGTCCTTTGATTATGCTGGCTGCTTTCTTGATGCACCAGGAAGTATAGATGGAGTCAATGGAAGGAAGGCTGGTTCTCATGATGAGCTGAGTTGTGTCCACAACTCTCTGTAATTTCTTGCGGTCTTAGGCAGAGCAGTTGCCATATTATTGGATTGCCATATCGTTTGAATGTCAATCTATTGATGTCAAAGCAGCAATTTTGCAAGGAGAGCATTTTCAACAAAGTATTTTTAAGGCCTCCAAAAGAAGTTAGAATCATAGAAGGTGAAATAATGGAAGCTAAACAAGGTTGTTTAGGGGCTAAACAATGCATTAAGGTTGTGGTATTTTCCAGTTAGTTCTATTTGACTTAAAGATTGTTGTGTTTAGCTAGAAAGAGATCCAGCGCAGTTTTATTGGAGCTGGGAAGAAAGGGTAGAAGGCATTTTGTTAATGCACGCAGTCGATGCGGAGGATCTAAGGCATTTGATGCATTTATGAAAGACACACTTTTGAAGGGATTCGAAGTTAGAAGGAAGGCTTTAAAAACTTATAAATAAATAGGATTGGGCAACAGATTAAACTGAAAATAACTCTGAATCAACAATCTCATCTAGAACATGTTAATAAGATCCTTATGAATTGGGCCAGATCCTTTCTGAAGAAAACCCTATCTTCAATGAAAAAGCAGTTCAGTTGAGAAGCTTGGCAGAGTATTTAAACAGGTATGCGCTCTAATTAGACTGGGTGTGTGCTATGATGTATTGGAATTAAGAAGCATGCTAAAATAAGCTATTGTTGGGGTAAGTGCTGAAAGCAAATAAGACCTTGAAAAAATTAAGTTTAGAACAGTCTTTACACTCAAATTTTCAGAAGGAATGAAATTAGTCATTTTTACTGAATTCTCACATGCTAATCTTCCCAATGGTAATTCAAAAACAGCAAGATTCATTATATTTTTAGTGAGGGAAAATGATAGATGTTATCCATTAGCTTGGCAATTGAAAAACATAAAGATGGTAGTTAAAAGCTCCTTAGTTGCAGAGATACTTAAGCTGGTAGAAGTAACAGATATGACTATGTATTCATTGTGTATTTGTGGGAATTATATTAGAGGCAGGTGATAAAAAACATGCCTATCGAATGCCATATTAATAACTGTTTAATCTGGGACAAATTTGGCGTACCAAAAGGTGTCTCACAAAAGATGTTGAGAGGTGATCTCATGGGCATGAAAGATATATTGGAAAGAAAGGAAAGCTTTTAAAGAAAATGGGAAGATATAAGCCATCAGCTATTGAATTGTTTTACAAAAAGAAGTGCTTGTCGAAAACATTTGATGCATCTCCTTATAGCGAGACACTTTGTGTTATAATGAATAATGAGACCACAAAAATATCCATGCTGTAATCTTATTGAGATTCCTTCTTATTGAGATTTCAAGAGATGAAGAAGGGAATATGGAGTATATTAAAGATTGGTTTATACAACTGTATAATAATTTAACATGAAGTACTATCATGTTGTCTTTTCTGAGTTCCTCTTATGATGTTTGTTTATGTTATTGAAATGGCTTATTGCAAAAAGAGGGGAATTTGTTAGTACCTAATAGATTCTGCAAATGGATGTTAATAGTTGAAGGTTATAAAGTAAACTCATGTTGTGTATCGATTAGTTAATTAGTGTCCCTGCTTCTGAGCTAGGGGGCCTGGGTTCAAGTCTTACCTATTCCAGCTGTGTATAATAACATGTCTGAACAGATTGATTAGAAAATATTGACTGAAATGTGTATGTTAGGGCTCTTGTATTGCAGAGGTAGTGTCCCTAGCTGTGATCCAGGAGGGCTTGGGTTCAGGTCTTTATCTGTTCTGGAGATGTGGTATAACAGCTGTGAACAGACTGATTATGAAATATCTACTGAAATGTGCTATGGGTCTTATGACACAGCAGTACACATCTACCTATGGGCCAGAACGTCTGGGTTCATGTTGAATCTACCATGGAAGTGCATTATAACATGTCTGAACAGCGTGATTAAAAAAAAGTACTGAAATGTGTTTAGGGTTCTCGTGGTGCAATAGTAATGTCCCTACCTCTGAGCCAGGAGGCTTGGGTTCAAGTCGCACCCACTCCAAAGGTATACAATAACACAATATAACAGACTTTCAGACCAAGATTGATGGAAAGCAAGGGCCAAGTTTCTGTACTGACAATAATTATTATTTATTATAGGTAATTCAACAGGCAAACCAATACAAACCATTGCCATATAACTCTACTGTCTAAAACTTTAATCCTTTGGTAACCCCTTTTTGCATACATCCACATAGCCAAACAAATAGGGAAAACAGATTATTAATAGAGATGGGGAAAGCTGGAAGGTCAAGTTCAGTGGTCTTTGTTTCCTGATCCTGAGGTGATCCTGTGAGGGCTAGCTAGACCTCTGGTGTTCAACTTTCTTTTTCTGGAAGCTTCCATTGGTTTAAGAAGTATGGAACAATTGATTCATTTAGAAAATGTTTCTAATTTATCAATTCAAAAGTCAAGTTCGCAGGAAAAGAAATTGGTCTTCGTCAAGTTGAAACTGAGTTTATTTTTACTGCGGAGAGCAGCAACTTCAGTTGAGAAGAACAACACACACATTTGTCGCTACCTTGGCTCTGGGTGGCTGTGTCTCTACAGCTTGTTTCCAGTTCCAACTTGCTCAGTTAACTGAGAACCAATCAACTTCATTTGTAAATAATACCTCAGCTCCTGATTGTCTGCATGTTGCAGGAACCCATAACCACACAAAAAAAGAGTTCACAGTAGGTATCAAATTCCTTGCTGTGACATTATTGCAGCAGTCCTGGTAAACTGCTGTTTTTTAAAAAAAAAACAGTTCTTGCTTCTTGCAGTCCACAGTTTTTATAAAAAACACAAAAATGAGAGACACTATTCTTACACAGTACTACAAAAAAATTGTCAATTAACATTAAAAGTGGGACACTGTGAAATTCTGACACACACATTGGCATTACTGCTGGAATGGAACTAAATGCCACTACTTTTTCTTGCCATGAAATAACATGTGCTACCATCATTTGGTAACTAATGGGATATGTTCATGCTTGAGGGTTCTTGTGATTCTCAGTTAAATAGTGGCACATGGACAGATGCATTGTCATGGCAAGTCCTGATGGCAGTCTTGCTACAGAATAGTATGACCAATTCTTTGCACCAGTGAACACTCCCAGAGACTCACCTACTGCCCCTAGATCGGAAAGGTGGGGGGTTAGGTGGGGTGGAGGTAAAGTGTGGATAATAGCTCAGGAAATGTTACACAGCAAAATTCTAGACTAGTCCCTGAGTAACTCCAGAGTTGATCCCATACCATTCACATTGACCACTAACTACCCCGCCCCACATGAACCTCCCCTTTTGACTAATCCCTGACCTCCAGACTAGCATCCAATACTTGACACCCTATCTACCTGTCACCTCATCCATCTGCCAACTTATCCACCCATATCTCACCCATTGCCACCTCAACATTTGTCACTTTACTTACCTGCCACTGTTTCCACTTATATCTCACCCTCTACCTTCTTACTCATTTACCACCCTACCTGTCTGCCACCTTATCCATTTATATCTCAACCACTGCTAATGCATCCATCTATCACACTATCCACTGACAAGTTCACCCAACTGGACCTCGCACACTTCCATCTCACCCACCCTGCCACCTAAGCCACCTCTCATTTTACTAACCTGTCACATCACCCATCTACCATTTAACCAGCTGCTAACTAACCCACCCTACGCATTTGTCCATTTACCCCAACCCCCTGATGCTCCAAGCTCATCCACCCACACACCTACAACCCAACTACAGTTTGCTTATTCAGCGGTCACTAACATGCAAATAGTTAAGCCTTTAAACTCACCGTAAAGCAGCTGGTACTATTAAAAAAAAAAGAGGTTGCAGGTGTCTATCCCTTGATTCATTGAATCTGATTAACTTCTCCACACTCCCTGTTTCTGGAAATTGGAGGCAAAATGAATAAATTTTTCAAGGTCCTGTCGGGAGCATGAAGCAATCATTGATGTACCGAATAAAGAGTTGTGGGATTGGGCCAGTGTAGGACTGAAACAAGACCCTCACTTCCCTGTCTACATTTTGCAGGGTTCATTCCCTCTGTGACACCTTAGTGCCTTCATCAAGCACTAACATTGCCATCCCTTCCCACTGCACCTTTTGATGTAACCACAGAAGGTCCAACACCTGCCATTTCACCTCCTCCCTGCTCACCATCCAAGGACCTAAATAGTCTTTCCAGCTGAAGCAGCATTTCACCTGTACTTCCTCCAATCTTGTATATATTGTATTCACTACCCAATGTGGCCTACTCTAACTTGTGGAAACCAAATGCAGACCAGGTGACCACTTTGCAGAACACCTCCAGTTTATGTGCAAGCTTGATGTCGCCAGTCATTTTAACACAGTGTCCTGCTCGCATGCCCATATGCCCATTAAGGGATACGGGGAGAATGCAGGTAAATTGCGTTGAAATGCCCATCAGCCAGCCGAATGGACTTACTTCCACTCCTATATCTTACGATCTTATGGTCTTATGTCTGGCCTCGGCATGTTGCAGTGTTCCAGTGAATCACACTGCAAACTGAAGAAACATCTCATCTTCAGATTAGGCACTTTGCAGCCTTCTGGACTTAATATTGACTTCAACACTTTCAACTGTCACTTCTTCCCTTTCTGTTAGCTTTACTTGTTACATTTTCTGTCACCATGTCCTCTCCCCTCCCCTCCATCCCAGTGGGACTGTCTATTCTTTAAGTCTGGTGGTTAGACACACCATTGTTCTGCCACTTTCACATTCCAATCATTTAATCTGAACTATCAACATCCCTTTCTATCCTGCTCTCTACATCCCACCACACCCACACATCCCCAACCCCCTGCCCTAACTATAGCATAAATGCTGTCCCCCTCCACACTTCACTTCAGCTCTGATGAACAGTCATCTAGACTCAAAAGGTTAGCTTGCTCTCTCTCCATGGATACTGTCTGACTCCGGTGATCTCTAGCACTTGTTGTTTTTGAATTAAACAATGCTTTCTATTAGCTTGCACATGCTGCCAGTTTTGTGTATTTCTCTGTGGCTACTCCTGCCTTCCTAGTATGGTGACTTCTCTCCACTTGCTAACTTCTTCTGGCATATATGTGACTCTAGTCCCAATTTTGTAATGTATGGCCTTATCCTGATCTTTACTATCATTTGGTACACTCTCAGTTGGCCAGTTATCTCGTGAAGGTCTGGTGTGAGTATGTGTGCTTGCAAAGTGCATGGTGCATCTTCAGTTCTGATTATCTATTTAAAGCTCTATCAATGTGCAATCAGTCCCAGGAAGCAGCATGTTTGGTTGTTATGTTGCAAGATTATCATTTCGCAATTAATAGCTATAGGTTTTCCATTCCCTTTGTCCTTCTCTCTTATAATATGCCACATCCCTAGGGAGAGAAAGTGAGGACAGCAGATCCCTGGGGGAATTTACATTATTTTCTGATGCCTACTATGATACCTTAAAACACTCCTGATCTTTTCTGAATCCTCCACTTTAATGAATGCCTTTCCACCTGCATACCTTTCAAACGTTCTACTAGAATTGAACTAATTGCAGTCACTTCCAAAGAAGGGGATGATCTCCATTTGTTTTGGATTTCTACCATAAAATAATGGGAGGCACAGTGGTTAGCACTGCTGCCTCACAGCGCCAGAGACCTGGGTTCAATTCCCGTCTCAGGTGACTCTGTGTGGAGTTTGCACATTCTCCCTGTGTCTGCGCAGGTTTCCTCCGGGTGCTCCGGTTTCTTCCCACAATCCAAAAATGTGCAGGTTAGGTGAATTGGCCATGCTAAATTGCCCGTAGTATTAGGTGAAGGGGAATGGGTCTGGGTGGGTTGCGCTTCAGCGGGTCGGTGTGGACTTGTTGGGCCGAAGGGCCTGTCTCCACACTGTAAGTAATCTCATCTAATTGATCATAGGTGTAGCCTCCATCCATCTGAAGCACGTTCTTTGCATGTCTGGCACAGGCTAAAGCAGTTGTTAATTCACTCTATGGAAACATTGTTTCAAGATTTCTTTCACTCACTGTGTGATTTCTCTTATACATCCCATCACTAAAGGACATTCTGCTCTGTATGTGTTACTACAATATTGTGATTCTCATAATGCTCCCTAGTTCCTCATTGGCACATACTTCTCCAGTGTCAGTGAGGAACTTAGCTGGTGTTCGAAATCCCATTCTATCCATCGTTACTTTGTCGATAATTACTTTTTTGTTTTTATTATACATTACCATTGACTGACTAACTCTTGTTGATGTACCTACAAAATGTAGTGGAAAAATATTACAGTCGCCTCCTTTGATAATCTGGGATGTAGACCAATTTTAGTGTTCAAGTTGTTAAGTCCATTTTTGCCATTAAATATATCAGAAATGAATACTTATCCTAAAAAAATATTAAAGCTTCAGACATCTGATCTAGAAACCTGTCTCTCTGTTAGATTTGAAATCTGGTTAAAACCAAGAAACTATTGATGTTTGAGATCCTAACAGTCCAACTATTTGACAGCTAGTATAGATGTAAGAACTTACAAATGAAATTGCTGTAATCTCACATATAGTCAGTTAAAGTATTCTTTCCTGGAAGAATTACCTAGCTTTCTGAATTTATCAAAAAAATTACCAAGTCTTACGGTTATACAATAAGTCATCTTTCGTATCAATTTTATCCACACATTTTAAGAGAATATCCAAACATTCTTCACTGTCCAGTTGTTCATTTTCAAATCCTGAGAACAGTTCACAGCTGATCTTGCTTCAAGCAGAAAGCAAAAGTGCCAGAGCTATCCCTTGCTTTCTCTCTGATACAGATGTAATGAGTGCCTGTGCATTCACTTTATTCCTCTATTCATCATAAGCTTCCACTTCACAAAAGAACAGTGGAACATCATATCCTGTCATTTTATATTTGGTTTCAGTCAGCTTTCTTCAAAGACTCTCCAATCACAGCCTTCTAAAAAAATCTCATTTATCTCCCATTTGAAAGTAAATCTTAGCCTCCAACCCTCACTTTTAGGCAGCATCCTCTGTCATCAGTGTGAGGAGGCCTCCAAGCCTATTAGTGAAAATAAACTGAGACTTGAATGGCGACTATTTATTGTTCATCACAGACCTTAGATGTCTACTCCAATCCCACCTTCATGCTGGCTGATTTTTCCTTGACTTCACATCCATGTATGCCACAGGGAAACCAAATTAACCAAATCAGGCTAAATAAAACAAGAAAATAATCAGCTCCTTTGGGGCAATGTGACTTATACCAAAGTTTTAAAAGAAACTTAGAGAATTTAAATTTAAATGTCTACGTATAAATACTCTTCTTTAAAACCAAATTTGATTAAATCAAACCAAATGAATATGACACAGTCCCATAGAGACACTGTAACTTAATTCAAGACTATAAAAGAATACATATCCAAGTATAATTGAGTAAACAGTGCCCAACATTATTGCCTTGAACTTCAAGGCATACACCATCCGTTAACAGAACTTATTAGATACTAACTGTCATCATTCTTCTATGCCTTGTTCTGGCCACATCTGAAGCATTTTAAAATGACATTGATCTGTTTTTACTATTTTTGGCAGGTTTTTGTTTCAGCATGTGTTCTGGTTCCGTGCTACAAATTGCACTGTTTTGTTTTGTGGGCCTTGTCACCTCATGGTATTGCCAGGGACTGCCAGGTTGAAGGACTGGACATAGCAGAAACAACAGCAACCCCCCCCCCCCAAGAGCCAACCACCGTCCTATCTTCCAACCAGCCTCACTATGACCCCAGGCATCAGTTACATTAGGCCTAGATCCTCTGCCAACCTGAGGCTCTAAAGGGAAGATGCAGGATTTATATAAAATGAATGGTAACCGACCAGATGTTTACGCAATCTGGCCAATGACTTCTCATTGATAATAATGGCTCATTTAGCATGTGATCTCATCACCACATCCCTCACACAGGTAGAGCCCACAAAGACCTGTCCAATCAACATGCAGTTAACAAGCTGCAAGTCTAGAGAAGGCACTCAGAAATAGATCATCATCTCAGCCAGACATAAACCTGGAGAGTTGGACACCACTTCAAAGGTTGATCTTTATGGGAAATGCTGTCAAAAGGCCTGCAGCAGTAATAGAGTATATTATTGCAAATCCTGCAGGATATTGTTTTACTTCAAAAAATTGCTAATACTTCTGCATTTCTTTTGTTAGTGAAAGGAACATCCCGCACAGCACTTCATTTCCACGATTAAAGTTGTATCTTAAATGAGCCTAGGTTCCAATCTGCAAAATTCCAATTTCATTCAGGCCAGTGTCTTCGCCATTGAATGGAAAGCCAAGAGATGAATGGCTGGTAGGTAAATCACCGAGACCTGATCAAATATATCCCAGGACATTGTGGGAGGCTAGGGAAGAAACTGTGCGGCCCCTAGCAGAGAGATTTTAATCATCTATAGCTATGGGTGAGGTGCTGAAGGACAGGAGGTTGGCTAATGTTGTGTCTTTATTTAAGAAAGGCTGCAAAGAAAAAATGAGGGAACTAAAGACTGGTAAGGCTGACACTAGTGGTGGGTAAGTTGTTGGAGGGGATTCTGAGAGACAGGCAATTTGGAAAGGCAAGGATTGATTAGGAATTCTCAATGAGGCTTTGTGCATGGCAAAACATGTCTCACTAAATTAAGTTTTTTGGGATATGACCAAGAAGATAGACAAGGGTAGAATGGTAGATATATGGATTTTAGGAAGGCCTTTGACAAAGTTCCACATAGTAGATTAGTTCAGATTAGCCAATTGGATACAAGATTGAAAACAAATCTTCTCTGTTCTGAGGAAGGGTCACTAGACTCAAAATGTTAATTGATTTCTCTTCACAATGGTGCCAGATCTGCTGAGCTTGTCCACAATTTCTACTTTTGTTTGTGTTGGATACAAAATTGGCTTGATGGTAGGAGATACAGGGTGGTGGTAGAGAGTTGCTTTTTGGACTAGAGACCTGTGACCACAGGGATCGATGCTGAGGCCACTGTTGTCTATGCCATACTATCCTTACACTTAGCAGAAGGAATTATATTCTTCTCCAAAAGTAGTAAATTTCAAATCCTCGGAAAAGGAATGAACTTGCAGTTGACAGTACTACATCAAAGATACCAGCATAATTTTGAGTGGGTGTTCCACAACATACCACACACATTGTCTCAATTACTGGAAGATTGTAGGCGTCAACAGTTTACAATCTATCTCGAATAAACTTTAAAGCAATCTTGAGTTAATATCTCAGCATTTATGGAGAGAGAAACAGAGTTAATGCCATCTTAGAGTTAACATTTCAAGTTTGGTATAACTTTTCTGTTTCTTTCTCCATCAAGATGTTGCCAGACCTGCTGAGTTTCTAGCAGTATTCTTTGTCTTTGTTTCACATTTCAAGCATCTGCAATATTTTGCCTTTATTGACCTGATATTTATCTGAGAGAATGATAAATTCAGAAGAACAAATTACAGTTTGCTCAGATCATGCAGCTTCAAGTAGTTTCCAGCACAAATACACTAATGGGAGTAATGTTGAAGCAGGCAAAACAGACATTTTGAATCTCAGGTACAAATAGCCCACTCACAACAGGCAGGAAGCAGCTAGGCTGGTTGGTATCGAAAGATGCCACACTAGCAAAGAGGGTAAGTTAGAATGAGGGATCTTTGAGTGGATCTTGGAGGAGGGAATGTGGGGAGTTCAGGATAGGAAATCACTGAACTTTCAAAATTGGATACAGAGAAGCTCTTTCGCTCCACTGTTCTACTTACCTTGGAGAATGCCTTCAACATTCTGACCTGGTAAAAATGCAGTTGGGGTTTTATTGATGTCTTGAGGTAACAGCATTTTCCTATTTATGTATTGACCCAGAAGTTTCAATGGGCTAGATGGTCAATGCAGCAGAACAGATGAGAGTTGAAGAAGTCAGTGGTGGGGATTATTGGCAGCATGCTGGGATGCAAAGGATACGATAATTGTGAAGGAGGCAACTCAACATATAAGAGTGGGAGATGATACTACATTAGAGGATATGGTTTACTGGAAGAGGGGGATGTCATCTATGGTCATCAACACCATGACTTTGATCAGGGGACAGTGCTCATGGTGGTGGACCCACGGCCCAGGGAGCAATGTTGAGAGATGAAGATTTCAATAAAAGACTTAGTGGGAGTATGTGGAGGCTGAGAATTATGGGGTTGACAGGAAATGCAAAGAGGAAAGGAACATGAAAGTTTAGAGGTTAATTGCACTCTCAGGAGACTCCTGTGTTGCATTCCATTCACATCTGATTCACAAATGCACAAGGAAATGAAAAATGGCTGCCACCATAATGGAGTGGGCAGAGTAAGTAGCTTTCCCTGTCTGAGGAAACGGCTTTACATGTGAGCAATGAAACGCCTTTCAAAGGGCAATTGCATGAATCAGGAACTTACACAGTACAGGTTGAAGACACCTATAATCATAGCTTCCTGTATATGGAATGCAAGCAGTGACCAACTGTGAGGGATATAAACCTTTGTCACAAACAATCCTGATCATGTTATTGCTCATTACAAATTAATTATAATCATCTCTGTGAAGCAGAGTTAATCACATGTGACCTATGAAGTGATGCCTGCAGTCCCCAGTTCACAAAAACAATCAAGGTCTCACAGGCTGCTCATGCTGCTTTCCTCTCTCCTTGAACTGTATTCGCCAATATGCTCTCATATGCTATGCTGCTTTTCCTGGATAATAGTGTGGGGAACAAGTTTTCATTAATGTCAATCTGGTCTGTATGCTATAAACATCAGAACAAGGTCTACTTTGTTAAACGACCATCTAAATACATTCCATGTATCAAGGACTATGCCAGACTATCATTTGTAAGTGATATGGATGCTGACTGCTCGCATACTAACTACCTGGCTGGTTTCTGATATTCCCCACATTGATCATGGCATTGTGAGCCTTACAGTTACTGTGGCCGTGGTGCAATGAAGGGGCAGAGAAATAGAGGAGGAACAGGAACACAAACAAGCCGAGGTCCAGCAGCTGCCAAATAGCCACCACATGAAACGTTCAGTTGAGCATAGTACATTGCTGCCACAGACTGAGGATATCCCAGGATTCTGTAACAAAACTGTGTCATCTCCTGGAGTGGGACTTCTGATGTGAAGGGGTCAGCAGCTGTCTGATCCCAGTAGTTGACAAGGTGACAGCTGTGCTAACTTATTATGAAACCGACTGCTTCCAAGGATCAACTGGGATCCTATGTGGGTTTGCTCAATCCTCAGCCTACATAAGTATCAAGGCTGATACTGATGCAGTTTGTGCCAGATCACACTGCCTCATCTCATTTCCCTGCAATGAGGTCTATGTTGCAGCCCGGGCATTAAACTTTGCCAATCTAGATGGTTTCCTGCAGATGCAAGCCACTACAGACTGGATGTACATTTATACTAAGAGTGCCATAACATTACTCAGCTGATCTCCTCAGCAGAAAGGGGTTCCACTTCGTCATTACACAAATCTGTGTGATTATTGGTGCCTATCTTAGAAGTCAGCGCCAGGCAGCATGGGAGATGCCAATCATGCCTACATCCTTGAGAGCTCATATGTTCTTGCTTCATTTCAAAGGCTGGATCCCTTACAAGGATGGTCACTGGGAAACAAAGGCTAACTACTGCAACCAATCCTGATGACTCTGGTACACAACTCCCTGATTGAGGCTGAGTGTGGATACTTTGCAGCCATTTTTCCACTGGAGCCATAATGGAGCAGACAGCCGACCTCCTGAAGGTAAGGTTCCAATGTTTGGATCAGTCTGTGTTTGGGAAGAGAGGGGGTGGAAATGGTTTTAGCACTGCACAACTGAAGCAGGCAAGACCAGGATGTGATGGACACTAAAGAATTGGGAACAGCAGTTTTCTGAGGAGAAAGATAAGCTGAAAGAATTCACTTTATCCATGATAGGATGCTGTAGGATTGGGCATCACACGCCATAGAAAACTGATCTGATCCCTGCATCTAGTAGACTTGTATTGGATGAAAGTGATAATTTATTGACTGCAATTTTCTTGTTACTTAAAAGGCAAGCAGCCCTTGTTTATACCCAGAAGCAAATGCAGCATTTTTGTTTTTTGTTTCCCTTTTCCTGTAGTTTGATAAAAGTTCATATTTTCAATTGTTTGAATGATTTGCAACATGTGATGTTCCCACACTGAACAATGACAAAATGTGATGCTGCAGTGGGCATTAGGAAAGAGTAGCATTCCCTTCAACAGGATTCAAACATGACATGGCACTAAGGACTGGTAGACTGTGTAGCTTCATTCTTGTAGTTTCAATTACAATGACAGTCAATGAGATGGCTGGTTATGTAAAGTAGCAATACATTTCTGAATGTGAGCTTCTATATTTCCTTTCAATGAAGTGTCACCCATGTCAGTTATGTGCCCATAGGAACTGGGCATTATGTTTCCCTCCCATCATATGCACTAAGAAGGATTAGTTGTATTCGGCAATGATTGACCTGGTGTACAGTTGAACTGTAAATCTGACTATGGCAGCAGAAATCCCAGAAGGTCCCAGCGGTGGTGAGTATTTCCACAAACAAAAGCAGAAAATGCTGGAAAATGTCTGTTCAGCTCTGTTCGGAATTGTTTTCAATTCTGAAGAAAGGTCACTGGACCCAAAACATTAACTCTGATTTCTCTTCACAGATGCTGCCAGGCCTGCTGAGACTTTCCAGCAATTTCTGTTTTTGTTTCAGATTTCTAGCATCTAAGGGTCTTTTGGTTTTGTGTCTCATGAGTACTTCCACCAAGACAGCATGGGCAGAGCACCATAGAGGGTTGGGTAAACATAATGAGGTAAGCAATGGATATTTGCGTAATTCTGTAAAGCTCAAGGAGAAAAACTCTCCATGAATCTCCCTGAAATTGATATGTAGCTGATTTTTGGTAAAATTCAGCACTAAATCTTTTGAAAAGTAGGGTAATATTAATTGCTAACAATAAAACTTTAATAGACATGCAAATAATATTTTAAATGCCTACCCTGTAAAGAAAACAGTTTCTATAAATTGTCTCTTTATTATGTGGTACTGACATGAAATGCAGACTTAGAGTCATAGATAGAGTCATTGAGATGTACGCATGGAAACAGACCCTTCGGTCCAACCCATCCATGCTGACCAGATATCCCAACCCAATCTAGTCCCACCTGCAAGCACCCAGCCCATATTCCTCCAAACCCTTCCTATTCATATACCCATCCAAATGCCTCTTAAATATTGCAATTGTACCAGCCTCCACCACATCCTCTGGCAGCTCATTCCATACATGTACAACCCTCTGCATGAAAAAGTTGCCCCTTAGGTCTCTTTTATATCTTTCCCCTCTCACCCTAAACCTATGCCCTCTAGTTCTGGACTCCCCGACCCCAGGGAAATGACTTTGTCTATTTATCCTATCCATGCCCCTCATAATTTTGTAAACCTCTATAAGGTCACCCCTCAGCCTCTGACGCTCCAGGGAAAACAGCCCCAACCTGTTCAGCCTCTCCCTATAGCTCAAATCCTCCAACCCTGGCAACATCCTTGTAAAGCTTTTCTGAACCCTTTCAAGTTTCACAACGTCTTTCAGTTAGGAAGGAGACCAGAATTGCATGCAATATTCCAACAGTAGCCTAACCAATGTCCTGTACAGCCGCAACATGACCTCCCAACTCCTGTACTCAATCCTCTGACCAATAAAAGAAAGCATACCAAACGCCTTCTTCACTATCCTATCTACCTGCGACTCCACTTTCAAGGAGCTATGAACCTGCACTCCAAGGTCTCTTTGTTCAGCAACACTCCTTAGGACCTTACCATTAAGTGTATAAATCCTGCTAAGATTTGCTTTCCCAAAATGCAGCACCTCGCATTTATCTGAATTAAACTCCATCTGCCACTTCTCAGCCCATTGGCCCATCTGGTCCAGATCCTGTTGTAATCTGAGGTAACCCTCTTCACTGTCCACTACACCTCCAATTTTGGTGTCATCTGCAAACTTACTAAATGTACCTCTTATGCTCATATCCAAATCATTTATGTAAATGACAAAAAGTAGAGGGCCCAGCACCGATCCTTGTGGCACTCCACTGGTCACAGGCTTCCAGTCTGTAAAACAACCCTCGACCACCACCCTCTGTCTTCTACCTTTGAGCCAGTTCTGTATCCAAATGGCTAGTTTTCCCTGTATTCCATGAGATCTAACCTTGCTAATCAGTCTCCCATGGGGAACCTTGTCGAACACCTTACTAAGTCCATATAGTCCATATACTGAAGTCCATCTACTGCTCTGCCCTCATCAATCTTCTTTGTTACTTCATCAAAAAACTCAATCAAATTTGTGAGACATGATTTCCCACACACAAAGCCATGTTGACTATCCCGAATCAGTCCTTGCCTTTCCAAATACATGTACATCCTGTCCCTCAGGATTCCCTCCAATAACTTGCCCACTACCGAGGTCAGGCTCACTGGTCTATAGTTCCCTGGCTTGTCTTTACCGCCCTTCTTAAACAGTGGCACCACGTTTGCCAACCTCCAGTCTTCCGGCACCTCACCTGTGACTATCGATGATACAAATATCTCAGCAATAGGCCCAACAATCACTTCTGGACATTTTGCAAGATGTCACCATCTATTTCCCTACAGTCTATATCTTCCATATCCTGTTCCACAGTAAATACTGATGCAAAATATTCATTTAGTATCTCCCCCATTTTCTGTGACTCCACACAAAGGCCGCCTTGCTGATCTTTGAGGGGCCCTATTCTCTCCCTAGTTACCCTTTTGTCCTTAATTTATTTGTAAAACCCCTTTGCATTCTCCTTAATTCTATTTGCCAAAGCTATTTCATGTCCCCGTTTGGCCCTCCTGATTTCCCTCTTAAGTATATTCCTACTTTCATTATACTCTTCTAAGGATTCACTCGATCTATCCTGTCTGTACCTGACATATGCTTCCTTCTTTTTCTTCACCAAACTCTCAATTTCTTTAGTCATCCAGCATTCCCTATACCTACCAGTGTTCCCTTTCACTCTGACAGGAATATACTTTCTCTGGATTCTTGTTATCTCATTTCTGAAGGCTTCCCATTTTCCAGCCGTCCCTTTACTTGCAAACATCTGCTTCCAATCAGATTTTGAAAGGACTGCCTAATACCATTAAAATTGGCCTTTCTCCAATTTAGAACTTCAACTTTTAGGTCTGGTCTATCCTTTTCCATCACTATTTTAAAACGAATAGAATTATGGTCACTGGCCCCAAAATGCTCCCCCACTGACACCTCAGTCACCTGCCCTGCCTTATTTCCCAAGAGTAGGTCAAGTTTTGCACCTTCTCTAGTAGGTACATCCACATACTGAATCAGAAAATTGTCCTGTACACACTTAAGAAATTCCTTTTCATCTAAACCTTTAACGCTATGGCAGTCCCAGTCGATGTTTGGAAAGTTAAAATCCTCTACCATAACTACTCTATTATTCTTACAGATAGATGAGATCTCCTGACAAGTTTGTTTCTCAAATGGCCTACATTTACCCCTTTTAATCTAACACTACAGGCAATTTAGCATGGCCAATTCACCTAACCCGCACATCTTTGTGACTGTGGGAGGAAACCGGAGCACCCGGAGGAAACCCACGCAGACACGGGGAGAATGTGCAAACTCCACACAGTCAGTCGCCTGAGTCGGGAATTGAACCCGGGTCTCTGGCGCTGTGAAGCAGCAGTGCTAACCACTGTGCCACCGTGCCGCCCACAAGGATCCAAGGGTGCAGCCTCAGAGTGAAGGGACAACCCTTTAGAACTGAGATGAAGGGAGTTTCTTCAATGAGAGGGTGGTGAATCTGTGGAAGTCAGAAGGCAATGGAGGCCATGTTCTTGAGCATATTTAAGAGAGAGATGGATTAATAAAGGGATCAAGGGTTATGGGGAAAAGGCAAGGAAATGGGGTTGAGAAATATATCGGCCATGATTGAATGGCAGAGCAGACTCGATGGGCCAAATGGCCTAATTCTGCTCCTGTATCTTGTGGTCTTATGGTCTTATAATTCCACTTGATGGCTTGACTGCTCAAAAGTGAAACCTGGTTTAATAGATTATTTATTTTTTGTTTAGCTTGTTAACATGGTGGTTAATCAATGAGATATATTCGCTCATGGCTGTAGACTTTCTTTAACAACAGAACAAAAGTTTATTACGTAAAAGAATAAATATCAAAAAAAGCTAAATATACAACACAGATAGCAAAACCTCAAGTAACAAAACAAAGTTTCAATACGTGTCCTGACACTATCCATTATGGACACTCAAGTCCAGGGAAACTAGACTATCTTAACTCTTTAAGTTTCTACTTAACAGACTCTTGACAGTTTCCTTGTAGTTTACTGTGAAAACAATTTGATCTTTGCGTTACAAATTTGCCAATCTGAACTTTTCACAAATCTGAAAACATAAACTTTCTCCATTCTGATAATGAACAGATTATTAAACATCCTTCCACACTTGGAAATTTCACCAAGTGAACCCTTCTGCTGAGATGGCTGGTTCCCTGACCTACCCCAAATCCCTGTAGGAGAGAAATTAATGATTCTGTACACAACTGTGGTTTCTTCTCAACGGAGAAAAACATTGCTCTGTCCTAGATTCTTCTGAATTGAGAACAATACTATTAGCCTTACACGTTTACTCTAACTGTCACAAACACAACTATATCATCATCTTTCCATTAACATCACATGATGTCCACAGTCACTAACTCTCTGACAAAATGTTAGATTTAAATCACTGTTCTGGAAGGATATTTTGACTTATTGTTAAAGAAAATTATTTGCAAAAGTAACCAACACCCACCTACATCCATTTTGAAATCCAAGTTCCATTAATACATACATATTATACACCTTTTATTACTCTGTCCCTACATATAGTATATAACTAACCTATATTTGGTTAAATTCAGGATAGATAACATTCATCACCATTATAAGGGGGTTCCTACATTATAATTTCTTAGGCTCTCTATCAGCAGGACCAAGCACAGGAGGAAGCATCACATATTCTTTAACAAGATTGCATAAAATATTTTGGCACCTTTCTCTATAATATGTAGATTTGCTCCTCTTTTGTCCAAGTGCAGGTACAACATAACTTGTACTTGTATAGCATCTTTAACAAAGTCATATATTCCACAAATAAAAATCAGATGCAAAATAAGTTCATTTATAAGTAATGAGGTTCATTCAATGTAGTCGCTGTTCTAATTAGGTTACGCCAACCTTCGTACAGCACCTTTGACACACAAATATTCTAAATTACTTCATAGTGGGGAAGGACAAAACAAACAACAAAACAAAATGCATAGATTATTCCTGAAGCATCGCTTAAGACAGTAAGGTCAAATGGTTAAGCTCGTAAGCTGCCCACAGTAGCAGAGCAACAAATTATTTTATTCATGTACAAGCTCCATTGATGGTCACTTTATTGGGTTGCATTAGTGAAACTTACAGACATACCTGAGGGAACAATGTGGGGTTCTGATACCCAATTATTTGTCATCATTTGACATGGTACATACCATTGTCAGGAACTATACTTGAATTGCACAACTGACGCCGTTTTCAGAAGAACTGGAGTTCCCACCCAGTATTTATAGAGGACTGTTTATTCTTGAGCAATTCATAATGTCCAAATTCTTAAATTTTGGTTCAAATATGCACTTTAGCTTATTGATCAAGATTTTAAATAACCATCAAAAATAACATTTGTAGCCCATTTAAATCATATATGGTACAAGCGAATAAAAATTAAAACAAAGTGTGAAAATTTATTTAACTGGTTACTATGCAAAAGATGATTGGCATGTGCTGGGCTGACAATATTCAGTGTGCTGAGCGATGCAAATCTAAATAATTGGAAAATTTTATGCTTGGATCAGGATAGTGTACTTAAATGCCACCTTCAGCCTGGATCAGGAATACCAATCAAGACTGAATAAGCAGCTCGGGTAACATTAAGATGTGTTACCATCTGGAATAAACTGCATTTAAACTTTGACAAAATACCTTCATAAAAGTGTCAATAGGTCAAGCCCCATAACTTGAGCAGCACAGCACCATTGTTCAGGTATTAAACAGCCACAATAGACAGGAAATTGGCAATCATTGTTCGCCAGGAGGGTGCCACTCACCAGAATGGTATAAATCAAGAAATTGGCATGCAGTATCTCTTCCTGAAATAAGCACTGGCCTCACAATATTTGCTGTAAGATAACTTGTTTGCCATGAGGGAGCCAGTTTTAACACATTTAGGAAAAACAAAGATCACTGCAGGCCCTAATCAGAGGGAAGATCTTAACATGTGCTGAATGCAGAGATGGAAGGATCCCACATATAAAGGATGCAAGCTGCTGGGTTTGATGCTCCCCAGCCCACTCATTCCTTTCCACCTCTATTGCCTCCCTTTTTCACCGACCTAATAACAGGCAGATGCAGCAACCCAATCTTTAGGCCTGCCTTGTTGACAACTGACCTAATACTGCTAATCACCTCAACAGAAGGTGGTTCACAGTGCCCAATTGTGGATGTACCTTGGGATTCATCATTCAGGTGCAGGGATTACCCCTTGCCTTCACTCAGGTTTCTGTGCGCATATATATATGCCGATACAGCACGAAGATGGGAAGGATGTTGCCCTTCAGGTCAGAATACTGCCACTGCGATCAAATGTGGTCAGGACCTTGTGGGAACAGTCATCTGACAATAACGTCATGTGGATTCACACAGTGACATGTTAAACCCAGGCTGCCCATACCTCAGGCACTGTAAGTCAGGAACATGGCCTTCCAACTGTGGGGCTTGATCATGATCACAGAGGACACCCCATATATTGGAAAGGCAAGTTAACTCACTGCTTCGCTGACAGGGATCCGGAGGCAGTGGAGAGGAAGGAAGTGCTTCATCCAGCAGACTGACATAGGAGAATGGCCAACCAGCCTAGCCCGGTCCAGCAGCCTGGATCAAACAGTAATGCAGAAAGAAGGTCAATGAGCTTCTGCACTCCACAATGGTAAGTGCCATTATGTCTCTGCTACCTCACACTCTCAGAGCCCTCACTCACTCTCACGGTGCCACTGTACAGGCCTCACCAAGGCCTATGCTTTACAACACTTATTATTGCATGCAGGGTGTCCACCCCAGGGCTCTCACCCACTCAAACTCTGAAATTCCTAAGTCTGCCAGGCCTTTGTACTTCCTACTCACTCCTGCATCACCACTAATGGCTCTCCCATCCCCTTCCATCATATTCACTCTTCTCTTTGTCTCCTTTCAGGAAGTTATTGTCCCACAGTTAGGCCGAGAGGGCCAAGATCAGCTTGGTGGGGAAGGGGGCTGTTGAATTGGGGGGTTGGGCACGGAGAGGGTTGGTGTGGTTTGGTAGGGTGGAGGTGGTTGGAGGTTGAGGCTGATCAGTACAGTCAGGAGGTACCCCATGCTGTATGAGGGAAATGTACTGGATTTGGCTGGAGAAGAGTGTGACTGCTCACATGGGGACCTGAAGACCTCAATGCGTAAGCAATCCAAGGAGGTTAATAGTGTTAACTTGCATTTTCCTGCCATTACCAATGTTAACGCGTTCTAGACCTGAACAAGCTCTTATTCGTCAATGCAATTAATTCCTTCTCTTCTACAGGCACCCACTCTGCCAGGAAGAGGTCAGTGCCAGAAACCCTCGGTCTACTTCCAGAACTGAGGAGGATGTCACTGAACTTTCAAGGTGCTCATCTGCAAACTCTACCAACTCAGAGGCTTTCACCTCAGCAGCCACACTTGCTAGATTAGCGCACAACCTAGTGAGCACTTGATTGCCAAGAATCCTTGACCTCACTCCAGTTCCTCTCCTTGATGTTGGTAGTTTCATGACCCTTAGTTTTGCAGATTGGTTGAGATTCTCTAGTTTTGCTTCCTTGTCACTGTGATTGAATCCAGCATTTGAGACACCAGAGGGTTTTTCTTCGTTCTTTCCTTTCTAACTGGTTTGCAGCACTCAGATTGAGAGAGGTCTTTATCTGCAACACAGGGATAACTAAAGGGTAGCTCTTCAACTGTGACCATCACAGCATGCTGCTGCTCAAAGCAGGCTGGTACACAAGAGAAGTTCTGTCCCACTAGTACACTCCAGAAGGGTTGAAGCTGGCTTTTTAACCAGTGTCCTAATGTATTCTTCAAAGGGAAAAGCAGAAAAAGACTCTGCAGTTTGAGACAATTTGCAGGGGTGGATTGCTATTGAGCAGTGGTTGTCAGTTATCTTTGTAGTCACAAGAGATGACAGCTTAATCTGTTTAGAGTTTCTGTGATAGTTAAGCTGTTACATTCTATTGGTCCATATAGAATTTTTGGCAGCCAACTAAGTGAGTTGGCCTGCAGGCATTTTGCTTCTACAGTAATTCTCACTTAAAAACCACAGTTTGGAATTAAACGTGAAAAGGCCCACAGTATTTCAGGACCCAGAACAGCTCTCATCAGGCCTGGGCTGTCTAGGCCCAATCACCAGGATCAACTACAGAGCAGACTCCTTCCAGCTCAATTGCACAGGTTGTGACTACATTTGGGCATAGTTAGCATTTTCCTTCCGTCCCTTCAAAATATCATTGTAAATAATCGTACATTTTTGAAAATATGCACTTGTTAAAATATCTTTCCCATTGTCAGACCTGGTTAAATCACACCCATGTGAGAGATGAGCAGACTCTTCAGACATGCCAAGACTGAATAAAGCTGTGATTCCCAAGCATTACTCATCTCTCACAAGCAACTGACTTCTTTACTGCCTCAGACATCAGGGATCCTTGACCCGTGATATTAATGACTGCAGCCAAAGCATTTTACTTAAATGTGGACAACACTGAGGTTAAATGCAATGTGCAGGGATTATGCTAGGGCCTGGGCTGTACACATCTTCCACAACTACACCCACATTGCAGTGATCATTCCACTCATCACTCAAGGTAAAGTCTCATTCTACTAGCTTTTCAAAGGATTCATTGCCATTAAGACTGTTCATATTTCCAGATTCCTTCACAGTCTAAGGGTTCAATAGTGCCCTACAAGATTCTCAAGCATTTCAGGGCAATGTAGCAATGTACAGAAATTCATAAACATTGGTTAACATTCAATGATGGAAGGGTCAAAATAAAGTGGTTCAGTATTGCTCGCAAACTGGTGCTCATCAAGAGAGACTTCACTGCACAATTCACAATTATTATGCTGTGTGAAGCTTTAAAACCATCTAACCTTGAACATTACTTTAATGAGTCACCACACACTGCAGTGCAGAGAAGCTAAGGAGAGCAGAGGAAAATCACATATACAGTGTATTCAAAAAGAATGGGTACCCAATGAACACAGTATGACAATTTCTCAGCAACAAATCCAAATAAGCAGACAAAACATGTCCCGAATCCATATCCACTCTCCCCTACATCAAAGACATCTTGGAAATGACTGCCAGACTACTCAGATCCCTTGGCATCATGGTAGCCCACAAACACACCAATACACTAAAACAGCAGCTAATGAACTTGAAAGACCCTACACAGACAACAAGCAAAACTAATGTCATTTACAAAATACCTCACAAGAACTGTAACAAACAGTGCATTGGACAAACAGGCAGAAAACTAGCCACCAGGATACATGATCATTAACTAGCCACAAAAAGACATGATCCACTCTCACTACTATCTTTACATACAGATGAGGAATGACACCACTCTGACTGGGAGAACACATCCATCCTAGGAAAAGCCAAACAGAATCATGCGCGAGAATTCCTAGAAGCACGGCACTCCAACTAGAACTCTATCAATAAACACATTGACTTGGATCCCATTTACCACTTCCTGAGAAAAATAATAGGAAATGATATCATCACAGGAGGTCACATCACCAACCCAAGGAAACCTAAACACATAAATAAAAAATGGGCCAAACCACCAGTGCTTCATCAGAGGTTCACTGATGATGTTACCCAGCATGGTGACACAACATCTGAAAACGAACCTTCCAACTCAGCAAGCGAACTTATATCCAGAACCTCAACCTGAGCTACAAATCTTCTCAAAACTCACTACCACTGAAAGTTGCCACCCAGGTAAATAGTGCGGTGAAGAAGGCATATGGCGTACTGGCTTTTATTGGTAGAGGAATTGAGTTCCGGAGCCCTGAGGTCATGTTGCAGTTGTATAAGACTCTGGTGCGGCCGCATCTGGAATATTGTGTGCAGTTTTGGTCGCCATACTATAGGAAGGATGTGGAGGCACTGGAACGGGTGCAGAGGAGATTTACCAGGATGTTGCCTGGTATGGTAGGAAGATCGTATGAGGAAAGGCTGAGGCACTTGGGGCTGTTTTCATTGGAGAAAAGAAGGTTTAGGGGTGACTTGATAGAGGTGTACATGATGATTAGGGGTTTAGATAGGGTTGACTATGAGAACCTTTTTCCACATATTGAGTCAGCTATTACGAGGGGGCATAACTTTAAATTAAGGGGTGGTAGGTATAGGACAGATGTTAGGGGTAGATTCTTTACTCAGCGAGTCGTGAGTTCATGGAATGCCCTGCCAGTAGCAGTGGTGGACTCTCCCTCTTTATGGGCATTTAAACGGGCATTGGATAGGCATATGGAGGATAGTGGGCTAGTGTAGGTTAGGTGGGCTTGGATTGGCGCAACATCGAGGGCCAAAGGGCCTGTACTGCGCTGTATTTTTCTCTGTATTCTATGTATTCTACCACCTAACCTTAACCAAATGCAACATTACTACTCTGTTTCATTGACCGTTTCCTCCCAAACGAGCTGTAGGATATGTATTGTGGAGATAGTTGAAAGGAGGATCACTAGAAGCATACAATCAGCGGGATGACAAACATGTATTCAGCAACAGAAAAGGTCAAGGCCTGTAAAAATAACAAAGTACATTTTATTAGCACTAAATGGGGTGTGCCATATAAACAGCAGAAAAATTACATAATTGAAGGAAGTCTGACTCCAACTCATTCAAGCTGGAAGTGGGTTCCAATTAGTTTTTGTCTGGCTTTTTGAGCTCAATGATGCAATGCTTTTTCAGATGTCCCTCCTGAATAATGTCCTCACCATCTTTATTCTAAGGAAATTGCTGCCGATTGCTCATGTCTTCTGCGTATAGGTTATTATCCCCTTGTCAGCTCTGGTTGTGAAGAACACAGCCTGCTCTCCAGTGGTGCAGCACATCTTTTCTGGGCTATGCTGCAAGGGCCCATTGAAATGTTCCAGGCTTCAAACCTCTTATTAAGAATGCTGATGGTCTGCTTCACTCTGGTCCTGCTGGAAGCATGATCAGCACTATACCTCTGATTTGTGTCGATCTGAAGAGTTTGTAAAGGTGTCATCAGCCATGTTTGGAGGAAGTAATCCTCCTGTCCCAGTAACAATCCCCATATGGTTGGGAGGAGATAGGAGCCTGTGTTTTTTTAAGTATAATGTAGACATCATAGCAGCTCTCAGGATATGTTGTGTAAGCCTTAAAATCGAGCATTGATGGTCATATATAATTTGAATGTTGAAGGAATGGAAGCCTTTACAATTGACAAGCACAGCAGGTTGGTAAAAGGACATTCTCAAAGCAATGTGGGCTTTTGCAGCTCACCTGGGGGAAGCCAGCAATGTTGGAGACTCCCAGAGTCATAGAGACGTACAGCATGGAAACAGACCCTTCGGTCCAACCCGTCCATGCCGACCAGATATCCCAACCCAATCTAATCCCACCTGCCAGCACCTGGCCCACATCCCTCCAAACCCTTCCTATTAACAGACCCATCCAGATGCTTTTTAAATGTTGGCTGCATGACTTTTCTCATCGCAGGGAAGGACACAAAGTGCTTTAATCTGAATAAAATGGCATCAGTTGTATCTCTGATGCTTTTGTGGGTCAAGGATTGGGAGGTGCCACTCATGCCCTCTGGTCACTTCTTGAAATGAGATGCGAGCATAAAAAATCAATGGCCAGTGGTTTGAGTTGACTACTCAGTCCTTCTGAGAGCAGGTCCTGCTCCAGCAAATGACAGTTTGATCATTGGTGCTTATGACAGCTGCAGAATATTACAGCAAGGCCTGTAGATGCAGGATTACACCTTCTTCTGGAAGCTGGCAGACAATCTCTGAAGGGCTTTATGATGTTGCCTTTATATTTGAAGCAATTCCACAAGGATTCTAGCCATAGTAATGTCCACATTAGCAGATAACTTGTGGAGAATGTCAGAAAGAGAACACCCTTTCACTAATGCTAGTCCTGAGCCATACAAACTTCACAAGGTCAATATCATGCCTCAATAAGCTCGGAGGTGGAGGTGTGTAATCTTATCCAAATGCACATCTAAAATGCTCATGCTATATTGAGGGAACAAAATTCAGTCATAAGGCCACTGTGTTCCAAATACATGCACATCACAGCCTTCCATACCTACAGCTGAGTTTAAGAATGTGGCAGCTCCAAAGTGTTCTGGATGTTGTTAAATATTGTCGACTGAATCATTCAATGAATATAATTGCCCTAGCAGGCCCTCACATTTAAATGTTTACTCCATCCTGAAAGAAAACCTTTAACTGACTCCACCCACTCTGCTTATTTTGTATCGTTATTGCAGTCAAATTTGGATTGAAGATAGCAAGGTTTCAACCTCGTGTCCTTGTAAAGACTTTCAAGCTCTGCTTGAGAAACAGGGTTATCTCGCCCATCGTTCATGTCACTTTTTAGGTTCTTGATGATCCTTCAGTCTCCCATTTCCATTCAGCCTCTTTACATTACTGTTAGTGACCCCAGTTCATCGACAGAGTCTATGGCTTCTGTCAATTACCAATTTTGCTGGCCCTACACTCTACTGATCTCGAGGCCACAGTAATAGAGAGCTGTGAACACACTCCTTCTATGTCCTCTCCTGTTTCTGCAGAGACAGTGCAATGAAGGTTTACTAGATTGGTGCCTGGGATGGCAGGACTGTCATGTAAGGAAAGATTGAGTCGGTTATGATTGTATTCACTGGGGTTCAGATGAATTAAGGGAGAGTCACATAGAGACCTATAAAATTCTAATGGGACTAAATAGTTTAGATGGAAGAAGGATGTCCCTGATGATGGGGAAGTCTAGACCAAGGGGCATAGTCTAAAGAGAAGAGGTAAACCTTTTATGACAGAGATGAGGAGAAATTTTTCACCCAGAGTGTGGTGAGCCTGTGAAATTCACCACCACAGAAAGTCGTCGAGGCTAAAACACTACGTGTTTTCATGGAGGACGTCAATATAGCTTTTGTAGTTAAAGGGGTATAGGGGTGGGAGGAGTGGGGTTATCGTATTGATCAGCCACGATCATATTGAATTATGGAGCAGGCTCGAGGGGTCGAATAGCCTACTGCTGCTCATATCCCTTGTATGTATCTATGTCTATGAATTCCCACCCTTCTTTCTTGAATTGTTCCTTTCACTGTAATATTTCCCTCAATTACCCAGTCTAATGAGTGTCAATCCCTGGACTTGAGTTTCCCAGTCTTGCCACCACTCCGTGGACAGCTCCTGATAACCTTCTAACCATTAATATCTAATAGCCTAGGGCTGACCCTGCCAGCCAACACCACCACCACCTTCCACTCCCCCCCCCCACCAACTTTTACTACATAACTATTTAATGTTTAAAGATGCAATGTGTAACTGTGAAAGCAAAGCAGGGAATGAGACACTGTAATGGTCTGTGCCAACATGGATGGCACTAAAAAGCTACCACTTTGTGATAGGAAAGCCCAGAAAGCCACATGGCTTTGTGACTATCAAGACACTATCCACATAGTGTGGGCTCTTAAAAAAACAGTATGTCCTCCGATACTTCTGAGGTATTGATCAGGAAATTGGACAAATCTTATCAAAGAAAGTAAGGGAGATTATTACCCTGATGACCCTGAAGAATCTGATGAATGCCTGATTACTCACCAGCTTGTTTTCCTAAACTGAAGCAGCAAAGCTACAGAGATGTTCCAGAGTTTAGCACTTCAGCATAATGATACAGAAAGCACTTTTGACCACATGGTGGACTTGTCCAAATACAGCACACTAATATGAAAAGATTACTGAGCCATTTCATTAGCTAACTTCGAACATTTTCAATATCTTTTACTGTATAAGGTCAAGCTGTTGTATGATGTACAAATTGAAAATTAAAAGCATCTTTCACATATCTAGTTTTCATTTGGGTTTATTTTAGTATAGAGTATGCCTCGAGCCAAATCAGATTACATAGGGATTTCCTTGAGTATCCCGACGATCCACTTTCCTGATCCATGCCAATTTGTGGCCGACCTCCCTAAAATGCACCTTGTCACAATTTTACTCTAATTATGGGAGTCTATCTTTGGTAAGACTTACATGTTCATAAACCTTCCATGTAACCATCACCTGTCTAGTACAGGGTATTTTTTAAAATACTAGACAATAGGTGTAGTAGGGGAGGAAGGGTTAACTTGCTTTAATGAGCATCAAACTGTTTTCAAAGTTAAAACACAAGTAGAATAGCTGATTCAAACTGCAGCAAATTTATAGAAATGCAGTGAAGAAATTTACTACGTGGAGATGAGGTGTAATACCAGTCTAAATTGAAAAATAAAAATTTACATAAAAAACAAATACCAATCACTTACATGAATTTTATTAAATATGTAAAAATGTTTTACATAGACCATTTACAATATGTTTAAACAGAAGCATCCTTTAAGGCTTTATGTTTCTAGGTCTCATTTGACCACACATTGACATTTCATTGGCAATCATAATCTTTTTTTGGAAAAAAATCCGGTGCAAGTTCTTGACACAGGCAAAAACTGTAATAAGACTTGACCACAAATTTCTGCCAAAAGTTTTACAAAGTCACAATAAAGAAATTGCATGACAACATAAGAGCAGCATTCAAACAAAAGTTCATTTTAGCAGCAATACAAAGTTATTTCACTCAGTTTGATCTATACTTGACAATTAACTACAGTGAAACAGTGTTTGGTACATTACGGCTCACTAACACTGGTATATAAATATCTGCATGCTTCCCTGATTTTTTTTTTGAATTGTCAATGTGCAGGAATAGAACTTAGCAAGACATTAGCCTGTACCATGCCTTGTCTAGCATCAAAAAACTTAACACTTCATTTGACAGTTAAACAAAAATAACTAGCGGCAGCACAATGTCAACATATAGATTGATTGCAGACATGTACAATTGTTTGAAATTTGAAAGTACAGCCCTGTATACGACTAAAATTGAAAATTTGAATGAATGAAGATTTCTAATCAGTATTCCTATTTTCATTCTCTAAAATCCATTTGGGAAAGATCTGAACCAAATAAAAATGTTCAGTCTGCTTTAGTGGCTGATCAAACAAAATTAAAAAACGGTAACATAAAAATGCAAAGTTAAGGTTTCGAAGTACAATTTACACAGGCATTGCATTGTCCCATGCAGAACAGATTTCAGTGCAGTTAATATTCTGGCTGATTTTGTGGAATGGACTTCATATACATTCACTGTACAGAAAATTTGGGCAATACTGGAAGACAGCTTTGCAGTAGTATAATGCAAGTATTTCATATTTACATGAATTTTGAAAAACCTTTAAAAGGTACCATCTTAAATGCCAATTGTGGGAATCCGAAATAATTCACACACTTGACTGTTGTAAAGCTGAATTTGATAAAATGATCCAAGACAAAGCACATATTTGTTTAATCTGTACCTGTATTAACTTTTTATAATATGCAATATAGAAATGATTTAAAATGTAAATTCATCTTAAATGGCATCAGTACTTGGAGAAAATATCCATTAATGTGAGTGTAGAGATTCCAACACAGCTTAAAACCCTCTTTGCAGCAAGCTCTGAAGTCAGCCAAAAATGCTCTCAAATTTCTCAAAGTTTGATCCTCTTAATAAAAGCAAAAAAACTGATCAATTATTCAAACTTGTCACACAAGATCTCTCATTCAGCAAAAACTGGTTGTTGTGTTTGCCTGTGTTCATATTTCAGAAGAAATTAACTGGCTTTAAATGAGGTGTGAGGACATGAAAGATGCTATATACATTGAAAGTTACTTGATAGTGACCGAGAGGAAAACAAATTTCCTTTCCAACGTACTCTCACTACAGTGTTTGAAATGATTCCACCAGCACATTTGTACTACACTATGAATTAGCGGTCATCTTTGCTTAGTGGTAATATTCTTGTTAGATTCAGCAGGTTAAGGGCTCAAATCCCACTCCAGATTTGAATACATAATCTAGTTTGACACTTCAGTGCAGTACTGAGGGAGTGCATCACTTTCAGGTATGCCTCTTGTTTTGGAATGAGGAATTAATGCAATCTACCTTATGGGCTGGGCACATAATCCTCACTTGACACAATGGGAAAAAAAGCAAGAAAGTTATCCCTCGTGCCCTGACTGAAATTTAACCTTCAACCAAGATTACTATATAAAGTTATCTGATCAACATTTCATTCTCTTTGTGGGACCTTGAAATATTACAACTTTGAACACAGTTCAAAAAGCATGTAATTGGTTACAATGTCCTTTAGGATAGTGTGAAAAGCACTATTTAAATAAATGTGAATTCTATGACACCTCTTATTTTATTGTTTCTTTTACATAGGATTTTAACTAGATGTTGTCAAAGTATACATTTTAAAAGTATTTCTCTATAACTTCATTTCGGAAATTAATTAATTGACTGCAACATTAGTGACAAATTCATTACTTAAACCATCACAAATACCACATTTGTACCTGGTCTAGTGAAATCTCTACCTGGATTTTTGAAATTATTTTCTCAGGTTCCATTCCTCCTTCCCGACACACTAAAGGGCACAAGATGACAGATCTTTCCCAAGTCTATGCCAACTAATGAGGTGAATGTGGACTTACTTTCTGTTTGTCTTTTAGAAGATATCTGAAATTAATTTAACATTTTTGAGACGTCCAGTGAAATCAGCATGTAGAAACCATGAAGGGGGCTAGAAAAGAAAACCCCAATATATGACTCATCAACCGTCGCATCAATGAGCCAGTCTACCAGAATATGAATGCCAAATGATTTCTTAAAACTAAATACTATTTCAGAACATCATGCACAAAACAGACTCCCTGCTTAAGGTATATTTTTCAAGCATACCTGAAGAAAAATCAGTTTTACTCTACTTTTAAGAACTTAATACCATAGCTGTTTTAGGTTACACCTGTTACACTGACAATGATTTTACGCCAACTTTTTAGATTCAAGGCAGTTCAGGGCCGAGTTTTATGATGTTAAACAACATTGCTGAATCAATTATTATAGTCTGTGCAGATCACAATTATGTCAGCATGTAAGTTATTTACAGATTGACAATTTGCACTGACAGAATTTAGCAATTCTTTAAAAAAAATCTATGAAATAAAGGACTTTTGAATGCCAATTAATAAAAGACAAACAAAACAGAAACTACCATTAGCAATATCTAAGATTTTACAGAGACCAAATAAACCTGATTCATTTAATATGCAAACTAACATTTCAAGATATGAAACTATTGAAAATGAAATTGATACTTCAGTTTATTTAACAAAGACTACTAACGACATTGGAAGAATTTACTCTCAGGATGAGTGGATTATATGGGTCTGAAGAATCAGATTTGAGGGTTTTCTGCTTGTTGATTCAGCAATCCAATATCATTGAATTGAGAGAAATATGGAGTTAACCTCACTGTTCAAATATATTTTAAAACTAAAAAAAATCTTTTAAACAACTGCACAATGCAAACTTGTCCATCAAATGCCTACACATCAAGAATTGTCAGTGTAATTCAAGATTTGGTAATGGTTGCAAGGACCTTTTTGTGAATTAATACCAAAGAAATAATTTTTCAGTGCCTCCTGCTTTGGAGAGGTTGAAAGGGAAAGAAAATACCTTAAACAGAGAGTCACACTAAAATCAGCATCCAAAGTTAGAGTCTTAGGCAATCTCTAAAGTTCAACTTGCAATATCCAGACTGGAACAAGGAATTCAAAAACACTTACACTATTCAACCATTTCTTGTTCATTGAATAATAATGTTTACACAGAACTTCAGAATAAACAATTTATAAAGTTTTGACCACAAAGATTATATTCTTGAAAAGCATGAAAGAAAAAAAGAAGCAGCATTCTGATCAATGTATTGAATTTGTTCTTTTTCCTTAAGGTATGGAATGGATCATATTTACGCTTTTGGCACTTGGTGTCAGCATCAATTGTCAGGTTAAGTACAACATGGGTCAGTTGCAGAGTGAATATCTCTGTTCTGTCCAACTGCAGTATAACACTGCTTTGATGCCAATACCCTTAATCGCCTCTGAATGAGATCAGTCAAAATTTGGCACAAATTGGCACTAAAATGGCAGTTTTTTTTGCTGTGGACCCACATCAACTAGAAACTGGATTTATTTTTGCAATCAAATTTCATATAGGATTTTTATAGCTTGTATAAAAAGAAAGCTTCATTTGATCACCAGACTAGATTTAATCCAAAAAGCAGTGTGCTACCCACGTGATAAAAATAAATATTTGAAACTATACAAAATTAAAACAAATTATCGATATTAATAAGTTCAAAATAGAGTTGGACAGACGGTAGAGGGTCATCACTAAATAAAATGTTTCTTTTTGCTCCTTATGCTTGCAGATCAGGATGCCTTTGCATCAGGGATACTTAACAGCATTCTTGGAATGAGGTTAAAAATCACACAACACCAGGTTATAGTCCAGCAGGTTTAATTAAAAGCACACTAGCTTTCAGAGCGATGCTCCTTCATCAGGTGACAGTGGAGGGTTCAATCCTAGCACACAGAATTTATAGCAAAAATTTACAGTGTGATGTAACTGAAATTATACATTGAAAAATTGATTGTTAAGTCTTTCATCTGTTTGAATACCATCACCTGATGAAGGAGCGTCGCTCCGAAAGCTAGTGTGCTTCTAATTAAACCTGTTGGACTATAACCTGGTGTTGTGTGATTTTTAACTTTGTATACCCCAGTCCAACACCGGCATCTCCAAATCATTCTTGGAATGACACATTTAGTAATATGCAGGAAATGAAAGTTGTTATTGTAAGTTGTTTTCAAATGATTCCAGTGTTTAAGTCATTAAAAATTTGACTAAAATTTGCTGCAAGTCTAATTTCATTTTAAATCGGCATTGGTACAGAAATATACATAACTGTTTCCATTTTAATACCAAAATGAAGCAGAAATGACAACTATTCTCATCAATTTTACTACAAGAAATGCCTTAAGGGAGCAATTTCTTTGCTATTTGTTTGTGCACCAGAGATTAAAAATGGAACAGTATAGTCTAGTATAGTATTCTAGCCTTTTAAATATTGAATTGATTTCTCAATGTCAGCACAAGATTTGTAAATTCACCTCCCCAATTGGTTATTGGAAAATTATTGGAAAATTTGGTGTAGAACTGGCTCATATCATCGAGGCGTGCTCTACTCTTTTATCCCATCTCAGTGAGTATAGCGTGTGTGTAATCTATTTCTGCCTGAGCAGGATGTCATGGTCAACTGCGTGATGACAGGTGCTGCTGCAGTAAATATACTCGAGACAGGGCAGATTTGGACGGTTAGATCATTCTTATTTGCTGTCATTGCCTGTCAATTGACACAGTAAAATTAAGTTCAAGATCTTGATAACAGAAAGAGGAATCTCACTATTATACTACGGGGTGAATTTCTATAAAAATTCTCTTGATTGTCCAATTTTACCCTGACTACCTATGGCTTTTCAATCGGAAGAACACCCATGGAAATTCACCCCAACTCACTGACTCTAAAGGCTGTTCAGTCCTGATTCCCCTGTGCCACACTTCAGTTTGGCCATTAGAGAAAACACAGGAATGGACAGCTGTATATTGACTAGTTGATCATATTACACAAAATAAAACTGAAAGAATTGAGTGTTATTTATTCACATTAAATTCAGATTATTCATTAATCTTTATAAATGGATGGATCTAGTAAAGGAAACCAAATCACCCCATTAATAGTTGGTAACCATCCACCAAAAATTGCGAAATTTAGGTAGCAGCAAAACATTATTTTTCATATTTGTAGTTTGGTTATGGACTGCCTTTGGACTAGATACATTGCACTACAGCTAAACTTGGAAATCACTTTAAATCATTACAGAAATGAATAAATAAGAGTAGCTTTAAAGTTGCAAAATCTTTCTCAAATATAAGAAGTCTCTTAAGTCAATCTTTAGAATATTAAGTAGCACTTCTTTCCATAATTCTTTCTTGGAATATGAGGAAAAGCCGGGATTTACTGCTCATCATTAGTTGCCCTGAGATGATGATGGGATATCTATTGTCAGTGACTATGATGCAAGTAATTCAAAGTGTTCATCAGACACAAAACGTCAAATCATACAGCACAGAAGAGGCCCTTCGGTTCATCGGGTCTGCACCTACCTCACTACACTAATCCCATTTTCCAGCACCTGTCCCATAATCTTGAATATTATTTCGAGTACTCATCCTCGTATTTTTTAAAGATTGTGAGGTTTCTTGCCTCTATTGCCCTCCCATGCTGTGCATTCCAGATTTCCATCCTTTGGGTGAAAAAACCTTTCCTCAAATACCCTCTAAATCTCAAGCCTTTCACCTTAAAATGATGCCCCTTGCTACTGACCCATCAACTAGATGAACAGGTGCTTCCTATCCACCTGGTCCATGCTCTCCATAATCTTCTACAAATACGGAGCTTTAATCATTCTTTGTAACAGCTTGCAAAATATCAGATTTCATTAATAGTTAATCATTTTGATGTGGGACTGGAGTCACATTTAGGCCAGATAGGACAAGACAACCTAACAGCTTCATCACTTTCAACAATGCAATAATACTTGGACAATTAGGCATGGGCAATAACTCCTGGCCTCATCAGTGTCACTGATATTCCCTGAACAAATAAAAACATTTTCTCCAAATTTACATGAAAACCAAATAATTTTTTCTTCAAATTGCAATGGTGGGATTTGAACTCTCATTCTATTATTAACTCAGGTCTTGCACTTACTATTTTTGCACATAACCACCACACCCCAGTACATTTAACTCAGTTTTAACTGCAAATAAATATTCAATGTCTTTCTATATTTTTTCTATCTGTGCATGAGCAATTGGTGAATATCCAATTAAATGAAAACATTTTGAAAACTGCAAAATACTTTCAAATACTTAAAGATCATGAATTTGCTTGACACATATTAGAAACGTAAAAGTACACCAGTATCTCAATTAAACATAATTATTTCCATGCTTTTTCTAAACAAAACTGAATACACCTAACTCTATAAATATGTGGTCTGAGGAAAGGTCATTAATGTGAAATGATAATTCTGTTTCCCTCTTGACTAATACTGCCGGACTTAAGTACATCCGACATGTTCTGTTTTTATTGCATAAACCAAGGTTATCTTCCCGTAATTAATACATTATGACAACTGTTCAATTACTAAAAATCTGTCATATGGCTAGAAAGTTTTTTAAAAACAGCAAGAAAGAACATTTTTCCCAGCCTCCACAGAACAAGTTCTTACCTATTTCCAATGAATTTATATTGCCATCAATCCAAATACTGTCCTTAAGAACTGGAGATGTAACCTCAGAAAATTAATTCTTTAAACCTTCTGATAAATTATTTCCATTTTATTAAAAAAGCCGATTTCTTAAGATTCATAATTCAATTTGTCTCTTTTTTTTTGCTCCCCCACCTCTCACCAAAAAGCATATTCCTAGAAATTCAGAGAAAAATTGTGCTCTATTGTCAAACTCACTAGGTTCAGAATATTTTAGAATATTAATTGAGAAGGCTTTTTCCTAAGGGGTGAATTCAAGGTACATTTCACAACTTGATGCAATGCTTTTTCAATACCATTTGGCTATCTGTTGCTCAATATCTAATATGCATATTTTATAATTCAGGTTATTTCTTCTCATTTTATCCCTGTGAAGACCTCAGTTGTATTTTGGGATCAGAATTAAAATGGAGATTTTTCAATGAGTTGAATTAGAAATAAAAAGTGGATGCAATGTAAATGTCAAAGAGATGTACATTTTAAAAATTTACTGTATTAATAAGGCTTTTGTGCAACGATAGAGTTTCACATGACTGCATCTCTCCCCCTAGTATCTATCTAGCTTTTATTAAAGAACAGCATTTTTCAAGGTGAAAAAAGACATCTTAGCAGTGATTAGAATCACAGATCTAAACTAAGTTCATTCAAATAAGAACTTCCCAAACCAGTAATTAACAATGAATTAAAATATTCAAAGTCAATGTTCATGTTATTATAGAATGATTTCACTTCTAATACATGCATTTATGCTATGGGGTTTCAATTTTTAAAGCATTATATCATTCACATTTTGATTAAAATTGACAAATTGTTGTTGATCTTTCTCAACAGACAAGCATGGGAAACAATGCTTTGAGTTTAACAATATTTATCACTTACCTAGGTTTTAGGTTTACCTAGCTTGTTTAGAAAAGATAGAGGATTGGATATTCTGGTTCATGTAACAATAGTTGCAGAAGAATGTATTCAGGAAGGCAGCTTTAGACCTCAGCTTTGGCTGTCTTTTGACCTCTGCTACCCTCTATGGGTGAGTTTTGCCAAATGTCAGAAGGGCTGTTTTAGTTACTTTGCAGGAGTAGTGAATTCCATTGACAGCATAATAGTGGGTCCACACTTACTAACAAAGCTACATTGATTGCATCTGTAAAAGCCTTCAATCCAAACTGCTCAGCTTTTCTCATTTGTAAACCATTTGAAATATGGGGTGGAGGGGATAGAAAACAACAAATAGGAAACACATATTCAGATCAGATTTCATCCTATAGTATCTACAGTGTCTATAGCAGCTACAGCACAAAGCGTTTGGGAATGTTAAGGTTTCTTTTGATTTTTTTTCAATGCCACTACAAAATCTTAATAGTGACCAAATTTTAAGCGTAATCATAAAGTATCAAAGCTTGCAAACAATGTAATAAAGAATGCCACATTAGGACTGGGGCAATCTGAACGGTTATGGGTTAGTCCTTTTATTTTAAAGAGGAAACGTAAAGTAATAGGAGCATATTACAATTTTATAAGCTAAATCAGGGCACCTCTATTTTCTAATCCATGGAAATAGAATCATGAAGCCTCCCAAACTGCACAGTATTGTAATACTGAATTATAAAAACAGAACTGGGTCAGTATTATGTATTAGGCAGGCTTCCAAAAATACTAACTAAATTATCGTAGCTTAACTTGCTGACAACAGAATTTTTAAAATGCAACTGTACGTTATTTAGCTGCAAACCGACTAACCTTATGTAGAGCCATATGGTACATACTTCTTTAATTAAACACACATACTGATTTAGAAAACTAAAGATCACATATGCCTCAAGAAATTAAGTATTTTCTAAGCTGTGAACAATGATTACTACATATAGTTCTATACTTCTTTATTTACTACATAACTAGTGTGGTGATTCCTTCTCTAATTTCATGACAAAAACTACCAACAATGATGTTCTGCATCAGATTACCAGATCAAGTAAATTTAACTCCCAGTTATAGATTCTGACACCACCTGATTCTATCTATATCTATGTTCCAAATTTAGGTTGCTGTTTGAAATTCAGTATTTTTTCTTCAAATCAAGGGTAGAGGAATTTGAAAAACTATGTAACAACTGCCAATGCTACTTGTGAATAGATTGATATAAAGTATCTTTAGTACACGTGAGAAAAGATTGTTCCCACACTCCATCCTCTTCTTCCCAAATAAACATGATAATCCAACATAACACAGCACTCAACCTAGTGGTATATGTCAAATGGGTCAGGTAGAAAACTCCCGTCAACACCCACACCTAACCCACCAAAATCGGCTGCTAATCTACAAATTACAGTGGAAAATTTAGTTTGCCTTTATTTGGATCTGTAAGTTTGGAACACCTAGGTTTAAAGTGTAGCAGCACCTTAGTACACAACTGATGACAGTTTTCAAAAAAGTTTGAGATAGAATAAAAAAATAAAACTATTCTGTAGACAATTTTAAGTTATGACCTAAAATTGCATATTGTAAAGTATTAAAGAAAAAGTGCTTTTAGAAGCACTGAAATCATTTAAAGTATTTTCCGTGGAATTCAAAATTAAAATTTAAAACACTGTACCTAATTTGTAGCAGCATCTTATGCCGTTATGGGAACACATTTTGTTTTAGCTAAAATGTTCATTTCATGCAGAAGTAATTCACTTGAAAACAAATATTAAGGAATCTTTTTACTCCCCAAGACTTGTAGCAGTAAATCCTGAGGAAAAAAAATTCCTACTCACTCCTGTTAGAACATCTAGCCTGCATTTTTAAGGTCAGTCAGGTATAATGTCTCACAATTGCATCTTTCTAAGTATATCAACTGACACTGGTGGATGAAAGGTAATAGTGTGGTGACGAAGCCCATGAGCAGTTTTGTAGCTTTTCCCACAGCGACACTTGAAAGGCTTCCGGACACGGCTCTGAGTACGATGGCCATTCTTGGCATGATACTTGATTCCATTAACATTCTAACAGAAATGAAGCATAGTTAGAGTCATCGTGAAAATCTGTTCAGATATTGCAATACATACATATTAACAGAATTTAGTTAAATATCTGTTAGGAATCCCAATTTGGCTTGTATCCTAACTTTGGTTTTTTTGGTATTAAACAAGTCAAACACTAACAGATAATAAACTTCAACTGCTCTAAATTGGAGATTATTAGCTTATAATATCAGCAAGAGATTTAATAATGATACATTTACCTTGTATGTGCAACATAAACATCAGCTTGACTGAGTCTCACAATCAGAGTTTGTGTTAAATTTATATGGCTATATCTTTGAAATATCAGTATTTCAAACATTTTTAAAGTAAAATTTAAATATAATGGTAAATAGGAAAAGAACAATTTCCACTAACTAATATTCTTCATGATTCTAGCACAATAAAAGATTAATGAAGTCCTAAACATTATGATTAACCAACTCAATTAGAAATACTACTAATTCACAAAGCATGATAAAGTTCACAAAAGCAACTGAATGAAAATTATTGCATTGGTGTAAAAGTTAGTTAATGCATTTTAATAATATTTCCATAACAGTCCACCTCACTATGCATCTGCACCATCAAGGTTTCAAAATAGACATTGGCAATCCTTAATTTCCCATTGCAAAATTATATCAACTTATAAAAATACAACTTCTCTATTACCCTTCCCACTACACATTGTACCAATCATTACTAGTCTCACAGGCAACTAAAGTTGCAGGAAAGAATGTTAGACATACATAATAGAAAAGGCAATTATATTAAAATGTGATCCTTACATGTCATTTCAAGGTAAGTGGTTTTGTCTTCTAATTTTCATTTACTCTTATTCCATGGGTAGATTTCTTACTCTTTCACTCTTTTCCTTTCCTCCCCAGGTATGCTTTGTGTTTAGTATATTTAACAAGCAGTAATCCTGTCAACTCTGCAATACAGGGTTTTAATAGATCTAACTGTAGTTGTGGGTGGGCTCAGTTCTGCCTCCAACTACCATAAAATACTTGGAATTCTGAGCACCTCTTAACAATTACATTGTCCAGGAACCAGACGAAAGGATTAGGTTTCTCTGCTGTCAAAAAGGTATTCCAATTAAGAAATTAATGAAAAACTGTAGTGGTTTTGATTTCCTTCCGACAAATGTACATATTTATAAAATGGATAGGAAACCAGTGAAATTTGCAGTAAATGGACTTGAATTTTCTCATCACAAAATATACATAGAAATAAAATCAAACTGTTGGGGTTAAAATCAAGGGCTCAATTGTACAATAATGGTCACAGTTGAACTTCAAGACATTAAGATGTTTTATATGTTAACAACTTACAAAAAAGTGATTGTTCCTTCACCACAACTGGACTGAAATACATAAGGAGATGGTACTGAGCTGCAAATAAGTATAATTAGATTCTGTTCCATATTAGGTTCCAGTTGCCTTTGGTTATATGTGGAAGTAAATTGATAAGAAATGTTTATTCATGTTGATATTGTTCATCTCTGCAAAAGCCAGTTCACATTCTGATGCTGCAATCCTTCCACAACATAATTGAAAGGCTGCTGCACAATATCAAAATATCACAATTCCGAATGGTTATATCATGGTAAACGTCTATCCACATTTCAAGTGACCAATGTATATATGTACAACATATATAAATACACTTTCTGGGAAATGTAGTCCAATGTTTACTAAGAAATCAAGGTCATTAACAAAGCAAGGCAGCAAAGAAAATTTGGGGAAAATGAAAAGATAAACACACAAAGCAGACCAACTTTGGTAACAATATGTAAGTAGGTAAGATTTGCACCTTTTGAAAGAGTTGCATCTAAGTTTAAGTTAATTTAGTTGTTGTCAGGATAATAATTTAATAATAATAATCATTTCACTGTTTCCAAAATAAAATCCTGTTGAAGAAATTAATTTTCAATATTAAAGAGGAGTCTCTATTGCAATGAATCATTGTTTTAGATGCCAATCAACAGCAACATAAGAGGTAAATGACTTTCCTGCAGTGGAAATTTCTGTAGTATTATAAATATCTGCACCTTTCATAATGCTAGACATATTTTCAACCTGTTGGTTATAAAACTAAATTTCAGACTGACATTAGCAGCACTAGTTAAAATGAGTGCCCAATTATGACATTTAATCACATGAATGATAGATACCATTAAACAGAAGAAAAATAACTGTGGACTCAAAGAATGGGTTATTAACATGGAAATTATTGATAGATTGCTTTTTAATATTACATGGAATCCTCAAAATGTTTATACTGATACAGTGGTAACAAACTGAAGTCATACGTGTCTAAATTTCTATTTTAGTTAAGACATAAATCAGAATTAAAAGCCAAAAGTTAGCTTTTTGAAATATTGTAAAGTAAAAATTCTCAATGTATTTAAATATTTATCAATTCAGCATGTTCTAATCCAGTCCACCAGAGTCAAATTTGAGCTTAATGCAAAAATCTGCTAAAATAGTTAAGCTTCGCTCCATACCACTACTTCCTCCTCAGTCACATAAATAGCAGCTCTTCAAAACCAGCAAATTTGCCTTGCATTATCCCCTACAGAGGGTCTGGTTTAGGCTTCCGTCTAAACCATTACCCTTTATTTGTTGTTCCTCCATTGTACCAGGCATTCCAAAGACTATTAATCTACTGAGTCTGCTTGTTCTTTCAATAATGATGTTTGAGCAATTCAGCTGGACGGCTCTCGTGCATCAGACGTGGAGCCAGAAAGATTTCAGAATAACATAGAATAGCTTTGTTATACTGGTAATTAAGACAGGACTGACATTCAAACAGGACCTGGACAGGATGTGGCAAATTACTGTATTCTTTGTGTGAAAAGCTGTTCCCACTATGGTTTGCCTGGCCTCCAGGGAACTCATCATCTTCACTAACAGTCAGAATGGGATTTTGTACCCTCTATTCCCTCTCCAAAACCTCACTCTAATACACATTTATGATTCATAGGAACACGGAGCAAAAGCTTGTTAATTTGAAAAGTTGTGAAAAATGAAATCTCTGATCTTAGTTTCTGTTATGCATTGCAGAACAGTGTAAATAGAAAGGTGTCACCTTTTAAGAGCATTTTTATTGGCATTTTCAAGGACAGCTTGTTTGCTGGACACAATACATACCTTGTACCTCTTTTTACAGCCAGGCACAGGGCAAGCAAATGGCTTCTCATCATCCCCATTCAAGCACATTGAACTTAGAATAGTCTCAGAGCTGATAGCACTTTCTGTTGTCCATGATTCATCACTGTCAGAATCTTCACATTCAATTTCTTCTTCATCTAATTCACTGCCTAAAGATTCAGGAAAGAAAATAAATAGGGATGAGGTTAGCTTTTTTTAATAAATAAAAATCCATATTTAGAAGAATTGCTTTAAATGAAGACTCTTGTCCACTTCCCCTGCCCTGTGAAATTATTATAAATGTAAGACATTCAATAGCCACATAGCTAACACACTTGTGTTTTGAACTGCCAAAGGCATCCTGGGTAATTAGCCATTACAGTTCTGTCACAGAGGGTTCCACAGTCAATACAAAGATAATTTGGGCAATGGTGAATGACAGTGCTGTCCAGACTTTTGGGATGATCAAGGACACATCCAGCTGTACCAGACATCTGTCAGGGCCATGAATCATTTCAACTAGCAGCACACTAACCAAGCAACTGAAGCAAGAATAAACAGTTCAACAAGCACCACACACAGAAAAGAGAAAGCTACAATAATGTGCAAGAAAGAGGGAAGCGAAGGCAAGGAACAAAGTACAAATGGAAAAGAGCACTTTTCAGTTTAAACTGAAAAACAGCTACTGCTCCAAAAAGTTAACATGGAGCACAAAGATACAAAGTGAGCAAAGAAAGCACACAATTCTTCACTTGGAAAACTTCAATCTACTTACTCACATTTTATAAGATATTAACAGTCAGGCAATCTGTATCGAATGTTACCTCATGTTTCACTACATGAAAATTTAGAACCTCAGTAACAACTTGTAAACTAAAAATTACAACTGAAAGTCTTCTTATATACAGAAAGGTATCCTGAAAACAAGAAAACTATGAAAACTACACATTTAATTTTATAATGCATTCTGGAAATATTATTGGTGTAAATAGTCCATTTTCAACTTAAAATTTATGTACGCTGTCGTTAAAGTGTTTTTGAAAGCCAAGCACAGTCTTATTCAGACACCAGCTACAGATCGGAATCGTCAGATTTAATCACATAGCTGTGCAAAGAGTCTGCTAACATTTCCTTTAATTAAAAGACACACAGAATCTATTTCAGCTTTGCATATTCTGATGATAGAACATTGATACTCATTATTTTCAGTCTCTAAACACTGAATCAGTGTCAAGAATGCATCCATCACAAGAAGGCTACTGATGGCGAAATTTTCAACTGCATCAGCAAATTTTGCATTTACAATTTCTGCAAGTGACATGTTTTTTATTAGATGGAGATCATTTTCAAACAACAAGATCATGAGTCTGATGCTTTGTTGCACCTCTTAGCAGCCTACCTAATGACAGTAATTAACAGTCTGCAATTAGCATCCACTTCAGAAGACATTCAAATGTTAATTTGCCTTCTCTAATGTGATGCACAGCTGTGCAACAAGATGCATGCCATGAATCGTACATGAAACTGCGAGTCTGGTCTTTTGGTTTCAATGTGTCTGGCAAAACCTAAATATTGAATACAAGAAAGATTTCTTTCCAGCAATACAGATTTTTAAATAAATCATGACCCAGTTACATTAACAAGTTGTGTTGATACTACATTTTTAACCAACGTATCTTTCCCAAAATACTTTTTGAAAAATAATTGATTCATTAAACGCACTATATTCAGTTAGAAGCCACATAGTTTTTGCATTGGAAAGAGCACTATTCAGAACATGTTAGACCCTACAGTACCTCATGCACAGCTTTGCGTGCAAGTAACTGTGGCTGCAGCTTTCAACATAACGATCATATTACCTCTTTATGAAACTACTAAAAACCAGCACCAGGTCATCCCCATGGCTCCTATCTGCCCCACACAGTGCACCTTCCATGAGAAAAACACTTCAAGCATAACTTCATGCTGAATAAAATGGTCTGTTTTAAATGATAAAATTATATGAAATAAGTGTCTTAAAATGTTACTTTCATATTTTAGCTGCTGCAATCAATCAAGGAAGACACTCTGTAATCTGCATAGCATGCTGAGAATCTGAATACTTTACTTGAACAGTGAATAACTTAGGTTTATGTTACTTTCTTCAAATAGCTAGTTACACATTCGTTGTAAGCTAATTTCTGAAGAAGGAGGAATGGAGTCCAAATTAGTATTTGATTCTACCTAAAGCTTATGACTTGGGAGTTTAATAACCGGAATATTGCAAAGAAGATATCTGGTATTAAGTGTTTTTCTCATGTGCCAAAAATATACAATGGAAAATAGGAACTGGAATGATTGTAATGACTGCATAAATCCTATAGAATGTCTACCACATACCTAAGAATTGCAAAAAAGCTGATGGACTCTTATTGTATTGCATGTTTAGTAAAACTAAGAATTAATCATTTCCATATATGGATGACCTGCATGCATTTAATGAAAATTGCATAAACCTCCAACGTAGCTCAGCTGTGGTAGAACTTCCATTTTCAAAGATTAACAGTGGATCCAATGCAAGTTCATGGCTTAAAATATTATTTATATATAATATATGGTATCATAGTTGTGATCTTGCTGCCCTAATAAAGTATAATTCAATACTCATTTATTTTCTTGGCTCAGTTCAGCAGCTAAACTTCCTTTTCAACATTTCATCCCCACTAATGTCCCCAGCAAATCTAAAATTCTTGACCTTAAATCTATGGTCTTGTCCTCCTTAGCTTCATCTCTTCTGCAGTACTTAAAATAAACCTCTTTGAACTCTTCGTTCATGACTCCAGTTTTGTTATTCACTCCTTTCAATCCAATAGCGGCCAACCTTCCGCGTTCCTAGATTTCATTCTCCTGAATTCTTTTCACCTCCACCTGTTAGAGGTTCCTCTTAAAACCCACTTTCACCAAAGCTTTGGTCTCCTACAATCTTTCTCCAATCTCTGTAAAATGCCTTGGGAGATTTATGTTAAAAGAACTCTATATATGCAAATTATAGCTCATTTCCTTTTCTGCTTTCATGACTAGAAAAGCGCATGGTCAAACCAGTAATTCCCACTAGATTATATTAAAATCAAAGTTTACCTAACCACCACAATTCTACCAGCATTCCAAAGATTCCATTACAAGCAAGACAGGATACTCAGTTCAAATTACTTTGCCAAAATAAATAAATCTACCATACATTTATAGCTGCATAGTACCTTATTTGCTCATAAGATCCAGCAATGTAAGGGACTCAACAATGTGTTTTGAATTGTACAGAGGTTTTGCTGATTTTCAATATTAATTCATTAAATAAGTTCTACCTACTTAGCCCATGGATATCTTGTATAAGTCTATTTTAAAATGTATATTTATACAATGTTTATGTAAATTTATTATTGATATAATTATCAAAATCTGGCTCTAAAAGGCTGATGTAGTTTTGCTTTGTTTAGAAGTACCAACCTGTTGGTGTTCCACTGCAGGCTGAAGAGGATGGTGTAACTGGTGGTGTCCCTGGAAAAGCAGAGCTTCCGTTACCAGGGTGAGGTGATGCAGGTGTGCCGCCCCTTCCCACAGGACTGGAAAGAGCTGGTGTTAACTTGGCCTGATGTCTTTTTCTCATCTGCTCACGCTCACGGCGTGCAGCATCAGTTAGAAATCTGAATAGGTTCAGGAATGTAAACAAGAAAAATAGCTGTATGATTACTGATTGTGAAGACCTGGCCACAAATCACAAAATACCTACATCCTATTTGTTGCTGGTCACTTTTCATGTTAAGGTTTTTACTGCATCTACAAATAAGGGTTAAACTTGAAAGATCTTATTACAAGTCTGTGGGAGGTCTCTAGCTTTACTTACTGACTCTGGGGATCACCACTTTCAAGGCAAGATGAAACAAAACAAGTTTCAAAATACCCACAAGCTGCGTGCAAGAGTTCTAACTGGATTAACATTTATTGACTGTTTAAGCTTCCCTGCTTTTTTGCTGGAGGACAAAAATAAAGAAGTTTAAACTAGAGTTGTAGAAAACTGGACCGTAAAAGCAAAGACCAAAATTTAACCTACTGTCATCTTTTTTGTTGAGGTTTGACTCTGAATTTTTATGTTTTTATCTCAATGTAAATTAAAATATATTTTGATTTTGCACAACCATCTGATCTGTTTTCATCTCAAGTTTAAATTGTAAGATTCTTGCAAGAGAGAAAGATAGTTAAGGGTTTACGCTGAGTTTGCATTTTTGTATTGATTTTATGATACACAGGTATTTTGATTTATGGAGTGGTCATGTCAGTTTAACAAGCTGAAGGACATGCAATATCTCCAACATCATTAAAATTCAGAAGCCGCTAGAGCTAAATCGGTACACTGTCACGCACTATGTTTGGACAACAGGGGTCTTGGACATATGGGATGTCACCATTTTCACAGATAAACTTACAACAAATAAGACTAATGTTTGGTCTAGGTTGAAGAATGAAAAACAGGATAACTGTTTGCTTTTTATAACTGATGAAACCCCCAACCTCAAGAGTGGTTCAAATAAAATTAGGATATAATTATCAAACATCATAAATGGATAAAGGGCCATTCTGTGATGCATCAGAGACCCCTATGGGTTATTGCGAATAATGACAAATACACACTTACGTCAGTCAACAGTGCAGTCCTACTGGTTATTTTTTTCTCATACCATATAAAATTATATTTAGAAGGTGTGTCAAAATGGTCTGTTTTACATTTTTATTTTGTTTTTGAATTTAGCAAAAGAAAGAAATAAGGAGTAGTAGTAGACGAAATGGGTCCTTTAAGCCTGCTCTGCCATTCAATATGATCGTAGCTGATTTTAGACTTGAATTCACTTTCTTGCCTGCCTCCCCCCCACCCCCATCCTTCAGTTCATTGGATCAAGAATCTGCCTCTCTGCTTTAAATATAGTGGCACATTTACAACTCCCTGGCACAGAGAAATCCAGAAATTTACATCACTTTAAGTGAATAAATTTCTCATCACCCCATTCCCAAACTATTGCCTATTTGTCTTGAGATTGGTGAATTTAGAATGCATAGCACAGACAGGCAAATAACCTGCCAATGCCTATCCTGTCAGAACCTTGTATTTTTCAATGGGATCACCTCTCATTCTTCTGAACTCTAAGAATATAAACCCAATTTATTGAGCCTCTCATCACAGGACAAATCATTAACCTCAGAATCAATCTAGTGAACCAGCGCTGCTTTGCCTCCAACATTTCTGATGAAGGGCTTTTGCCTGAAACGTCAATTCTCCTGCTCCTCGGCTGCTGCCTGACCTGCTGTGCTTTTCCAGCACCACACTCTCAACTCCAACAGAATATATCCTTCCTAATATATGGAGAGTGTATTTAAAACCGCATTTCTGGGTATGTTCTCAGTCAAACACTGTACAACTGTAGCAAGACTTCATTATCGCTGTACTCAAATTCCTTTGCAATAAAAGCCAATGTGCATTTGCATTCCTGTTTACTGTACACTTACATGTTTACTTTCTGTGAACCTTGAATGGGTATATCCAAGTCCATCAGAAAATCGACAAATTTCAAGCCTTCTAAAAATGTTTTGTTTACTATTCTTATGACAGCTGCAACCAGCCTCATACTTCTCAATATTATACTTCATCTCACTAATGTCAGTTTGGACCTACGCAAGTTGGTGAGACAGTAACCAAGACACCTTTCTTTGTCATAGAGTCTGACAGCACGGAGACTGGCTCTTTGGCCCAAACTGGTTCATACTGACCAAAATGTCTATCCACTCTAACCACATTTCTCTGCATTTGATCCATTTCCTTCTAATCCTTTCCTATCCATGTATTTGTCCAAATGCCTTTTAAATGTTGTTAATGTACCCACCTCAACTGCTTCTGCTGGCAGCTCATTCAATATGCACACCACCCTGTGTAAAAAAAAAATTGTCCCTCAGATTCCCTTTTATTCTTTCCCCTCTAACTTTAAACTGATGCCCTCTAGTCCTTGATTCCCCAACACTGGGGAATAAAACTGAGTGTATTCATCCTATACATGCCCCTCATAATCTTATACACCTCCATCAGATCCCCCCTCAGTTTTCTAGGTTCAAAAGAAAAAAAACTCATGGCTTATCCAACCTCTCCCTATAACTCAGACTGTTGAGTCCTGGCAGCATCCTTGTAAATTTCTTCTGCACTCTTTCCAGCTTAATAATATCCCTCCTATAGCGAGGTGACCAAAACAGAACACGATACTCCAAGTGTGGCCTCACCAATGTCCTGTATAACTGCAATATAACTTCCAAACTTCTATACTTAATGCCCTAACTGATAAGGTTTCTTCACTGCCCTGTCTACCTGTGACTCTACTTTCAGAGAACCGTGCACCTAAACTGCGCTACACTCCTTAAGGCCCCACTATTCAACATAAAACTCTTATCTTGATTTGACTTTCCAAAACGCAAGACTTCACACTTATCTATATTAAACTCCATTTGCCATTTCTTGGCTCACTACCCCAGCTAATCAAGATCCTGTTCAATTTCTGATAACCTTTCTCCCAGTCCATGATACCTCCTATTTTTGGTGTCATTGGCAAACTTACTAATCATGCCTTGGACATTCTCATCCAAATTATTGATTATAGGTAACAAACAGCAGTGGGCCCAGCACCAACCCCTGAGACACTCCTCTACTCACAGACCTCCAGTCCGACAAGCATCCTTCCACTATTACCCTCTGCTTTCTATCATCAAGGCAACTGTGTATCCAATCTGCCAGCTCTCCCTGGATTACATGTGATCTAATCTTCCAGAATAGCCGACCACTTGGAACATTATCAAAGGCCTTACTGAAATCCATATAGACTATATCTACCATCCTGTCCTTGTCAACCTTCCTGATCACTTCATCATAGAACTCTAACAAATTTGTGAGGCATGATCTCCCACTCACAAAGCTATGCTGACTACTCCTAATCAACCCCTGTCTTTCCGAATGCATGTATATCTTATCTCATTATCTTCTCAAGGAACTTACCTACCACAGATGTTAGGCTTACCGGTCTACAATTCTCATGGTTTTCTTTGCAGCCCTTCTTGAATAAGGGCACAACATTCGCTACCCTTCAATCTTTCAGGACCTCACCTGTGGCTAACGATGTTGCAAAAATATCAGCCAGGGCCTCCACAATTTCTTCTCTAGCCTCTTGCATCCAATTCTCATACATCTAACACCTCTCTACTGTGATATTGAATGTCCTCAAGGTATGATCACTAACATCCCCAAGTTCCTAAGTCTTCATGTCTTTCTCCACAGTAAACACAGAGGAAAAATATTCATTGAGTACCTTGCCGAGAAATTATTGGCTACTCAATCTTACTGCTCCGTTCCACAACCAGTTCAACCTGTTCACCCTTTATATAAATAAAATCTTCAAAAGAGGGGAAATAAAACTGTGAAAGTCATTCAAACAACTCTGAGCAAAGATAAGCTTCATATCTCTCGGTCACCTTGAGATAGCAGGACTGACGTTGAAGGGAAGGTTTAATTAGCTAGGATTATATTTGCTGAAAATGTGTTGCTGGAAATGCGCAGCAGGTCAGGCAGCATCCAAGGAGCAGGAGAATCGATGTTTCGGGCATGAGTCCTTCTTCAGGAAGGATTCCTGAAGAAGGGCTCATGCCCGAAACATCGATTCTCCTGCTCCTTGGATGCTGCCTGACCTGCTGCGCTTTTCCAGCAACACATTTTCAGCTCTGATCTCAGCATCTGCAGTCCTCACTTTCTCCTAGGATTATATTTGCTGGAGTTCAGAAAAATGAGGAGGGATCTCTTTGAAATCTATAAAATTCTAATAGTATTAGGTAAGGCATATGTAGAAAGGTAGGGAGAGTTCCCAACGGTCATGGTGACAGCGGCTGATGCAGGAGCTTTTGAGGGTGTGGGGGTGGTGGTGGACGAGATTTCCTGCACTAGGGCTCACCGTCTAAACCATTTAGGACTGAGATGAGGATAAATTTCTTCACCCAGACTGTGGTGGGTATACGGAATTCACTACCACAGAATGCAGTTGAGGCCAAAAAATTGTATGATTTCAAGAATGAATTGTATCTCGCACTTGATGCTAAAAGGATCAAAGGATGAGGCAAAAAAGCAGGAACAAGTTATTGGGTCGGATGATTGGCCATGAATGGCAGAGTAGCTTTGAAGGGGTTAATGGGTTACTCCTGCTCTTGTTTCCTATTATTCTATGTCACACAAGGCTTCAAAATTGAGTGTGTTTTCACAAATTCATTTCTTTAACATTTTATTCACTTTCAAGGCTTCCTCAATAACAGCATGTTTCAGTTCCAATGCATCATAACTTCTATCAGGCCTAGTCTGAACCCACAATGGATTGTTCAAACTTCACAACTGGTCTGATTCCTCCCTGGAAAATCATCTTTCTGCAAGGACCTGCCCTGATTTATCAGAATGTAATTAATAGTTTAAAAGACTGCTCATCCAAAATTACTTCTCACTCATTCTGGTTAATTTTTAGCCCTTTGTATATAAATGCTGACTTCCAATCTTAGATTCTTTTTTGTTGCTTGATCTATCACACCACTCAAATTTTATTGAACCTCCTCACAGATAATCACTGATGTGCATCATATAGGTGCCTGTAATTTTCTTTTTGTGGTAGCAGTGGAACATTGCTGAATTTGCTTGAAGCAACTTACTTCCAGCAAGATGACATGCACTCTCACTACATCATTCAAACCATAAAGACATTTGTTTAATTTTCATAGCTTCCCCTCTGTATCACCTACTTTTTAGGTGGTTTCATAATATTCTCGTTTGAAACTTTTCGCCCAGCAAAAATATAGCTTTGATTAGCTTTCATTTTCAGGAGTATGTTGCGAAAGGAACTAAGGTCTTCAGGAGCACTCATCCTGCAGTAGGGGAAGCCACTATAAAACCTTGATCACCAAGTTTATTCTTTTTTGAAATCCAAGACACTCTTGACTTTAGCACTATGTGTCCCATCAGGAAACAACTTTTCTGTACACAGCCAATTGTATGAGAAAGCTGGCTGTTCCCTATCTAGTACCTCAATGTATACACCAAACTGTAGAGATTTCCAATTTTTGTGTTCGACATCCTTTATTAATTTATGCTCTAATTTGTTTGGAGCCACTAAAACTTCTCAATCATTAGGGCTTCTACTTTGCGTGATATTCTGAATCCATTCCATAGTCCTTGCTCTTATTAAATTATGACCTCCGCACACCCTTCTGTTGCATTCTGGATTACTACTGCTAGATCTCTCTCCCTATGCATTACCCTTTTCTCAAGTTTATCATATTTTCCTGGGGCCAAGTTCTCTTTCAGAACTTGACTTTGGGCTTTAAAGCTTACCACACCTTTACCTCACTTGGCCAATCCATGGATCTTACCTCCTGTCCCTCATTTTGCACATTTCAAGAATGCTTGAAGTTGCCAGTGGCTATCCCCCTCTCCCTAGCATGGTGGAATTCCTGCATTGACTGGATCCTCCAAGCATATTTGCTATTTTGGCACTAACTTCCAAATCCTCACACATTCAAGAAGTATGGGCAGCAGATCTATGTAAAAGGGAAGATTGGCTATGTCCAGCCATCTTGTAAGGAAAGTTCCACACAGTTTCTCACATCTGCAGGTAAAGCACCAAAGTTCTATTGCAGACTTTGGTAAGGTGGCTCATTCCAATATTAGCACACCTTTAAAAGTTTTTCCTCCAGCTTCTGGATCACAACCACAGAGCCAATGAGGATGAGGAAGATCCCCATTCCCCCTGAACCTCTCTCCATGCTCCGTAAAGTCCACTTCTGAGGGAGCACCTGGGACCCTCCAAGGAATCACTGCCAGCATGCTATCCACCAAAGCAGAGAATCCCACCTTAGTGAATAATGTTTATCTAGAATAGGTTGAGGGTCACATTCTGGTGAGCATAGCACTGACACAGGCCAGAGAAGAAAGAAATGGCCAAGGTCTCTGAAACTTGGGTGGTTGCTAGAGATCAGGCTCATGCTGAGGCCAGCACAGATGAGGAATTTCCAGCCAGATTCGGTCATTAATGAATCAATGGAGATGTAGAGGAAAGCAGTGGAACGTGCTGTAGAGGTGCCAGAAACCTTGTACAGGCTGAAGTGAAGGGCAGAGGAGTCTGTTCATATCCTGTCTGATCTGCGTCTCTGGTGTGCCACCACATGGCTGTCTCAATGGACAGCAAGGTTTAGCACAACCTTCAGTAGCTGTCAGATATGCACTCAGACTTGCACTCCGTCGTTTGAGCTGTAGGTGCTTTCATCCATTGGTTCTGTGAAAGGGGGCCAAATAACCTTCCCTCCAGTTGCCACATCCCATCAAGGGCTGCGAGATGTCCATGGTGTACCAACAGGGAGGCAACCAAGAATTGTCCATTCAGAATCCAGCAACTCACCTCTGCCAGGAACCCAAGCAGATCGGAGTGCACTTGTGCGGGATACCCACAAGCAGAGTGGGGGCGGCTACGTCCAGGGTCACAAAAGAACAACACTAAAGCTTTCAGTGGCATGTTAACAAAGCAGTTAGCAGGCTTCCAGCAGCTCACTGCTGCTAAGGGATCATCCAGACGTAGTGCAAGGAAACATGGGATGAAAGAAAATCAAATTCACTTTGAGTACATGAATGTGAACATTTTGTAAATCACTTCTATGTAAATAACAGTTTTGTGTTCCCTTCTGGAATACCTTGAGAGGCAATGAGCCTTGTGAGCATGTTCTTCAGCTGCAGGGCTGTGAAGACTGCTTAGCACCGACACTTGCATGCACAGGTCCCATCTGCGAGTAGGAAACCCTCTGGAAATCAGCAATCTAAGCTTCATCTAGTCATAAAGATGTACAGCACAGAAATAGACCCTTCGGTACAACTCATCCATGCCAATGAGATATCCTAACCTAATCTAGTCCCATTTGCCAGCACTCAGCCCATATCCTTCCAAACCCTTCCTATTCATATACCCATCCAGATGCCTTTTAAATGTTGCAATTGTACCAGCCTCCACCACTTCCTCTGGCAGCTCACTCCATACATGTATCACCCTCTGCGTGAAAAAGTTGCCCCTTAGGTCTCTTTTATATCTTGCCTTTCTCACCGTAAACCTATGCCCTCTATTTCGGGACTCTCCCACCCCAGGAAAAAGACTTTGTCTATTTATCCTATCCATGCCCCTCATGATTTTATAAACCTCTATAAGATCACCCCTCAGCTTTCGACACTCCAGGTAAAACAGCCCCAGCCTACTCAACCTCTTCCTTAGCTGAAATCCTCCAACTCTGGCAACATCCTTGTAAATCTTTTCTGAACCTTTTCAAGTTTCACAATAGTTCAATGTTTGTGTTGCTTGAGTCAATCAGCCTGGTGTAGGCCCACTACTTCTCCGTGAGAGATGTATGTCCCTCGCAATCAAAGGTCTCGATCATTGACATGAGTTCGTGCAGGTCACAGCCAATAATGACTCTACTGGGGATCCTGCCCAGTAACTAATGGTGTGCTCCTTCTGAGTGGTTCAGGCAGTGGAACCACATCTTCAAGGGACCAACAGTCTGATCAATGATTGTCCTGGTGGATTGATATTGCAGCTTTAGAGCATCAGTCTGACAATTTCACACTGGGTCATTTGCCATCTTTTCTGGGGGTACCCCTTGTCACTCACAAGCCAGCCCTGGAGATGATGTGGTGGTGGTGGGGGTGGGGGGGAGGGGGGGTGGTGGGGATGGTGTCATACAGAATATAAGTGACATGGCAGCTCCCTGGATAGTGGGCACACACCTGCAGGAATTGTTGCTTGTGGTTCCAAAGTAACTGGACATTGAGGGATTGAAATCTCTTCCTGTTCAGGAGTCTGGCTGCCAGGGAGTTGCAGCACCACATGGGTGTACTCAATAACCCCTTGAACCTCAAGGAACTAGCAATAGCTACAAACCCCACAGCTCAGGCAGCTTGACTCTCCGTCTCCATGGTGAACTGGACAATTACTTTTCTGTAAAGGGCTTGAGTAATTTCACAAACACAGTGTGGCCTTCTGATTGGGAGATGCTATACAAAACTCCAACTGATCTGTGAAAGGAGCTGGTATTAAGACACTGCGATACTGCTGTGATCATCAGGCCCCATAGCACTGCATCCCAAGCTTTAAGGCTGCAGACCTGCCTATAGGAGGTGGCAGATGTACAAGGATGGTTTCTTAAGTTATGCAAATACATTTCCTGCCCTACTTTCACTCACTGGAAGATAGCTACATGCCTCTTGTACCCCTTTCCCCATGGACTGGTTAATGTCATTATTTCCCTCCTTCAGGCAGTTAATATAGTAGTTAGGAAGACATACAGTAAGCTTGCCCTTATCAGGCATGGTACAGATTCAAAGATCAGTGCAGTCTTGTTGAAGCAGTACATAACTTTAGTTAGGCCACAGCTGGAGTACTATGTGCAGTTCTGGTCACCACACTGTAAGAGGGGTGCAATTGCCCTGTAAGGGGTGCAAAGGAGATTCATCAGGATGTTGCCTGGATGGAGCGGTTTAGCTAGGAAGAGAGGCTGGATAACTTCAGTGAAGGTTGAGGGGATCTGATTGAGATGTATAAGATTATGAGGAACACAGACAGAGCGAATAGAAAGAAGTTTGTTCTTTTTAGTTGAAAGGTCAATAGCAAAGTGGCATAATTTTAAAGTGAAAGGCAGGAGGTTTAGAGTAGATTTGAGGAAAACCTTTTTCACCCAGAGTGGGTGGAAGCCTGAAATTCACAGCTTGGGAGAATAGTTGTGGTTGGTAATCTCAAATGTTTTAAAAGTACTTGGAATGAGCACGGAGTCATAGAGATGTACAGCGCGGAAACAGACCCTTCGGTCCAACTTGTCCATGCCGACCAGATATCCTAACCTTATCTAGATCCATTTGCCAGCACTTGGCCCATATCTCTCTAAGCCCTTCCTGTTCATATACCATCCAGATGCCTATTAAATGTTGTAATTGTACCAGCCTCCACTACTTCCTCTGGCAGTTCATAGACACACCATCCTCTATGTGAAAAAGTAGACCTTTAGGTCCTTTTTATCGCTTTCCCCTCTCACCCTAAATCTATGCTCTTGAGTTCAGGACTCCCACACCCCAAGGAAAACATAAGGGGCATCTTTTATCTCTATTTCTCCTATCCATGCCCCTCATGTTTTTATAAACCTCTAGATTCTCCAGCCTCTGATTCTCCAGGGAAAACAGCCCCAGCCTATTTAGCCTCTCCCTATAACTCAAATCCTCCAACACTGGCAACATCCTTGTAGATCTTTTCTTAAACCTTTCAAGTTTCACCACATCCTTCTGATAGGAAGGAGACCAGAACTGCACGCAATATTCCAAAAATGGCACTGAAGTGTTAGAATCTTCAAGGCTATGGGACTAGTGTTGGAAAGTAGGAAATACAGATTTGATGGGCCGAAGGGCCTATTCTGTATTGTATGATTCTGTGAATGGGAGACTTCAGCATTAACACAATAGGCATTTCCATGAAAGGCATTTCGGAGGGCGATAAGTTAGTAAAGTAATACTTACTCACCAGGCATTGGAGGAAGCAGTGGACCCCACCAGGTACATGCCTCTTATTTACAGTCGACTTTGTGAACAGATGGATGTCATTTTTGGGGACCATAATTGCAATCCTAATTTTGTGACATATTTTCAATAACTTCAAAAGCTTGAAATCAAAACTGTGATGGGTAACATTTTTTGCTTCACCTGTCTCTGGAAACAGTTGTAAAGCAAACTGTTCAATGCAGAATGTCAGCCCAATTTCAGAGGCAAATTGATGACCATTGCAGAAAAAGAAGGACGACAGCAGGAATAGGCAAAAAAAAGGCGGTCTTTTTGAAAAGAAAATTCACAGCTGTTCATCATGTAGGGACTGCAGCTATTTTCCAAAATACCAAATTAGCATTGTAAACATCGAAATCAGACCTTTCAAAATTCAACCTATAGCCCAATTTCTCTTCGATCTTAGTTTAATCTCAATTCATCAATAATGTACACTTATTATGGGATTCTGACAGCAAGCTATGGCTTTTGATAAATTATATATCTCAAGCCAGATTTAAAATTTGAAGCCCAAGTGCTAATTAACAATACAGGCCTAGTTAATAACGAGATTTCTTGTTGAGTATCTGATCACAGCATGGGCGTCATTTGTCAAGAATGCTCAAATCTACCTTAGAGACCAGTTTCTGTAATTCTCCCATGCCTACCATATGTAAAATTGGGATCTTTGTTTCTATAATAACCTTTTATTAGGGAACTGACATAATGATTAAGCTCACTGAGACACATACAATGAATTAGACGATTACCCTTGCTGCTTTAAGCTTTTCGGAATTGCAGCAAGACAAAATAATTAATATCGAATTTTAATTTGATGTGTTCCACATTTAAACCCCAATTTGCAAAGTACACCTGGAAAGCTGCCACTGTTCACTCGCAGTTTAAGCTGATGAAAGAAAGGCTCCTGCAGTTTGAAATACTAGTTGAAGTGTGGAGGAAATAACATGGGCTAGGTAATGACTTACTCCTGACTTTCTACTACTTATCACAACACGTGGTCATGGATTTTAAAAATGAGCCACCAGTCTTTCAAAAGAATGTAATGTATCAACTGGTTGAGAGAAACAAATTAAATTTTTTGCAATACTAGTTAATACTGATATGATATTGTTAGTCTTACAAAATTGTTTATAAACGATTTATTAATTCAACGTGACTTTCTTGCACATTTCACCAATTCGGTTTTAAAACTGTGGATGTTACATTTGTCTAACTGATATGAGTAGAACATCAACTTTAAAAAATTGAGCTTCATCTTAAAAACGTTTTACTACAGAAAAGCTATTTAACATTGCGAGACCAAATTCTTACGTTTCCCATTATTCTACACAATAAAATTAACCCTGTACATTCCAACAGCTTGCTTAAAATGATAACACTTGTTACTTGACACATGTATGCATTCCTTGGACTGCAACTTTCCCTTTCTTGACACTAAAAGTTGGGGGGTGGGGCAACCATGAACTAATTACCCATATGCTGATAAATCTCAACTAATCACATGCGAACCAGCTGAAGAGTTGACTGGTGAGCATTAGTGAGTAATTCAGCCTCAACAGTCATTGTCAGTCTCACCCTCACCCCAGAAACTGCCGGAAATCAAAGGCTGGCAGCTTCCGTGTCTGAAAGTCCAGCAGTAAAGTCTTGCAGTGGTCTTCAGGGAATCCAACAGCGAGAAGGCAGGTCTTTTTCTTTTTACTCCTGCAGGGTGGGTATCATTGGGATAGGGGATTTGAGGGGTCAGAGACAAGGTCAAAGGGTGGTTTTCAGAGCCACCCCACTGTCCCCAGACAGTTTTCCCCCAACATTGGAACAACTCGATATTTCCCCCCAAAGTGATTTCCCCCCACTCTCCCTGCAAAACCTGGCAAGCATGTTGTCTTGGTTTCCCAGTGGAGAAATCAGCCAATTTAATGGCTTGCCAGGAGGTATGTAATCAGGAAGGTGGTGAGTTAATATCCATAAATGGCTGTTCACTGGCCACTTAAGTGCTTTAATTCGAAGCTGGTCAGGAAAGACTCCAATTTACTTTCTCACCTAGAATTTATTTTTGATGTGGCAACAGGGAAGTGAATATCTCTCCAGGGTCAAATTGTCCAATAATTGCCCTTTCTCACTACCTCCAGGGAGAGGATAAATTCCAACTCTTGTGTAGCAATGATTGAATTTGTGCTTTCTGGACAAGGATTAAAAGTCTGCAATAACTATGCTTCATGCTGACTGGAAAAGACATTCATATGAATTTGAATATTTCCCAGCTATGAATTTTCAGGATGCAACTCACCTCTAAAAGGAAACATGTTGACTTGTAGATTAATGTTTATGGCTATAAAATTCTAATTTACATTTCTTGACAAATTTGTGATCATTCAACATGCACCATTAAGAATTCTCACAAATTCATTTGTGAAAGACAGCATATGTTACAACAGCATGTACACTTTATCCCTGAAATTTACCATTTTTGAAATGATTGAATGTATTTACTGGAAGAAATTCAGAATTATTATGAATGTGAGAGTTAAGAAGCAGTCTGTTGAGGTCTAACAGGTTGTGGTATGACAAGCTTTTAGATTCTTTCTGCAATTCTCACATTGTAGGGATGTGGAAATGACAGTCACCCAGGAATTAGACGAAGGAAGATCAGAGTTATTATAATACAGCTCATCCACTCCATTCCTGTCTTCTATGGAAAAGACCATTGAGTCTCATTCCACCATCTTATTACTGCAGCCCTGCAAGTTTATTCGAAAGTGCTTATCATTTTGTTTTGAAATTGCCTCTGGTCCATCATTCTCATAAATAGGAGGTTTTTTTTTAGATTAGATTAGATTACTTACAGTGTGGAAACAGGCCCTTCAGCCCAACAAGTCCAAACCGACCCTCCGAAGAGCAACCCATCCAGACCCATTCCTCTACATTTACCCCTTCACATAAGACTACGGGCAATTTAGCATGGCTAATTCACCTAACCTGCACATCTTTGGACTGTGGGAGGCAACCAGAGCACCTGGAGGAAACCCACGCAGACACTGGGAGAATGTGCAAACTCCACACAGACAGTTGCCTGAGGTGGGAATTGAACCCAGGTCTCTGGCGCTGTGAGGCAGCAGTTCCAGGTCTTTACCATTTACTGTGTACAAAATTTCTTCCTCACCCCCGTGCACTTCTTGCCTTAACCTGAAATCTACGAACCTAGCCTTCTAATAACCAGCTAATGGGAACAGCTTTTCTTTGTCTATCTTATTTAAACCTAGTTAAAAATCACACAACACCAAGTTATAATCCAACAGGTTTAATTGGAAGTACGCTAGCTTTCGGAGCATCGCTCCTTCATCAGGTGATAGGGAGGTAAGGAGCGATGCTCGAAAAGCTAGTGTGCTTTCAATTAAACCTGTTGGACTATAACCTGGTGTTGTGTGATTTTTAACTTTGTACACCCCAGTCCAACACCGGCATCTCCAAATCATTATTTAAACCTGTCATTATATTATCCAATTCCATCAATGTCTGCTGCATTTCCTTTGTTCCAAGCAAAATAGCATCAACTTTTTCAATCCAATCTTGTAGTTAAAATCCCTCATCTTTTGAACAATTCTGATAAATCTCCTCTGCACCCTCTCAAGGTCCACATTGTTCTGAAAGTATGGTGGACAAAACTAAAGACTGTGTTCTAGTTGTGGCATGACTATGCTTTCTAAAGGTTCAGCACACCTTCTCTAATTTTGTATTCTATACCAGAATACCTACAGCTCCGCCTTCAACGCTATAATTCCAACCAAACTAATCTCTAAACTCCAAGACCTAGGTCTCTGCTCTGCCCTCTGCAACTAGATACTTGACTTCCTGACCCACAAACCACAATCAGTGAGGATAGGCAACAGCACCTCCTGCACAACAACTCTCAACACTGGTACCCACAAGGCTGCATTCTCAACCCTGTTCTGTACTCTCGATACAATCATGATTATGTGGCCAATTCCGTCCTAACTCCATCTACCAGTTCACTGTAGGCTGGATATCAAACAATGACAAGACAGAATACAGGAAAGAGATAGAGTGCTTACTGTTGTGGTGTAAAGATAACAAGCTCTCCATCAACATCAGCAAAACTAACAAGCTGATCATTGACCAGGAAGCAAGGAGGAGGGCATGCCCCTACTACATCAAGAGATCTGAGGAGGAGATGCTTCTGAGTGTCAGGTTGCTAGCAGTGAGGATCACCAACAATCTGTCCTGGACCACTCACGTTGATGTCAAAAATATGGTGCTGGAAAAGCACAGCTTTTCCTGATGAAGGGCTTTTGCCCAAAACGTCGATTCTCCTGCTCCTCGGATGCTGACTGACCTGCTGTGCTTTTCCAGCACCACATCTTGACTCTAATCTCCAGCATTTGCAGTCCTCACTTTCACTCACGTTGATGGACAGTCAAGAAGGCACAACAACACCTCTTCTTCCTCAGGAGATCAAGGAAATTCAACATGTCTCACTAACAATAATAAATGCACCATAGAAAGCATTCTGTCTGGATGCACCATGGCTTGGTTTGGCAATACTTTTGCCCAGAACTGTAAGAAACGGAGAGTTATGAACACAGTCCCAGTCCATCATGCAAGCCAACCTTCCATCTATTGACTCCATCTACAAGGCAGCCAACATCAAAGACCTCAACATCAAAGACTATAATCTCTTCCAACTTCTTCCATCCGGCAGAAGATACAAAAGCATAAACACATGTACCAACAGTTTTAGGAACAACTTCTTTCCCGCGGTTATTAGACTTCTGAATGGACCGTTTAAATTTCAAATCTAATGTTGATACTGCTTTTTGTGTACTTTCATTGCAGCTATAACTTTGTATTCCTTGCTCTGTTCTATCATCCTATGATCTTTGTATGGTAGTGATCTGCATATACTGCACACAAAAAAAATTTTTTCACTGTATCTAAGTACATATAATAATAATAAATCAAACCAAATCAAATCTTATAAGAAGCCCATGATTCCATATATGTTACCATTGTAATCTTAATATGTCCTACCACCTTCAAAGATCTGTATATGTGAAATCTAGGTTCAACTGTCACTGGATCATGTTAAAGCGCAGATCCTTTTAAAGGTCAATCAGGACAGGTCCAGAGTTGACTGAGAGCCAGTGATACTGATTTGTATTTAGAACATAGAACATAGAAGAATACAGCGCAGTACAGGCCCTATGGCCCTCAATGTTGCGCCGATCCAAGCCCACCTAACCTACACTAGCCCACTATCCTCCATATGCCTATCCAATGCCCGTTTAAATGCCCATAAAGAGGGAGAGTCCACCACTGCTACTGGCAGGGCATTCCATGAACTCACGACTCGCTGAGTAAAGAAATTTAAGAGCTCAGTTCTTGGAGAGGGCTCTTGCGGTGTTGTGGTAGCACTGCTATCTCTGGACTAGGAGACCTAGGTTCAAGTCCCAGTTGCTCCAGAGGTATGTAACGCTATCTCTGAACAGGTTGATTAGAAAATATGAAGAGCTGAGTTCCTAAGAGGGGTGCAGGCAATGTAATGCAAGGGTAGTGTCCAATCAGATTTTCTTCCCTAAAAAGTATATTAGTCAACCAGATGTATTTTTATAATAATCAATGATAGTTTCATGGTCAATGTATCATTACTAGCTTTCAATTCTAGATTTAATTAATTGTTGTGGATTTAAACCCTTGCCCCAAGAGTATTAGCTTGAGCCTCTGGAATATTAGTCCTGTAACATTACCACTACACCATCTTCTCTTCTCAGTTTATTAACATGAATCGTATCTGATGATTCTTGCAGGCTTGTTAACTCCCAGTTCAAGAATACCATGAGAGGGGCTTTAGAGAAGGCTTAATGTTCAGAACACAACCTGGAGATAAATATCATCTACAGCAACTAGAATTTTGAAAAGTAAGCAGAAAGATGCAAGTGGATTGATCAAGTTATATTTTGCATTGCACACATGAAACAATATCCCCTTCCAAATTACATGTGAAAACTAAACATCACTGCACCAACTTGTTTAAAAAGAATGAACTGATGGGAAAATATCCCAACTTTTCAATGCTTTCTGCAAAACGGAGTTGTACTATGTGACTTGTTTTCTGGTACAGCAGTCTTCAATCCCATTATCTTTAGCTTTCTTTCAAGCCTCTGATTTAATTACAATGCATTATGCTCTTCAGTTGTTTAGTTGGTCAAATAAGAAATAAAATAATAGCTATCATCATCTTCTCCCCACAAAAATATCATTTGTCTCCAAGTTAGATATATTACTGAGGAAGGGTCACTCGTCCCGAAACGTTAACGCTGATTTCTCTTCACAGATGCTGCCAGACCTGCTGAGCATTTCCAGCAATTTCTGTTTTTGTCTCTAGATATATTACTAGCAGGATAGAGATACGGGACACAGTGAAGCAGAGGTCGATAAAATCTACAAAGAAATAGGCTGTCCGTTAGCAAATACAACATAAAAACTATTATGAATGGATGGCTCAGTACCTACATTTTCAATAAAACATGCTGAAAACAATGTATTAGTATATAACAAAACAAAACTGAAATGGATGAATTGTCACAACATAAAACTACATGCATTTTACTACATATTATTATTTACATATTTTATAAATAAACAAGCTATTACAGGCAAAGAAATGAGTTGGCTCTTCAAGTATATTCAAAAAGCATTTGAAATAATTGATAAAAGACATTTTATAAAACATAAGTTGTTCTAAGCTCAGATTCAAAATTTTGTTTTAGGGTAAAATATAAAAAGTGTTTATACCTATTGATATAACTTAGTGCGATATATGATGGTTGCTGCTGTTCCTGCCGCTCCAAAACCTTTGGATCATTTTCTGTCGAAAGAACATACCAGAATTAATTAACAAGAATCTTACTGTTACATAATTTTAAAAGCAGCTATTAAATATTTGGCATGCAATGAAATATCAGATTTATTTCACAGGAATTTCACGTCACACAATAAAGTCAACTCAATGGAGAAAATATCTGCCTCATTACTTCTCGTTTTTCAATGTAAACAAGAGGGCAGTGAAATCATCTTTTAAAATCCTCACAGCTCTTAACTGAGGTCCATATTATGCAACTTCTGAGTGAGCCTTGTAATAGGTACTCAATACTCCTGTATTGCAGTAGGCAAGAGTTGTACCTCATAGAGTCATAGATATATACAGCATGGAAACAGACCCTTCGGTCCAACCCGTCCATGCCGACCAGATATCCCAATCCAATTTAGTCCCACCTGCCAGCACCCGGCCAATATCCCTCCAAACCCTTCCTATTCATACACCCATCCAAATGCCTCTTAAATGTTGCAATTGTACCAGCCTCCACCACATCCTCTGGCAGCTCATTCCATACACGTACCACCCTCTGCATGAAAGAGTTGCCCCTTAGGTCTCTTTTATATCTTTCCCCTCTCACCCTAAACCTATGTCCTCTAGTTCTGGACTCCCCCACCCCAGACTGTGCCTATTTACCCTATCCATGCCCCTCATAATTTTATAAACTTCTATAAGGTCATCCCTCAGCCTCCGACGCTCCAGGGAAATCAGCCGCAGCCTGTTCAGCCTCTCCCTACAGCTCAAATCCTCCAACCCTGGCAACATCCTTTAGATCTTTTCTGAACCCTTTCAAGTTTCACAACATCTTTCCGATCGGAAGGAGACCAGAATTGCACGCAATATTCCAACAGTGGCCTAACCAATGTCTTGTACAGCCGCAACATAACCTCCCAACTCTTGTACTCAATACTCTGACCAATAAAGGAAAACATACCAAACGCCGCCTTCACTATCCTATCTACCTGCGACTCCACTTTCAAGGGGCTTTGAACCTGCACTCCAAGGTCTCTTTGTTCAGCAACACTCCCTAGGACCTTACCATTATGTGTATAAGACTTACTTTCCTGCTCAGATTTGCTTTCCCAAGATGCAGCACCTCGCATTTATCTGAATTAAACTCCATCTGCTACTTCTCAGCCCATTAGCCCATCTGATCAAGATCCTGTTGTAATCTGAGGTAACCTTCTTCGCTGTCCACTACACCTCCAATTTTGGTGTCACTTGCAAACTTACTAACTATACCACTTTTGCTCGCATCCAAATCATTTATATAAATGACAAAAAGTAGAGGACCCAGCAACGATCCTTGTGGCACTCCATTGGTCACAGGCCTCCAGTCAGAAAAACCACCCTCCACCACCACCCTTAGTTATCTACCTTTGAGCTAGTTCTGCATCCAAATGGCTATTCCGTAAGATCTAACCAGTCTCCCATGGGGAACCTTGTCGAACGCCTTACTGAAGTCTGGGTTTGGTGGAGGAAGCAATAATTGACTCCCCCCAACCCCGTTTTACGGAGAATACCTTACAGTTTACGTGGAGACAGGTTTGGCAGTAAATCAGCAGCTACATTGATTGAAGTGGATATGATGGAGCGCAGAGGGACATGATTTCAGATTTTCATTTTCTGTCCACATATTAGGCAAAACATGTCAGGGCAGAGTTTACACTTTCCGTATTCATCAGGTGGACGGTGGCCCCGCCAATTTCATCACCATCCTGACTGGCTTCACTGGAGGTCTGAGCCATTTACTGCCACGTTAAAAGCTGTTACTGTAGACTGGAGGAACACAGAGGATATATTGAGAAGAACATCTCAGGAGAAACAGATGCTGAGAATTGGGCAAGCCAGCCCCTCACAATCCTCTGATGTGGACACATATCTGATGCTGGAGGCTGTGAGGCAGACCAAGATGGGTCTTTTCCTAGGGAAGGCTCCATCCAGACAAAGCAGGTAAGGATGAACATTGCTGGCACACAGTCAGCAAAAAGGGTGTGGTCCAAAGACCCATACACTCAGAGCCACAAATCGTTCAATGATTTTGTACTCTCTGAGGTAAATGAACCTGAAGCATCAGGATGAGCCTCTATTTTTCCACCGTCTGGTAGACACACCACCCAAAGAGCCTCCATGGAGCAGTTTGCTTCTGAACATGGGAGAATGGAGTGCCCAGGTCACAGAATGACCACCCCTCATCCTCTCCACAACGATACTGATTTGCATTATGTTGTGAAGCTGTTGTTTTTACAAGATAGCTATATTTTAAAAAGTAATTTTTGTTACAATTCCCATAGAGATCAATAACATTTAAAAATAATTTCTGAATGACCAGCAAAAATAACCAAAGGACAACATTTCACATTATAAGACTTTTACAGAACAAACAAGTTAAAATCAACATAAATCATGCACAGGCAACTAATACAACAACCTAAAGAAAAGTTTCTTTCACATTAACTAACTAAAACAATCACAAAATGTCTTACTTGAGCTAAGTACTACACCTCTGGGAGATATGTAGCATTACTAAAACAACTGCAATATAGGAAGCTCCAAAGTACCTCCCTGCTCCCCAGCATGTTCAGGTCTCCCAGCCACTGGAGGTTGAAACTTCCAGTGTCCACCAAAATCATTCAACTACAGTAACTTCAAGATCTGATTTTCACCAGATAAACCCACCTCAGAAATGCCTTGTTCCTTAAATCTCTCTGTTCTGTCTAATTCCAAACAGAAAGCAAACTTTCATAAGTATGTGCTTGGTTGTTGACACAAAACATTTCCACTGCTTCATTCACAGCAGTAAAAACAGCTATCCATTTCCTGAGTTACTGTGTCAATGTGTGAAAACTGTCACTTCATTTCAATAGATTTTTATTTGGCTTTCTCCCATATGGCATGCATATCACAAAAGCATATGGAATGCTTCCATAATTCTCAATTTTACTTTAAGTTAAAAAGGAACATTTTATAAAAGGACCGTCCCATAATACCAAAACAGAAGTGCTAGAAAAGCTCAGCAGGTCTGGCAGCATCTGTGAAGAGAAATCAGAGTTAACGTTTCGGGTCCAGTGACCCAAAACATTAACTCTGGTTTTTTTTTAAGATTAGATTCCCTACAGTGTGGAAACAGGCCCTTTGGCCCAACAAGTCCACACCGAGACTCCGAAGAGTAACCCACCCAGACCCATTTCCCTCTGACTGACGAACCTAACACTATGGACAATTTAGCATGGCCAATTCACCTGACCTGCACATCTTTGGACCTTGGGAAGAAACCAGAGCACCCGGAGGAAACCCAAGCAGACACGGGGAGAATGTGCAAACTCCACACAGACCGTTGCCTGAGGCTGGAATCGAACCTGGGTCCCTGGTGCTGTGAGGAAGCAATGCTGACCACTGAGCGCATGGCCTGAGGTAGTCACTGAGGAGGATGAGGTTACCATCCTCACAGAGTGATGTCATGATCTTTGGCTTCCTTTCGTCCTTTGATAGTAGGAATATCTGTGCGGCAGGTAGCCTTGCAGTGCTCCAGTGCAGCAGTGCGTATCTCAAACACAAACAGAGACAAATCAGCAAGCTGTCTCCACCTAATTTGAGGCCAGATGGACAGAATGACTTAGAAAGGGCCAAGAGCAGAGCCCACAGCATACATGGGCCACTGAGGTCTTCTCTTTATGACTGTGCAGTATTGTGCTTTACAAGTACAATGTAAATAATGACACTTGAAGTTATTGTGTGAGCCTCCATTTCTAATGGTGAAGCAATGAAACTGGCATGAGGTGATGAAGGTGAAACAGTTGGGCACATATCAATCCTTCATGGTGATAAGAGTGGACACATTCAGGCTGCATCTTCACTGGGCACATAAACAGCTCAGACTGAGCTCCAGAACTGTGGCTCCATGAGACTCAGGTGAAACATGCCTCAATCAAATGATTCCTGAAATTTGACAACTCAATGAGACCTTCATGTCTTGTGCCAGGCCTGGCCACCTCCCTGGGCAGCTGGAACTAGGGCTCTGTTTCTTCTTTCTCCAACACCAATGATGAGCTGTGTCTTTCAAAGACTTTGTACTTTTCAGGGTTCATATCCCTGAAGGGTCATATATATTAAGGAGAACATAGCAGACTGTCACATTGTGCAAGATTTTTAATGAAGCAGCTACCTGACCAGTACAGGAACTGAAGATACATCTTCAGAAGCCTGATAGTCAGCTGAGATATTGGCTCTGGTCAAATCGCTTGTGTGCCTGTTTCTCAGATTCTTGTGAAGAGGTCTTCAAGTGATATCCCTCGTCCCTTAGAAGTTTTCTATGTACTTTTGGGACGATTGAGTAAACAATTGTGGCAGCCTAACTGTGGAGGATTAAGGGATCATGGTGTCTGCCAGGAAGTCAAGCCCACATATGAAGAAAGCTCTTCTTTTGGTCATTGAGGGAGTAGGAGCTCTTCCTGTTGATGTACTTAAGCCAATCACTGGACAATAATGATGCCCTACAACTGGTGGAATTCAGTGATGACAGTGATGAAAAGAAATGCCCTTTTAGCCTGGGAGGTCCCACTCATATTGATGTACTGCCCTGCTCTGGAAAATAAGGCAAATGTCACCTGAACAGTCAAGTTTGTGCAGCCATTTGTGAAATGCTACCACAGCCCACAGCCTGTCTTTGGAAGAAGCAGGAAACAAAGCAGTTGTGTGTCAAACCTATATGGATTGTCACAGTCTCCTGTAATACTGGGTCTCAACTATCTCCAGGTAGCTCTGTGTTCACTTGTAGATTCTGTTCTAAATGGACAACCTCCCTGGCTCTCTGTGGAAGATGAAGCCCAAACGTGACAATACCCTTTCGTGCTTAGGAGGCAACTGCCCACTCTCCTAATCCTTTGTGCTGAGCTGATGATGCCTATTTCTCATTGGGTGAGTTGCGTTTTGCACTGTTCACCCCTTTATCAGTCTCAGTTAATCCTCTAAGGGGGTGGGGGGTGGGTCGCAAGGATTGATTCACTGCAGTCTTCGTGTAGCTGGTCTTTCCCAGACAGTGAACATAGCGTTTGTGCCCTATGAAAACCACAACAATCTCTTAACAAGTGACTCTTGAAGAATCTTGTTTTGCCTTTGTAATGGATCATAATGGAATGAGTAGGATTGATGTTCTGGTTTCCCAGTGAAATTGGCCAACACAGGAATGGACAAAGTGAGGACTGCAGATGCTGGAGCTCAGAGTCGAGAGTGTAGTGCTGGAAAGGCACAACAAGTCAGGTAGCATCTGAGGAGCAGGAGAATCGACATTTCGGTCTTAAACCCTTCATTAGGAATTTCTGATGAAGGGCTTATCCAATCCTTACTGAATTGGATTAACAAGACTTCACACATTAGATGACCAGGCATATAACACATTCGATCTGATACTAGTCGAAACGTCATGCTGATTAACCGGAATGTTTGTTCAAACTTTTTCCAACTTTGGCTAGGTTGGGGAAACAAATATGAACAGAGGTTTTTATTCTGGCACTAGATGTATCAGAATTGCATCTGAAGATTATTGGGACTTCTATTCTTGTAGCCAGTGGCCTTTCCATTGATAAACTGATATAATGTTAATGTGGAAGAATAAAATCTGTGCTGCTAATTCTGGGCAAAAAAAAATTCAATTAATGATTTAATAAAGGATGTCGTCATGCAAATGTGTAACTTAAAAATTTCTGTAAATAATTTTGAGGGCAAAATAGGAAGTTTTTTTCAGAAAATCTTCACATTTCATAACTGTGTCACAAATTAAAACATACATTCTAAAACGTCAAAACCTTTTGCAAATAGATGACTACTTTTCAATATATTACATCACTGTCTCCTCTTCCTGCTCTCTTCCCTCCTTTCCAACTATCAAAAGATCAGTTTAAAGCCTTAAATGTTTAAGGATGCCTCTTAAAATGTGATAGCAGAAAGACTGAAACACAGTTTCCTGTAAAGAAAAAACTTGAAGTTGCATCGTTATACAGTTCCTTGTTTAACTTCAGGTTCCAGGTTCAGTTTATCATATCTGGAGAAACAGACATTTCTATGATATTTTTATTAATCAACTTACTTGGGAGAAACATTTGAGATGAATTGCTACAGCATGCAGATTATAATAAGGAGTTTCTTTCTATCATATTCTTGCAATACAATGAGGCCTGTCAATCTCAGTCAACATTAATTTGTTTGGTTTGTTATTGCTTTAGTGAGTAATCACTCAAAGTTCAATATTGAATATAATGTTGCCCAGAAAGCAGTTTCTAGTTTTGCTTCTTCTCTACAAAACATAAATACTCTTTAAAAGAAAATGATCTAACTTTTTTTGAACCCTTTATACTACTTTGATTTTATTATGCCAGGAATATATGCCTCCTGAAAAAAATAGCAGGCATCACAAAGCAGTCCAAAGATGTACAGGTTAGGGTGAATTGGCTACGCTAAATTGGCCAAAGTGTTCAGGGATGTGTAGGTTAGGTGTATTAGTCATGGGTAAATATAGGGTGGGGAATGGGTCTGGGTGGGTTACTCTTCAAAGGTTTGGTGTGGGCATCTTGGGCCAAATGGCCTGTTTCCACACTATAGGGATTGTAAGATTCTGTGAGTACACACTCGGACCTCAAACAACACAGATTTACTTATTAGTCATTTCATTGAACAACAAAAACACAAATAGCTTGAAGTGCTCTACATTAACAGTTTTTAACAAAGCTGTTATCTGTTGTTGTGGTTCTGTTCGCCGAGCTGGAAGTTTTTGTTGCAAACGTTTCGTCCCCTGGCTAGGCGACATCATCAGTGCTTGGGAGCCTCCTTCGAAGCGCTTCTTTGATGTTTCCTCCGGTGTTTATAGTGGCCTGTCCCTGCCGCTTCCGGTTGTCAGTTTCAGCTGTCCGCTGTAGTGGTTGGTATATTGGGTCCAGGTCGATGTGTTTGTTGATGGAGTTTGTGGATGAATGCCATGCCTCTAGGAATTCCCTGGCTGTTCTCTGTCTGGCTTGCCCTTGATAGTAGTGTTGTCCCAGTCGAATTCATGTTGCTTGTTGTCTGCGTGTGTGGCTACTAAGGATAGCTGGTCGTGTCGTTTCGTGGCTAGTTGATGTTCATGTATGCGGATTGCTAGCTGTCTTCCTGTTTGTCCTATATAGTGTTTAGTGCAGTCCTTGCATGGTATTTTGTACACTACATTCGTCTTGCTCATGTTGGGTATCGGGTCCTTCGTTCTGGTGAGTTGTTGTCTGAGCGTGGCTGTTGGTTTGTGTGCCGTTATGAGTCCTAGGGGTCTCAGTAGCCTGGCTGTCAGTTCTGAGATGCTCCTGATGTATGGTAGTGTGGCTAGTCCTTTTGGTTGTGGTATGTCCTCGTTCCGTGGTCTTTCTCTTAGGCATCTGCTGATGAAGTTGCGCGGGTATCTGTTTTTGGCGAATACCTTGTATAGGTGTTCCTCTTCTTCTTTTTGCAGTCCTGGTGTACTGCAGTGTGTTGTGGCCCTTTTGAATAGTGTCCTGATGCAGCTTCGTTTGTGTGTGTTGGGGTGGTTACTTTCATAGTTTAGGACTTGGTCTGTGTGTGTGGCTTTCCTGTATACTCTTGTAGTGAATTCTCCGTCTGGTGTTCTCTGTACCATCACGTCTAGGAATGGGAGTTGGCTATCCTTTTCTTCTTCTCTCGTGAATCGGATTCCTGTGAGTGTGGCGTTGATGATCCGGTGTGTTTTTTCTATTTCCGTGTTTTTAATGATTACAAACGTGTCATCGACATATCTGACCCAGAGTTTGGGTTGAATTTGTGGTAGGACTGTTTGTTCTAACCTTTGCATAACTGCCTCTGCTATGAGTCCCGAGATTGGTGATCCCATGGGTGTTCCGTTGATTTGTTCGTATATCTGGTTGTTGAATGTGAAGTGTGTTGTGAGGCACATGTCCAGTAGTTTAAGTATGCCGTCTTTGTTGATAGGTTCAGCGTCCTGTTTTCTGTTCTGTATGTCCAGTAGGTTGGCTATTGTTTCTCTGGCTAGGGTTTTGTCAATCGAAGTGAACAGTGCCGTCACGTCGAATGATATCATGGTTTCTTCTTTGTCTATGTGTATCTTTGCTGTTATCTTTCAACTAATTGGTGGCATAGCGGATGAGATGTTGTTATTGAAGTCTAGGACCCAAGGTCTAATAAAATGACACTCCAGGTTGGTCAACATTTCCCTTGCAGGCCTGCTGCAGTCACAAACTTGAAAAACGGCATCTCATTTTCTCCTTAGGGATCCTGCAGCCTCGAGGACTCAACACAGAGTTCAATAAATTTAGAAAATAACAATCAAAGAACTGGAGGTGCTGGAAATCAGAAATACAAACAGAAATTGATGGAAAAGCTTAGCAAGTCTGGAAACATCTGTGGAGAGAAATCAGAGTTAACATTTTAGGTTCAGTGAGTTTTCTGTGGAAGGGTCACTGGACCCAAAAGTTTAATTTTGATTTCTCTCCATAGATGCTGCCAGATTTGCTGAGTTTTTCCAGTAATGTCTGTTTACCCAACCCACACCCAGTCCTTTTTTGACATGGGGTGTTTTTAGCACAGTCACTCAATGTCATGTATTGCCAAGTCTGTTATCACATCATACCAGTTGCATTCAGTACAGTTCACCCATTTTCCCCTACTCTTAGCTCTTATGATCACTTATTCAGCTTATCTTATGCCCTCACCCTCAATCCATAATCTCTTTGTTCACCTACCCCTTTCATATGTCACCCTCTCTCTGGGCTCTATCTCCACCTATCTCTTATCTTCCTCTGCCCCACCCAACAACTTTGGCTTCCACATAAATACCACCTTTACCTAGCTGCTAACAACATGATGTAGCATCATCAGACTCAAAACATTAACTCTGCCTCCACAGATGCTGACAGACCTGCGGAGTCTCTCCAGCAACTCCTGCTTTGTTATTGGATGGAAGAATTATTTATTTGTTGGCTCTAAAGACTCCATGTCAAATTAGTTTGGATGCTTTTCAATCGTTTTCCTAACAAGCATGAAACAGTCCCTAATTTGTGGTCTAAACTGGTAATTCACTCTATTTTATAAAGTGATGCCAGAATGAAAAGAACTCATATGACAGCATCAGGGATGGGATTCTCAGACTGAGGCTAAATCTTGCTTGTTTGGACAGAGTACAGCTTTGCTTTATGTCTACAGTTGATGTTCCAAACCAGGAAACAATGAAAAGTGGAAGTATTTCCTTCTCCAACATTGATTAAATTCATTTTAATGAACATAATGTTTAAACAAGGTATTTACCAGCTGTTTCATTCTGTATTTTTTACTATTTCCCATTAACTGTTTCTGATCTCTTTTATGAAGCAAAGCTACTTACTGATCCAGAATGTCTGACTAATTAATCCCCATTTTCCATTGTCTTTGTTTCATTATTGTAATATAGCTTTCCTCTATATTACATTCATTTCATTGACAATGCTTTGAAATGTATTTATCATTAATATCCAAACACAAGTGAGTGGAATTGACCTAACTTTGGTTGACCCACACTCCACAGCAGTCCTTGTATTAGTTTGAGACAAAAAGGATTCATTTTTACCAAATATTATTGTATTATTTTGGGGACAAGATATTTCTATAATACACATATAAGTAACTTGACACTAAATTTTAATTATTATTGAATATGAAATCAATGTTATCATTCCTGAGTCTAGCTGTTCGCTTGTTGTTTGGTATGCAGGGTCAAACATTTATGGTCTGTACATGCAATCAGCCCTATTATTAAAAGAAATTCCTGAACATTTGATCTCTATCCCACAGTGACACCTCCCCCCTCCACGTTACCCACCCAAAATGGAAAGCATGAATCTACAGTGAGGTAGAGGCAATTCTTGTACATGAGACAAAAAGAAAGTGATAGAGGAAAGAATGAAAGAAAGGAGAAACATCAACACTGACAGATAATTAGGAGTGCAGGACAGAAAGAGCATGTTTTGTAGTCTTTTCTACCCTTCTTCCACTATATTTTGTTGGTTTTTGTATCTCAGCTCGTTCTCACACATGAATCTTAATGCCTGATTTTCATAACTTCACCATCCTTAATATCCATTTTACTCTACTTAATTGGCGCTGGATAGCAAGGAATATAACCTTTGCATTGATTATTTTAGCTACTTAGAAGCATCTTATACATACGCAGGATCTGTCACCCAACTTGAGATCTTGTTTCACACTGTAAATAAATGTATTGTTTCAAATGATGAATGAGATTGTCAAATAAGGAAAATGTATCGCTTCTTTTAAAAAATGCAAAATATATTTATAAAATTATTTTCTGTTTTTTAAAATACCAGCAACAAGAGAATGAGTAGCCTAGGCCACTAATTGCCTCATCATATCATCTCAATAAAGATAAACCAAGTATTACCAATTTTGTTTCAGTACAAGCTTTCAGCCAATTCATATTTACATTATTTATTCCACTTCTTAAAGTTGAATGAATCATTACCAGGACACTGCTCGACAGGCTTCAATTTTGAAGTATAATTCTAAAGAGCTCAACTTCAAGGACTATACTTTCTGTAAACAATTCAGTAATATATGCAATGACAGTAGGCAACACAATTATCATATGAAGAATTGCTTTTGCTCATTCCAACCAAAAAAGGCCTTTTTACTGTTTGATTGGCCTGACCGCATACAAGACAAACATAAGCAAGAAAGTTTAAACGTTATTTAAAATGGAACTCAGCATTTTGTGAGGGAAGGGGTGTAAAAAAATTTTTTAGTTGAAGCACTTATTAGAATAGAGCACATTAATGTTGAGAATCTAAAAATGTTTGAGAAGAAAATGTACAGGATTCAACATCAAAATCTTATCAGGAAGTTGATAGTCCTATTGTTCTTGCTGGAACTCCATATGGAAACACTATATTGGCTGACCTTATCTTCAAATGTTCTATGCTATTATGTGAGCAGCATTCAGCTGCATAATTCTGTTACATTAACATCAATCATTTCCTTCCTTTTTCTATAAATATATAGTTTATGTAAAACTCTTGAAATAAGCTGCTCAATAATCATGCATACTGGGTTTTACAGATGAAGCTCCTTGATATTTCTCTTGATGAAATATTTGCTGACTTCAATCACCTAGGGGACTTCTATACTGATGAAGTCACTGATACGTGCCCCATTAGTCTCTGTGGATTTCCCCTAGCCCACTTCTCACCTCGTTCTTGCCAATTAAGGAGCCGAATTATGTATAATAGTTGGAGTCACTTTTAGTTTTGAGTCCTAGTATGCAGTGGAAGCTTTGACAGAAACATACTGGTGAATAATTAGAGCGATTTTTTAAAGCCAAGAAAACTCCATCTTTCTTCTGCCTATTTTTATCTGAATCGATGAATAGTACAAGAGCAATGAGCACCACACTACTAAAAGCAAAGACAATATAATAAGTTAGAATGCATAATTATGGTGAGAAAAAAAGTAGCCAAATAATTTTAGATATATTTATTAAATTATCTTTAAGAATTAAAGCAGCCAATTTATTTTTGATCTGCGGCCCTCTTTCGAAAAGAAATTTGGCAACAAAACAAAATCAGCTTCTTTAATGATCTCTTGAGATAGCTGCCCTTCAAGAAAAGTTTTAGGCCTGAAACCTTAAATCAGCAAATATATTAAAAAATAGTGTAGTCCTCATCCAAGTGATGGATTAACACCTGCTGTTATCTAGGAGGCAATGGCTGGGTGACATTGTCACTATTGTAACAATGATATGGAATTACAGTTTCGAATGGCAGATGATGAAACTTGAATTAACTAAAAATCTGGAATGAAGAGCCTAATGATTTTACCTGGTCTAGCAAGATGTGACTCCAGACCCACAGCAATGTGTTGACATTGAACTGCCCTCTGGCAATAAATGCTAACCTAGGCCAGTAACACCCATATCCTGTGAATAAAAGAAGATTCAAATGGAGAAACATGTCACATGGATGAGCAAAGCATCAAATATCCAAGTGGACAAAGAATCAGGTATCTCTCTTAAAAAAAATGGATGCTCTTCCTGTTGACACTGACTGTTTTCCAGCCTGCATACGTATGCAATAAAATGCATTTTATCTTCCTCTAAAGGAAGTACTTGCTTAATTGTGAAATGGCACTGCATTAGTTACCAGTTTTAGGGTGTTGTTGCATGATGAGTTTCCATGCCCATCCTCTGTGTCACTGGAATGGTTGCCTGCACATGAGCAGCAATGAAGCCAACCAGCATAACTAAAGTCTAGGAAAGGAGAAGGCAGCACTTGTGTCAGAGGCCAGTTTCCTGGGAAGGAATAGAAGAGGGTGGTATGTCCCAACCAGTTAACATCAAAATCACCTTCCTTTTCCCTCCTAAGGGGGAAGCTGGAATGCACCCAGCCTTCTGGTCTCCAGTTGAGGTGTCTGACTTTTGTTCGTTGAGGATAGTCCCAGCTTCAGCCTCAAAAACCAGAATTGAAAATAAAAATTCCAAAATCCTAGATTGAAACACTTTAATGCCAGCCAGGTTTCCCTGGGCAATAGTGCTGAGGAAGAATTGGCTACGGTAGATATGATCTTAAGTTCATAATAAATTTAAATTTTAGCAATTCAGTTTATGCATCTCCAAGTTAGAAAGTTCTCGAACAACCTGTTTTTTAAAAAAATATTGAACTATTCTGACAGTTTCTAACTGTTGCCAATATGCACACTGTTAGGCTGTGCCAATCTGAGAAGAGAATCGCTAGAGTTCATTGGGCAAAACAAAGTTCTACTTCTTTTTGCACATTGCTGGAATCCTTGAAGCTTTCTTGAAGATTCTTATGTTGAGAAATGCTGGCTTAGCAGAGGTAACAATAAATGTTTGCAATAACAACTGTCACTACCAAATGAATCACATTTAGAGACTCTGACACTCCTACTTGAGGAAGACAGAGAGAGATTAGACTTGGCTAATTCTGAGTGACAAAGAGAGCATCAAATTCTTTGCTTCAGATCCTTTAAGGTCAAAATGGAAAACATCTGCCAATTCAACTAGTCTGCAGTATGTAATAAGTGGCAAGCAAAATATTTGCAAGGAACAACATCTTTTTTCAATTCCCAATGGAGGAAGCATCAGTTAAATAGAAATATTAGTATAGAAAAAGAAAGTATTGGCATATGTACAGGTTATTCACCATTTCTGACACCTCAATATATCTTACAGCAAATTAACTACTTTGAACATGTCATTATTTTAGGAAACAGAAGCCAATTTATGCAGCATGAAGATCACATAAACTTCAATGTAACTAGTAACAGATAATCTATTTTAGTGGTGTTGATTGGATAAATATTGGCATTATTTTGAAGACATTTTATGTTGACCTGAGAACACAACAGGGCTTTAGTTTATTATTTTACAATGAACACTCACACTAACAGTGCAGCACTCCCTCTGTACTGCACTTAAGTGTCCGCTAGGCTCTTGTGATCAAGTAGGCAAAAGTGAGGACTGCAGATGCTGGAAATCAGAGTATAGATTAGAGTGGTGCTAGAAAAGCACAGCAGGTCACTAAGCCAAAGCTGCCTGCTCTTTTCTGGCTGTTGGTTTAAATGGTTCTTAGTCACTGTCATTGTGCTTTGTATTATTTTTCTAGATCAAACCAATTATGATTTTGGCAACTTTCTTGTATTAATTCATGGGACTGGCCAGCATCTATTGCCTGTCCTTAGTTGCTCTTGAGAAGGTGGTGCTGAGCTGCGTATTTGAACCGCTGCTGTCCATATTCTGTAGGTTGACCCATAATGCCATTAGGGAGTGAATTCAAGGATTTTGATCCAGTGACAGTGAAGGAACAGTGATATATTTCCAATTCAATGAGGGGAGTGACTTGGGGGGTAACTTGCAGGTGGTGGTGTTCCCAAACATCTGCTGCCCTTGTCGTTTAGATAGAAGTGGGTGTGGGATTGGAATGTGCTGTCTAAGGAGCTTTGATGAATTTCTGCAGCGCATCTTGTACATAACACACACTGCTGCTACTGAGCATCTGTGATGGAGGGAATGGATGCTTTTGGATGTGGTGCCAATCAAGTGGGGTGCTTTGACCTGGATGGTGTCAAGCTTCTTGAGTATTGATGGAGCTGTACCCATTGGGGAGTATTCCATCACACTCTCGACTTGTCTTGTAGATGGTAGATAGGCTTCAGGGAGTCAGGAGGTGAGTTACTCACTGCAGCATTTCTAGCCTCTGATCTGTTCATGTAACCACTGTGTTTATATGGCAAGTCCAGTGAATTTCTGGTCAATAGTAACCCCCCAGATGTTGATAGTGGGGGCTTCAGTTATGGCAACACCATTGAATTCAAGGGGCAGTGGTTAGATTGTAACTTATTGAAGATGGTTATTGTCTGGTATTTGTGTAGCGTGAATGTTACTTCCCACATGTCAGCCCAAGCCTGAATATTTTCCAGATTTTATTGCATTTAACAGGAATTGCTTTGGTATCTGAGGTATCATGAATGCTCAATGTTCAGCACCAATCATCAGCAAAACATCCCCACTTCTGGCTTTATGATAAAGGGAAGGAAACTGATGAAGAAGCTGAAGTTGATTGGGCTTAGGATATTACCCTAGGGAACTCCTGCAGAGATGTCCTGTAGTCAAGATGACTGACCTCCAATAATCACAACCACTAGTATGACTCCAGCCAGAAGACAGTTTGCACGCTGATACCCATTGATTCCCATTTTGCTACGGCTACCTCATGCCAGACTTGGTCGAACATGGCTTTGATGTCAAGTGCTGTCACTCTCACCTATCCTTATGACACATAATAACCATCAAGCTAGAGATTTTTGGCACTTCTGTAGTGGTCTACTGAACATGTATGCTGGGAAATATTCAAGGATGGAGCTGCTTTCTTTTGTGCTTTTGGTTTTGTATCTGGTTGCTTCAAGTTGATTACATTGTATGGTAATATCTGGTCGGGGAGCAATTTTACAAAACTGCAACTAAACATCATATTTCCAATAAACAGTTCTATGCTGGAATAGAGTTTAACTTGGTTGCACCAGCCAAATTTAAGGTATGATGTAATGAAAAACAGGTTCTCCAACACATCACAAAACCATCTTAGGAGTCAGAAAGGAATTAAGCTAGCCTGCAGGAAAAGTAATTGCTCTACTAAGAACAGATCAGACAAATTCCTCAAGGCACTGTATATCCGTTCCTGCTAAGTGTTCAAGATTTCTCTGTGGGGCCTCAGTTCTAGCAGTCAGTGACTACTACACAATTCTCATTTCACACAATCTCAGCACAGCTGGAGTGCATCAAATCCTAATACTCCATTTGGTCATTTCATGACACCATCATGCCACATTGTTCTCTACCTTTCACTATATCTATTAAATTCAATTGTTCCACACCATAATAACTTCGGCAAGTTTCCTTTGGACTCACAAATGATGTACTACGAAGTGCTGACAGAGAGTGTTCTTTCCATTCTGGGAGCTGGGTGGATGGAGATAAGCGCCTGATTTATAAAGAACTGAATTTCCAGATATGAAAATGTGATTGAAGTTTGCAGGCCTCCCACAGAGCATGCAAAAGCCTTATTAGAGCACTGAAATTAATGCTAATGGGTCCCATAATGCATTTAACAATGTTTCTCACCTCATCACTCTTTTGGCACTGTTTGCCAGTTTAAAACAAGCACTAGCAGGATTTGCTAGTCTGCCTTAGAGAAGTTGGATTCTCGTAACTGACTCTTTAGGACAAAGTTTCAATTTTCTTCCTTTAAAATAATTTCATTTGTATTATATATTTTCTGTCACTTGTCAGATTGTTGCTGGCACTTGCAGCTAGATTGCTGCATTTTCAAAATGATTTTACACCAACATTTTCCCCATAGCACAGTTGCTTACAGCAGCTGCTTCATTAGCAGTAACCAGAGTGTTAAGCAGAGCATTTTTATTGCGCATTCCAATGCTGTTCTGGATGTGAAGAAGGAAAGAAAGAGGACTGCATGCAGAGGGAACAAATGCACATCGAATTGTATCTCAAAATTATAACAGCTACTTGATTCCAATCCAGCAGTCAACTTTTAAGGTCTAGGCAAATCATGAAGAGATCTGTCTTCCTCATCAACACTTCATATGGGAGTTATACAGGTTTGGATTTTGCAATTAGCAACAATGTAACTGCACTTACCATTTATCATGCTTACAGTTGCCCAGAATTTTCATGGACATTTGAACAGAAACTTACAGCTACAAGAGATCCTTTTCAGCATTCTCTTTTGGGGATCTATGATGTTTGTCCTGCTCATACACATATCATTTTAGGCGGATTGAACAATCCTTAAAAACAGACAGGTTGCAAGATCAGTTTGACAGTTTGGGTGACTTAAGCACTACAGTGGTTGGATAAGGAAAAGATTTGGGGCAGGTCCACTCCTGAAGACTTCAGACCACCGACTCCCACAGCTACCTGGATTACACCTCTTCCCACCCTACCTCTTGCAAAAATGCCATCCCGTATTCCCAATTCCTCCGCCTCCGCCGTATCTGCTCCCAGGAGGAGCGGTTCCACCATAGAACACACCAGATGGCCTCCTTCTTTAGAGACCGCAATTTCCCTTCCCACGTGGTTAAAGATGCCCTCCAACGCATCTCATCCACATCCCGCACCTCCGCCCTCAGACCCAACCCCTCCAACCGCAACAAGGACAGAACGCCCCTGGTGCTCACCTTCCACCCTACCAACCTTCGCATAAACCAAATCATCCACCGACATTTCCGCCAACTCCAAACAGACCCCACCACCAGGGATATATTTCCCTCCCCACCGCTCTCCGCCTTCCGCAAAGACCGTTCCCTCCGTGACTACCTGGTCAGGTCCACGCCCCCCTACGACCCACCCTCCCATCCTGGCACTTTCCCCTGCCACCGCAGGAACTGTAAAACCTGCGCCCACACCTCCTCCCTCACCTCTATCCAAGGCCCCAAAGGAGCTTTCCACATCCATCAAAGTTTTACCTGCACATCCACCAATATCATCTATTGTATCCGTTGCTCCCGATGCGGTCTCCTCTACATTGGGGAGACTGGGCGCCTCCTAGCAGAGCGCTTTAGGGAACATCTCCGAGACACCCGCACCAATCAACCAAATCGCCCAGTGGCTCAACATTTCAACTCCCCCTCCCACTCTGCCGAGGATATGGAGGTGCTGGGCCTCCTCCACCGCCGCTCCCTCACCACCAGACGCCTGGAGGAAGAACGCCTCATCTTCCGCCTCGGAACACTTCAACCCCAGGGCATCAATGTGGATTTCAACAGTTTCCTCATTTCCCCTTCCCCCACCTCATCCTAGCTTCTAACCTCCAGAAACTCGATACCCTGACCTGTCCGGACTTGTCCGACCTGCCCAGCTCCTTTTCCACCTATCCACTCCACCCTTTCCTCCCTGACCTATCACCTTCATCTCCTTCCCCACTGACCTATTGTACTCTATGCCACTCTCTCCCCACCCCCACCCTCCTCTAGCTTATCTCTCCATGCTTCAGGCTCTCTGCCTTTATTCCTGATGAAGGGCTTTTGCCCGAAACGTCGATTTTGCCTGTCCTCGGATGCTGCCTGAATTGCTGTGCTCTTCCAGCACCAATGACACCCAGTGAACCAACTTAACCTTTTATTGTATGGGACTGCTTCAAACATCACTATCTGTAATGATGAAATTCAAACTCATGCCCCCAGAACATTTGTCTTGGGTTGAAGATTACTAGTTCAATGATACCACTACACTCACCATTATCTTCCTTTCCTGTCATTTTAAAACAAACTGTAATCAGATAGCCAGCCCCGATACAGCACCATAACAAAAATAAAATCAAACGGTCAATGGAAATGTACAGAAACAAATGGAACCTTATCAAAATCAAATCAAAACATTGTTGTCTGGGGTGAAATTTCATCCCAGGCTGGTCCCTAAAAATAAAAACAGAAAAACTGCGGATGTTGTAAATCAGCAACAAAAACAGAAATTGCTGAAAAAGCTCAGCAGGTCTGGCAGCGTCGAGCGACCCTTCCTCAAAATGGCCGAAAAATCTCTACTATATCAATGGGCACCACATGTTCCTTCTCAGTGGACGTCCAAATGCCAATGTAATTGGGGAAAAGGGGCTGACAGTCAGGTACTGAGCGCTCCTCCATGATCTGCTGCCTGCTCGTGTTGATGGTCACTTTAGCCAGGCCCCGGAAGAGATTTGAGCTGAAAATGTGTTGCTGGAAAAGCGCAGCAGGTCAGGCAGCATCCAAGGCACAGGAGAATCGACGTTTCGGGCATAAGCCCTTCTTCACTTCTTCACTGCAGTCCTCACTTTCTCCCGGAAGAGATTCTCCTATCAGCCCACACCAATTCACACAGAGGGCTGATAGTTTAATTAGGAGCCGAAGTGCAACCAATCATTTAAAAGCAGCCTCTTTTTAAAAAAAACTGAACAGGGGCTGCAAATGAAAACACTGAACATGAACACAGAATACTGTTCCGTCTAGGTCACAAACCTGGCACTCTGTGAAGCTAATTAATCTCTTATCCCTTGGGAGTGCTGTATGCAACATTTGTCACCTGAGGTTGTCAATGGAAAGGGGCAGGACCCCCTATAGAGGCTGTTCCACTAGGGATGTCTGTTCTTTTTCTAATTTTTTTTCATGGCAATGTTTATGTGGTCTCCATTACACATAAACATTTATTGAATTAAAAGTTTCACTATTTCCTATGATGGTGGTTCTGGACTCCTGACCAGTGAAATTACCACTATGCCAATACCTACTCGCTATTCCTCGTTCTATACCCAGTTTAAGGGCTATTTGATCAACATTGGTTGAGGATGAATCACTGGTGATTCTTAACAAGAAAAGTAATTTGACTTACCAAGATAAGGTTTATTACAAGATAGCAATAGGTACAAACTTCATTGCTCAACTAGATATAATTACAAGGACTAACAGGAGATACTGATTACACATCTCTCTCCATTAGTATTTCAACCAAGACTTCTTTCCCCTCCAGAGACAGTCTGGCATCATTAGATGAAGTAGAGCCTAATGCAATATCGAAAATTAACACTTTCAGAAGCAGGATCTTCCACAATATCCCTGCAGCCCCATCACCCACCAGGCTTTTATATCTCAGTTGATATTGTAGATTCGGGTACAACTATGTTTAAATTTTCAACTACACCATTTTTCCTCCACTTCACAAATTCAACTTGTATGGAGACTTGTAGGACCCATTCTCCCAGAACTTGGAAGATTGATAATTGTTTGGCTTGGGGAACACTGATCTTAGATTTGTTATTGACACTGCATGGTGTGTAAAGTTTCACTTGTTGGAAAGCCTTGGATGTCCTTCAATAAGGACGTCGTTCCTCTTAAACTAGGTAATTGTTCTATTCTCTTATCATGACTTGGAGGAGACGGTGTTGGATTGGGGTGGACAAAGTTAAAAATCACACAACAACAGGCTATTGTCCAACAGGTTTATTTGGAAGCACCAGCTTTCAAAGCACTGCTTCTTCATCAGGTGGCTGAAGAAGCAGCGCTTCAAGAGCTAGTGCTTCCAAATAAACGTATTGGACTACAGCCTGTTGTGCAATTTTTAACTTTATTCCCATATCAGGATACTTAATCTTCGGAATTCCTTTTGCAATGCAATCTCCCTGCTGAATCAAGTAGTTGCTCCATAATGTCACCTAGGGGACTTTTAATCCCATTAATTTCCATCATGAAAGATGGCTGTTCAGGAGAAATAGTTATTTTATAGTTTGAAGTATCCTGGATTTCTGAGCCAGGTAATTTTTTTTTACTCAAGTACTGGAACTACGATGGTTGGTCAGCCTTCTGTATGCAGCTCATTATTTTGTGCAAGCAAATAATCAATTTCAATTTGTTGACAGAACTGCATTGAAGTATATAAATGTTTTACTTGAGACTTAATGAGTAGGTTGGACATCTCCATTCACCATCATTGGATGTGTTTCTGGTAAACCCTGTGAAAATAGACAAGTCCCTTGGGCCAGATGGGATCTATCCTAGGATCCTCTGGGAAACAAGGGAAGAGATTGCCGAGCCTTTGGCATTGATCTTCAAATCATCATTGTCTACAGGAATAGTGCCTGAGGACTGGAGGATAGCAAATGTGGTTCCCTTGTTCAAAAAGGGTAGTAGAGACAACGCTGGTAATTACAGACCAGTGAGTCTCACTTCAGTTGTTGGTAAAGTGTTGGAAAAGGTTATAAGAGATAGGATTTATAACCATCTAGAAAAGAATAATCTGATCAGGGACAGTCAGCATGGTTTTGTGAAGGGTAAGTCATGCCTAACAAATCTTATTGAGTTTTTTGACAAAGTGACCAAACAGGTAGATGAGAGTAAACCGGTTGATGTGGTGTATATGGATTTCAGCAAGGTTCCCCACAATAGGCTATTACACAAAAGAGGAGTGGGATTGTGGGAGACATAGCAGTTTGGATCAGTAATTGGCTTGCTGAAAGAAAACAGAGGATTGTAGTTGATGGAACATGTTCATCTTGGTGTCCAGTTACTAGCTGCGTACCGCAAGGGTCGGTGTTGGGTCCTCTGCTGTTCGTCATTTTTATAAATGACCTGGATGAGGACTTAGAAGGGTGGGTTAGTAAACTTGCGGATGACACTAAGGTCGATGGAGTTGTGGATAGTGACGAAGGATGTAGTAGGTTGCAGAGAGACATAGATAGGATGCAGAACTGGGCTGAGAGGTGGCAAATGGAGTTTAATGTGGACAAGTGTGAGTTGATACACTTTGGACGGAGCAATCAGAATGCAAAGTACTGGGCTAATTGTAAGATTCTTGGCAGTGCAGATGAGCAGAGAGATCTCGGTGTCCATGTACACAGATCCCTGAAAGCTGCCACCCAGATTGACAGGGTTGTTAAGAAGGCATACAGTGTTTTGGCCTTTATTAATAGAGGGATTGAGTTTCGGAACCAGGAGGTTATGCTGCAGCTGTACAAAGCTCTAGTACGGCCACATTTGGAGTATTGTGGACAATTCTGGTCACCGCATTATAAGAAGGATGTGGAAGCTTTGGAAAAGGTGCAGAGGAGATTTACTAGGATGTTGCCTGGTATGGAAGGAAGGTCTTACGAGGAAAGGCTGAGGGCCTTGAGGCTGTTCTCATTAGAGAGAAAAAGGTTGAGAGGTGACTTAATAGAGACATACAAGATAATCAGAGGGTTAGATAGGGTGGACAGGGAGAGCCTTTTTCCAAGTATTGGGACGGCAAACACGAGGGGACACAACTTTAAAGTGAGGGGAGATAGGTATAAGACAGATGTCAGAGCTAGATTCTTTACTCAGAGAGTAAAGAATGCTTTGCCTGCAACGGTAGTAGATTCGCCAAGTTTAAGTGCATTTAAGTTGTCATTGAACAGGCATATGACGTACATGGAATAGTGTAGGTGGGATGGGCTTCAGATTAGTATGACAGGGCGGTGTAACATCGAGGGCCGAAGGGCCTGTACTGCGCTGTAATGTTCTATGTTGTATATCTTGAATCTTGTTTCTGGAGTTTGCTGCTTGCTTAGCATTATCTCTGTCATAAGTGTTATTCATTCTTCTCTTGAAGATGAAGGGTTGAAATGTTGCTCTTGAACTTGTGGCATCTCATTGTCTGGCATCAAAGTCAAATCTCCAATATCAATTTGTTCACCACTCTGTTCAAACAAATTCAGTCATTGGTTTTCCAATAAGCTTGTGGGTTATACTGCTCATTCTTGTTCTCATCTGAATTTTCTTACAAACTTTACTGATTGCTGTCTTTCTGAATTATTTTCAGTGATGATATGACTGATTTGCAGTACTGAGCAAATGCAGCTTTCACAGTGAGTTAGGAACGTTCAATTTCCCTGAGATAATGCCTACGTGTCCTCAGTGTACATATTCCAAGGCAGCTTCTTATAAGGAACCTGGAATAACTAATCTTCTATCATGCACTAATAAGTTGTCTGATTTTGAAATGCTGTCAGCATTCAACGCATCTGTTCTCTGCCAACTCACTGGACTTTGGGACTGACCATCTTTCAATATAAGACTGAAAAATGGTAGCACATTCTCGGTCAGTTTTTGTTCTACTGAATTTGCTCGATCCCATTTTGGATGGCTGGCTGCTGGTTTGCTCAGTCAAATAAAACATTTCTTTTATGACAACTAAATAATGCAAATAGATCCTCTCCTCTTTTTGAATTCCATCATGATTCTTGAAGCCTAATTAAATCTTCTACATGTTGCCCATTTGGTTGGTCAACAATGGCTTGTTCCTGGATCACTTGTTCCTTTGGAATTATTCAACCTCAAAATCAAAAACGTGTTAATTCTGAATCATACGTTTTCAACTTTCTTTCCACTCTTCATTTTACAGTACTACTTGAGTCATACCTTTGAGTGTTGTTCCACCTGGAGATTTATAAAATCATGAGGGGCATGGATAGGATAAATAGATATAAAAGAGACCTAAGGGGCAACTTTTTCACTTCGAGGATGGTACGTGTATGGAATGAGCTGCCAGAGAAGTGATGGAGGCTGGTACAATTGCAACATTTAAAAGGCAACTGGATGGGAATATGAATAGGAAGGGTTTGAAGGGATATGGACTGGGTGCTGGCAGGTGGGACTAGATTAGGTTGGGATATCTGGTCGGCATGGATGAGTTGGATGGAAGGGTCTGTTTCCATGCTGTACATCTCTATGACTCTATGTGGAGGCTATAACTTCTATTTCTTCAGCCATGACATTTGATCTGAGTCAAATGTTTCTGGGTTCAACTTCTAGTGCAGAAATTTGAGCACAAGATCCAGATTGATACTGCCACGCAATATTAAAGTATTACTGCAGAGTTAGAGGCACTACCTTCCAGATGAGAAATTGAATACAGCCTTCTCTTCCCCTCTGATAAACAGAAAATATTCCCGATTAAGTTCAAGATTATGGGATGAGACACTTCAATTTCCTCACCAATATTCATTCCTCAACCACCATTACACAGGTTTTAAAGTCATATTTTTGGGAGCTTTCTGAGCACAAATTGACTGTTGCGTATTTCTCATGACAGAGACACCACCAAGAAAACTCCTGTAAGTGGCTGTAAAACTCTTTGAGATGCCTCAAAATATTGAAAGATGCTACTATAAAATTTGCTAAGGTCATCACCTGAGATGGAGTGAGGAGCGTGCCAGTGTTGAAAGACATCAAACAAGTGCAAGCTTTTCTTTCTCTTTTCGTTAAACAGCCATCAAAAAAAAAATATTTTTATCGTTACATGAAGGTGCAATCAATTTAGCAACCACTGACGTGCATGTTTAAGGGTTAGAGTTAGGATCTAAGAATACTGGAGGCAAAATTGAGTGCATTACACATGCTGCCAACGTTTCTTTCTCTTATTCACAGAAGATGACTAAACTTCGATAACAAATCTCTGAAAGCAGTTCTTAATATTTCAAAGTAAATTGTTTTATTCATTTGTTTTTCAACACTCTTACATTCCTACTGGAATAAACACTGATGTCTGCACGAAAAAGCAGTCATGTGAAGCTATTGTTTTCCCAATTTTCTTTCCACTTAATTCATTGTATACATCAAAAATACATACACCATATGGTAATTATCAAAATATGAGCTGACCTTGCTGAATCAAGTAAAATCAACTTGGCAAGTATGAGACATCACGTTAATTTGTGAATTTGCTTTTGCATGATTGATCATAGAATCAATTCTAATGTACTTAGCATTCACACTAATCAGGATAATTACACCCATCTTTCCTTGTGCTTTTTCCAAGGACCAGTTCATTTGTCATTCCGCTATGAAGCCTCAAGCATGCTTTGAGGGTGAAATTCCAGGAGTAGAAAAGGAATCATCAGCTGAGATGAAACGGGGCAGGAAAGAGACAGCATTAATTCAGCAAGAGAGGATAACTGAGTGGATAGAAGGAAGAATGAATCCCAGAATGAACTAGAAGGAAATTAGAGTCCCAACACTAATTAGAAGGAGAGAAGACCTTGGTGTGGAGTAGGAATAATAGTCAAGAAAATGACAGCCTGAATCCTTGAGGGAAAGGAAAGAAAACATTTGGCATTGCATCAGGGAAATAGGACTGTTTCAAGTTACTTAAGTGGGGTCAGGGAAGTGAGTGAAAGGGATTGGAAGAAGAAAGAACAAAAGTGCCAGACTGAATTGAGCAACAATGTGGCAGAGTTACCATAAACAGAGGTATCCAAAGAGGTATAGAGGATTTCTGAAGTTACATTATGTCTTAGTTATGTTTGGAAGAGGTTGAGTGCATCTGTGATTTAGTGCAAGGATTGCAGTTTAGAGAGAGCCATGCTTTCACAGAAGTGATGGTCTAATGAAAACTCATGTGTGCCTGTATTTCCTTTTGAGATTAAAGACAGACTTGGGTGAAAGTGTTGAAAATTATTGTGCATACATCTAAATATATTGCCAAAACTGAAATGACCCAGTTTAAATACATAGGGTTCAAATATACCATGAGGCACTTTTACTAGGCAAAAAAAAAATTAAATTCTTTGATCCCTCCGAACGATTGATTATCTGCCATTATTGACAAAATATTGCTTGAAGATAAAATTAATTAACTTGCAAATTTAAGAGTAAAAATAGTTTTTGCCTCAGAGTCACAATATTTTCCATTTAAGATCCACTTGAGGGTTTGAGTAAAATAAGCTGAGTCAAGATTAGAGTGGTGCTGGAAAAGCACAGCAGGTCAGGCAGCATCCGAGGAGCAGGAAAATCAACATTTCAGGCAGGAGCCCTTCATCAGGAATGAGACTGGGAGCCTCCGAGATGGAGAGATAAATGGGAGGCGGGTGGGTTTGGGGAGAAGATAGCTAAGAGATAAAGGTAATAGATAGGAGAGGAGGGTGGGGATAAAGGTGATAGATAGGAGAGGAGGGTGGAGCGGATAAGTGGGAAGGAAGATTGGCAGGTAGGACAGATCATGAGGATGGTGCTGAGCTGGAAGGTTGGAACTGGAGTAAGGTGGGGGGAGGGGAAATAAGGAAACTGTTGATGTCCACATTAATGCCCCGAGGTTGAAGTGTTCCAAGGTGGAAGATGAGGCGTTCTTCCTCCAGGCGCCGGGTGGTGAGGGAGTGGCAGTGGAGGAGGCCCAGGACCGGCATTCCCTCGGCAGAGTGGGAGGGGGAGTTGAAATGTACAGCCACAGGGCGGTGGGGTTGATTGGTGCGGATGTCCGGAGATGTCCCTAAACATTGCTGTGCAATTCCAGGAAAGCACCGAACTGGCAGAAGTGTCCTCTTTCAGATGAGACATTACATCCATTTTTTTTAATAGCATTCAGACAAAAGAACTTATGCTGTTCTGAAGAAGTTCAGGGTTATATCCTTAATGCCCTGATCAATATTTATGCTTTAGTCAACATCATAAAAACAGATTATCCAGTCATTACTATACTGATGTTTGTGAATACTTGCTGCATGTATATTGGCTGCTGGGTTTCCTACATGACAACAGTGATTACTGTAAGGAGTTGGGGGTTAGTTAGTTCAGTTGGCTGGACAGCTGGTTTGTGATGCAGAGTAACGCCAATTAATCCTATGCCAAGCATAGCATTAATTCCTGCACTGGTCAAGGTTACTATAAAGGACTCGGATTCTTAATCTCTCCTCTTGACTGTGGTGTGGTGACCCTCAGATTAAACCACCGACAGTCATCTCTCTCTCTGAGAGAGCACCTATGGTATGTTAAGACTTTGGCGACTTCACCTTTACTGAAAGGACAACATATACTTTTGTTTGGAAATATAAACTTGTAAATGTAAGTTTGGTGATTGCTTTGTTGCTAGTTTCTTTTACAGTTCTCAGCAGAAATGGAACTGTGTAGTGTTCATGCACTGCTTATACAGTAACTTTTGAAGAAGCTGGATTTGGTTCTTTTGAGACACAAACTGGCACTAGATGTCTTTCAGTTGAAAAGAACAGCCAGCAACACAGCTTTTGGATTTGGCACAGACCCTGAGGAATACACAGAGCTCTACACCCATTGAGCTGTTAGTGAGTTAGAGGAAGTTCCAGGATTTTGACCTCATGACAGTGAAAGAATTTCAACATATTTCCAAGTCAAGATGATGAATGGTTTGGAGGGGTATTTGCATATAGTGATGTTCCCATATACCTGCTGCCCTTGTCCTCCTAAATGGTAAAGGTTATCGGTTTAGAAGATGCTACCTAAGGTGCCTTGGAGAATTTCTACAGTGCACCTTGCAGATGGTACACACTGTTGCTACTGAACACCAGTAGTTGAAGGAGTAAATATTTATGGATGTGGTGCCAGTCAGGCAGGATGCATTGTCCTGAATGGTGTCAAGCTTCTTGAGTGCAGTTTGAGCTGCACTAAGCAGGAAGTATCCTCATACAACTGACTTGTGCCTTGCAGATGGTGACCAGGCTTTGGGAGTCAAGAAGTGAGATTCTTAGCTTCTGATCTACTTTTGTAGCCACTAGTTTATAAGGCTAGTCTAGTTCATTTTCTGGTAGATGTTGATAATTGACAATTCAGCAATACCATTGGATTTCAAGAGGTGATAGTTAGGTTTTGTCTTGTAGGAGATGGTCATTGCTAGCATGCATGTTGTGCGAAAGTTATTTGCAACCTGTCAGCCCAAGCCTGGATATTGTCCTGATCTTGCTGTATTTGAATACGGAGTGCTTCAGTATCAGAGAAGTCACAAATAGTGCTGAACATTGATGACTGCACAATGTTCAGCACCCCCACTTTCGACTTTACAGTGGAGGGAAGGTAATTGATGAAGCAGCTGAAAGTGGTTCCTACGACACTACTCCCAGGAATTCCTGCATTCGTGTCCTGGAAGTGAAATTACTAATCTCCAATGACCAAACCCTCTTTACTTATGGCAGAAATGTATGAAACTAGCAAAGAAATATCTCCTTGAGTCTAACTGATCTGGTTTTACTGTAGCTCCCTGATGCCACATTTTATCAAATGCAGCCTTGATGTCACAGGCAGTCACTCTCACCTCACCTCTAAAAAAGAGCTCTTTTGACAATATTTGAACCAAGGCCGCAATGAGATCAAATTGACTGACCCAGTTATTTCTAAGCAAATGCTGCTTGATAGCATTGTTGATGACCCTTTACTGATGATCGAGAGTAGACTGATGGGGTGGTAATTGGGGGTTGAGTTGCCCTGCGTTGTGTGTGCAGGACACATCTGAGAAATTCCAACATTGTCTGGTATTGCAACAGCTCAACTACAGAAGCAGCAAGTTCTGGGGTATACATTTTCAGTGCTATTGCAGGAATGTTGTTAGAGCCCGTAGCCTTCACATTATCCAGAGCTTCTAGTCGTTTCTTGATCTCACTTGGAACAAATCAAATTGGTTGAGGTCTTGAATCTGTAATGCTAGGATGTTAGGAGAGACCAAGATAGATCATCCACTCGGCACTTCTGGTTGAAGATTGTTGAACATGCTTCAGCCTTTTTTTTGCCCTGATTTGATGGGCTCCCCTATCATTTAGGATGAGTATAGATTCTCCTCCCCCAGTGAATTATTTAATTGTCTACCACTATTCATGATTTCATATGATAGGACTCCTTCCTGTTGGAAGGATGTTGTGAAACTTGAAAGGGTTCAGAAAAGATTTCAAGGATATTGCTAAGGTTGGAGGATTTGAGCAATAGGGAGAGGTTGAATAGGCTGGGGCTGTTCCCTGGGGCGTCGGAGGCTGCGGGGTGACCTTATAGAGGCTTATAAAATCAAGAGGGGCATGGATAGGATAAATAGACACGATCTTTTCCCTGGGGTGGGGGAGTCCAGAACTAGAGGGCATAGGTTTAGGGTGAGAGGGGAAAGATATAAAAAGGACTAAGGGGCAACTTTTTCACGCAGAGGGTGGTGTGGGTATGGAATGAGCTGCCAGAGGAAGTGGTGGAGGCTAGTACAGTTGCAATATTTAAAAGGCATCTGGATGGGTATATGAATAGGAAGGGTTTAGAGGGATATGGGCCAAGTACTGGCAAATGGGAGTGGACTAGGTTAGGATATCTTGTCGGCATGGATGAGTCAGACCGAAGGGTCTGTTTCCATACTGTACATCTCTAGGACTCTATGACTTAGATATGGGAGTTCAAAACTAGAGGGCATAAGATTAACAGGGAGGATTTAAAAGGGACATGAGGGGCAACCCTTTCATGCAGAGAGTGGTGCATGTATGGAATGAGCTGCCAGAGGAAGTGGTGGAGGCTGGTACAATTACAACATTTAAAAGGCACCTGGATGGGCGCATGGATAGGAAGGGTTTAGAGGGATATGGTTGAAATGCTGGCAAATGGGACTAAATCAGTTTAGGATATCTGGTCAGCATGGACAAGTTAGACCGATGAGTATGTTTTCCTGCTGTAAAACTCTAAGACTCCTTTCCTATACTTGCTGCTAAAATAGACAATTCCATACTTTCTCACTTTATACTTCATTTGCCATGCCTTTGCCCACAAATTTAATGCATCTTAATTCCTTTTTGGTTTTGTTATGTCCTTTCCACACTTTTCTGGGCGGCACAGTGACTCAGTGGTTAGCACTGCTGCCTCACAGCACTAGGGACCTGGGATCGATTCCAGTCTCGGGCAACTACCTGAGTGGATTTTTCACATTCTCCCGTGTCTGCATGGGTTTCCTCCCACAGTCTAAAGATGTGCAGGTTAGATGGATTAGCCATGGGAAATGCAGGGTTACAGGGACAGGGTGGGGGATGGGTCTGGATGGGATGGTCTTCAGAGTGTCGATGTGGACTCAACGGGCTGCACTGTAGAGATTTTATGATCTATTTTAATTCTTTGCATCATCAACAAATTTGGCAACCATAACTTTGGTCACTTTATTCAAGTCATTTATTGTTAAAATTTGAGGCTGATCCCTGCGGCACACGTAAGAACATAAGAAATAGGAGCAGGATTAAGCCATTTGGCTACTTAAGCCTGTCCTACCTTCCAATAAGGTCATACCTGATGCGCCCCAAGCCTCGACTTCTCATTCATGCCAGTTCCTCAACTCACCCATATTTCAAGTATCTCTCTACCTCCTCGTAAAATACTTTCAGTGAACTAGCCTCCACCCCTCTCCAGGACAGAGAATTCCAGACATTCACTACCCGCTGGCAGAAGAATTTCTTCTGCATCTCAGGTTGAAATGAGTGTCTCCTTATTCTGTAACAATGTCCCCTCGTTTGAGATTCACCCATAAGTAACAACATCTTCTCAACATCTCCCTGTCATGCCCCCTAGGAATCACATGTTACAACATGATCACCCCCATTTTTTTAAATTCTAATGAATAAAAGGCTAAGCTGATTAGCCATTCTTGATACGTCAACCCCTCCATTGCAGGAATCAACCAAGTCAATCTCTTTTAAATTGCCTAATATATCTTTTGTCAAATGCAGGGACCAAAACAATATACAGTGCTACAAATGTGACCTCAGCAACACCCTGTACAATTGTAACAAGGCATACCTATTTTTAAACTTCAGCTCCTAAGCAATAAGGACCATATTTCCATTTGCTTTTTATTTTGTACCATCAGCAAATTGGATAGATATTTTCTAATCAACCTGTTCAGTCACATTACTACATACCCCTGGAGCAGGTGGCGCTTGAATCCAGGTCTCCTGGCTCAGAGGTAGGGACACTGCTACTGCACCACAACAGTACACTGAACAAATTTAGATACAATATACTCTACCCCTCCTCCAAGTCATTAATATAGATAGCAACTAATTGAGAACCAAGGACTGATCCATGTGGCACTTCGCTAAGTAATGTCATTCTGAAAAAGAATCCAAAAAAGAGCCAATAATCCTGATTCTCAATCTTCTGTGTGTCAACCAGTTGTCAGTCCATGCTAATACATAATCCTATACAGAGAGCTCCTTTCTTGAGCAATAACCTTAATGTGGCACCTAATCAAATGTCTTCTGGGAATCCAAATACACTAAATCTATCAACTCTCCTGATTCTTCTACCATCAAAGAACTCTAGAAAAATTGTAAAATATGGTTTCCCTTTCACAAAACCATGCTGACTCTGATTGAAAGCTTTTCAAAATTTTATTTCTTCCTTTATAATGGACTCTAGCATATGACTACTCATTACACTTTGCTAACCAGAAAATGATGTCTATTTTATTTCCCACTAGCTAGCCAGTTTTCTATTCATTCCAATATGTTATCCCCTTTAATTTTCCACAATAACCTTTCAGGTACCATGTTATCAAATGTTTTCTAGAAATCCTAGTTGAGTCTATCTACTGCACATGTTGCTACCATAAAGAATTCCAATAAATTGGTTAAACATGATTTCCCTTTCCCTGTTGACTTAGCCTGATTGCCTTAATTTTTCTTTTACATGTGCTGCCACAATGACTTTAATAATAGCTCCTAACATCTTCCCTATGACAGACATTAAGCATGCCATTTCCTGCTGTTTCCCTCTCCTTTTGAATAAAGGAGTTACATTCACTATTTTGTATCCTAGTGGAACCTTTTCCAAATTACGAATGTTTGAAAAATTAACCACTACATCAACTATCTCAGTAATTGTTTCTTTTAAGACCCAGATGAGTCATCAGGATACAGGCACCTGTCAGTCTGCAGTTCCAATAATTTGATCAGTACTACCTCCCTGGTGAATGTAATTTACTTGAGTTCCTTCCTTCCATTTCCTGAGTTACAGCCGGTTTTGGATTCTTCCTTGTATTCTCTAATGAAGACTGATACAAAATAACTGTTAAATTCCTCTGTAATTTCCTTATTTTCTGTTATTAATTCTGGAGACTAATTTTCTTTGGGACCAACGTCAACTTTATTATCTGTTTTACTTTTTAAATATCTATAGAATCTTACTTTTTTATGTTGGTTATTTGTACTGGTTTTGATATTTTTAGCTAGCTTGCTCCTAAAAATATAAGATGTAGGAGCAGACATACACCATTCAGCCCATCAAGTCTACTCCACCACTCAATGATGTTTTGGCTAATCTGATAATCTTCTAATCCCCTTTCCTGCCTTCTCCCCTTGTATCGTTTACCGAATGAAAATCAGTTTATCTCAACTCTGAATATACTTAAAGACACAGCACTGACAATCCTCTGCAGTGAAAAAATCCATATATTCACTATCCTCAGAGAAAAAAAAACAATTTATGTCTTAAATGAGCTACCCTCACTCTGAGATAGACAAAGGGAGGCAACCTCTCTACATCTACCCTGTGAAACCCTTAATGAATGTTATGTTTCAATGAAGTCTCCTCTCATTCTTTTAAGTTCTAATCAACACAAACTTTACCTCCTCAACCTCTCATCATTAAAAAAAAACCTCCATTGTCAGAATCAATCTAGTGAACCTGCTAACTATGGTTGCCTTCACAATGAAACATATTGCACAATATTTCTACATCCTGGTCTCCAGAGCTCTGGTCAGCCCTCTCTATTGTGTTAATACTATGATCAATTAGCAGAGCCACCCCTCTACCTTTTCCTGGCCAGCTGTTTATGCCCTATACCTTTCAATCTTCAGATCCCAATCTAAATCATCTCACAGCTGAGTGTCTGTAAAAGCTATCAGATGGCATTTATGTATTTCAATTTGAATTATAAACCTTTCTGTCTTGCCTTGTCGATATTGTTTGATTTACCATATCTTGCCAAATTTGATCCTCTGCTCTCACTGTGATTTAAGATCCTCTTTCTTTCCCTAGTTCCTGCCAGAATGCGATCCTAGCGGTTTCAGATGGACAACATCCCATTTGTACAGATCCCACTTTCCATAGTCATGGTGCTTTGCCCCATGAACTAAGGCCTAGTTCTCCCACGTCGATCATTATACCACACGTTCATTTTCCAATCCTAATTGTCCTATGCCAATTTTTCTGTGGCTCAGGTAATAATCCAGAGCTAATTACCTTTGAGGTTCTGCTTTTTAATTTTGCTCTAGCTCCACAAATTGCCTTTACAGAGCCTCTTTCATTGTTCTGTCTATGTCATTGATACCTATTTGGATTTCCAAGACTGGATTCTTCCCCATCCAACTGCAAGCGCCCCTCCAGTGCTGAACATGGATACTGAGCAGCAACACATCACTTTTACTCTTTCTCCTGGCTGCAGGGATCAGTGTCAATCTGCCTCATTATTCTGTCCCCTAATATTACCACATTTGATTTTGCACCTTAAACCTGAATGGCTTGTATCACACACCATGGTCAACAGTCAAGTAGCTCATCCAAACAAGCTGGAAATACCTCAAACCTGTTGGGAGAATTGTAAAGGTTGAAGCTCCTCCACTCTCCGAGTCCCCATACCTGCCTCATTCCAGTCAAATCATCCTATCTCTGACCACTGACAATTTCAGAAGTGTTGTGGTTCTGTTGGCCGAGCTGGAAGTTTTTGTTGCAAACGTTTCGTCACGAGAGAAGAAGAAAAAGGATAGCCAACTCCCATTCCTAGACGTGATGGTACAGAGAACACCGAACGGAGAATTCACTACAAGGGTATACAGGAAAGCCACACACACAGACCAAGTCCTAAACTATGAAAGTAACCACCCCAACATACACAAACGAAGCTGCATCAGGACACTATTCAAAAGGGCCACAACACACTGCAGTACACCAGAACTGCAAAAAGAAGAAGAGGAACACCTATACAAGGTATTCGCCAAAAACGAATACCCGCGCAACTTCATCAACAGATGCTAAGAGAAAGACCACGGAACGAGGACATACCACAACCAAAAGGACTAGCCACACTACCATACATCAGGAGCATCTCAGAACTGACAACCAAATTACTGCGACCCCTAGGACACATAACGGCACACAAACCAACAGCCACGCTCAGACAACAACTCACCAGAACGAAGGACCCGATACCCAACATGAGCAAAACTAATGTAGTGTACAAAATACCATGCAAGGACTGCACAAAACACTATATAGGACAAACAGGAAGACAGCTAACAATCCGCATACATGAACATCAACTAGCCACGAAACGACACGACCAGCTATCCTTAGTAGCCACACACGCAGACAACAAGCAACATGAATTCGACTGGGACAACACTACTATCATAGGGCAAGCCAGACAGAGAACAGCCAGGGAATTCCTAAAGGCATGGCATCCATCCACAAACTCCATCAACAAACACATCGACCTGGACCCAATATACCAACCACTACAGCGGACAGCTGAAACTGACAACCGGAAGCGGCAGGGACAGACCACTATAAACACCGGAGGAAACATCAAAGAAGCGCTTCGCAGGAGGCTCCCAAGCACTGATGATGTCGCCTAGCCAGGGGACGAAACGTTTGCAACAAAAACTTCCAACTCGGCGAACAGAACCACAACAACGAGCACCCGAGCTACAAATCTTCGCACAAACTTTGAATTTCAGAAGTGCCTCCTGGAATAAAACGTCCAGGTAACATTCTCCATCCTGTGTCCACAGCTCGGCCTCCGAGCTCAAGTCATAAACATCTACTGCAGCCATGTTTGCTCTGGATCACACTGGCATCCAAGAGCTACCATAGTCTGCAGTTGAAGCACATCACTTGCCCTGCCTTCTCTATTGTGTTCTAATATATTTATTTTATTGATTTATAATTGATAGACCCTATTATTCCCAATTAGGCTTATTACCTCTCAAACTTTATGAATAATGATGAAATCTCACCTCATAGAACTGGCCACTCACTGGCTCGCTTCTCCCCGCTTTTAAGTTTTAACTCCTGCTGTCCTGGAGGTTAACAAAGTTGTCCAAAACAAAAGAAGCACCTCTCTCCCCTCCTCACCAAACTTTCAGGTTTCAGTAACACCCATGACAGCAGCACTCTAACTTCCCCTAACAATACTACTAAAATTCAGCTTTCTGGCAGCTACAGAACAAGATTAGATCAGTTACTTAATTAAGTAACTTTACCCGTTCTCCAGCTTCTTTTAGCCCTATGCCTGGAAGAGTTAAAGCTTAACACTGTAAGTTCAAGTTAAAATGCTAATTGCATTAGTAAGTTTTGGAAAAAAAGATTAATCAAGATTCATTCCTTTACACATCAAATTTTCTGGTTTGCACTGTTTCAGCTACACTCTGACACACTTATACTAAATTGAAATAAGTATACATAAATTGCTGTTTCACCAAGATGGGCTATTTGGAGCCCTAGATAATGGAGCTAGAGGAAAGCAACTCCCTTCCTACTGTCTGTGCCCCAAACACTCCTTTCAGGTGAAACATTGCTCTACTCTTGCAACTTAATACATTATATTCACTGATGAGACTAAGAACTCCTCAAATTGAAAAGGTCAAATGCAAACTCAGTGACTTTATAAAAGGTATGGCATTGCTGATACGGTTAGTGAGTTAACCACCTCCATTAGTGCTGTGTTGAGATTACAAATTAGGGTGCCCTTTCTCTAGGGGTTCAATCTATGTTTCAGGAGAAAGTGAGGACTGCAGATGCTGGAGATCAGAGCTGAAAAACGTGTTGCTAGAAAAGCGCAGGTCAGGCAGCATCCAAGGAACAGGAGAATCGACGTTTCGGGCATAAGCCCTTCTTCAGGAATGAGGAAGGTGTGCCAAGCAGGCTAAGATAAAAGGTAGGGAGGAGGGACTTGGGGGAGGGGCGTTGGGAATGCGATAGGTGGAAGGAGGTTAAGGTGAGGGTGATAGGCCGGAAAAGGGGTGTGGGCGGAGAAATCAGGAAAAAGATTGCAGGTCAAGAAGGCGGTGCTGAGTCCGAGGGTTGGGACTGAGATAAGGTGGGGGAGGGGAAATTCGGAAGCTGGAGAAATCTGCATTCATCCCTTGTGGTTGGAGGGTTCCTAGGCGGAAGATGAGGTGCTCTTCCTCCAGGCGTCGTGTTGCCATGGTCTGGTGATGGAGGAGGCCAAGGACTTGTATGTCCTTGGTGGAGTGGGAGGGGGAGTTAAAATGTTCAGCCATGGGGCGGTTGGGTTGGTTGGTGCGGGTGTCCCAGAGGTGTTCTCTGAAACGTTCCGCAAGTAGGTGGCCTGTCTCCCCAATGTAGAGGAGGCCACATCGGGTGCAGCGGATGCAGTAAATGATGTATGTGGAGGTGCAGGTGAATTTGTGATGGATATGAAAGGATCCCTTGGGGCCTTGGAGGGAAGTAAGGGGGGAGGTGTGGATGCAAGTTTTGCATTTCTTGCGGTTGCAGGGGAAGGTGCCGGGAGTGGAGGTTGGGTTGGTGGGGGATGTGGACCTGACGAGGGAGTCGCGGAGGGAGTGGTCTTTCCGGAATGCTGATAGGGGAGGGGAGGGAAATATATCCTTGGTGGTGGGGTCTGTTTGGAGGTGGCGGAAATGATGAAGGATGATACAATGTATCTGGATGTTGGTGGGGTGGTAGGTGAGGACCAGTGGGGTTCTGTCCTGGTGGCGATTGGAGGGGCGGGGTTCAAGGGCGGAGGAGCGGGAAGTGGTAGAGATGTGGTGGAGAGCATCGCCAACCACATCTGAGGGGAAATTGCGGTCTTTGAAGAAGGAGGCCATCTCGGTTGTTCGGTATTGGAATTGGTCCTCCTGAGAGCAGATGCGGCGGAGGCGAAGGAATTGGGAATATGGGATGGCATTTTTACAGGGGGCAGTATGTTTCAGTAAACAATGGATGATCATACAAGAAGGTGCTTTAGCATTGAGGTGTGAAGTATTAGTGAATTAAACCATTCATAACTGATAGCTGGTTTGTTGCACACAATTAATTTGTGTCCTTGTTACACAGTGGACCTGTGGAAGTCAGTATCATAACATATTTTTCCTTAGTCACTTTAAACAAAAATATTGAGGGTAAAGAACTTGACAGAATAAAATCAAAACAAAAATTGCAATTAACTTTTAGACGTGAGACTTATTCTATCTATAAACAATACATACACAAACATGTTGAATATTCATACTAGCTTATCTACCTAAAGACAGAAATCCTAAAAGAATTTGAACACAATATAGAAGGTAATGGAGCTATGTGACAATAAACAAGTTAATAAGAATAAACCATAAATTGCTAACAACCAAAAAGCAGCCTCCAAACACATAGAAATTGTCCTGGAGAAAACCTCAAGAACAACACTTCAAAAAATTATTTTTGAATCCTACTTCCATCCTATCACAGATTCCCTTTTACTTCTCGCATAAACCTCCATGACTCCCAGCTCTTCTTTCCTACTTCTGTAGTTGTATAACGTTTTTCTTTTATTTCAGCCAACAGCCAAATGGTCATTGTTAACTCTGTTTCTCACCACAGATACCGTTGACCTAAGTTTTCAGCATTTTATGCAGTCATTTAATTACTTCAGCCACCTAATACTAATACACTCAATGTAAAACATTAACTACTTAGTTGACTTCTTAGTTATAACATTTAATGTCTATTTACATTCTGATTTCACAATATCATGATGTAATTAGATAGAGATGTTGTATCAACTTTACACTGATTTTCAACACAACTTCAAAATCATTCAATGCATTTCATCAATTCAGTTGAAAAGTCAGGGTGGAGGTGTATCATTCCATTTCTATAATACATATTTTGAGTTAAAATAATTACATTGTATACATTTCTTGTGTATGATTCGAGTGTTATCCTTCAGATACTATGACTTCATGGTCATGTTCCAGTTTTAGATATGTTTTATGAGTTTTCATTCTTAGTCGCAGCTGATAACTTTTTCTTTGATATTTGTTCTACATGCCATTTGAAATCATCTATACAAAACATTTGCATGTCTATCCTTGTTTATAGATATCTGCCATCCATAAAACCACTACAGGGAGCCAAGTGTTTTCAAGTTTACTACCATGATTATTCACTTGTGGAATCATGAATGTTTTATTGAACAAGAGTGAAATATATAAATACACATATGAACATTAAACACTAACACATACTAACTTGATAATTGCACCTCCATGTAAGATTGTTATTTTCGAGCTCTCTCCTCTGAATTTTGCCCAACATCTTATTTGGGTGACTTGTTGTTAAAGGAAGGCCAATGTTGCTTAATTAGTTGGATGCAAGATATTCACATCTGCAAAAAATGACCACAATATCCATGCTGACAGTGGAAGAACTGTTAGTCTCCAAGTAAAAGGGAAGTGTTAGGAGTGCAGGGTTTTGTAAATATTTCTCCTTAATTTGACTGATTGATTACAATATAGAATGGATTTGGGGATCTAGAGAATGGCTAATTAGCATTTCGACTTGGATACAAAGGTTCGTGGGATTGACTTTGCCGTGGAAATGGACTTTGATAAAGTCTCCCATTTAAGAGAAAGATAAGGAGAATTTCATTTCTCTCAGTGGGTTGTGAATCTTTGTAGAGTTCTTCCCCAAGGACTGGTGGAAGCAAGGGTAATTGTATTTTCCTAAATTACTGGTCGATCTTGACAAAATAAAAGAGTGAAAGGTTTCCAGGATTGAGGGAATGTGGAATTGAGGCCACAATCAGGTTAGACATGATCTCAATGAATTGCAGAGCAAGCTCAAGGAGCTAAATAACCTAGCTCTGCTTCTAATTTTTAAGAAGGAGTGCAAAGCATGCTATTGTAGTTTCAGGTCACAAGGTTTTTAAGGTTATTCTGCCAGGATTTGGGAAAGACCAAGTAGAGAGATAGAAGCAATCAGTTATTCTGGGTGTAGGTTTGCTCACTGAGCTGAGAGGTTCATTTCCAGACGTTTCATCTCCCTATTAGGTAACATCTTCAGTGGACCTCAGGCGAAGCACTGTACATATTCCTGCTTTCTATTTACATGTTTGGGTTTCTTTGGGTTGGGGATGTCATTTACTGTGGTGATATCATTTCCTGCTCTTTTTCTCAGGGGGTGGTAGATGGGGTCTAACTTGATGTGTTTGTTGATAGATCGATCAACTAACAGGAAATGACATCACCTCAGAAAATGACATCACCAACCAAAAGAAACCCAAGCATATAAATAGAAAGCAGAAACCATGTACAGTGCCTCATCTGAGGCCCACTGAAGATGTTACTCGCAATCAGTTATTATCATTTATTGTGTGGAATTCAGGTAGGAGCTCCCGCTCAGATTGAAGAGATTAAGGTCCTGAGGTTCCTCATTTGATGCTGACAAGTGTGAGGTGATGCACTTTGGAAGAAGGAACAAAACAAATGAGTATTCAAAGAATGGCAAGCCACCTTCATCTACCTACCGCACTCTCAGCTATCTTCCCCCACCACCACCCCCTCTCATTTATCTCGCAACCAAGGCTTCCAGCCTCATTCCTAATGAAGGGCTCTTGCCCGAAGCGTCGATTCTTCTGCCCCTCAGATGCTGGCTGACTTGCTGTGCTTTTCCAGCACCCCAATCTCGACTCTGATCTCCAGCATCTGCAGTCCTCACTTTCTCCAAGATCAATACAGTAGTTAAGAAGGTATTTGGGGTGCTTGCTTTTAACAGTCATGGTTTAGATTATAAACGGGTGGTCAGGTTAGAACTTTTGTTAGGTTGTAGTTGGAATATTGTGTGCAGTGTGCTCTATAGAAAGGATGCGATTGCACTGGAGGGTATGCAAAGGAGTTTCACCAGGATGTTGCCTGGGTTGGAGCATTTCAGCTGGGAAGAGAGGCTGGATAAACTCAGGCTGATTTCTTTGGAGCCGAGAAGGTTGGGGTGAACTGATAGAGATCTATGAGATTATAAGGGACATGGACAAAGTGAATGGAAGGCAGCTTGCTCCCCTTAGTCAAAAGGTCACTAACAAAGGGGCATGATTTTTAAGTGAAAGGGAGGAGGTTTGGAGGGAAATTGAGGAAAATCTTTTTCACACAGAGGGTGGTGGGTATCTGGAATGCATTGCCTGAGAGGGTAGTTGAGGCAGGAAACCTCACAACCTTTAAAAGGTGCTGGACGAGGACCTTAAGTGTCATAACATTCAAGGCTATGGGATGAGTGTCGGTAGTATTATGTTTTGGAGGTACAGACTCGATGGGCTAAAGAGCCTCTTCTATACTGTATGATTCAATGATCCATTGAGCTTTGGCTGTGGAGAGGAGTCAGCAGGGTAATCATCACCATGGAAGCTATTTTGGAGATTAGAAGTTATCCAGCAGGATCAGGAAGAAAACCAATGGGAGTTGAAATAGATTTGAAATGGTTACTGAAGAATTAACTGTCCACTTAAGGCAAAAGACCTAATTCAAGTTGTCCTATTTTGAGTCATTCCACTTTATATCAATTAGTAAATTGGATTAGTGTTCATGTTTAGCATCAGCAGCTTTGTTTTAATGTTGTTTCACACTAAGTCTAATGTTTGGTTGAATGACCTGATCAGGCACCTTTTGAAGTACCCTCTCCCACTCCCTGACCTCCTGTTCACTGACAGCTATTGTATAAATCGATTAGTATCCGAGAGGGTTGTATAAATCGATTAGTATCCGAGAGGGTTGTATAAATCGGTTAGTATAGGAAAGGGTTATCTGACACCACAAGGTAAGCTCCACCTATTGGGATATAAAGGATTGTCCATGAGAGCAGCTAACTGATGTCGTCTTGTAAGTGAGTGTACAAGTTGTTGTTCAACTGTCTCTAAGTGGTGTACTAGAATGCTGAAGTAATGTGTATTGAGCATGAAGGCTTTCCTAAGGTCTTCAAGATATCTTACATGTAATGTAACTAGCTGGAATATCTATGTATTAAATCTATTCTGTTTCTCAACTCTCAGCTTATCTTCTGAAGACTTCATTTGGGCATCCTTCCTCACTTGGTACTGATAGCTTAGAATAATGTCATGAACAATGATTTGTGGTAACAAAATCTACTCAAAGTATCCCAGATGATTTCATTGTATGACCAAATCAGACCTCACTTTCTCCTGACCAAATCAGATACCACGTCAACAGAGCTGGTATCTGAAAATACACCACATTAGCAACAGTATTTCACAATATATACTGCCGAACTATTCTCTCGCTGTTAATCCTCCAGTCACTGCCACAATTCCCAATCACCACCTCTCCAGCTTATGGTTTACCTCTACAACTCTAAGCTGTCTCTTGCTGTTGATCTCCCGAGCCCTCACTGGGGAGACAGACGTGGTGATAGGGAGGTCAACAAAAAGGGAGGCTCGCGGGCCAGTGAGCATGATCTGCAGTGACGGGAAGATTTTCAATTGTGTTTCTGGACCCCAATCCTGATGAGTACAAGATGAAAAGCTCTAACTTCTTATCTCCTTTCAGTAATGTTTAAGTTCTGTACCACTAAGCAATTACTTGTTTTCCATTTCTTTGCTTGTTTTGATTATCTTCCTTTCAGTTAGCAGCACACCTAATCCAGACGTATACCTTATTACTTTGTTTCTTTTCTAGCTCTATTCATTCATTTTGGCCTCAGAGAACTAACTTTTCTGTAATTCAATTTCTCCTTTCTATCACAGACCTGCCTTTTGTGCTTATCCCTACCACCCCTTGCACAAAACTTGTTACATCTCTAATTTTTTCCAGTCCTGATGAAATATCACAGACCTGAAATGTTAACTCTATTTCTTGCACTATACAGATGCTGCCTAACTTCCTGAGATTTTCTTTCCAAGGATTTTACTTCAGATTTCCAAAATCAACAGGACCGTTAGTTTGAATTATGTTCAAATAGTGTTGCTCTTATTCTGTTTCTTTTTACAGTAAGAGTCTTGAAATCTTGTTGTGATCCTTTATAGTTGATCACTGGAATTCAAGTATCTTTTTAAAACAGTACAATTGGTCACCACACTGGCATTTTGAGGAACCTATGTAACTTGATTCAATGTGAAACTCATGTCCTTTGAGTGGTACTATTTTTGCTGTTGCTGTTATGTCATTAACCAACTGGAAAGGTTTTACTGCCAGCTCCACCTCACTCAATGTTTATATGCCCTACGGAATACTCAAGGTTTCTGCCCTCACCAAAATACTTATTAAGTGTGAATACTGTCATGCACCAAAAATTTAACAGTCACAGCAGTGAATGCTGGATATAGTAATGAGCCTAATATATGTTCAGTGCTTGTTGTGTTGCTGATTCCCAAGATAGAAGAAATACAATATTTAAATTCTAGTTACTCAAAGTCAAATTCAAGTAAACCATAACAGGAGAATAAAAATAGTTCTGGAATGAAATGCCTCAACCCCTGCACGACAAAATTCTGAGTACCTATAATTGAATTTGGACGAACAACAAAACTAATATGAGCAGACATTAAAAGCAGATCCAAGGTATGGAACACACACGTAGCCAATTACACAGCGATTTTAATCAACCTGTTCAGACCCTGTTATGACACACCTCAGGGCCACTCAAACTTGACCCTGAACTTTCTGGCCCAGAGGGAGAGATACCCACAATCCCAATCAATTCCATACACCTTAGGTAATGACAAAAACTCAACAATGGAAAAGTTCCTAGTTAGTTAAGCACTACCAATGGCTTCAACGAAAATTACAAATTCACTGTGGGTCACAGTCATGTAATTTGTTGGAGGCGTGGCCCAGAAATATTTTGGGGAAGGTCAAAGGAACATTATAAACAAACACTATAAATTCTTTTTGGACAGTATAGCAAAAATCTAAATACTTTTGGAGTCGGAAAAACGCCACATCTCAAGAAAATTTTGTGAAACTACAATCACAGAATTGTTACAGAAGTAGGCCATTCAGCTTATGTCTGCAATGGCTCTCTGAGCATTTTAAATTAGTACCAATCCTCTGCCCTTGCTTCATAATCCTTCACATTTTTTTATTTAAATAACAATGCAATGCCCTCTTGAATGCCTCACCACCGCAGACAGCACAGTTCTGTGAGCAGATCAAAGCCCTACACCTTAGGAAGGATATATTGGCCTTGAAGGGACTACAACAGAGATTTACAAGAATAATACCTGGACTTCAGGGGTGAAATTTTGAAAGAGGTTATGTAAATTACGTCTAGAATTTAGAAGGTTAAGGGGTGATCTGATCAAAGTCTTAAGATAGTAACAAGAAAAGATAGGGTAGATAAAAATAAACTATTTCCACTAGTTTGGGATTCCAGAACTAGGAGGCATTGCATAAGAATCAGGGCTAGACTATTCAGAAGAGATGTTAGGAAGCACTTCTCCAAGAAAGGGTGGTAGATGTTTTGAATTCTCTTTCACAAATAGCAGTGGATGTACTTGTTAATTTTAATCTAAGATAGATGAATATTTGTTAAGCAAAGGTGTTAATGGGTATGGGCCAAAGGTAGGTTTATGGAGTTAAACCACAGATTAGCCATGATCTCAATGAATGCTGGGATAGACTCAAAGGGCTAAATGGCGTAGTCCTCTTCTTGTGTTCCATAACCTAATTATTTGCTGTGTAAACTTATTTTCTTCTTTTCCAAAACACTTTATAACTGTGCTGTATGGCTCTCAATCCATTTATAATTGAAAACTGTTTCTGTCTATCCTCTCAGCCCTAACCCCCTTGATTTTGAAATGTCTATCAAATCCCCTCTTAACCTTTCACTCTCCCCTCAGAGGACCTGTCCCAAGCTCTTCATTCCTTTTGCATCCTCTCTCCACTGCATTCACATCCTTCCTATAGTGCTGGGCCAGAACTGCTCATAGTACATCCGTTAAGTTCATAGTAATTATAGAATCCCTACAGTGCAGAAAGAGGCTATTTGGCCATCGAATCCCCATAACCCTATATTGACAATGGCTAATGGCCCACACAGCCTGCATATCTCCTGATACTACAAGGCAATTTAGCACAGTCAGTCCATCTAACCTGTAGGATGAAACTGGAGCACCCAGCCGAAATTCATACAGGCACAGGGAGAAGGTGCAAACTCCACATAGTCACCCGAGACTGGAATTGAACTCGGGTCCCTGTGCTGTGAGGTAGCAGTGCTAAACATTGAGTCACCGTGCCGCTCTATTTCTGAAGCCTAGTAAATGAATACTGTATGCTTAATTAACAGTTCTACCTGTCCTGCCAGCTTTAATGATTTTAATACACCCAGGAAGCTGCTCCTACACACTTTTTAGAACAGTATTCTTTATTTTATACTCCGTCCCCATATTCTTTGTACCAAAGTGCATCACTTCACACTTCTCCACATCAAACCTTATTTACCGCTTCTCCGCCCACTCCACCAACATGTCAATGCTCTTTTGGAGTTCTACACTTTCCTCCTCACAGTTAACCATTCACCCAAGTGTTGTCTGCATACCTTAAAGCCAGGAATATCTAAGACCCAAGTCTGTGAATTTGAAAAAAAAGAGCAGAAGAAATGTGGAGCAAGTATAAGCCATTCACATGAACAAGCAAGATCAAACAGGCTTTCAGACATACCAAAAGCTTAAACACTTAAAATTATAGAATATAATAACATTGTATTTGTTATAAAACAAATGAGTAAGAATGAAAAAAAAGTTACAGCAAGATTTGAATGTCACATACAGCCAAACAACATGGCATGCAAAACTGCAGATATAATTATAACTCAGTTTTCGACAGTAGGGATTAAGCCTTCTAAGTGCTGCATCTCTTATTTCTGGTGTTAGGAATATGGTACGCTGTTCTTATTTATTTTTCATAAAGTGTAAGTTTTGGGAGAGGGGAGAATTGAATTATATTGTTGAAATCAATAGTTGATAAGGGGTTTGCAAGGTGCTAATTACAGTATCATCTTAAAGCTAATACTTCAATTTAATTAAAAGGACAGGCTTGTTATTGAACTTAGCTACAAATCACAAAAAGGATTTACAATGAAAAATACACTAAGCAATTACACTAGATAATTAAGGGCTTAAGTGCAGAACAGAGATCAAAGCACTTATCATGTGCCATAAAATTCATGTAGTTTTAAAGATTCAAAAGCTTTAGTTTGTGCTTTATTGCACCAGCCATTTGCTGTGTACCCATGATAGCAGCAAATATATTTTCCCCCGTGGAAGGCAAGATTTGAAACTGCAACAGCTGTTCTTGCAAAAGACTGGTACTCTGGACACAGATTGCTGCACCAGCTAACTCAAATACAATAATATTTGGATTCATTAAGTAATGTTATCAATAGACCTTAAAACTTAAATTAATTATCTCTAAGGATGGACAAAGACCAATTAAAACACATCACAGCAATACACTTATTGCTATTTTAATCATTAAAATGGATTCATATCACACAATTAAAATTTCAGGGGTAAGATGTTTCTGAGAGCTTGTCTGCATTTTTGCATTTATCACTCTAACTACAGTAGTTAGGAAAGTAATGAACTAGCTGCAGCTGTTAATTATTTCTCTTTGGGACACTGTGCATTTGTAATTGCATTTTGTCACCTACAGAGGGTGTTAATCCTTATTAAAGGTAGTAGAAATGGTCCAGAGACATCTCACAGCAGCCATTATTGTACAACAAATTACTGGGTACAGCAATATAGAAGCTGTCAGACAAGGTTAGTGAGAAATTGTGTGAGGAAATGAACCATTCAGCTATTCATCACAGTATAATCCACGGACTCTGAATTGAAACCACAAAACAACATTAATATTCTAACTCACTGATGTTACCTTTGGTTATAACATTAGCTAAAAAAGGACAAGTTTAAATACTATTGTATTAGGTTCCATGCAATAACACAGACATGTTCTATATTAAAGAACATAATATCTAAACTGATCCTTATTTATTCTATACAGTACAAAATCATTAAATTGTTATTTGTACAGTAAAATATATGTACATTGAACATCTTTTATGGCTGTTGCCAACTGGTTTTAATTGTATTACATTGAAGCAATAATGACAAATGACTTTTATAAATTTTCATTAAAATTAAAATATTTACAATTTGCTTTCCCTAGGATAGAAACAAATTCCATATCATAGACAAAAGAACAGTATTGTAATGAAATAACTCATTTGACAACAGCCATTGGGCATCTGTGAATACCACTTTGAAGTGCAATCATTTCTATTGTCACCAGTAAGCACAATGCTGAAATTCCATTCAGTACTGAGGAGAATGCCACCTAATAGTTATTTTCTCTCTCAATCTCCTTCTCTCAAGTGGTTTCAGGTCAAACTTTGAGAAAACTGTAAGAAGATACTTTGCAAGTTGGATTGCAGTGGTCATTGAGACCAGCTTGGTTTGTTCAGTTATAAATTTAACATCTCTATTGTACCCATTTATACTGCATCCCGTTACATATATAAACATTAAGGTGCTCAATTGTAAAATGAAGAGTTTCATTTAAGATTAATCAAATTAATACGTGCCTTCTGATAACATTTTCCAGCCATTAATTGTCTTCCCTGAAGTCCTTTGAGGTGCTTTAGCAGTTACAAGCATGAACATGAAATTATTGAAGGCAGTAGTTTCGCTATTATAAGTAAGTATAATTTTTATTGCTCAGATTTAGTAAAAATACTTAGCTTTGATTGAACAGAAATGTAACTAATCACAAAATCTGTTTAGACCAATGTGCCACTAAGGATGAAACATTTACTGAATACAGAACTAAATGAGCAAGGGGCTCAGTAACTGACAACGGTCGAGTCAAGATTAGAGTAGTGCTGGAAAAGCACAGCAGGCCAGGCAGCATTCGAGGAGCAGGAAAATCAATGTTTCAGGCCAAAGCCCTTCATCAGGAATTCTGCCTGAGCTATGCTTTTCCAGCACTACTCTAATCTTGACTCTAATTTCCAGCATCTACAGTACCCAATTTCAGCTAACTGACAACAGTGCCCCAAAGTACCTTTTCAGATCTGTAATAGCATATGCATTTCATGAAATCCTGGTTTTGCTTGCCTGATAAAACATTGCCTTTGAAGTAGCATTATTTGTTTGTGTGGTCATGATTTTTGAAGGTGTGTGATATACATTCTATGCAGCCATAAAATAATTTTTGCTCCCTTTCAGTCTTCAGTATCAAGCGATTGTGTGAATAATTACCCTTAAACTTTGAAAAATTACAGGTCTGAAGAATGGTTTGGTGTTATTTTAATTTTGGTTGACCTTATCCATTTAAGGTTTGACTCAGGGATTGTATTGGTGTGATAAAGGCTTAAAATTGACAACAAAGTTCAGATGTATGGCACTATTGTTCCTTTGAGGGTATAAATCTGCTGTGCCATCAGCATAATACCCACTCAAAATATTCCTTATAGGCATTGCCATTTACAGTTCTGATGCAAGTTAATTTTGCCTGAAACATAAAACTGTTTCTCTCTCCAGAGAGAGCCTGATCTGCTGAGCTTCCCCAGCAATTGTATTTTTACTTCAAGCTTCCAGCATTCACAGTAATTTGCTTTTTTAAATATATTCAAGCACTGCTACTGTTAACCTATTGGATTTTACTCTAAGTATCCACTCTGAATATGCTTGCACATTACAGTGCATATTTTATTGTTACCTTCTTAAAAATATACTTTGCAGTCGAAAAAAATAACGTTATTTGTTTGAAATGGTTTGCATGAATTCATTATGGTTATACTGCAGTTGGTTAGAAAATTTGTGGTCAATCAACATACTTAATACAATTATCATTTAGCCAACTGGTGTGGAATTCTTTATAACTGTAATGTAAGCAGTTAATTTATGAGTTAATAAATAGTTTGTAATTTTATTTTCTAAGCAAACATTTTAAGACAATTTACTCGCCTTCCCCAAATATTCTATTTCATCATTCTTCCAATCACTTGTGCTTATTGATATGCTGCAGAACAGTCCTTCAAAATGGCAATTTGGCAAAAATGTTGAAATGGTCAAAAGGAAACCTCACTAAACTTTGAACACAGTAGTCAAAACAATTTTTTAAAAATCTTGAATAGCTAATAAAACAGCTAATGAAACATCTGAACAAGGCTAAACAAGAACACCTCAGCAGAATGAAAACCACATTTAAACACAAGAAAATCACTTGGCTACTTTCTATTTTAGATTATATAACTTGAAGATTTTATGAGAAATATATTCAATTATACCTGTTTAAATTTAAATACCAGGAAATACGTTTATTTTATTCTGGTTGTTAGCATCTGACTCGAAAATTGTGAAAATTTCAAGTTGATGAGTTAAGAAAGTTAGTCACACCCTAGTAAAAATGCAATTCAAGGCTCCACAATATAAAATTAAACCAGGATTTTAATATTCAATCCACACAGAAGTACTATTTCCCAAACAACTTAAATAAAACTCAAAAAATTAAGAAACATCTTGTTTTTGATGGCAATGTTATTATCTTGGCAACTACTTGAATTTGGGAATTTAAAAGGAGCTCCACCTTTCACGAAAGTCAAATATTTTCATTCATTTATAAACATAAGACAGACTGGCGTCATATCGCATAAACAAAATAAAAGTCTTGTTGCTTTCCAAAGGGATTTGCCAAGTTGTTATTTTTCTGACATAGACACTGAAACTTGAGGTGAATCATTTCATAAAGATAAAATTTTGCATATACAACATCCTTGCCAAAATAAAAATGAATCTGATACATAAATTAGATTATTCATTCATTACAACAGAGTAATTCAAATGTGGCAGCGTGTATAATAGTTTCCATTTTTGCAATTTTGCAATAGTCATTATTAGCCCTTTTTTTTTTACCAATCTTCAGAAGATTTCTTCATGTTGTAGAAATGAAATGTTCAAAAAAATTGGAGAAAGTTTCATCTCATGATTACTGTTTCTCAATACAAACTGAATTATTCAGGAACACTGTTCCAGTGCGTTCCAGAATTTGCTAAGCTTTATTTAATTACCTGATATTGACATAGTGCAGCTACCACTTACAAAGACAAAATTTTACTTGCCATTTGAACTAAAAAGGTCAGGCAATCAAGGTCAAAGCAGAAAAATTGCAGACACTGTAGCAGTGCTTTTGTGACAAATATAGAAAGAAACCCCTCAACACTAAGATATTCAAAGGCAGCATGTATTTTAAATATTTATGGAAACCAAAATGTGAAAGCAGAACTTACAGATCTGTTACAACTGTGCAAATTATTGCAAATGTCAGACAGGTTTTATCAATAAATTTAAAATCTTTTTCTAAAACTTTGCATCCTATTAAGGATCTATAAGTGATTTTATTGTAAATCTGCATGACCTTAAGGAAGCACAGGACTATAAAGCAATCACCACATCGCCGTGCCAGTCATCCACACATGTTTACAGGTGCTGTGAAAATGTATTCTCCAGAATTGATAAAAGGAATGCAAAGATTGTGGTAAATGAACAAAAACCACCTTAATATTCGGTACCTTTAACTTTGTCCTGTTTTAGCAATATCAACCAAATAAATAATTTATTTTATTGTAATGACTCACTAAAATATTGGACCTATTCTGTCCAAGAAAATATTCTGCACTTTGACAAATACATTTCATATCTCGCACAAAATATGGTAGCAATAAATATCCCTCTTCAAAGGGGATATCAAAGTTAAGCCACTTTGGATAAGTTCAAGTACTTCAGGTTTGCAATTTTCCAGTAGGAGATTGCATTTCCTGCCAGATGAAACTGTTGTCGTCTACAGTCACACAGAGCCTGGTGTGTGGTCATGCAGTATCAATAACAGCTTCACAGCAGGCCACCATATTCATAAAGCTGAGAGAATTTTCAGCATTTGAGTTTTTGGACAACCAGGGTGCTGTAACATTTATGGGTACTTAAACACAAAAACATCACGCATTCAAATCCCTGACATACAGCTATATGTCAAGAAAATGTGTTTTTTTGAAAATTCCTAGCTTTGAGCAGGCAAGGAGCTTATCCACAGGTTATTTAGCAATTTTTCCCATATTTAAATCATTTGAACACGATTACCTAATTCATTCAATGCTTGCAAATATTCATAACTGACATCAGGCAAAATGACAATAAAAAAACCTCAATTTTGTCTGAATTCCAATTTTTACACTGCTTTTTAAAAAATAGCATTTTCCACATTAGTTTCAGCTTTTATATGCAATTGCTTCCTTTGGGTATTCATGCAAAACTCCATAATCTCCACCCAACATCAGAAATAGGATGCTATAGAACCCCTACAGCATGGAAATAGGCCATTTGGCCTAACAACTCCACACCGACCCTCAAAAAAGAGTAACCCACCCAGACCCATTCCCCTACCCTATTATTCGACATTTACCCCTGACTAATGTACCTAACCCACACTTCCCTGAACACTATGGGCAATTTAGCATAGCTAATTCACCTAACCTAAAATGATATAAACTGGGTGGAGCTCAATGTAACGTGAACATTAACCCTTTCATTACCATTACCTCATACAAAGGATATACCTACAGCAGGTGTGTTTCACCTTGACAGTGAAAGCAAGAGTAATCCCAAAATTTGCAAAGAAACAGAAGTAAAATGGGGAACAGAGTTTACTGTGTGAAATTGTTGAGCTCAATGTTTGCGGCTCTAAAATGTCTCATCGAACATGCTGTTCCTCGAGTTTATTTTGTAACACAACAAAAATAGAGATATCGGAAAATTAAAATGACCGGTCACTTACAGAATGCACATATTGTGAGCAGCAAATACAATGTGTTAAATTAAACAGAAACATAGAAAATAGGAGTAGGAGGAAGTCGTTTGGCCCTTCAAACCTGCTCCACCATTCATTATGCCCATGGCTAATTAACCAACTCAATATTCTATTCCTGTATTTCCCCCATATCCCTTGATCTCTTTATGCCAGATCCAACTCATTTTTGAAACCTATATAATGTTTTGGTCTTGACTGCATTCTTTAATAACTAATTCCCCAGGATCAACACGCTGCATGAAGAAATTGCTGCTTATTTCAATACGAAATGGTATACTTTGTATCCTTGGACTGTGATCCCTGGTTCTGACTCCCCAGCCATCGGGAACACCTTCCTGCTTGTACTCTGTCCTTTTAGATTTATATAGATTTCTATCAGATCCCCCGCTCATACTTCTGAATTCCAGTAAATATAACGTTAACCAATTCAACCTCTCCTCACATATCAGTCTTGCATCTCAGGAGTGTGGGAAATATGGTAGATGGGGTTGAAGGCCCTATCAGCGACAGATAGGCAGGGAGGGGAACCCTCGAGTGGGGAAAACAAAAACACCTCAATAATACAGTACTTATTTCAATTTATTATCATGTATTCACTGCAAATAATGTGCTCTTCTGCCTCCTGTAAATTGAGGTGACCAAATGCAAACTGGATGATCCCTTTGCAGAACATCTCCATTCATTCCACAAGCATGACCGGGAGCTTCTAATAGCCTGTTGTTTCCATTTTTTAAGCACACTTGTTCATTTCTTGGTTTCTTTTCTTTCCCCCTCTTCATTCCCAATGGCCTGTGAAACAAACTTTTCCAATGTTCAATTTTTCTGCCTTCCACCAGATTCCTCATCTCCCCTTTCCCCACCTCATCCCAGATCCAACCAACCAACTTGGCACCGCCCTCTTGAACTGTCCCACTTGTCCATCTTCCTTCCCTCCTATCTCACCTATCACCATCTCCCCCACTTGCATCTACCTATCACCTTCCATGCTGCCTGCCCCGCCTTCCCCACCCCACCCCTCCCTCCTATTTGTCTCTCAGCCATCTCCCTCCCCCCGGATTCCTGAAGAAAGACCTATGCCTGAAATGTCGATTCTCCTGCTCCTAGGAAGATGTCTGACCTGCTGTGCTTTTCCAGTGCCATACTTTTCAACTCTGATCTCCAGCATCTGCAGTCCTCACTTTCTCCTTTCTATGTCCATTGTCTCACTCAATCTCTGCACAAAGCCTAGATGTAATAGTTTTTTCCCACTTCTGCTGAAATACCTGAAACTTTAAATATTTTTCTCTCCATGGGTGCTGTCTGACCTCCTGAATGCTGACCAATATTTTCTGTGTTTTTAAATGTTGGCATTGAGTTGATTTGGATGTCCTTGTACATGATACACAAAGCCAGCAGGTAGATACACAAGCAATTAAGAACTCAAATAGTATGATCACTTGTTTTGCAAATGGATTAGAATATACCAGTATGAAAGTCTTGTTGCAATTATACTTGACTTTGCTGATATTGTATCTGGCACGCTTTGCACTCATTTGATCTCCATATCTGAGCAAATACTTGTCTTAGAGTGGGGTTAAAACAAAGATTCAGTTGATTGATTTCTGGGATGACAGGGTTGTCCCTTGAGGAAATTGTGTAGAATGAGCCTCGACTCTCTGGAGTTTAAAAGAATGAGGGGTGATATCATTGAAACATACAAGATTTTAAAACAGCATGACAAGATGAATGCTGAAAGGTTGCTTCCCCAGCTGCAGAGTCTAGACTCAGTGACAGTTTCATGATAAGGGCCATTTACGAATGAGAAGACGTTTCCTTGTCACTACTTCCTGCTCTGCCATAGGTTGCACTCAATGTCTTACAGATGAAAATCAATAAAGGAAGTCAGTAAGTTGACCCAATTTTTCTTATTATTGTTGATAAAAAAAAGCTTCGAAATGTTATGCCTGTTGAATGAGGTGAATGGATTTTTAGCATTCTACAATTCAGTTCTTGAATTTTAATTTTATATTCATGAATTTTCTGCATTTAATATAAAATCTACAGAAATTATAATTTAGATGTTTCACCTTCTACTTACTCCCACACCTAATCTTCAATTTACTTCCTATATACCTTATAAATTGGACAATAAAATCTGCTGATTACTTCCTGATGTGTTGTCTGAGAGTTCAATGTGATTGGTTGCTTAGCCAAGTTGATGACAACCTAGTTTCTGGAAGCCTGAAACTTCCTGGAGTAGGGTCTGAATGAAATTAACATCAGGAAAGGTAAAATCCACACCAGAGTTCATTAGATCCTTATGAGCAGCTTTCATACAGGTCAATAAGAAAGCACTGCCTCTTTATTGCTGAACTCAAAACAAGGACATGTATGTTTTTTTAAAAAAACTTAATGCTGTGATCAGCTATGCTCTAATCTTACCTATGCTATACTCAGATCAAAGTCAGACATCTCATGACACTAGGTTATAGTCCAACACGTTTATTTGAAATCACAAGCTTTCGGAGCACAGTCCCTTTGTTTGGTGTAGTGAGAGAGAAGAACACAGACACAGAACTTATGGCCAGAGATCAGAAGATCATTTAACTGGTATGAGTGGAGTGTTGAATAATTAGTCTCTGTAGGTGACCTAGACAATGTGAGTAAAATGTCAATAACTGAATGAAAAGCAAAGGGGTGACCTGTAATCCAATTAAATGAAGCAGAGAGACAACGGCAAATAATTAAATATAGGGTGGTGCTGGAGACAAACTAAATGACTGGAACAACACGATAGGTATAAGAGACGCATGCTGAGGGTACAAACTAATTAAAATAGATGGATCATAATTTATCAAGGTGATAGTGTCAAAATAGGACAGTAAGGAAGATTTTACAGATACAGAACGGTATGGTGGGGTCACATGTAGTGTGACACGAACCCAAGATCATGTCATGATCATCTTCATGGGTACGGAACTTTGCTGTCAGTTTCTGTTCAATAATTCTGCGTTATTGTGTATCTCGACAGCTGTCTTGGAGGACACTTACCCAAAAATCGGAGACTGAATGTCCTTGACCACTGAAGTGTTCCAAGTGAACATTCCTGTTTAGTGACTGTTGCGTGCTGTCCCTTCATCCATTGTCGTAGCATCTGCATGGTCTCGCCAATATACAATGCCTCAGGGCATCCTTGCCTGCAGTGTATGAGATAGACAACATTGGCCAAGTCACATGAGTATCTGCTGTGTACACGGTGGGTGGTGTTCCCACTTGTGATGGTAGCATCCATTTCGATGATCTGGCATGTCTTGCAGAGGTTGCAGTGGCAAGGTTGTTTTGATGATGTCCTGAAGGCTGGGCAGTTTGCTGCAAACAATGGTATGTTTACGGTTTGGTAGTTGTTTGAAGGCAAGAAGTGGAGGGCATAGGGATAATCTTGGCGAGATGTTCGTCATTATTAATAACATCAACATGTCATGGGGCATGGTATATTGGAGAGACTATGCAGATGCTACAACAATGGATGAATGGACACCACCCAACAATTAGCAAACAGGAATGTTCCCTCCCAGTGGGGGAACAGTTCAGTGGTCAGGGACTTTCAGCTTCTGATATTCGGGTAAGTGTCCTCCAAGGCGGCCTTTGAGATACACACAACACAGAATCACCAAGCAGAAACTGATAGCCAAGTTCCGTACCCGTGAAGACTGCTTCAACCATGAACTCGGATTCATGTCATGCTACATGTGACTCCACCATACTGTTCTGTATTGTAAAATCTTCCTGTCATATTTTGACACCATCACCTTGATAAATTGTTATGATCTCTCTAATTAGATTGCACAGTTTGGATTACTTATTACTTTGGTTAGACCATTGGCATGCAACTCTTATACCTAGCATGTTATTCCAGTAATTTGGTTTGTCTGCAGCACCACCTGCCTCATTTAATCAGGTTATAGGTCATCCCTTCACTTGTTATTCAGCTATTGACACTTTACTCACACCATCTAACACTCGATCACCGAAAGAGACTTATTAGGCAAAAGTGAGGATTGCAGATGCTGGAAATCAAAGTCTAGATTAGAGTGGTGCTGGAAAAGCACAGCCGGTCAGGCAGCATCCGAGGAGCAGGAAAATCGACATTTCAGGCAAAAGTCCTTCATCAGGACAGTCCTGATGAAGGGCTTTTGCCCGAAACATCGATTTTCCTGCTCCTTGGATGCTGCCTGACCGGCTGTGCTTTTCCAGCACCATTCTAATACAGAGACTTATTATTCGACACTTCACTCTGACCAGTTGTGAGATCTTTTGATCTCTTTGCCCTTGATCTCTCTCTGCCTATAAATTCTGTATCTGTGTGCTTTTCTCTCTCACTATACCCGAAAAAAGGGGTATGCTCTGAAAGCTTGTGATTTCAAATAAACCTACTGGGCTATGACCTGGTGTTGTGTGAGTTCTGACTTTGTCCACCCCAGGCACATCCACATCATGGTAAATCAGATCAGACATTTTCTTTGTTTGATGCTCAGAATGTGTCCAGCTATTAAATAAAAGCATCTGTCTCAGCAGCCAAAGCAGTTTCCCAAAGCATATAAAAACTGAGCTTCAAACTGCTGAACACAAATCATTATAGATGACTTTCAATTGGCTCCACCTGCTGGCAACAAAAATGTTTTCCATCACAAATCCAATTGCCCCTCTCCAACATTGTGAAAAAGCCGAGCATACAAAATGTTGACAGACTGAATATTATTTTCTTTAAATAATGTGCTACTACACTTCACAAATTTTAGAATTCAGATGTAGTAGAAATAAATTGTTGGCAGAATTTAAATTTTTAGGTTTCCCTGAGAAAGGCAACTCACAGAGCTGGGTATCGTTATGCAAGATGCAGTGAATATGCAAAAGGGAAAAAGCTTATTTAGACTTCCATTTTAATAGTTATTTTTCAGCAATGAATGTGAACCTTGAACACATTTAAGCATCGGATGAAGGGCGGTTAGCACTGTTACCTCACACGTCAGGGACCTGGGTTTGATTCCAGCCTTGGGCTGTGTGGAGTTTGTACATGCTCCCTGTGTCTGCATGGTGTAGGGCTTCTGGTTTGCGATCAGTAATTTGTTGATTTTTAGGTGGTTTGAATCACCCTCAGATCCCTGGTTCTGACATTGGACTTATTAGGGAATGTTAAATGGAAAGGGAAATAGACAGGTGTTTCAGGGCAAAAGAATCTCCGTGTTTATTTAACTACAAAAAGTGAGCATAATATAGCAAATAAAAGGCAAATGCAGTAAAACAGTGAAATAGACACAATTATACAGAGGACAATAATTAGATGCACGATTAAATTGAATACAGGTTAAACACCATTAAAATTAAACAGGTTTTTATCACAGACATTATTCTTCAGCTTCCTACCTTTGGGGTTTCCTGCACTGTAACCACCTACCTCCCCCTCCCTGCTAGCTAGGTTGAAAACTTTGGGGTCTTGGGAATTAAGATCACCACAGGTGAATTCCTGATTTTGAAGTTCAGCTAGCTGTTCCTGCCTGCTCTACCTGGTGCCTCGATGAAGGCTTTGGATGGTGTAGATCTTCAGTCTGGGTCTAGTCCACTGATCCGATAGGATGCGCAGTGGATTGACTGGGCGAGTGCTTGGTTCTTCTTACTTTCTGCTGGGTTTTTGCAAGCCAGTTTTCACCTCAGGATGTGCCGGAGGCCTTGTGGCGTCAGTCAAGTCAGTAGTCTTTGGAGGTTGTTGGTTCTCAGGTCTGCTAGTCGTGGTCAGTTGCCATTGGTTCCCCAGGTAAGGAACAAGCCTGTGTCGGTAGGTTTCAGAATTGCCATCAAGATCCTCTTTTCAAAAATGGCTGCGGGGGATCACTCTCCGAGTGGTAGCTATCTAGGATCCCTCTCTGGACGGTAGCTGTAGGCAATAACTCTCCCAAGTCAAATGAGGGCCTGCAATTATACAAAATTGCATGCTTCTTATCTCCCCACCAATTCTGGTTTCCTACAATAGCCTCTTTGTTGTTTCTTTCAAGAATAATTAGTCTTCCTAGTCATTACAGTAGGTGCAAATATCTTTTCCACCAGGGGAAAGAATTGGTCTTCCTAATTATTAGAGTAGGTGGAAATGTTCTTTTCCATTAGGGGCGAATAGGCTTCCTGATTGTATGGAATGTCCTGTGGTTATGTGATTGAAATTCCATTGAAGTTGGAGGTCTTGGAATTTGTGCAGATTCCATAATGTCTGAATTCAGTTTGTCATAAAAGTTAGTTCATTGTTCTTGTAGGGCTGAGGTGTGAATAGGTTTTCCCAGCTTCCAAGCAAACTATCCCTGGGATTGTATCTTCCAGTATAGCTCAGCTGCTGCAGTTTTCCTTGTTATGTTTAATTTTGAAAAAAAAAACATGATTCTGATGGAAGTCCAGTAATTTCAGATGGGAGAGAATATTCTCAAACAATTGAGATTTTTGTTCAACCCTACTGTGGGTTTTCACTGGATGCTCTGGTTTTCTTCCACAGTCCAAAGATGTGCAGGTTACATGGATTGACAATGTTACAGCACCCTGTACAGTCTATAGTCCAGGGATGTAGGTTAGATGGATTAGGCATGGGAAATGAGGAATCATTGAATCACAGAAACTCTACAGTGCAGAAAGAGGCACTGGCTCGAGTCTACACAAACCCTCCAAAGAGCATCCCCAGTCCCCCAAACTATCCTGGTAAACCTGAAACATTAACTCCGATTTCCCTGCATAGATGCTACCAGGCCATCTGAGCTTTTCCATAAATTTGTTTTTGTATCAGTACATTGACTTTGGTAAAGCCTTTGACAAGGTCCCACATGTGAGGTTGATCCAAAAGGTAAGAGCCATGGGATCCAAGGCAAATTGGCTCACAAATAGGAGCCAAAGAATGATGGTGGAGAGTTCTTTTGGTGATAGTGAAGAAACCTTCCAGCTCAGCGAGCAAACCTACATCCAGAACCTCAACCGGAGCTATAAATCTTCTCAAAACTCACTAGGGTTCTCTTTGTACTAGGAAGCTTGTGACCAGTAGATGTACCATAGGAACTGGTGCTGACACCCTTGCTGTTTGTTATGTACATTAACAACTTGGATATGAATGTAGAAGCTTGAATTAATAAATTTGCAGATGACACGAAAATTGGTGGTGTTAGTGAGGATGGTCTCAGGCCACAATGATATTGATCAGCTGGTAAATTGGGCAAAGCAATGGCTGATGGAATTTAATGCTGATAAATGTGAGGTATGCATTTTGGGAAGGCTAATAGGGGATGGATATTCACGATGAATGGTAGGTCCCTAGGCAGTACAGATGAACAAAGGGACCTCGGTGTACAAGTTCATAGATGGAGTCCTAGAGATGTACAGCATGGAAACTTCAGTCCAACTCGCCCAGGATGACCAGATATCCTAGAGTAAATTAATATAGTACCATTTGCCAGCATTTGGCCCATTTCCCTCTAAACCCTTCCTGCTCATGTACCCATCCAGATGCCTTTTAAATATTGTAATTGTATCAGCCTCTACCACCTTCTCTGGCAGCCCATTCCATGCATACACCACTCTCTGCGTGAAAAAGTTGCCCCTTCAGTCCCTTTTAAATATTTCCCCTTTCACCTTAAACCTATGCCCTCTAGCTTTGGACTTCTCCCATCCCGGTAATGCAGGTATATTTGGTTTGGTGTTTAATGGTCGGCATAGTCATGGTGGGCCGAAGGCCTGTTGCTATGCTATATGGCTCTATGACTCTAAATTTGCATTTGGAGGATTGGCATAAACCAGATTGAAAATCCAGAATCATTGGACAAGATTATAGCAAATAATGGAAACAGTACTGACTTGTTATTGAACAACCAGAAGGAGAAAATTAACATATGAGGCACATTTTCTTATTGAATAACCTGCATTGTGGAATTCACCACATGGCCCACAGAATTGGATTTGAACATCAAGGGAAGAAACATTTACAACACCATTCAAAGAAGGGAGTTCTCCTCTGAATCCTGGACAACATTTATCACTCAACCAACATCACCAATTATGCAGTAATTATCATGGTGCCGTTTGTGGGCTCTTACTGCACACAAATTGAGTTCTGTGTTTCCCATAACAAGACTGATTACATTCTAAAACCCTAACAACATTAAGACATCCTGGAGATGTGAAAGATATATATAAGTTCATGGCTGTTTTTGAACAGTGATTTGAACTTAAAGTTTAGGTGCAGGAAGATCAGTAGATGCCACCTTTTAGCTGTTGTGTTAAACTGCAGATCCATCCTTCTCAAAAACTAAAATCAAACCTGGATCTCACCATTGTTCTAAACTTGCAATTGCCAAACTTCTTTTCTTCTGTAACTTGCTCAGCATGTTATTGCTGCCAATTCTCTTGGAACTCCAAATTTGAGGCCCCCGATCAGCTTTCCACCTCAGTCACAGTAACGAAACAAACTCCATCAAGATCAAAAAAATAAAACTTTTTTTTAATTACCACTATCATTCTCCAATATCTTTCCACTGGAAACCAGCTGGATGGGAGACCTTTTAAATGTTGTAATTGCACCAGCCTCCACCACCTGCTCTGGCATCTCATTCATGCATACACCACCCTCTGCCTGAAAAAGTTGTCCCTGAGGTCCCTTTTAAATCTTTCCCCTCTCACCTTAAACCTAGACCCTCTAGATTTGGACTCCCCATCCTGGTAATGCAAGTAAATTTGGCTTGGTGTTTGATGGCCAGCATAGACATGAATTTACACTCACTAGGTACCTCTAACTATCTGATCATACTCAGCAAGGCTCCTACAATGATTTCCTCCTTTGTCCTTATCCACTTATAATTGCTTGCTACCACTCAGTAAGACCATAAGATACAAGATCAGACTTAGATTTTTTTTGTCCCATCGAGTCTGCTTTACCATTCAATCAGGTTACAGCTAATCTGAAAATCCTCAACTCTACTTCCCTGCCTTTTCCCCCCCATCACCCTCAATTCCCTTACAAATTAAAAATCTGTCTACCTCATTCTTGACTTTATTTAACAACCCACCCTCAATAACCCCTGTAGCGAAGAAATCCACACATACTACCACAAGAGAAGAAATTCCTCATCAGTCTTAAAGTCAACCTCTTGCTTGGAGATTATGTTCTCTGGTCTTTGGCTGTCCCACAAGTGGGGAACCACAATGCATTTACTATATCAAACCCCGTAAAAATCTTTATATGTTTCAGTAAGGTCTCCTCTCATTCTTCTAAAGTCCAATGATTATAAGCCCAATCTATGCAGTTTACCTCATAAGAAAATCCAGAATCAACCTCGTGAATCTTCTCTGTAAAGTTTCTACTCCTCGTAAGACTTTCGAGATAAGAGACTAAAACTGCTCACAGTATTCCAGGTATGTCCTGACTAGAGTTTTGCATGGTTTTAGCAAGACCCCTGCTATTTTTGTACTCTATTCCCTATTCAGCTCTTCTACTCTGCCTGCCAATGTGTATTACCTCACATTTTCCCAAATGATATTCCACATTTTCACTTACTCACTTAGCATTTTGCTTCTGAAGAAAAACACTTGCTGGCATCTCAGTGGTGGCTATTGCCTTGAGTGACTTATTAGTCATTTCAGAGAGCAGTTAAGAGTCAGCCACATTGCTCGAGGTCAGAATAGCAGATATCCAGTGAACCAAAAGTGTATTTACAATAGGTGGTTATGGTTGGCAAATACCAGCTTTTTAATTCCTAAATATTTAAAAATTGAATTTAAATTTCACCACCTGCAATGGTGGGATTTGAACCCATATCTCCAGAATATTAGTCAGGAACTCCAGGTCACTAGTCCAGTAACTTCACCACCACACTACCACCTTTATCAAAAAAAAACATTTTTCACATATACACTGTAAACACCCAGCTTTACCTCGTCACCATTTCCCTTGACCTTATCAATGTTGCTAAACTATTTGACTGATTATCCAGGACGAGAGGAGTACAAATTTATTGCAACTTTATGATGGGGGAGAAATCAAATCCCCTTTAGTCATTACCACAAACTCCATTCCTTAGGCACCAACTCCACTACCTTCTGAGCAATGTCAGAAGCTGAATCAGGCTGTTTTTGTAATTCGTTGATATATTGGAAACCTTCCCACCTGACACCCACCCCAACTATCGTAAAGACTATCTATTTAAACATCAGTAATATTAGCTGGTTCAACCCTGCTTCACCTCAACAGCTGAAATCCTCCAGTCCTTTTTTACCCCTGCAGTTGACTATTCCAACACTTAGCTTGCCTTCCAAATTATTCACTTTGTAAACGTGAGATTGTTCAAATCTGCCTATTCACCCATCAGCATGTGCTTACTGACCTATAGTAGGTTCTGGTTAAATAATGTTTGCTTCTAAAACTTGCATCCCCCGTGGCTTTACCCTTCTCCATCTCTAAATGCCTCCAACTCCACAGTCTTTCTAGTTATTTCCATCCCTCCAAGCTTTTGAACTTCCTGATTTTACTGGACCATAACATAGCCTTGCAGCAGCAAAAGCCTCCAGCACTGGAAATTTCACCTTGCTCATCACTCTTCCCTCATTGAAAAGGTGTCTACAGAAAGTGACTCCAACATTTTGTACCCAGCAATAACAAACGTGGATCTAATTAGTCCTCTGTAATAGATTTTGGATCTTTCAACACAGTTAGAAGAGTCCAGGACACCACTGATGACTAGCCAGCCATACTTGTTCATTGATGGGATCCTAAGTGGGCATGTCACTGGACGTTGATGGGAACAATGTACTTTTCAAACTGCAATTCAGTGGAAGGGCATATTTACATTAATTATATTATATTTCTAGTAGGGCCTCCCATCACACTGGCTCATGGCCAACATTTCCAATTCTGAATCAACTTCTGCATTCATGCTCCAGTGCAGGGATTACAGCACTTAATCTAGTCTGACACTTCAGTGTTGAAGGAGTCAGTTTCAAATGTTCTAACTGATTAGCGGACCTCTTAATAGTTGCATACTTATCAGTTGTTGAAACTTTATTGCTGGAACAGCACAGCAGGTCAGGCAGCATCTAGGGAACAGGAGATTCGACGTTTCGGGCACAGGCCCTTCTTCAGGAATGATTCCTGAAGAAGGGCCTGTGCCCGAAACGTCGAATCTCCTGTTCCCTGGATGCTGCCTGACCTGCTGTGCTGTTCCAGCAATAAAGTTTCAACTTTGATCTCCAGCATCTGCAGACCTCACTTTCTCCCCATACTTATCAGTACCTTGTACTGTTGAATTTTGTAGTTGTAACCACGTAAACTCGAGCATTATACAATGGTCCCAAACCTAAGATGGAACCGATCTGTTGTTCTGGACTTGGGCATGTAGGATCTCCGTAAATGAACTGTCTCACCTGTCAGATGGATGCTCTACAGCAGCAATGTACTTAATCTAAAAGGCATTCCCAAAGCTTCACTGTGACATACAACCAACAATCATCACTCTTTTAGGATTAGAATGTCAAATATAGTTCCAACCAATTGTTATTAATTGTATTTTGAGGTGCAGGCATTGCTGGCAGGACTACCATTTACTGTACACCCTAGCTATCCTGTGAAGACAGTGATGGGCCTTCTTGAACTATTATGGTCCATTGACAAAGACAGGGAGTTACATCTGTTTGACACAATAGAGTGGCTCACTAGGACACAGATGTGGAATTGGATTGTCCCTCACAGATCAGATGGTCTTCTTTATGGAGGAGATTAGTAAATCAACCCTTCAGTTTTGAAACAACTACTCCAACTACTTTTTATTTCCACATCTTTGTCTCAATAATCAACATGAGCTCATTGACCTATACAGGTACTAGATTCTGGTTAAATCATGTTTGGTTATAAAACTTAGAATGGTCATGGTAGAATTGAACTCAGTCTCTAAGTTTTTCATCCAAACCTCTTAGATTAATTGTTCATTAAAATAACTACACTTAAGGGGTGTTCTTCTACTGTAGGATATATCAACTGGGCATTATCTGAAACAGCCCAACATCAGGATTGATTATTTCTTTCTCTGCTGGCTATCACTCTGGGCTGCTCTAAAACGTTAGATGCCAAAGGGGCAAGGACAGCCCACTTACAAACACTTTGAACAGAATATGGACAATTGCCTATGGACAGTTTGTTAGTTCATTTTCTTTTCATACCAAGCTAAATTTTAAACATTTTTAAATGAACTTAATTTGAAAAGTAACTTCACAGAATTACATATTTCAGATCAGTATAAGTGAAGAAATCATCGAAAGAAAAGTTAATAATTATTAAATCAAAGTTCATTAAACCTTCTGCCTATGGAAAATAAGCTGGTAAATTTCTCAATGTTGAGTTATAGTTGGAAAGAAGCTCAACTCCAAAATACCAACATTTCCATCAAAGTTAGCATCATCCTCGAAGTACTCCACTCAAATTTGCCAAAATTTACCCTTCGCACCTTGACATATCATTAAGGCATAGATCAGTTCTACGTGTAAAATTTTTCAGATGCTTATGGCCTTTGACTTTCTGGCCCAACAGGTAACATAATAAATTAAGCACTTGAAATTCATTATATGAATTGTTGTACCTTACATCTTGGATATACACCAAGCTTCACTCATTTGAAGTATTAACTATTACAGTATTGCAAAAAAAACATCAGTAGCTATAATTTTTACTATTTTTAAAGCGATACAAATATAGGTAAACACAATTTACAGCAAATTGTTCTTTTGATCCACTACCTTCAATTGTAGAGTTAATCTGAGACTTCTGCTTTGGTTTGAGTTATAACGGTCCTCCTGATACAAGAATAAACTTTTGTAGGGCTGTTAATTAAATACCAAATTAGAATTCAACTTTATATTAAGAATGTGGGAATATTAAGAATTCAAAACCAGAATGAAAATTCTGTTCATTTCTAGTGTAGTGGGAAAATAGACTAAAGGAATCTATTGAACTTTTGTTCACTAAGGAATGTTTGTCTCAATGATAAAGTGATCTGATGGACAAAGGATACTTGATGTTCAGAAGGCATTTGATAAAGTCCTCCACCGGAGGCTGGTTAGAAAAGCTAAAGCATATGTCATAAGAGATAATGTACTGGTATGGATTAATGATTGGCTGATCGATTCAAAACAGAGCAGGAATAAAAGAGTTATTCTTGCATTGGAGTGGAGTACCACAAGGACCAGTACTTGGCCCCAGCTACTCACAATGTATATCAATGATTTGGAAGTGGGGACCAAACATATTATTTCTAAATTTGCAGATGATAGAAGATGAAGTGTGATGTAAAGCAGCTTCAGGTGGATTTGGAAAGGCTTTGCAAATGGGCAAGAACATGGCAGATGGAATACTTAGTGAAAAAATTGAAGTTATCCACGTTCATGGAAGAGGCTGATGTGGACATTTTTTAAATGGTAAGAGGTTAGAAAGTGTAGATGTATAGAGGGACTTGGGTTTGCTAGTCAATAAATCACTGAAGACTAACAGGTGCAGCAAGCTATTAGAATGGCAAATAGAATGTTATCCTTTATCACAAGAGGACTGGAGTACAGGAGTGGTGAGTCTTACTTCAATTGTATAGTAGTTTGATTACAACACACATGGGGTTCAGTGTGCAGTCTTGGTGGGCTCATTTCAGGAAAGATATTATTGACATAGAGGACGCAGCAAAGCTGCACCAGATTAGTTCCTGGTATGGTGGAACTGTCCTCTGACGAGAGATTGGACAAACTGGGCCTATATTTTCTAGAGTTTAAAAATATGAAACCTACAAAATACTTCATAGGATAGACAGGGTAAATATAGACTAGATACTGCCACTGGTTGAGAATCTAGAAATAGGGGCACAATTTTAAAATAAGGGAGATTCCACTTACATCCAAAATGAGGGAAACTTTGGCATTCTCAGTCAAAAAGTATGCCACTGGAAAAGCTCAGTGGATCAGGCTGATGAAAGGCATATGCCCAAAATGTCAAATTGTCCTACTCCTTGGATGCTGATGGAGCTGCTGTGCTTCTCCAGTTCTACACTCTTCGACTCTGATCTCCAACATCTGCAGTCCTCACTTTCTCCTTTGGAATTCTCAACCAAAGAGGGCTGTGGCAACTCAAGTTTTGATTGCGTTCAGTGACTGATAGATTTGTGAATGCCAATGTCATAGAGGGTTATGGGAATGGGGTGGCTAAAAGGCATTGAAGTGTTCAATCGGTCATGATCATGTGGATCAGACTCGACTGGGTAAATGGCCTACGCCTGTGTTCTAGTAAGCGACACTTAAAGTTGCATTGCTCCCTACAATGTAAATGAAACTCATATTTTCTGCATAATTTTTTCCAAAAGAAAAATATATTAGCTTTTAAAACAACTATAAAAATAGATAGTGATGAATTTAGTTAGAAGCTTCAGGAAATGTAGACAAGAGCCTGAAATGAGCAGATCATTGTTAGAGTAGAGAGAAAAGAAGAAGATTCCCTCTAGCAAGCGGATTGCCAACTAAAAAGTCACAGATTCAAAACACTGAAAATTCTGAGAATTAAGATAGCATCTCCTGGGCAAGAGCAACAGCTACAGGATAGTGGTCTTCCACACACATTTCTGATCAGGACCTTTGTTGTCTGCGTGCATGCACGCATGTGTAGTGAGAGATGGTGGTGGTGGTGGTGGTGCTGCTGAAACAATGATGGCCATATAAACAAGATTATACAGAACTGACTAACTAACATCAATTAATTTTTCACAATGCACATTATGTTTCTAAAATTCAGATTGTTACTTTACTCAGATGATTTATTTTTCCTGTAATAACCAACAGGACCAGGTTTTTCTTTGATGCATTTTTCAGGCAAATCAGAACAAAGTAGTCAGCTTCTTTGTCTCATGGTGAAAGCTTTATTCTTGTAGCGTGGCAAGTTTCTTTTCAGAAGAGTTTGAAATCTCACCGCAGGCACAATTTTTGGAAAGGGATCTTCGGTGCAAGTTATGCCAAACAGGATATCGTGGGAAAAATAAGTGTTGCTGAACAAAGAGACCTTGGAGTTCAGGTTCATAGTGCCTTTAATGTGGAGTCACAGGTAGATAGGATAGTGAAGGTGGCATTTGGTGAGCTTTCCTTTATGGTCAGAGAATTGAGTACAGGAGTTGGGGGTTATATTGCAGTTGTACAGGATGTTGGTTAGGCCACTTTTGGAATATTGTGTGAAATTCTGGTCTCTCTCCTTTCAGAAGGATGTTGTGAAACTTGAAGGGGTTCACAAAAGATTTCTAAAGAATGTTGCCAGGGTTGGAGTGTTTGAGCTACAGGCAGAGGCTAAGATGGCTGGTGCTGTTTTCCTTGGAGCATCAGAGGCTGAGGGGTGACCTTATAGAGGTTTGTAATATAGTTAGGGGCATGGATAGGATAAATTAACAATAGACATAGAATAAATACAGTCCCTGGGTGGGGGAGTCCAGAACTAGAGGGCATAGGTTTAGGGGAAAGATTTAAAAAGGGACCGAAGGGGCAATTAGATTAGATTACATTACAGTGTGGAAACATGCCCTTCGGCCCAACAAGTCCACACCGACCCGCCGAAGCGCAACCCACCCATACCCCTACATTTACCCCTTACTTAACACTACGGGCAATTTAGCATGGCCAATTCACCTGACCTGCACATCTTTGGACTGTGGGAGGAAACCGGAGCACCCGGAGGAAACCCACGCAGACACGGGGAGAATGTGCAAACTCCACACAGTCAGTCGCCTGAGGCGGGAATTGAACCCGGGTCTCTGGCGCTATGAGGCAGCAGTGCTAACCACTGAGCCACCGTGCCGCCCAATGTTTTCATGCAGAAGGTGGTGCATATATGGAATGAGCTGCCAGAGAAGTGGTGGAGGCTAGTACCAATTATAACATTTAAAAGGCAAATGGATGGGTATATGAATAGGAAGGGTTTAAGAGGGATATGGTCCAAGTGCTAGCATATGGGACTAGATTAATTTAGGATATCTGGTCAGCATGGACAGGTTGGACCGAAGTGTTTGTTTCCATGCTGTAGAATCTCTTCACCTCTGACTCTAAACGTTAGACATTAAAAACACATTTGGACTTCCCTTGAAAGACCCAAAAATCAGCATACAAATATTTTCATTTTGACACAGGCAGGGGATCATTCTAGCGACGCTGAGGAGTTGGTAGTCAGATCATTGGCATCTCTACTAGAGAAACTCTGTACAAGGAATAAATCTAGCATGTCTACTCCATTAACTCACTGTGTTAAATAAACAAGCTTCCTAATTTTTCATTAAAAACTTCTCACCAAAGCATTCATTCACCTCCACCACTTCAATATTTAGAATATTGTTAGATTACAGATACTTCAAGCAAAAATATTTTATTGACATTGCACTAGTATGACCAATGGCTATGTTAATGGTACTTGATAACTGGATAAGAAAAATAAACTTCCAATCATAAGGGGCACAAGACCTACTTACAAGAAATGTCACTAATTCTAAACCCACGAGAATAATCAAATAGGTAAATTGAAGCTTTTAAACACACCATGATGATCCAAAAATCAGAAGAATCAATGAAATGGGTTTCATTAATAAACTTCCTACAGCAGTCTTCATAATGTCACCAAATCTAAGTATCTATTGTTGTAAAGGTAAAGGTAGAGGTACACTTGTGAAATGGGTTTATGCCAAGAAAACTGCATACCTGGTCAAAGAGAATTTCACGAAAAGACTTAATAGTCAGCATCACTTTTACATCAGAGAAAGTATATCAATGAAAACAATAAAAAGGAGCCAAACTAATCCAAAATAACTAAACAAAAAAGGAAAGAAACATGGTTGGCTTCCCAAAGTAGACAATTTATTTGAATTTTGTTGACTAACAAGTTGTGCACATATTTATTGATATTCCACAATATTGGATGAAACATTTCAAAATAGTTTTAGAAAAAAAAGTTACTCCAAAAGAACACAACCTTCAAGATGTCACAGAATATTAGCCATATTGCCACCAAATGTCAAATAGCCAATTCACATCTGACTGGAGATCCAAATGGTGACATATTTGCGACTCAACTATCCATTTGTAATCAACCATGCACAGAGGAGTTCCAAACTTAATAAACATTGTGCAAGATACCAATATATTTGACCGAAGCCACTTTATAAAGAGTCCAGTAACATAGCCAGCCAAGGTGTTTGGGATCATTTCACATCTGGAATACTTTAGAAACATAGACAATTACATGAAAGCAAATTCACATTTGTCTTACTACAGAAGACATGAAGGAAGACAATGATTGACTTATGCCCACAATGTCCCATCTTTTCCAAAAAATGGATTCAAACGTTTTTTCCCCACAAGCATTTAGTTGTCCCTCTTGTGTTTTCAAGCCTTCTTTAGTCATAACAAATCTTCCTGCTGCAGTTCACAGTTTTCCTGGGGGGTGAATGAAGATCTGGCTAATTCCTCTGTTAGAACACAACAACAAAGGTTTGCCTTAAACACAATGTAATACACATAAATATAAGAGTTACATAGAAAAATAAGACTCTACAGGCCTTTGTCAAATTATTTGGCACAATCTTTATCCCAAACAATTAAAAAAGACATTTAGAATCAGGTTAAATGATTTTCACTAAAACATTAAATACTGGGACTGCATAACACAAAAAAAAATTTTATCAAATAACAAAAAAAAAAGTTACCTTTGTTGAAGGGTGATCATTAGTCAGGTCCTGGTTCCACAATCCGATAAACTGGGTCACTTCAATTCAGTCCACATCACTAAACTTCTAAAATTTTAAGTCATGACTGGATCTTTTGAATTGAAATCTTTCTTAAACCAAAGATTTTTTGTCCTTCCATGCCCAAGTCTTACACAAGAAGTTTATATAATGTCATTTGGCTTATAAGATTGTCATGGTTTGGAACTAACAAAATGAAGAGAGTCATGTGACTAGTGTAGAAGTCTGACAGTAAACCTGGGTGTTTCAGGTATTTGATCAAAAGGAGAGTCATATTATATTATCAAAAAATGTGTCAAATGTTAAAAACTGTCACTGTCCCAAAGTGGTTAAGTCCACAAATTCTCTTGTAACATGAAGGTGTAATAGTAACAAGTTGCAGACAGCAGTGCTGGAATGTGTCCTTTTATTTTGAAGATTTAAAGAAATAATAAATTAAGATAATTGATTGACTTGTCACTTTAGAAACTAGTGACTTCTCATTGACATGAAGAGGATCGCAGAGGACACCAAACTGACATCAGAATACACACTTTCCTTTAAGCCCCAAGATATCACAGAGGGATTTGCACTTTTGTTCACTGGTGATCTTGGTCAACCTGGAAAAGGAGAGCAAGACGACAGTTGGTGGTCAGGCCTGGATGTCAAGGAGAAACAAAATGCCAACACTGTTGTTCATTACATGGAATATAGCTGAAGTTTCCAGTTTGAAGACTTAGTTGATGAATAGCCAAAACACAAGTAGTCTAGTCAAAGCTAAAGGGAGAATCTCCAGGTAAAGCTCTCATGGGAGAAGATAGTGTTGACAAGGGAAAGGAACAGAACACACGTAAAACTCTTGGGACTTTGAAACATTTTGAATTGATTCCAGGAGAAGTGAATGTCCATTTTACACAGCGAGCAACATTGACCAAATTAGGGTGGTCAATTGTCACTAAAATTAGAAAGCAAACTTCCTTTCTTTGTGTAAAATGTGTATTACCTACAAAAATGAGAAACCTTTCATTTTAGTTATTTATACAGTGAAATATTTTTAAAACACGAAATCTTGATGTCATCCTTGCAGCAAGCAAGTTCAAATTTCTCTAAACTATATATCATTCTCTACAGAGTACATCACGAGTTATTCTGCTAATTCTAGAAACTTGGAAGTTTGAGGTCCCCACCATATCAGGCATTTCTCTACAGGGCGCCAGTGTGAAGGAATTCACCCGAGTCATATCAATGCATCTTCTACAGGCCAACACTGCTGGTATTCACCAAGAACCCACAGAAAGCAGCCTTTAATTTATGATGAAATACCACTTGAACACAAAATCTATATTAAGGAAATTCAACTGCAAAGAAACATTCTTACATTATGTAAAGGATATCTTTTTAAGAAATTGGTTGACTCTTCAGCATAAAGAATACATTTTAATAACAAATGAATTAAATACATCTTTCATAACGGATAAGTTTATTAAGTTTAAAAAGTGTTCTGCAGGTGTCACGGGACTTGGTTTGATTGATAAGTCGACCTACATTGGTCAAAGCATTAGCATGAGAACCAGAAGAGATATTTGATGAGAACGTCTTCAGGTCTCAGCTATCACGCACAAAGCAATGAAGGTGAGTGTTCATGAATGCACACTCATTATGGAATTTGTCCAATTTGTCCAATGGCTGGTAGATTTGCAAGACCTAAGGGCCAACATCCAAGCTGACCCTATCTGCCTGATATTGTGGAAAAATTACAGATATGCCCTAGGCACAAAAAGCAGGTTAAATCTGACCTGGCCAATTATTGCCCTATATCAGTCTACTCTTCATCAAAGTGATGGAAGGGGTCATCCAAGGTGTGATCAAGCAACACTTGTGCAGGATTAACCTGCTCACTGACAGTTTGGATTCAACAAGGGTTACTCAGCTTACTACCTCATTACAGACATAGACAAAATACATGAACTCCAGAGAGAAGGAGAGACTGACTGCCCTGGACATCAAGGCAGCATTCGATGGAGTATAACATCAAGGAACCCTAGTAAAATTGGAATTAATGGGAATCAAAGGGAAACTATTACCCTGGTTGAAGTCATACCAAGCATAAAGATGGTAGATTATTGTATGTCAATCATTTCACCTCCTGAACATCAGTGAGGGAGATCCCCAGGCTATTGTCTTCGGCCCAAACACCTTTAGCCACTTTCTTCCACCGTAAGGTCAGAAATAGGGATGTTTGCTGATGATTGAACACTGCACAACAACATTAATGACTCCACAGACACTGTAGTCATCCAAGGGCATATGCAGCAAGACCTAAACAATAATCAGGCTAATGCAAATATGTGCCACATAACATTCATGTCACACAAGTGCCATACAATGACTATCTCCAATAACAGAATCTTAGCATTACTCCTTGACATTCAATTACATTACAAATCAGTGAGTCCCACTAACAATTTGAGGGTTACTATTTACCAGAAACTGAACTAGACTAGACTAGACATTTAATACAATGCCCACAAAAGCAGGTCAGAGCCCAGGAGTAATTCACCTCCTATCTCCCACTATCCACAAAAGGAAAATTCTGAAGTGTGATGGAACACACTCCATGGGTGAGGATAGCTCCAACAATACCCAAGAAACTTGATACCATCCAGGAGAAAACATCCCACTTGATTAGTATCCCATCCACCATCTTCCACACTTAATTCCTCTCCCAATGATGTTCAGTAGCACTAGCAGCAGCAGCGTTTACTATCTACAAGATGCACTGCAATACATCACCAAGGCTCCTCTAATAGCACCTTCCAAACTAGTGACCTTTACCACCTATAAAAGGACAAATGCAGTGGTTACATGGGAACACCACACTTTCAAGTTGCCCTCCAAGTCATACATCATCCTGATTTGGAACTGCTGCTCCTTTAGTGTCACTTGGGTCAAAACCCTTGACCTCCCTCCTTAACAGCACTGTGATGCCCCAATGATTCTTGAAGGCAGCTCACAACCACCTTCTCTAGGTGAATAAAAAAGTCACTGGCAATCCTGACAAAGTGACTGTAGTAGTTTGGTCATTCCAAACAAGCATGATTAAGATGGCAAAAATGCATGCTATTCTTAAATGATAACTCAGAATCCATATCTAATGGATCTGCAGCCAAATATGACCTTGCAGCTTTGCTTCAAAGCAAGTTAGAAACTGGTTTGTGAAATTTGTTTAAAAATAGCAAATAGCTTTGCATTACACATAAGATTCATCCTCATGGTTCATTGAGCCCACACACATATGGGCTGCTGGAAACACCGAAAATTGATGCCCCATTACCCCCTATTTTACCAACAATCAGTGCGAGGCAGTATGAATTGACCAAATGGTTGAGTGAGTTGTCAGTCAGTTCGAGGAGAGATTTTTTTTTTTTTTAAAAACTTACACAGAAAAGGGTTCCTTCACCTTCAGGAAGACTATATCAGACATAAATATTGATAACAATATTTTGTCTACATGCTTGCTCAACAAAGCAAACTTATTTAAAGGCAGGTTAAAGAAAGCCATTTCCATCACATCTCTACATCACAGCAACAGAGACACACCATCACACTTATGAACTTAGTAATTTATATAATCCATTTTAAGATTTCATTTTAAATATACCTTGCATGCCCAAATTAATGTTGCAGCATAGGATCCCCTCAAAATCCAGTGCTCATCCACATTTTAATTGATTTAAATTTTGAATGAGTTAAACCCTAGCATAATGCATATTTGCACATTTAAGGATTCCAATACTTGCTTTGCTTCAATGACTAGTTGAGCAATCCATTAACAGATAATCTACCTAGTGCAAGTTCACCTTCACTGTCAAAAAACAAGGTGGGATTCATACACCTCCACATATTGGATTATCAGTCATAGGGCCATATAGCACGAAAACAGACCCTTCTGTTCAACTCGTTCGCGCTGATCAGACATCACAATCTGCCCTCATGTCATCTGCCAGCCTTTGGCTTGTATCCCTCTAAAAACTCTTCCTTTTCATATACCCATCCAGCTGCCTTTTATATGTCCAATCAGTAATCTTGTTACAGAGTGCTAGCCATTTGTTCACCTTGAAAACCTGATGTGGAAATACAGGAAATGCTTTCTTGATCAATTTATTATTTGCTATGTACCTCACACAAACAAATAAGCCAAAGGCTATCACCTTTGGACATAAAAAATGCCCAATCTGTCAAATTATCTTGGAACGGCATGATAACACAAACAAAGTTGAACCACAAGTCAAGTAAGCCATTTCACTCACCTACTATGCAATGATGTGCGAGTATTTTCCAAAAGAATACTGGCATCAGTTTGAAAAAGATGTTTTCCTGACCAGATAATTCAGCACTGCTGTATAATAGTTTGCATCTGTGATATGCCAGGCACGTTGGGAATTTGTCCCAACGATTTGCTGATTAAATCAAACATGTTCCTTCAGTTGTTCACAATAGACAGGGTACAGACTCTACAGAGGACTCAAATCAGGTTGCGCTTGCAAAACTCAAATGTTCATCAGATTGGAGTCCATGTTTGGACATTACTTGCCAAATAATCTCAAGTATGCTAATATTGACAATAACAATTAAATTAAGACAATTAACAAAACTCATAAGGCGGCTTATTTACATTAGAATATGCACTGCACATGCGGGATCGAGAATGTGGTGCTGAATAAGCACAGACAGACAGCACCCGGAGGTACAGGAGAATCTTCTTTGTTCATATGCAACAACTCTTTCTGCAAAGAAATGGAATCTAATCTGTCCAGGCCTTACACATTTTTGAATCACCATGATCTTAGGGAATCTGTAGTTCCCCCATTGCTTTTTCCATGGCAAAATCTTGGACAGTCAACTCAACCACACCCCAACATTTTTTTTTGCCATATACTTTGCGATAGTTCAAAATTTGACATTCTAACATTTGTCCTAACGAGTGCAAGCCCAAACATGCCTCAGCAACATGTCTCTCTCAAAAGATATTCAGAGTTGGAACAATTATCTAGCCAACTGGCTATATTTATAAAATGAACTTTTCAGTTAATCCCAGAGTGCCAATGTCATAACTTAAAGCCACTTTATGAGTTTACTTGTTCAATGTAATTGAGAGGTAGTTGGAAAATGACCAAAACTGGGAACATAGTACTTAGATTCTTAAATACCAAAAGAATTTTGACAAAATTGAAATTTCAGATCTAAGAATGAAGACATTGAAGAGAAAATCAAATAGTTCCAAGCAAGCTGATTATGCTATGCATGAACAAGGGGCAGAAAACAAAAATCGGTTGGAGCTGTTTATGGAGCCCCTAGCAGCAGTTGTTGAGTAAGACAGTGTATAAAAAGGAAGATATTCAGGGTCCATGTAATGAAAGGGTAATACTGCAACACCAAGAGACATCAGTCTTCTGCAGCAAACTAAGTTTTCAGTAAGGGGAGAGAAAATTCACAGAACATAAACTAACCTTCTGAATCAGTCAGTCTAGGAAACAGGCTATTTTAAATCTAGCATTATGTAAAGCGAATGGGTTAGTTAGTAGTCTAATACTAAAGAGCCTAGGGAAAAGTGACAATTTTATACTGAGTTTACAACTAATTTAGTAGCCTGAAACTAGTCTTAAATCTAAATAAAGGAAATTATATAGGTAAAGAAGGGGTAATTGGACCAGACAATTAGAAAACTGTACTAAATTCCAGCCATTGCTCATCTACCATCATATATTTCCACAAATTAATGCATAATATGCAAAACATACTTCCCGTTAATGCACAGAAACAAAGAAAGGGTAACCCAACTGTGGCCAAAGGAGATAAAAATAGTAAAAGATCAAATGAAAAAAAAAGTTTATTTCAAAAAATGAGCAGGAGGAATGGAATGGGAATTAGCTCAGAAAATAGTGAAAAGGAAAAGAGAATACAAAAGCAGATTAGCAAAAATAAAAAAGCATTTTTACGTCAACATTCTATTCTATCGTGTGATGAGAACACCACTGGTAAGGCTAGCTTTAAATACGTGGCTTTAAATCAGGTGGCCACAAACAGCACTCCAAAAGCTACTGCTTCCAATTAAATCTGTTGGACTATAACCTGGTGTTGTGATTTTTAACTTTAAATAAGTCTTAATAATTGCCAACCAGGTGGTGCCAAGCTGCCGTCATGATCTATTGCAGTCCACATGGTATAGAAACATTGACAGCATCGTTAGGAAGCACTCCAAGATTTGATCCAACAGTGAAAGAATTGCCATATAGTTCCACAGGAAGGTGGCCTATAGCTTGCAGTGGAACTTGCAGACGTGCATCTGCCACACTTATCCTTCTAGGTGCTTGAGGCTGCAGGTTTTTTGGTGCAATGATAGTGGAGGGAATCAATGCTGAAGATGATAGACAGGGTATTAATTAAATGAGCTGTTTTGCCATGGATGGTGTCTAGATTCAAATGTTTTTGGAGCTTCGCTCATCTAGACAGATGGAAAGCATTCTATCACACCTTTAACTTGTGCCTTATAGATGGTGAATGGTTTCAGGAGTCAAGCAGTGAGCTATATGTCACAGAATTCTCAGCCTCCGATCTGCCCAATGGCTCCAATATTTATTCAGCTGGTCCTATTCTGATTTTTATTCAACTGCATCTTTGATATTGATAGCAGATTGAATTACATCAATGGCATGTCTTAGGGTGAATGCTAGAATCTCTTTTATAAGAGAGATTCAATGCTTGCATTTTTGTGGTTCCAATATTACTTGTCACTTATTAATGCGTTGCTAGAAAAGCGCAGCAGGTCAGGAAGCATGAGAATCGACTTTTTGGGCATAAACCCTTCTTCAGGAACCCAGAAGGGCTTATGCCCAAAAAGTCGATTCTCATGCTCCTAGGATGCTACCTGACCTGCTGCACTTTTCCAGCAACACATTTTTCAGCTCTGATCTCCAGCATCTGCAGTCCTCACTTTCTCCTTGTCACTTATTAACACAAACTAATTTGTCCAGGTTTTGCTGCATACAGATACAGACTTCTTCAGTATCTGAGGAGTGCAAATGGTACTGAACATTGAATAATTGACAAAAATCCCTGCTTTTGACCTTACACTAGAAGGCAGGCTATTCTGGAAATCATTGGGCCCTAGAATACTATCCAGATGCAGCAATGACCTGAGATTAAGATGATTAAGTGCAGGATAATTTGGTCACACAGAAGATAATGGTTTTTTCACACAATTCAAAAGAGAGAGATCATCTTTGATTGGCGGGGGGGCGGAAAAGAGAGAGAATAAGGGAACAACAATCAGAAGCTGTTGGATGATCAGTACCTATGCTTAAAAGACAGGACTTGCATAATGCATGTGCTGGAATTGCTAAGGTTTCTTAAGTACAAGGTTTCAAAATTTGTGGATCAGTTGGCAAACTTCCATAACTGGCTAGAAGCTGAAGGGTCCTTCTAACTAACAGGTCTGAAGATGATCCAAAGAAGAGACTACAGGCAAACAGGGATCTCCACAGAATATTAAAAATAATCAAGATATTCAGTACCCAACAACACGGGCAACAGAAAAAGAGGGAAAAAAACAACTTGAATCTAACACTGCTCTAAGGAACTGCAACACTGATAACCTGGGCTGAGATTGTTGATCTCCAACAACCCAACGATATTTCTTTGTGCTGGATAAGGCTCCACAGGGAAGAATTTTTCCCCTCATTCCCATTGACTTCAAATTTTTGGTATGGCTCCTGAAACCATACTGTCAAATGTTGTTTTGATGTCAAGGATGGTGACTTTCACGTCACCTCTTGGAGTCCAGCTCTTTCGACCATGTTTGATTCAAAACTAATGAAGTTGGATAACTAAATGTATGCTTAAAAATGTGTTGCTGGAAAAGTGCAGCAGGTCAGGCAGTGTCAACGGATCAGGAGAATCGACATTTCGGGCATAAGGAGTTGGGGGGGGGGGGGGGGGGGGGGAGAGAAAAAGTAGTGACAGAGCGGTGGGGGGGGGTGAGGAGGAAGAGGAGTGACAGAGAGCGGGGGGGAGGAGGAGGAGGAGGAGTGACAGAGGGGAAACGGGGGAGGGGGGGGGGGGAAGAAAAGCAGAGGGGGGGGTGGGGGAAACATCCTTCTGTAAATTACATACACTGACTTAAGGGTTCAAGAGAGAGCAGAAGCTGATGGAAAAG